>NC_091692.1:70393750-71043125 GCF_041296265.1 Equus caballus | reverse complement strand
ACATCTTTCTCTGGGTGTAAAGCTCTGTGAGCAGAATTCACATTACTGAAATGCAATTAAACTTGAGTGGGAATAAAGGGCAATGAAGTTTGGAGATTATATATATTTTTTATTTGTTTGTGTTTCAGCAATTTTCTAGAATTAAGGAATCGGAATGGGCAAGTGAATTGTTTTCTCTTTCTTTTCCCCCTGCTTACAGCTCCAGGGGCATCAATTAGCCACAGTGGTCCCATGGAAAACAAACTGCCAATTAACACCAGGAGAGTTTCCTCTAAGCCACTGTGGAGCATTGCTCAGGGAGCCCAGCTGGTTTCTGATAAATCTTGCCCAGTGTTTATTTGAACACACTCAAAACAATAACAATATTGAAGAAAAATCAACTTACAAAATTTTAATTATTCTAAGATTTCTTTGTAAAGTATGTATTTAAAAAATTTAAGATAATTATGTGGATAAATGGATTTATTAGATTTCTCATTGAAATGTTCCATATTATTATAATAGTCCATACTAAATGCATAACGCCTTGATTATGAATAAAACATATGTACATTTAAACCAAAATTCTGAACACTGTAAAATCAGTTTACTATAATCTCTTAAATCCCAATAAGCCACTTTCCAAGAAAGAGGAAGACATAATTTGACATTGCAATACTGTAATTTCTGTTTCAAAAAACGACAAAGTGTGTGTTATATTAACACAATAAATGTAACTATAGATATAGCTTCCAACAATAACATATAATTTTCCTAAATGTTTATAGCTGTTATAAATAACTGTTCATATTATCAGCCCACTGCAGAGTCTCACATGGTGTATTTAGTATAATGACATCATTTATTTGAAATCCCAAGTGGCATTTATGGACAAGAATGTGTATAATAAAAATGTATAAAGCTAACATCCATAAATTAAGAACTATTTCTTTCAATTCTCCTGGCATGATTTTTAATATCTTAATTTATAGAAGAAGGATGAATTGTCAAGTTAAATTTCTTTGGCCAGTTTGATTTGCTCCAGGACTTATATTACCATAGATAATGAGTCTCTGGTCATAAAGTGCTATTATATTGCTCTTGCTGCTTATGGTACTGATTACCCATACTGCAAGGAAAACATTAATTTTAATCTTAGTTTTGTATCTGTGGAGGATAATAATCAAAGAAAAGTCATAATGCTTGGACACTTCTTTTTTTTTTTTTTTAGGAAGATTATCCCTGAGCTAACATCTGCTGCCAATCTTCCTCTTTTTGCAGAGGAAGACTGGCCCTGAGCTAACATCTGTGCCCATCTTCCTCTACATTATATGTGGGATGCCTATCACAGCATGGCTTGCCAAGCGGCGCCACATCCGCACCTGGGATTTGAACTGGGGTAACCCCAGGCCGCCGAAGCGGAACGTGTGAACTTAACCACTGCGCCACCGGGCTGGTCCCTGTACACTTCTTGATATATGTGTTTTTCTCCTTTTAAATTTTTCCTCTGTTTTTTTGACTCTCGTCCCTGAAATGCAAATAAAATGAGAAATATTTCATTCATTCCTATAATCCTGGTTCTGCGAACTGTGTGGGTAACATTTTAAGGACTCAGTAATGCTTGTTACATGAAAAAATGCCATTATTTGTTGATTGCTTTAAACCATACTAAGTCATATATGGAATATATCACATTCTTGAATACCATCTCTTCACCAACAACTAATGAGTGTCCTGTCCATCACCAAAGCCCAAGGTAAATATAATTCCATTTAAAAGGTTATCCCTAATTCTTTTTCAACTCTTCCAGACCACCTGAAATTAATCATCTTGCCTTTCCCTTTACCCCTAGAGTATAATCATGCTATGCTTCACTTAACAATGGAGAAACATTGTAAGAAATCCATCATCAGGTAGTTTCATCGTTGTGTGAACATCATAGAGTATAATTAACTCAAATCTATATAGCATAGCCTACTACACACCTAGGTTATATGGTACTAATCTTATGGGACTACCATCACATACGTGGTCCATTGTTGACTGAAACAGCCTTATGTGTCACATGACTACTTTGCTGGCATGATTCATATGAGAATCATCTATGAGATTTTAATCATAATTGTATGGATATATATAATATCTCCCACAATAGGGTTCACATCCTTGAAGATAAAGACTAGACCATTTTATTCCTTGCATTTAAAAATTTTGCCAGTGTAAGGCTTAAGACATAGCAAGAATTACAATGATTTCTTCAAGTTTATCTTTATTTCATTCATCTATAAACTCATTCATTCAAGTCCTAATTTTGGCCATTTGCCACTCACTTAATTAAGTATTTTAAGATTACTAAAAAAGAATAAGGTATCTTCCAATTGTTGTCAGTGACAAGAGCTCTATTGTTCCCATTCCCGTGACGATACAAACCTTAACATTCAGCGCAGTTCCATCTCTTTTACCATTTGTACTTAAGCTATGAATAAATGTGAGGTTTTTTCCTAAATATCATGTAATGTACATGTACTTTCAGTAGCTCAGCATCTTTTCCTTTGGAAAACAGTCGTCTCTACCACATGTGAACTTCTTTCACCTTCCTTGATATAGGTGTGGGAATATAGTTTAGCCAATAAAATCATTTTTATAGATTGGTATTGATGCTGGAGGAAAGAGACTTAAATCACTTTTCTTCTACTAGCAAATGCTGGTGGTAAGAGATACAAAATCCTAACCAACAGAGCTACCTCCATTGACACATGGAGAAAGCATGCTTAAAATAAGAGAAATGATAGTAAAGCAGAGAAGACAGATGGACAGTGAAGATGGAAATATTACTTGTAAAAAAAAGAAGAAACAGCTAATTAATGACTGGGGAAAAATGAATGTCCATTTTCTAAAGGTTCTGCACTTTTT
The DNA here is from genome assembly GCF_041296265.1 of Equus caballus. Lineage (NCBI taxonomy): Eukaryota > Metazoa > Chordata > Mammalia > Perissodactyla > Equidae > Equus > Equus caballus. Next base: position 71,040,233 of record NC_091692.1, on the reverse strand, counting down.
TAGTGCACCATACTATATAATTGCTCATAGAACTTATCCATAGTTTGTTTAAACTACTTGATCCTCATTTCTAGACTTTATCAACTTTCAATCTTCCACTAAAGGTTATTTGACTATTCAGATTGCCTCTTACATCAAATCTAAACTTTCCTGCTTAGTTTCAAATATTCCTATCCACTTATTAAGTGACACTTGTTGCCAATTTTTAGTCTATAAGCTCAGTGACAGTAAATACCTACTTGTTTTTATCCCCTTATAGCACCTGTACACTTTAAAGAATGTTCAATCAGTGCTTTGTTGAATGATTGGCAAAAATAGTTATTTGGATAATATTTTGAGAAAATAAATATTAAATTTATTTGACTAATGCACTGAAAAAAAATAAGAGTTCCAGAAGGATAATCTCTGTGAACTTGTCTACGTGGTTTATCTCCTTGCTCCATATGAAGACTTTATCACAAATATTTAGATCTTAAATAATTCGTGGTAAGTAACTATCATTGGTTTTAATGAACAGTACTGTAGCACACAGAGATATGTCATTATGCTTTATAGCAATTAGTGTATATAAACATTTTTACTCTCTTTACTGTAGCTTATATGATAGCATTTGTTAGTTGTCTACTTCACATCTTTTTCTTCCCTCTTTTTTATAGAACCTAAACTGGTCATGCCTACAATTTTCCCCCTTGAAATCTTGAATTGGAAAAGAAGCTGTAAACGTAATCATGGTCATATCAGGCCTAAGGGTAATCCCACTTATCTTGCCAGTGTTCATTTCCGAAATCAGCGCAATCCATTCTGGCCAATGAAACATAAAGGGAGATTGAATGTGAAGCTTTTTTGATCCTATCGAATTCCCCAGGAAGATATAGTCTTACTTCTTCATCTGAGCGTGATAAGACCCTTTTTTTCTAAAGCCATGTTAGCACCAGCCTGAGGAGGAAGCCAACAAAGGATGGGTGAGGAAAGATTTATAAGAGACAAAAAAAATCTAAATTTTTGATTGCAGTTCTGTGCATATGTACATCAGTTTCCTATAAAAAAGTTCCATCTGAAATATTACAGCATGCTTGATACGCACCTGTATAGAATTTATATTCATTAAGTGACAGAATAAATCAAATTCAACTCTGACTTAAAGTGAAAGTAAAAGAAAAGTAAACATAAGCTAGATTGCAAAAATTTCTAACTCATGATGTCTTCCAAAAATGACGTGATTTATTTTATAAAAATAGTTCCCTGATCATTCTCTTCTCAATGAAAACATGTTTTGATGATTTGCATGGACATCAGGGACTCATAACATTCCCGCTTACTAGAGCCATGTGAACATAACTGTCAGTAGACAACTGTTCCTTCTGTTTTGTTTGGTAAAAGTAATATTTCTATAAAATATGATAGCTTTGGGAAATCTCTTCATTCTCTAAGGATACAGATTGGGCTTGCATTTATGATTTCTCTAACATGAATTCTTGCTTTTTTAGAAAAATATTTTGATTTAAGGAATTAAGGACTTTTTTTAAGAATGCATATCTTGTATAATAAAATATAGCACTATAGATAATATATGCTCTAGTTTTTCTTCAGAGATTCATAAAATCTTTCCTAAACTCTTCATAACATGACTCACAATAACATGCAATGCCATTATGGTACAGAAATGAATGAGTGAATTTTGCTGTAGAAATGTGAAGGAGAATATCTGCTCAATGTTATGATTTAATAGCTTTCCTCAGATATATTTAGAAAATAGATGTGCGGCAGGTAAAACAATACAAACAATGAAAAATATATTCAAAGTATTAACCAAAGATTACAGATCAAGTCTGGTTTGCTAGGCAAACAGAACATCAACTCTTTCTCATATATACTGTAGATTTACTTTGATCTTCTCTAAGAGGAATTTTCTAATTCAATTAAATCCAAGTGATTTTGATTTATCTATGAAGGCACAACTAACTCACATAAACCATTATGTGTTAGAATTTCTGGGTCCACTACTTTTTGTGACTAGTTTAACAAATTACAGCAAATTGAATGAATCAAGTCATTTAAATTTTCTAATTAGACATGGCTTTGAACAAGGCTTTTAGTCTAAGAACAAGCATGGACTTGGACACACATATTTCCATTAGTGTATTCTTAAAATTAGTAATTTCATCAATAAATAAGTATATAAAATACACTTAAAAGCACATTCTGGCTATTTCTATGTTCCGGTTTTTATATTTTTCTTTCTTAAATATAAGAACCTAGTCTCTTCTTTGAATGAGTGATTAGAGTAATGGCTGCTGTAATGTTCCTTAAATGAAATTATTTTTAAGCATGATGGATTCGAATGGGTTTTTAAAAGGTAAAATATATATTGCATGCTCCTATTAATTTAGTAAAAATTCAATGAAATCACGGTAAAATTTTATGTAATTATTTTCTTTGAGTAGATGTTTTAAAATAAAAATATTACCTGTTTAAATATCAGCAGGGAACATTCATTTATTGTGAAAATCTTTTCTTTAGAGCTTGTATCTCTACCATCAATTAGCATTCCTTAGTGGGATAGCCAATAATCCAACATCTTATAAAACATTTGGTCTGAAGTAACTTTTTTTGCACTATTTTATTTCTATGGAAGTTCAGAGAGTCAAACATAGGATTTATGTGTTTGAATGTGGAATAATTTACAGAAGTCTGTCTCAGAGCAATAATGCATCTGGAGTGAGGAAGCGTAGCCTATGTTTTCGTACTTTTAAATATAAATCTTGTCACATGTAACTACATGCTTAATTACTCTCTTTCTGTTCAGTGTTTCTACTGTTATGCAACCCTTGAAAAATCAGAAATAGTTCAAACAGCAACATTATTAAACTGTTTGACCTAATAGATCACAAAATGCTATTTGATATTCTTTAAAATTCTGATTAAACATCTCAATTAAAGTGAAAACGAATGACAGTGGTGATCCAAAGCACATTCTTATGCTTACGTTCACAAATTTGAATAGTTGGTGAAAAGTATTTTCTTTTAATGTTGCTGGTTTGTGTATTAACTAAGGCATATGTACAACAATTTAAAGGGTTCTTATGGTGCCTGAAGATGATTTATACATGTTCTATAATAAGGAACTGAAATTAGTAAATAACAATGTATAATTAATAATATTCTTAACATCACATGGAAATGTAAACATGCAAAATGCTATCAATGCTTTCTAATGGCTGTTTAAACATTGCAGTATTTCATTATTAAGGCTGGTTATTGAAATCCTCACCCTTGGGAGGGCTGGGCTGGGTTAGCAGCTGGGATCACTTCTGGCTTGAGAACACCTTGGTCTTTTTACCTCAGTGTTTTGTACAAAAAAAATGTCATTTTCTCTGTGTGCTAAAAAGAGAAAATTTGGGGGATACCTACATCTAATGGCAATGGAACAAAGTCTTAGTATTAATCTCTCATCAATTGAAAGGGATTTTTTTACTTCTCCAAGTCCCTATTCTTATGTTATAGACTTATATTAATATTTTACATTACCTGAAGAATATGTATGATGAAAATGCAAGTTTACTGGTGTGAAGTTGCTTCAAAGGGTATAATGTCCTACATAGTATTACATCTTTTATGATCTCAGATCAGATATAAATGATTTTGCTAACATGTTCTAACATATTCTATTGATTTTGGACACACTAAGATCTAGCATAATTTATATATTATATAACTTATATAATACATAATATATAATACTCTTTATTGAATCATGGTCAGCTGTCATCAGAAGGTTACAAGTGAGTTCTAGCTTTACTGCAAAGAGTTGTAAAATTGTTCCAAATATAACCTGCTTTTTCCTGTCTATTTAACATATAAATGCTTATGCCCACGTCCTAATACATTGTAATAATCTCAGATACTAGAATTCTTAATAGATAAGGTGGAAATCAAACTGGTTATTAGAATATTTTTATGTTCTTTAAAAGACAGTGAAATATGTTATTAGAATCTACAGGTTTATTCAAGCACTAAAAATGTAATCATTACCTTTATTTTATTATTAAAATCATATGTACCGCCAATTCTATTCTAAAATATTTGTTCCACTAAGTTATATTCTAGTCTAATGTGACTGACTGAGATAATTTTGAGATGATGCAATGTTTACACATTATAATCTTTTTCAAGAACAAAATATGTTGGAATGTGTTCTAATATGTGCCCTGATTTGGAAAACCATTTGGACTATGTAACGTGTAATTAGTTAAAATGACATAGAGGAGACATAAAACTCTTTCAATTTTCTTTGTACTTCAATTAGTTCTTGAGGATGTTTGGAGTTTTTGAAAAATATTAAGCATTATAATAACTGAAATTTAATACGCGCCATGTGTCATTCCAAGTTCTTATATGGATTATCCCTTTTCCCTCAAAATTGTGCCATGAAGCAGGTAATAATTATTGGGTTCTAATGGGACCCAATAATTAATACCCTTCCATTCAAATGTGGTTTTAAACTAATTGAGACGGAACACAAAAGAGAGATCATACAGGAAACGTAATATTACCTTTTTTAGTAATAAAGATGAAGGTAAGTGTTGTAGCTAAGATGTGAGAATAAGCTTGCTTATTCCCAACCTGCCACCTGAGGGAAAGTTGAACTAGGTTTCCTTCACCAACAGGGAAGGACAAAAAATTCATATGACAAATTTAGGATATTTGATAGATTAGCAACACTCAGTTGAGGATTTTTGATGAATGTCTGTCGTTCACCAGTCAGGTCACTCCTTGGGTCGTAGTTAAGTACAGATGGCCTGAGTTGTGGAGGGAAATATCTTTTCCTAGAAATAGTGGAATGGGCAAAGTACTCTACCTGTTTACTTCATTTCATCTTTAAAACACCCTATTGTAGAGGAGGAAATTGAGATTTATAAAGTTAACTTCATCCTGAAGATGCAAATAAAAAATTGCTGAGCCAGGATTTACACTTAGGTTTTCTTATTTTAAATTTTCACTTTCCAGGTGATAAATAGTAATTTATTGGCTAGTATGAAGCTTCTTAAATGAGTTGACTTACTGCTTCAACATAATTAGTGCTTTGAGAGAATCAGTGTCAATATTTTTTGGTAATTTACTATATTATTTCTCAAATCCTCCAATATATCAGTAATCATCAGAGATACCAGAATCGTTTCCAGCTGCTCATATTATAGTTTTGGCTCAAATTTGACAATCTGAACTGGAAATTCAAAACAAATATCAATAATCCTCCCAATATGATTCCTGCATTGAAGAGATTTATGTCTCATTTACCATCTAACATTCAAATAATTCCAACTCAGAATCATATGCCATGAATCCTCTCTTCAAAACACAAAAGAAAGAGAGCAATGTTGAATTTTGCCTCAACAAAATTGAGATATCTTTTATGAATAAATTTGTTATAGACTTGAAAATCTAAATAAAACAATTAACTAAATATCTTCTGTAGAGACGAAGATAAAATTCCTGAAGCCAAGAAATTAGAACGTAAAGATCTTATACTTGTTTATATTTTAAATTTATGCATTTCAGATTCAAGCTATGAGCACAAATTATTGTCCTAGAATTTTGTGTGATAATTCCATTAGTGAACTGTAGGGGCAATTCCATAAGGAATCTTTACTACCTCTTTATGCAATGCTCCTTTTTGTTTTTCTGCTACTATTCAATAACACTTTATTTGTATAGTGTATCAAGCCTGGTGGTGTACGCTTGTATGTGACTTGAATCTGAAGATTTATGAAACTGTTATTGAAATAAAATACAGGTGGGCTAGTGTTGGGTGTTGGATAGGCCATGCATTTATAGAGACTTCATAATCTTTAATCAAAGCTCCAGTATAGCAAAAATAAAAATAGAAAATATTAAATAAAAATAGTATATGTTAATCATAGATTATATTCTAAATTTTTAAAGACAAAGTTATTTTACTTACTTGGTAATAATGGGTATTTTACGACTTAACCATTGCATGTCAGGAATTATTTGGTTTTGTTTTCAGAATTCCTAGAATCTACTTTTTAACAGCATGAAAGAAAGAAAAAAAAGAGGATGTGTTATATAGTTATTTTCTTTTCTCTGAAGGAGCCTTTTCTTAGAAATATAGTATGTTAAATCAAGTACCATAGTGCCCAGTGCACAGTAAGCTCTTGATCAACATCCTTGTCATGACTATCTGAAAACTATCTTTCCTTTAGTTATATAAAATTTTTCTCTTCTCAGAGAGAATCAGAGCAGAGAACAATTTCGTGTGAATTACGTAAAAGGTGCCGTTTCCTTCTGTTATAAATAGCCCCAGGCCAGGGTATGGCTTGGAAAATGGAGCTATGGAGTTTGTAAAACTGTGAACCTGCATCTGCTAATGAGCGTAAAAACCTGTATTAATACATTACAGCCACTCATGATTTCGAAGCAAGACCAAACCTAGTTTGGTCAGCTATAACCTGTTCTATACAAGAATGCTCTGGCTCATCAATTAGATATGCAAAAATCCACAAGAGAAAAGAATCAAAGTTCTATCACAACCAACATGTATTCCCACCCTTTGTATGACTGGACCATTATTCTGTTGCATGTGTCCATTTATACGTGGACAGCGGCCTAGGAGATTTGATGATGTTGAAATAGATTCTGCAGTTCTCCAGCTCAAACCAAAGTATTTGGACTCGTGCCATTTTCTGGACCACTTGCAGAAAGTTGTGTTCTAGTCATCGTAAGGGATGAGGTATATATGCTTATATGTTCAATTTATTACTCAGTGCATCAAACCTTACTGGAAAAAAATAGAGACAGCTAATAGATGGGATCATCATTGTATGAAACATCAGTTTTATAAATTTAGAAATTGAATTTAGGAATCCACTTACTTACTAAGAGGTCTCTTCACGTTTATCAAAATAACGTAATATAATATAGTAGAAAAAGCACGGGCTTTCTCAGGGGCACCAGGGCAGTCCACAGAGAAGAACCTCGGGGTGTGTGTTTGTGTGTGTGTGTGTGTGTGTGTGTGTGTGTGTGTGTGTGTGTACTCACCTTGTGTGGGCATCCCCTGGGAATTTATACTCACACACAAATCCTCAGTTGGCCTTTAGCAATTTGTTGAGCTTCATAGCTGAATTCTTCCTTCCTGCTTGTACAAGACCCTTGAGTCCTGTTGCTACAAGTGAGCCAGTGCTTGTACCTGTCTGAGATGACTGTCTTTCCTTAAGATTTCATACTACTTGGTTGCCCTGTGACCCTAGGTCTCTGATGGGTTACATGAAAGTTGTAATAATGTAGATTACCCATTTTTTTCCTATGAGAGTGGGAGAAATTCTCTTTCTAGCTTTATACATGGGGGAAACCAGGGAGGTCTGGAGTCACATCTTTTTAAACAAATTTCCTTTAAGCTTCCTTGAAAGCTAGAGACTATGTATATCTGGTTTATCATTGTATTCTAGCATAGTGAATTACCTATTCACGTATGTATTCAAATAGACATTGTACTTATTTGTTTAATAATAAAGGACACATTATTATACTAAATATTCTACTAGTTTTATTGTAAATTGTCTTCTTGACAGTATCTCTAATGAACTGCATCTCTTTCTTACCATATATCTTATTTCTTCACCACTATGGAACTATTAGCTTGTTTCCAAACACAGCATCCTTTTCAAGCCACCTGCCTGCTTCAGTTAACAATTGTTGCAAAACAAATCATCCCAAAACTTAGTGGTTTAAAACAACAAGATTTAATATTTGTTACACTTCTTTTGTGTAAATGTGATGGGCCCCTTGCTCCATGTTGTGTCAGCTGGGTCATTCATACGGCCGCATGTGAATGAGCAAGAGTGGATTTGGACTCACAATTTTCTTCTGCACGTCCCCTCTCTTCATAAGGTGTCTCACACGCCAGGGCTTCTCCATGCAGCCTTTCTGCACAGGAGGATAGTCTGGACTTTCCTCACAGTCTGGCTGGGTACCAGATTTCACATTCCAAATCATGGGAAAGTACATAGCTTAGTCAGCTCAGACTGCCCTAATAAAATGCCACAGACTGGATGGTTTAAACAAGAGAAATTTATTTCTTACAGTTTTGGAGGCTAGAAGTCCAAGATCAAGGTTCCAGCCAATTCAGTTTCTACTGAGGTCTCTCCTTGGTTTGCAGATGGCTTCATTCTCTCTGTGTCCTCACATGGCCTTCCCTCGGTGCTTACATGCAGAGAGAACGAATGACTCTCTGGTGTCTCTTTTTATAAGGACACTAATCCTGTCAGATCAATGACCCACTCTATGACCTCCTTTAACCTTAATTACTTTCAGTAGATGCCTCACCTCCAAATGCAGTCACATTGGGGTTTAGGGCTTCAAATATAAATTTTGGCAGGGCCACAAACATTCCGTCCAAAACAGTGCTTGTATGCTTCTGCTTACATTATGTTGCTAAGATCTCCTTGACCATAGTTAGAAGCCCTGTAGCTAAGCTCATACCAGAGTGGGCAGGACTACACTAGGGAGTAAGTAAAGGAGGATATCATTCCTCGGGGGTCACCAATTTGATATCCAAGCATAGTGCCATTGAAAGTGACAGCCATGCTTTCTTTGCCCAGTTTACTGTTGTTTTTCAGGAGATTTGTGTTGTCACCTCCATAAGGACAGCTTCTGTAATCAATGCTGTTAAAGATCCCTCTTCTTTGCCTCCATGGTCTCTGGTACAGTCAGACAAGCACAAAGCCTGGTGAATAGCAGTCTCTGGAATGAATAAAGAACTCCAAAACAACATTTTTATTTATAAGAAGAATAAATATAGAGATTGAAAACAATTTCTCATGGTTTTGTGTTTTTTCTCTTCATAGCTTGCAAGTATTGGTGTGTATATAAAAAGGATGACATCATCAAATTGCAATAATCCTTGTACAGACAGTATTCTGCTCATTTGAGGCAGAGATCTCAGAATCAGTTTATTCTACCCATTTCTAAAGCTGTTCTTAAAAATACGTAAAGGTAGCCTTTAACTGGACAATGTATAAAGACAATAAATGAATGTGTTCGGAAATATACACATAATGTACAAGTAATACTATAGTGTGAGCCTAATGCTAACTCTTGGTGTTTCTTAATGAAGATAAGGTGATACTTCTGTATAGTAGTAGAAAAATTAGTTCATCTATTTTTGACTAAAGTCTCTTATACTCATTATCTTAGACAGTGTCTTACATGCCTACATTTCATTCTATTCTTGTATTTTCTGCTATTGCACTTGATAACCTAATTATGCTAGATTTTTCCTTGTATTTCCCATCATTCTTAAGCTGCAGAAATTTTATGATTTACTTGCTCAGAACCCAGCAACAATGTAGTTTTTCTTTTCTTAAGGGTTTCTGCTTATATCTGTACATTAGTCAGAATTTGAGATGATGTGATTTCTCTGTGCTGCTTTGGAACGCAAATGTCTTCAGATGCCCTCCACCTGTGTATGCCCTTGGCAAGTTGCCTGGTATTACTGCAGACGGGGCATTTGGGGAAGGCGATAGTGTTCATAAACTCGCCAACCTTTAAATGACTAAAAAAATCATCTGACAGATGGATTATTTGGTGTAGAAGAACATGACTTAAAAGCCTTCTCATCTTTGGTTGTTTTCTGAATCTCAAAATTTAAAGTGTACTTTCCTCTTGACATTATTCTCATGCCCCATTCCCTCTTGTGCCTACCCCTCACTCTCAGTAAAAATTACTGCTTGTAGCCCAAAAGTCACTTCTCTAAGGTTGCACGATTTAATGCTCACGTCATGTGGATTATAACATTCTATGATGGTCCTTGTTTGAAAACGGCTCTGCTTGGAAGCATTCTAAATGGCATAGTAGAAGATTTTAGTTTGTTTGTTTTAACTGTGTATCAATACAGATAGGAATTCCTGGAATAATTAAATAATCCTCCATCTGTGAATAAGTGGTTACATCACTGTAATCCAGATGTCAGCTTCCCCTTTTGTTAACTCACTTCCCTCTAATGTATTTGAGTAAAGGAGGCTGGCTCATGCAAGGTCCTGAATTACTCCCAAACTGCAGCTTCATTGCAACTCTTTAGCTCAATGGAGGGTACCACTCACCTTGGTGATGGTCATAAATAGAACCTTCAGGATCCACTTTCCCTATAGATAAAAGGATGCCACATTAGCATGGGCACCAGAAATAGAGGGGTGAATACAAAATCATTCACTCAGCCTCTTACTGCCTTATTCCTTTATGTCCCAAGTCACTACAATTGTGAGTGTCAGACTCAATGACGGTTCAGAGAATCAGAGTTTACGTTAAAGGAAATGTAGCAAATTAAAATTGCATATTAGACATCTCCACTCTTGCAATACCTGTGGCCATACCATCTCTGGGAAGTAAATTTGGTCAAGGACTTTTACTTGCTGACTCTTGCTTCCTTTCATGTTACCCACCTCTCACTCTCATATGCAACCACCCCTCCGTGTGCATGCATGCACACACACACACACACACACATTTCTTCTGTTCTCTTCCATTCTACCTCTAAGTGTAAATTCCTTATGCAGAGCAATTAAGCTAACTGCTTTGGTTCACACGTTTCTTTCAGTCAATATCTCAGGGCCTCATCTTCCACCTGCGTATATCTTACCAATATATTGTCCTACACAATGGCAATTCCTCTCCTAAAGTAGAGCTCTATTTTTCAACTGTTAAAATAATGTATTTTTCAACCTCCTGCTTCACTAATAATGTCACAATTGTCATTATTCAGTATGATTATGACTGTTTATGTGACAGTTTATAAATGTAAGTGAGAACTTGCATAAAATAAAAATATACAAACTCTGGGCATAACTAGATTAGTGATAATCCAGGCACAATTAATGATATTTGTTAATGATCTGTTACATCGTTATCATCCCTTTAGGTTTCACATTGAATGATGATGGGAATTATACCTGGAAATCTTATTAGCTTCTAACTCTCAGTAAATCATCTTACCCCAAAATTTAAATAGAGCTTTTGAAGATTCCCTACTCTATTTTAAAAATTCAGAGGCTGGCCCCATGGTTGAGTGGTTAAAGTTTTGAGTGCCCCACTTTGACAACCTGGGTTCACGGGTTCGGATCTTGGGCGTGCACCTACTCCACTCATCAGCCATGCTGTGGAGGCAACCCACATACAAAATAGAGGAAGATTGGCACAGATGTTAGCTCAGGGCTAATCTTCCTCATCAAAAAAAAAATTTAAAAATCCAACTTTTTAACACATTCTTTCAGAGGTTGCTTTTGTAATAGAGTAAAAATAATTTCTTTATAGAAAAAAGAGTTTTAACTTTTCAAACAATTGTACAGATGTTTCATTTGTTTAGTTAATGGGTACAAGGATTCCCAAAGGCATTTTTCTCAGACTTATATGTGTAGTTCACAGCAGTGAGTTCAGACTTTGGTCTTTTTTTTTTTTAAGCAAAAATAAAGGTAAACACAGTGGCTGGTCTGGTGGCTTAGTGCTTAAGATTGTGCACGCCACGTCAGTAGCCCGGGTTTGCAGGTTTGGATCCCAGGTGTGGTCCTACACACCACTCATCAATCCATGCTGTGGAGGTGTCTCACATAGAAAATAGAGGAAGATTGGCACTGATGTTAGCTCAGGGACAATCTTCCTCACCAAAAGAAACCCAAAGAGGTAAACGTAATTCAGTTTTAAAAACTGGCACACAGTATTATTTCATAGGAATACATTTCTTTTATTCAATATTCTTTTTTTATACAGAATAAATAAATATATTTTTAAACATATTTTTTTAAATATGCTTATTGACATTTTATTTATTTATTTATTTTTGTTATTATTTATTTATTTTTTTTCCTTGTGTACATCATAATGTATTTCAAATTCTGTGTAGATTAGACCACGGTCACCACCCAAAAACTAATTATAGTCCATCACCTCACACGTGAGCCATGTTCAGGGAAAAGAGAATCCTCCAATGTCAGGAGTTTAGCAGGTAAAGTGAGACATGGCAATACATGAGGTTGCAGAGCAAGGCAGAACCACATCATGCAAGCAAGGTCTCATAATCCATGATGAAGAGTCTGGATTTTATCAAGAATAAGCCATTGACATGTTTAATGGTGAAGCTTTATAATGTGTTTTTGTTTTATTCTGTTGGTTTTGTTTTAATGGATTAGTCCTATTGTTCTGTGAAGAATCTATTGGAGAAATGTAAAATAACTTGGAAGAAGGAAGATAAATTTGGAAGAATAATAGATAGTGGTTTGGGTTAAAGTTAATAGCAGAAATGAATAGAGATGATCAGAATCAAAATATATGCTGGAGATAAAAGGAATAGAACTTTATAAGGAAGTAGTGGTGGGGGAAGAATGAACGGAAAGAATTTGTCTATTAGTTGAGTCAGGAGGGTGTGTGGTGTCATTTTCAACTATGGCAATCAGAAGCATTGTTTTGGATACATTACCTTTGAAATTTTCTTCACAGTTCTAGGTAGAAATAGATATCAGATGCATACTTGCCTTAAAAATGTATGCAACTAAAATGAGAGATATTGGCTAAAAATACATTTGAGAAATACCAGTTTTTAATACTATTCCAAGTTATAGCATTTGTAGTAATCTCATAGGAAAAGATTTTGGACAAAACAAAAAGAAGAGTTCCCAGGATAAATCCTTTAAATTTCAAAATGCAAAAATACAAAATTAAGAAGTAGAAGACCTAATAATGAGGGCAAAGGGTGAGAAGCTGTTGTGAGAGAATAAACACCAGAAGGGTATAGTTCCAAATGAGGATTTTCAGACAATGAAGTGACATGAATATTAATAGCTGTAGAAATTTTTAAGAATCTTAGGGTACAATATATATATTTAGCACTGTGAAAGTTGTTGGGTACCTGGAATAAAGAATTTCAGTGATGGAGGAGCGATGTCAGCATCACTCTGAATTATTAGGGAAATGCAAATCAAAACTACAATGAGATAGAGGACAGCCTGGTGGCATTGTGGTTAAGTTTGCATGCTTCATTTCTGTGGCCTGGTTTTCACCGGTTCAGATGCTGGGTGCAGACCTAGTACTGCTCATCAAGCCATGCTGTGGCAGCATCCCCATAAAATAGAGGAAGATTGGCAGATGTTAGCTCAGCAACAATCTTCCTCAAGCAAAAAAAGCAAGATTGGCAACAGATGTTAGCTCAGGGCCAATCTTACCCCCACACACACTCAAAACTGCCATGAGCTATCACCTCACATCTGTCAGAATGGCTATAATTAACAAGACAAGAAATAACAAATATTGGAGAGGATGTGGAGAAAAGGGAACCCTCATACACTGCTGGCAAGAATGTAAACTTATGTAGCCACTATGGAAAACAGTATGGAGGGGTCTCAAAATATTAAAAATAGAAATTCCTTAGCATCTATCTATACCACTACTGGGTATTTATCCAAAGAACATGAAATCAACAATTCAAAGAGATTTATGCATCCTTATGTTAATCAAAGCCTTATTCACAATAGCCAAGATGTGGAAGCAACCCAAGTGCCCATCAATAGATGAATGCTATATATATACAATGGAATACTACTCAAACATGAACAAAGACAAAACTGTGTCTTTTGCAACAACTTGGAAGGAACTTGAGGGTATTATGCTAAGTGAAATAAGCCAGACGCACAAAGACAAACACCGTATGATTTCACTCACATGTGGAAGATAAACAAACATGGATAAGGAGAATAGATTAGTGGTTACCAGAGGCGAAGGGTTGGGGAGGGCAAAAGGGCTGAAGGGGCACATATGTCTGGTGACAGATAAAAACTAGACTATTGGTGGTGAACATGTCGCAGTCTATGCAGAAACTGATGTATAAAAATGTACACCTGAGGGGCTGGCCCCGTGGCCGAGTAGTTAAGTTCGCACACTCCGCTGCAGGCGGCCCAGTGTTTCGTTGGTTCGAATCCTGGGCTCAGACATGGCACTGCTCGTCTGACCACACTGAGGCAGCGTCCCACATGCCACACCTAGAAGGATCCACAACGAAGAATATACAACTACGTACTGTAGGGCTTTGGGGAGAAAAAGGAAAAATAAAATCTTAAAAAAAAAATGTACACCTGAAATTTACACAATGTTATAAGCCAATATGATCTTGATAAAACAATTTAAAGAAAAGAATTTTAGTGATAAGCAGTGAAAAAAAGACAAGTTTGTTGTTCTTTGAAACAATGACTGTGTGTGAAGAAGTAGAGACAATTAACGCAGAAAACTTATTTGAAAATTTGTGTGGAATGGCAGCCAAATTAATGAGTGAGTAACAGGAGTTACGTGGGATAAAGTTCTCCAGTTTTATTTTCCAGGATGAGATTTAAGAGCACAACAGCATATTTATAAGATATTGTATAGAAGAGATTGGCCATGTGTGGGCACAGAGAGTTCACAGAGGGAGGAGGTCTTTGAGAGAATAAGAATGGGTGAGATCAGGCTCAAGGAGAAGAATTTGTCATTTATAAGAACATGAAAATATTCCATGGTAACAAGAGGAAAGGCAGAAAAGCTGAGTAAAGAAACAAGTTTTTTGCATATGATGTTAGGAATATGTGGATAAATTCATCTGATAGCTTTCATTTTCTTAATGAAATATGAGAAGTTACTGGAAAAGTATATGTAATTGGAAGTTTGAGGAAAAATAAGTTGTAACATAGATAGATCATGGGGAAAGTCAGCTTATCAGGCAACAATGTAGATTTGATGTTGTTGAGACAACGAATTTAAAATAAAATCACTGGTCCCCACTTGTGAGATGTACTTCAGCCTCTTAGGTGAAGGCATTAAGAATGCACAGAAATTTTAGTCTATGACTTGGATAGGGTTGGAGTTTCATCTTGTGAATAAAATCAGGAAAATGAGAGACTACAGAGAGAAAGGGAGAGAGAAGAGACAGTTGAGGTATTTGCAAGGACATGTTTATAATTATGTGTACTGAAATCTAAACTTGATAAAGAAGGAAATGAAAACAGAAATAAAGTAGTGGATACTAAAAGGAGTTGGAGCCAATGGAATTGAAGTCTGAGTGAAGTTAAGTATTTCCCATGGGAGTACTATGGAGAGTCCTGGGATGGTGATGAGAGAATGGACGCTTGAAATGATTTCAGAGGTAGTGTAGTTTTTGAGGAGAGAGCAAGGTCTTGGATGTTATCACAAAGTGATAGAAATATTTTGGAGGTAAGGAGTTAATCTCTTTCCATCTCTTTTCTTTCTCCATATTAGTGAAAGCAAACACTCCTTTTTATTGTATAATCTTCCATCATATGATTTTATCATAATTTATTTAACTAATCCACTACTTTGTTGCTTCCAGTTTTTTTTCTATTACAAAGGATATAACTCAAAGTATCATGAAAATTTGCTATTTTGTCTAAAGGATATATTTTAGCCATAAATTTTGTTTTCCAAGAGTAAGTGTTCCCCAGAGAGTTGAGCCAAAATATAGTTCCCAAAATATTTTATTAAGATGCAGTTTTCCAAAGACCCTCACCTGCAAGGAGTATCACAAAACTTTCAAATTTTCCAACTGAAAAGTGATATGTCACTGTTTCAATTTGCATATCTTCAATCATGAATGATTTGGGGCCTTTACTCTCGTTCGTATTTCTTTTCTATAGGGAACTTGCTCGCAATCCTTACCCATTTATTTCTGGGGGTTATTCTTAGTTTTCTTATTGATTTTTAAGTGCTATGTGTTAGTTTAACTTGTAATATACACTGTTGACAACATTGAAATGGTGCTAGAAATTTATCCCATGGCTCAGGAGTTAGAAGAACACCCATTCCTGCACGTCATCACTTTCATTGGATAATTCCAATCTTTGTTTTCCTACCTGATGGCAAACATCTTCTATCACTATTGTTTAAGTTTTGTTGCTTCAGCATTTAAAGCTCTCAGAGAATGCCCACTTTCCCCCATTTGGATGATTACCAAATAAAAACACTTTTACATAAATAATCTTACCTCTAACAACATCTTCTTGGTATAGGGGCAGAAACTTGACACAACTAAGCCTTGCAGAGCTTTTTCCTGATAATTAGTTTAGCTTCAGGTCAATAACTGAATCTCAAAACCACTATGGTTTGAACTATGTAGACATATCTGACTCACACAGAAAATCAGAGAGAAGAGAAGAAAATGCCCTGAGAACTTTCAGATCTCTTGTTCCAGGTCTTATTAAAGTCCAACAGAACTGCTGCCCTTTCCTTAGTAGAACATGTCCTTGGAGAGAAACGAGGAGCCTTCTAAGAAATTCTCTGATTTACCTAAGATATCTCTGCATTCAACAAATATAATCTTAACTAACAAAGAAATAGTGTAGTCTAACATATACACAGTACGCTGAATTCACCTGGGCATGTTGGTTGACAAACTGTTAGATGAAACAATGGAACAGGGAATTTATGAGGATTGAAAAGGTCTTTTCTGAGTTAAGAAACTTAAAAGTGTAGGTCCTCCTATGAACAGTCCTATCTTTCCTAAATTGTGCAAAATATATCCATGATGTAGGAGTCTACCAAAGCTTTTCTAGCAACTAATTTTATTTTACCTTCAGTAAAAGAGGAACCATTACATTTATTTCTCCTCACCTTCATCTCTTAAGTCCCAAGACTTGCCCACTTTTTATTTTAATAGAATTTGCTTAAGTAATATACCTGTTTCTTTTGTTATTTTCTAAACTTCAAAGTTGTCCTCCTTCAGTTTTGCTTTTCTACATTTGAGTTCTGTCTAATGATGTCTGTTCTCGAAAATAAACTTTTCTATGCCTTTTACTACCCTCTTTGACTGTTTTTTATTTTCACAGCTCCACATGTCTCACAAAAGGTCTATCATAAAATATACTCATAATTCTATTACAGTAAATATTCTGGCTTTGGTTTTCAATACTATTTAACCTAGAAACAAATATGAGTTCACATCCTCAGAGATAATATGGGCACCTCAATATGATGTGTACAGGAAGGATATAATCCTATACAAACATAGACAGACTTACGTAATGGGCTTTATGACAAGTGAAAAGCTGTTGTTTTATGTGTGCATACTACAACGCTAGATGCAAAAGAGGAAAATATAAAGTAATTTGCTTACAGCATCTTAGAATTTCCTAATTGTTGGACCGTTAGAGATGATACCCGCTGGAAGTACCAACAATAATTTAGATCTTATTATCAGACTACTTATTATCAGACTACTAAGATCAAGTGCTATAAGCACTTGTGATTTAAGTAAATTAACCTCAGTGCTGTAATCAAGCATCCCTTTACGGTGAAGACCTTTCTGGCAGTTCCACTTGAGCACAGTCAAAAGGAAAGTGTAGCATTGCCCATGCAGCTGTTCTCTTTGCGCTACTTGGATTCGTAGAAGGATGAGTTAAAGCAATAAGCTACAATTTGGCCACAGCTGGATATAAATCTTTTTTGTTTTTTGTTTTTGCTTTGAACTTGTATTAAGTCTGGTGCTGGCTGAGTTATAGGAGTCCTACAGGGGCTCTCTGGATGCAACTTTACACATCACTGTTCAGACTGAATAGAGATTTTAAAGATTACTTCCTCCAAGACAGTAACTACTGATAAATCCATGTTAAACAGATGGTAAGATGAAAAGTTAGACACAGTCCAGAGGTTTGCCTTAATCTTAGAAAATTTTCATGTTCTAGCATGAGCCTCATGATTTCCCAGCATGTGAACTTTTATAGAACGACAGCTACAAACAACATATTAAATCTCTGAATATGTCTAAATGCTTATGTAACTTTCATCATTAGTCCTTGGGAAACTGTCCAGCCTTGAATCTTTATTTTTGCTATCTTAAAATTTTGATTTGTTAAACAGTTCAGCTGCCACCTCATAAACAAACGTAGAGACTACTTCTTAAAAATTTATCTTTTCTTTTTCTGAAACCCCACAGCTACTTCATGGGGCTATTGACACAAAATATTGAGCAGCTGCTTCCCTAAATATAGACTGGAGGAGGCTGCTTGAAAGATGGAAGGGCAAAAAATAATATAGACATGAATCTGAGCAAAGATGAAAAGCAAAGCTCCATATTTTTACTCCTAAACTTGCTTTTCCTCCATCAGCAGTAGAGAAACTGACTTGTATCTTGAGCTTTTATCATAATTCATATGCTGTAATGCTAAACCGATGCTGAAACATTCCACTTGCCTTCTATGATAACTTAAAATTCTGAAATCAAGTGACACTTTCATTGTCATTAAATATGTGTATGAACAAACGTGTAAAGTGCACTAAACTTTTTATGCTAAGAAGCTTTTTCTGTCCATCTTCAGAAAGATGTTATTGTATTTAAAGCTGCTTTCATGAAGCTGGTAGTTGAAAATAACACTGTGTTAACTAAATTTAGATAAGAAACTACTGCTACCATTTTCTCCCTAAAATTTATTTTGATAGATAAGGAAGACAGAGAAATATTAAGAAATATATTAAAATAAAAATGATACGTTACATTATTTTGTTCTTTAGACAGGAGTTGAAACATCCATTGGAAATACAGGAATGTAGTAACAAAATTAATAACAAGGAAGTTATTTAAAAATCTCCTCAAAATAATGGTAGTTAATGGATTTATTGATTATCTTCAAATACAGTATATCAGAACTTCTAGTCTTCGAGCAGAATTAAAGAACAGGCATCTTTCGGGCGGTGAGGGCTGGTCTGGCATAAGTTGAGAGTGGGGATTTACAAAAATAGCAAATAATATTATTCTAGTATTTGGATAATTGGGAATGAAGTGTTAAATTACAGCTTTGCTAATACTATCTAATTTCTTCGACAAGTATCATAAATAAGATTTTTCTTTAACAATGTGAAACCACTTTACACGACAGAAATAGTGAATGCATTATATTTTGGCTGGTTCATTATGCCATGGTCCGTGAAGTAGAGGCTCACGATCTGAATGCAATGAGGTGAAAGCTGCATATCGCACCATGCTAAGTGCACACGTTGAGAAATTCACCTACCATATGCCGTTTGCATTGTCTTCAAATGCGAAGGAAATTATGCGGAATGTGAATGTGACACAAAACACATTCTGAATTTCTACCACTGCAGAAGATGACAGAAAAGGTAGGCTTCTCTTGTTAAATTAACTAGGATTAAACACTTAATAGACATCATCTCCCCACTCTTTTTATTGCTACATGTCTGCACACTCCTTAAAACACCACGATTGAGCTTAAGCAATATTTCTCTCTCTTCTCTGTCTTCTTTCTCTTCTCTCTCCTTTCCCTCTCTCTCTCTCTGTCTTTCTCTCTTGTCAGTTTAAATTACTTGGAGTGAATTCCTAATGTTTTGTGAGAAGGAATTGTATGTTGGCAGGAATAAAAATGTGTACAGAAGTTGAAGTAATTGCTTGTGACTTCTCATCAATTTGAATATTTTCGAAATGAGTACTAAGGTTAGCTATCTCCATATTATTTACATTGAGAAACAAAACCTAAAAAGAAAAAAGTGCACAGTTTAGAAACATAGCTTTATAGTTAAAAGGTATTCTCTATGAATTCTTTACACTTTTTAACTTTATGAATATTGGTAGGTAATATACTATCTCTGTGTCCTTATTTGTGATTGATTTTTAAAAAGCTTTGCTTGTTTTTCATCTTTTTAAAAACAGCTAAAGATACTTCAAAAATAAAATCTCTGTACATTATTATAAACACAAATTTCCTCTAGTTAAAGAAAAACAAAAAAGATAATATTAATTACTAGAAAATTATTTATTAAGTTATAAGATGTAAATAATAGGGTGATGAGATTTTGATAAATATTTTTGTCACAGTCATCACTGACACAGAAAAATATGACTATCCAGAATATTCTCAAAGAATATCACTGTGTTGTTCTTATTCCTGAAAAAGAAATAGGCTGGGGAGAAATATGAAAAATAATTCTGAAATTATTTGTCTACCCTTACAATATTTGCAGGAAGCCAAGTTTTATCAATTTTTCTCTTTTCCAACCAAAAGATCTGTACTACAGATGTTAAAAAAATTCAACTGAGTGGATTTTAAAGATGTTATTGGCTTTATTTAATGATTCATGAATCGGGCAGCATCCAATCTAGGAGATAGAAATGAGCTCCAGAAAGCTATATGAGGAGAGAAATTTTATAGGCAGAAGGGAGTAGGATAAAGAAATTTATAAAAGGCAAACAGCAGCTTGTTTATTGCAAATTTACTTTCCTTATAGGGGATGGCAGGGGTCTATCAGGAAGATTACTTAACTAAGGCTGATCAGGACATTCCTGATTGACTGGTTTAATATTTCATTTGTGGGAGAGCCAAAACTGTAATTAAGTTAAGTCTCAGTTTGGTGATGTGGGGCTTAGCATAAGTGACTTCACTTTGGGCTTGTTGTAAACACAGCCTAAGGCCAAGAGAAATCATAAAATATCATCACAATATGGAAATACTAGAGGACTTCAGGTATCCAAAAGCAAACTTGTTAGTAAAAATAACCCTAATATACTACCCTGACTTGTGTTAGATATTGAACCCTCAGATGTGATTTCTAACTCACACCACAACCCTCAATTATTGCTCTTCTATGTATGAGGATATAGAGACTTGTCATGCTTAATTGAATTGCTCAGTAGTTCACAGCTTGGAAGTGCCTGAGTGAGATTCAAACCAAGGTGTGTGTAACACCAGAGTCTCCTGTCTTTCTGCCTTATCATTCTAGCTTCTCATTATCTCCATACATTTAAAAAATTCTCTTAAGCAATTCATTCTGTGGCCAGACTATCTGGCTTCAACAGTCTGCTCTGCCATTTGCTTACTGTGTGACCTTGGGCAAATCACTTTACTTCTCTGCAGTCCAAGTTTCATCATCTCTAAAACGGGGTTGATAAGCACAGTGACTGGATCACACAGTTTCTTTGAGACTCAAATTAGTTTATTCAGCAAAGATTCAATTAATATGTGTAAAGAACAGAACTGTGGATGGAGCATTGTAAGTGCTATCTAGCTGTTTCTATTATTCCAACCTTCCTCTTTGGGCCTTGATTTCCTTGTACAACTTGTTTAGTGAAGGTAATAATAACAGAATTTTAAGATTATTTAGTGATGCCATCATATTTTAATAACCTTGAAAACATTAAGAGAGTGTTCCCTGCATAACAACAATAATATATAATTTTGAAAGCAGTAAGAGTGTCTGTTTTCTGATATCCAGGATCAAGAGAATAATTTGAATAGTAAATAATATTGAATTTTGATGTAGGTAACTGAAAATTTGAGAGACAATAAGCAAAGAGAAGCTTCTTTTCTTTTCTGAGGATTACCTCAATTAATACAAACAAAGCAATTGAAGGGAAACTGGCATATAGTGAATACTCAATAAATGTTAGCTATTATTGTTGTGCATTACTCACCATGAAAATACTCCAGTGTCTAATAAAACACCTAATATTAGGCACTCAATATAAATTTGTTAGGTTGTGTTAGAAGGACGTAACATTAAGCCAACCTGGGGGATAAATGAATCAATGTCTACGTCTTTATATCTTCCAATCTAATGAAGAATAATGAAAATCTACCCAGGATAATTATTTTAATTTGAAATTTGTCACAGATATGGGCATCTTTCCAACATTAGGCAATAAATTGAAACACAGATGTTGCCAAGATATCAGAATTCCTGGAGCAGTGGGGCTTCAGTGATTATCACATATATACGCTTTCGCTTTGAGCAAGGTAAATCCCAATATTTAAAGCCCCTGAATTATCTTTTAGTTATAATCATTGTCAATATAGTGTTTTATATTCAATATTACTATAGTCTTCATGACAAAGTGTATAAAAAATTAACAAGAAAATATAGTTGACTGCACCCAAAAAGAGTAGTTTATTGTGTCATATGGAATTATTTTAGAGTATTAATTTTTATCAAATATAGAAAGGGTTAGCAGATAAATGAGAGTGTTTTTTAGCTCCAACTTAGGAAAGAAGTTAATTTTCCCATCAAAACCAGAGACTATTAAAAAATCTTAATTGCTTTAAGAGTACAAATAACCACAAGTTGCCGAGCATGAGAGACAAAGAAAATTTGAAAATGAGAATAAAAAGATTGAGTCAGAATGTGTCTGGGTTCCCTCCAAAATGATATGTGTATTTTGGTTAAAAAGCATTTTGCAGATCACATTAGAGGAAAGAAAATTTTCCTTCCTTTGCTCTTCCTTCCTTCATAACTTCCTTCCTTCCTTCCAACTTCCTTGCT
Organism: Equus caballus; assembly: GCF_041296265.1. NCBI lineage: Eukaryota > Metazoa > Chordata > Mammalia > Perissodactyla > Equidae > Equus > Equus caballus. The sequence continues at coordinate 71,017,928 of NC_091692.1, read as the reverse complement.
AACCTCCTTCCTTCCTTCTCTCCTTCATTCCTAGCATTTCCTTCCTTCTTTCCTTTTTCAACAAGCTGTTTCAACAATTTGTCAAGCGGTTATTCTTTTCCAGGCACTTGTTAAGCATGAAGAATATTGTGAAAAACAAAACACAACAAGGTCTACTCTTGTGGAACTCACCTTCTAGTGGGAGAGGGAAAATTGCTAAATAGTTAACAAATAAAATAATGTCTGGTTGTGGTACGTGATGCAAATAAATATAAGTCAGAGAAAGAGGACAGAGAAAGCTGGGGAAAATAATAGTATTTAGGGAACATAGACTGAAAAAGACCCCTCAGAGACAACATTTGAGCAGAGGGACATGAGGAATAACAATTTGAATACCTAGGGTAAAATTATGCTATATGGAGGGAAAAGCCTTTAGGTAGGCATTTCTGATATTTTCCAGGAACAGCAAGGAAGTCAGTATTGCTAGAAAAGTAGTGGGATCGAGGGTTGGAACTCCACAGAGACAGGACTGGCAAAGTCAGCAGGGCTTCACAGGCCATATTAAGGAGCAAAGACATTCTTCTAAATGTTAGGAGAAGCCACAAAAGAAATCTGAGCAGAGTCTTGTTATCCGATGTATAATTTTACAGTGAACAGGCAAAAGATTTATTATAAATGTTGGATGATTCATTTTCCCTAAGTTCTGCTTAGTTTCCAGAAGGCTGTGAGTCTTCCTATCTTGGAGTGAATCCCAACTCTTGAGTGACAAATTATTCTTATACCTCCTCTATATCATTTTTAAAATGTAAACTTGATGTCTCCATATTGAATCAAATCTTAAAATATTATTTTTCATAACCCAAGTCAATGGACAGAAATATTTCAGTCACTGCTTAGGTCAATGTTCTCTGGATTTAAGTACAATCAAAGTTCTCCTTTGCTGTTCTTTCTGAATAGTTTCATTTCTCAAATGATTGATAGCCCAAAGGAGATACACTTAACCTTTTGATTTGAATGTTATATTATCCCATATGAAGATTGTGTATAAATTTTTAATTCATGGTTAACATTTACTTAAATATATGAGACTTTTATTTTTATGATTTTTAGACAATTTTTTTCATCTTAAAATCATTTCTGTCATACAGTGATGTGCTGGTAAATGTTTCCTCTTCGAGGGAAAAAAATAGGTGTCTATAGACTTACACAAATTTATTATAAATTCCTCTGATATAAGGGGTATGTAGTACACAATGTACAAATAAGAATAAAACATACAATACATTTTATTGTAAATTCCTTATAGCCATTGATTCTCACAGAATGTTTTCATTGATTTTCGCTATACTCTGTATCTGTACCCAGCTATGATTGCAACTCAACCGTGATTTGACAATGGTGTTTCTGTCCAATCCACGGACTCTTTCCTCAGTAGAATTATTATTATCAATTCTGATATAGGATCTACTATTTAGCTATTTTTTAACCATCATAAAAATTATATTAATTAAATTGAAACTTCTTTTAGCTTTCTACACATGTGGAAAATTCACTGATCCATGAATGATGTGAGGGAATTTTTTTGTCAATTACAGTAATCCTGGAAGAATATTGCCTTATTGTTTGTGTTATAGACCATATAACTGCTACAGACACAAAACACTTTTATCTTTAATCTACATTGTTAGTGTTTTCTCCTTGTTAACCTGTACCAGGAGATCACCTTGTAAACTCTGCACCAGAAGTTGGTAAACTTTCTGTAAAGGGCCAGAGAGTTAATATTTTAAGATTTGCAGATCATAGAGTTACAACTACTCAACTCTGTTTTTGTATCTCCAAAGCAATCCTAGACAATATGTAAATAAATGGGTGTGGCTATGTTTAAAAAAATGTACAAGAAGAGGCAGGGGACTAGGTTTAACCCAGAGAATGCTTTTGGCATCCTCTGTTCTAGACAATCAATAAAACAATAAATCAAGTCATGATTTATAATTTTTGCCAATTTTTGAGCTGTAAATTCTCTCACCATAGCTGAGTTCAATCTATCAACTGGACATTGCTGAACAGAGTTGGGAGAGATGTGCAGTAGCATGTCTTTATATTTCTACCACACAGATATAATAGGCATAAATACCTCAAGAGCATGTATAATTATAAAATGTAGTGAAATAGAAAGTAATGAGTTTTGAGTAGTTATTACTTTTGTTTTAATATAATTTATTTAATTGTAAGTTTAAGTAATTTAACCATTAATAATGGCTGAGTTTAACATGTCCTGAAAACTTAGCAATCATATCTTGGAAGACAGTACAAGATGGTTCTGGCACTCTATCGAATAAATAAGCATTTTTGTGTGTTTCTTGGGTGTAAATATGAATTGGTAACATACATACTTGGTCTGACAAAAAAATAAAAGACTAAAACTGATTTTTAAAAAGGACACTTTAACCTTATGACATAGGAAATAAAAACAATTTTTTAATGCCCTACTTTATAATTAAAATGAAAATACAATATATGTCCTTCTTGAAAGTGGTAGGCAGGACCAACTTTGTTCTTGAGAACTTTTTCAGGCTTGTGATTAATGATTCCATATGTTAGGCATTGATCAAGGTAATAAGCCATTTGTATGCTTGGTGAGGCCAACTTACAGTACTAACCAACTGCCACGCAATTCAGACTGGAGCACGCAGGATTAGCATGGAGAGCAGATCAAGTAGAATGATCTCTTAGGAAAATATATTTTGTTAATTCTCTTGATTTAAATTATGCTCAAGATATTCTGCACAACTCATATCATTTCAAAATTTTATCTTTGGATTATTTCCTTATGGTCTGGAAAGTTTAAATGCAGTGTCAGACTTTGAGCAGATGAGGTGACTGAGTTTCACAATCTGGCATGTACTTGATATAACATGTGCTGCCCAAAATTCCAGTTCTTTCATTGATGCAGAGGAAAGCAATAGATACTTTTGTGCATACAGAAAGAATGCTAAATTCTTGGACTTAATCTGTTTTCTTTGTGCATTAAGTCACTTAGATTGTTATTGGCCACTGAGTTATGGTTTCTCAGCTCCAAACACAACCTTCTATACTCATCTTGAAAGGCTGCAACTGGGACTCTGCAAACCCCCCTTCTGCTTTGCAAGCTGGTTGCTGCTGGCCTTTGCAAAAAGGGATGCTAACAGGAAACTGAAAAGTTGGAGGAAGAGAGTACCTTGTTTTTCTTGTTTGCTTCTCATTCACTTCCTGTTTGTTTCCTCTTCCTTGAAACATTACTCTGGCAATGCTGATTCACGCTGACATTGACAGTTTCTGCCCATCACAACAGTTGAATCGAGTTTGTTTTAAAACCAATTTCATGGCCCCCTCAGAGACACCAGCCCAAGTCAGCCACCACATTCTCAACAGAGTTCAGTGTCCCAGCCCCACAGCACTCCTCCTCTAAACTCAGAGACACTGTCATTAGCTGAGCACTGTCCCTTTCTCAACTGTTGTAGCATCAGCTCTGTGAAGCTCCTTCAAACTTCTAAGTTGTACAATTCCAATGCTTTCTCCTTCTATTCCCCAGTCATGAAAGTGGAAGCTGCTTCCTGCACTTGCTGACTCCATGACGTCTTAGTGTTCTCTGTATTTTCCATTAAATAATTAACATTTAATTATTATTAATCATTTTAATATTAAACTTCCTCCTTTAAAAACAGTACTAAACGATGGACTTTCTGTTTTCTGAATGGACCCTGACGTTAAAAGAATCACACACCATGATCTAGTAGGATTTATCACTGAGATGCAAGTATGATTCAACATATGAAAATCAACAAATGTGATACACACACTAACAGAATGAAGGCTAAAAATCATATGATCATCCTGTTGATTGCAGAAAAGTGTCTGACGAAATTCAACATCTTTTCATGATAAAAACTTTCAACAAATTAGGTATAGGAAGAATGTACCTCAACCTAATAAAGACCATATATGAAAAACTCACAGCTTACATCACACTTAGTAATGAAAAATTGAAAATTTTCCTCTAAGATCAGTAACAACACAAGGTTGCTCACTGTTGCCAGTTCTATTCAACATAGTACTGGAGGTCGTAACTAGAGCAATTAGGTAAGAAAAAGAAATAACAGCTTCCAGAATTAGAAGGAAGAAGTAAATTTGTCTCTCTCTGAAGATGACATAAGCTTTTATATAAAAAAATCCTTCAGACTCTACCAAAAAACTGTTATAACTAATGAAGGAATTCAGTAAAGTTGCAGGGTACAAAATCAACATACAAAAATCAGTTGTATTCCTATACACTAACAACAATCGGAAAGAAATTAAGAAAACAATTCCATTTACAATAGCATCAGAAATTATACAATAATTGGGAATAAATTTAACCAAGGAAATGAAAAATCCATATACTGAAAACTATTTCATTGATGAAAGAAATTAAAGAAGACACAAATAAATAGACATTCTGCATTCATGGGCTGGACAGCTTCATACTGTTAAAATTCCTTACTACTCAATGTGATCTGCAGGTCAATGCAAGTTCTATCAAAGTACCAGTGGCATCTTTTACAGAAATAGAAAAAAATCTTAAAATTCATAAGAAACTGCAGAGAACTCCAAATAGTTGAAACAATCTTGAAAAAGAAAAACAAAGCGGGAGATATCATACTTCCTAATTTCAAAATATATTACAAAGCTACTGTAATTAAAGTAGTGTGGCACTGGCATGCAAACAGACATATAAACTAATGAAAGAGAATAGAGAGCCCAGAAATATTGCCACACATAAACAGTCAACAAACCTTTGACAAAGGCACCAAGAGCACACAATGGGGAAAGGATGGTCTCTTCAATGAATGATGCTGGGAAAACTGTATTTTTACATGCAAAAGAATGAATCTAACTCCTATGAAACACCACTCACAAAAATTGATTCAAAATGGAATCAAAACCTAAGTGTAAGACTCCAATCTGTAAAATTTCTAGAAGAAAACACAGGAGGAAAGCTCCTTGCTATTGGTCTTGGCAATGATTTCTTGAATATAATACAAAAGCATAGGCAACAAAAGTGAAAATAAAATAGTGAGACAACATCAAGCTAAAAAGTTTTTGCAAAGCAAAGTAAAATATTCACAAAATAAAAAGGCAATCGATGGAATGGGAGAAAATATTTTCAAACTATACATCTAATAAGGATCTAATAACTGAAATATATAAAGCATTCAAATATATTAGCTCATACAACTCAATAGCAAAAATCAAATAATCTAATTAAAAAATGGACAAGGGATCTGATGAGACATTTTCCAAAGAGAAAACACAAATAGCCAACAGGTATGTGAAAAGATGCTCAACATCACCAATCATCAGGGAAATGCAGATCAAAATTACAATGAAGTTTCATCTCACATCTGTTAGGATGGCTATTATTAAAAAATGTGATGTAACAAGAGTTGGCTAGGGTGTGGAGAAAAGAAAATCCTTGTACACTGTTGGGGGAAATGTAAATTGGCACAGCCATTATGGAAAACATCATGTAGTTTCCTCAAGAAATTATAAGTAGAACTACCATATGATCCAGCTATCCCACTTCTAGGCATATGTCTGAAGGAACCAAAATCAGTATCTTGAAGATATATCTGCACTCTCTTATTCATTGCAGCATTACTTACAACAGCTCAGATATGGAAACAACCTAAGCGTCCATCTACAGATGAATGGATAAAGAAAACATGATATATAGATATATATACATATAAAAGATATATATATATATAATATATAATATAATATATATAATAGAAAAGTCCTCAGCCATAAGAAATAACGAAATCCTGCCATTTGTGACAACATGATGAACCTGGAGGACAATAGGTTAAGTGAAATAAGCCAGACAGAGAAAGACAAATACTATATAATGTCACTCATATGTGGAATCTAAAATAACAAACAGAGTCAAACTCAATGAAACAGAGTAAAATGGTGGTTGGGAGGGCCTGTGGGATGGGGGAAATGGGACCATGTTGTACAAAGGGCGTAAACTTTTAGTTATAAGATAAATAAGTTTTGGGGATCTAATACACATCATGATGACTATAGTTAATAATAATGTATCGTATACTTGAAATTTGCTAAGAAAGTAGATCTTACACACTGTCACCACCCACACACAGGTGGTATGTGAGGTGATGGCTGTATTAATTAACTTAATTGTGGTAAACATTTCACAATGTATATCAAAGCATCACACTGTACACTTTAAATATATACACTGTACAATTCTATTTGTCACTTGCATTTTAATGTAACAGGAAAAATTACTGGTTCATTAATGTTGTGCGTTCCTATATTTATCATAGATAAATAGGATCTGTACTTCTGCTGCTTTTGAACAATATTTAACTTATCTGTACTGCATGATGGGATATTCTCTAATGAATGGTTTTTTTGTAATAGAGTTGAATAAATAGTGCCTTAAAATCTTGAGCAGCCCCTCCAAAATCTTTCAAGATTGATATGTACTCCTTCTGATGACGTCACGAAGCTCCTCTGTGCTGTTTGTGAAGACTTCTATGGTTGGCATTCCAGGAATGAATTTGAAACTGGAGATTTTGAGTCGAAATCAAAATGCACTCTTACTTTGGTAAAGCAAAAGGGAAAACCGAGAATATTATCTAAAAATAAATAAATAAAAAGAGACTTTAAATTTTTGTCTCAAATTTCAAGATAATTATGTGAAAAGTATTTTAGTTTTTCTTAAAATTGCACTAGATGACTTTTACATTTTCTACTTTACTTTGCCTAAATTTGTAGAATATGAATTACAATTTTACTCTTGATGTTGAGAACATATCTTGTTTTTCGTTTTTTATTTTTTACTTATTTATCATTAACAGGGCCCATAACTCTATATTTTAAAAAATCTTTTAATTTTTATTTCTTTTTTTATATCCAGCCTTAATTATTATCTAATTAGTTGGCTGCCAATCAGTGACACCATATGTTCTGTGAAGTGCTAATTACATTGTCAGATTATACAAATGTTTCACAAAAAATGTGACGATAATAATTTCAGTAAAATTGCTGTTTTCCAGCTAGAATTATGAGAGTTTAAGTAGGAAAATGATTCTTGCATAGAAAGATTGGCCCTATGGATTTTGATTTTTGACACATTAGTGGCTTAGATATATTTGGGGCACCAGGGATATTGAACTCTAACTGGTACAACTACACTCAACAAACAAACGAGCCTACTTACTATTTTACATAGGGCATTCCCATTTTGACTCCGTAATCTGGACTTTTTTTGGGTACGTGTGAGGCAGATTATCGCTGAGCTAACATCTGTGCCAATCCTCCTCTATCTTACATGGGACATCCTACAGCATGGCTTGACAAGCAGTGTGTAGATCCATACCCGGGATCTGAACCTGCGAACCCAGGGCTGCTGAAGTGGAGCATGCAAACTTAACCACTACACCTCCGGGCCGGCCTCTGAAATCTGGACTTTGAATTTTAATCCATTGTGTGAAGTACTGCAAAATAGTCACTTATATTTCAGTTTTTGTTTGTCATATTTTGTTATGAACTTGGTATTGGGGTAGTATGAGTAGATATTAAAGTTATTGATAAAATAATCATTATATGTATTGAAGCAGAAATCTTATAAAGCCTAACAATTTTATTTTCTCAGTGAACCTTACTGAACTTGTCTTTTTTGACTACAGGGCTTGTCCTAATCAAAAGGTGTGTTGTCCATGACTCGTGTTCAGCATGTTCAATTACAAGGTTCATAGTTGCATATCATCCAGTTTTGTGTTTGTCATGTTAAATTAGGACTACAATGACACACCAATGCTGTTGGCTAATAAAAATACTTGTACCGTTACCTAGTAATCAAAGTGTTTTATGTGTGCCTTATTGCAGTAATGACAACGTATTAATATAACTCATCAGAATTTATATGACATAACAATAAAAAAACTTTTAAATAAGCAAATGTAAAAGTGAACTTCTAAAATGACTGAAATACATAGATTCATATCAATGGCCTTATGTTTTAAATTGAACAATTTGTGATACCCTCCTTGACGTCTTATATTTATGCATCATCATTCTCTTTTTTAAATAAATTTTAATAGTTTTAGAGTAGTTTTAAGTTCATAGCAAAATTGAGATGAAGTTAGAAAGATTTCCCATGTACTCCCTGCCCCTACATGTGCATAGCCTGCCCTATCGTCAGCAACCCTGACCACACTGGTGCATTTGTTTGTTACAATTGATGAAGCTACATTGACACATTATTATCATCCATGACCCATAGTTTACACTAGGGTTCACGCTTGGTACTGTATATACTATAAGTTTGGACAAGTTTAATGACACTTATCACCATTATAACATCATACAGAAGAGTTTCACTGCCTGAAAATCCTCTGTGCTCTATCATCATTCCCTTTTCATTGTTAGCGATGGTCATGTTTCTTGATTACTTCTTTCTAAGATTTTGGTCCAAATATGAAGACTTCAGTCTTCTGTGTGTTCACTGAGCAGTCTTGGAGAATCTCAACACTCTTCTCCTCTGATGCAACACTACTTCAACACTAACTGTCTACTGCTTTTGACTGACTATAGTTTATTTCATTTATACATTTTTAAAAATTATCCTTTTCAAAGTGTAATATATCAATTATACTTATGAAATGATGGGGGAAATATAGAATCATAAAGACGAATATCACCCAGAATCTCTGGCACAGAGAGAACTACTGCTCACATGTTGGTGTCATATGTCATCCTCTCCAGCGCCACTGAATATTCTTCATAAACACTATTTTTGATAATTGCATGATAATTCATTGTTAAAGTATCCATTTCCTATTCCTTGCATTATTGTAATGACTATCTTTGGATATAAATCTTCAACACATTCTTGCTTTTCTTGTTTATAGCTGATTCCTGCAAGTAAAATTTCTAAATAACAGGTTTGAACCAGTTTTAAGCTTCTGAATGTATCTTTCTAAATTCTGTAGTATTTCTGAATTTAAGGTAGCACTTTGATTGAAGAGGAGAAAACCATTTATAATGAGTGACTTGGGGACATTCTTTTATTTTTTTCTTGCCTCTCAGTCTACTGTGAAGGCACAAGGTTATCTCAAGTGCCTCTCAGCTTCTCTGACAGATTCAGATATCTAAAATCGATCCCTTCAAAGAAATATTTTCAATTTTAGTAAGTGTACGATATGTATGGATAATATAAGTTAGTGAAAGGGGAAAGAAACTGATTACTCTGCTGTTCTAAATGGATTTCATGATGGCTCTGCTGTTTTCTCCAAGACCTATACCTATTGTTTATAAATTTTATCCCAAACTAGTTCTCCTCTGTGAATTCTGTGAGAAAAGCTTTTCATTCCTGTGGTATTTTTGGCTACACGCCCCTCTGCTCTTAAACGTCAACCCATGCAACACATATTCTGTGTGTTCCAAGATTTCTTTTCATCTTTGCTCCCTTGCCATACTCTCATTTTATTTTCAGTGCTATTATGGGTTTAAGGCTGTTTTAGTTCATTTGAGCTGTTATGACAAAACACGAGAGACTGGGTAGCTTGTAAACAAAAATAATGTTTAAACAAATATTTATTTCTGAGGGCTCTCGAGGCTGGAAGTCCAAGGTCAAGGTGCCAGCATGGTTGCCTCTGGTCAAGGCCCCTCTTCCTGGGTTGTAGCTGGTGCCTTCTTGCTTTATTCTCATATAGAAAGGGTTAGGGAGCTCTGTGGAGTCCTTTTATAAGGCATTAATCTCAGTCAGGAGGGCTCCATCCTCATGACCTAATTACCTCTCAGGGCACCTTTGGAGGTTGGGATTACAACATACGAATTTTGAGGGGGACAACTTTAAGAAAAAAATTATTGTATTCCCATCATTGGGAGTTGGAGAAAGGGGATGTAAAGATTTTTGTTCAACTTAAAATCTTTAACCAGCAATCATTACATAGTTCAATTGTCTAATATTTATTTTTCTCTGTTTAGAATTATTTTTATGTTTATCTTTCCCATGCTTATCTTATTTTTACTTACTCTTGAAATGCATAATAAGAATTTTAAATGCTCCTTTTGACAAACCTACAAGAGAGTAATAATAGTCTTTATGTTTTCTTTAACTTGGCAAAGCCATATTCATTTATATTGTTGGTTACAATAATTAACCAGATAGTGCCAAATGGCAGAATCTATGACAGAGTGGCTTGCAGTGCAACTTGAATTCTTTAATTATATTTTTCCGTGTGGGTATACGTGCATTTGCTATATGTGAATGGTGGTTCACTTATAGCTATCTTACACCCAGCTTCTATTAATCATATATGCAATTAGTTATGCTTATGAGAATATCAGTCAAGTATTTGAATAAAATTAAAATGCATGATGACATGAATTTCTTAATTTCCAAACATATGGGGAATTTTTAGTAATCTTATTTGTTTTTAACACAGTTTTCCTGAGGTCAGAGAAAATAATGCATAAAATTTCAGTCATTTGAAATTTACTGGAACTTGCTTTGTGACACAGAATTTGGTATTTTTAATAGAATCTCTCTGTATGTTTTTAAAAGACTAAACATTGTGAGGGTTAAGTGTTCCATATGTGTCAACTGATTATTTACTAATCACATTGTTCAAATATTCTATAATTTATGTTTTTAGTTAATTTATCAGACTCAGAAAGATATGTATAAAATATCCCGTTACGCCTTAGGATTTGTTTATTTCTCCCTTTATTTCTGACAAGCTTTGCTTTGTGTGTTTTAACCTATGTTACTATTTGTCCTGACTATGACTTTCCCCAGAATAGCAAATCTACTGAAAGAAAATTGGATTAGTCTGTCATGATTTATTTTTCTTGCAAGGGTGCTCAGAAATTATACTTTATTAATAAACAGAAATTATAAAATAGGTTTATGATTGTGAACAAGGCAGTTTTAAGTATCTCAGTTTTCGGTGTCTCTGTTTATGTTTCTATATTTATTTGATTATTTCTATGTATTTGTCTACAATCCACTTTTCTCCTTAAATTCTTGGGTACTTAGAAGAGGACATATGATTCCTCTTTTTCATTTTCCTGTAGATCTCTGTCCTTTATCGCAAATACATCACACTGGAAAATGGAGGCAGGTAAATCAGAATGCTCAGATATCTCTTGTCCCAATATTAGCAGGTTTCAACACAAATCTGGTATTAAATCAGTTATGTCTAAGTACCAGGTGATCTCAAGGTGTTGATTGGTTTCACTTTTGAAGTTCTTATGACACTTAGATTTCTGAATTTATGTTTACTTGAATCTATTTTGGGGATTTACAAAACATTTTGGAATATTCTGTAACCATATCTCCTAGAAAAAATAAATTATTGTAGGTTTTTTTTTTTTCTTAAAGATTGGCACCTGCGCTAACATTTGTTGCCAATCTTCCTTTCTGTTTTCTTCTTCTTCTTCTCCCCAAAGTCCCCCACTACAGAGATGTATATTCTAGTTGTGAGTGCCTCTGGTTGTGCTATATGGGACGCTGCCTCAACATGACCTGATGAATGGTGCCATGTCCGCAACCAGGATATGAACGGGCAAAACCCTGGGCCGCCGAAGCAGAGCGTGAGAACTTAACCACTCGGCCACAGGGCCTGCCTCTATTGTAGGTATTTTATTTGAAACTTTCTCTGTAAACTAAAATAACTAAATTCCACCAGTTTTACTTATGCTATGCTGTGTCATGCTTGATGAAAGGACATCACAGCCTGTGGAGACATTTCAACTCTGGAGTTCTACAGACCTGAGTTTCAATTTATCCTCCACTGCTTACTGACTCTTTTAAATTGAGTAAGTCTTAATTTTCTTATGTACAAAATTTGGTAAGGATATTTATTACATTAAATAGTTTTTGTATTAATGAAATAAGGTGATTTTAACTGTATAGATTTATACTACCAATTGTTTATCATAATCTACAAGTGACATCTTTAATCCAATGATAAGGATATGTTCAGTTCATAACATACATAAATAAATTAAATTAAAAATGGGATTTGCCTGTCTTCCTTTCTCTAGAAAATTATATATTTTTAATGGTTTCATAATATCAGTAGTATACGCTCACATAAAAACATATACAAGAATTTTCTACTTGTGGTATTTTAATATTTAGCAGGAATTCAATAAAATTTGAAATATGTTTATTTTGCTAATTATAATTTTTAGGAATAACGAGTTTAGGACATAACACAATTTTAATATATAGAAAGAGAGTCGATTCTAGTGGAACGTAAAGTGTTTGGTAATGCCTACTGTCAAGATGATAGGACTTCTAATTTTGCAAGGATTAGCTGCCTAGGATAAATATTTGGGGTATCTGTCTTGAAGTTAATTTTTTTCCTACTTTAATTTTAAAACCACATTAGATGTGTTCAATGACTATTTGAGAGACTTTCTTTTGGTACACAAAGGGAAATCCATCAATTAGTGTGTCTCATTTGCAGTAAATGAAAATGAAAAAGTCCTAATTACTGTATATTATACAAAACCTTCAAACCACAGCTGCATCCTACCAATGATTCACTAAAAAATCTCTAAGTAACCAAATCTGTTCTTCCTAGTATTTTAAAACCCTCATATGCACAACACATGCCTCTCTGATTGGTAAACATAGTTAGAGCTTACTGTACATTAAATCATCATTGGAGTCTTCAGAGATGTCTGTGGAGTGCTTATCTGTGAATGGTGAAATTTTCATATGATGCTATATAAATAATAAAATAACATGTTACTTTACTAAATTCTAACTCTATGCCAGGTGATTATAACCCCTCATATACATTACCTCATTTATTCTTTATAAAAACATTTTGAGATAGGTACTCTTATTGTTACTATTTTACAGAGGATGAAATTTAAGGAGAAACAAGTAAGGTAACTTGCCCCAAATCCCAGAGTTATCTCTTACTTACAGATGTTTTCAGCCAGCTGTTCTGACTCCATAGACCCAAGAGCTGCACCATTCACCTTATGAAGAGTGAAAGTAAATAGAATTAAAAAAAATAATTTAAACACTATACATAACAAGTTATCTCATCGAGCTTAAGGCAAGATAGTATGGTACTTGGAAGAGAGCTCAATTATCAGCTTCACAGGGGAAAGGTCATGCACTCTGAGTAAAGAGATAGGAGGAGAAGGAATGAACTGTAGAGTCGATCTAATATACCTGGACTATATGACTGGTGCAATATTTTTTTGTAGAGACAGCAGGTGTGAAAGAGTGAAAGGGTACTTACAACCGAACAATTTGGCCTTCCAATCTTTAAAACCTTGATGGGAATTGCAGAAATTGGAAAAAAAAAAAAGATGTTACAAAGCTAGGAAGTAGAGATGACAACTCAATGCCCAAAGGACCATGAAGCGAAGTAAATAAGTGAACCACAGTGTAAGAAAGGATATAGAGCGGTGCCTTTAAAGAGCAAAATTTCTCTGTGTGATTATTTCAAAAGCCAAGTACATACAGCAAAATTGAAACTCTGTTAACAACATAGTTTTTGGATAAATGGCTTTTCTATATAAATATATATTAAATATATATGTGCATATATGTATGTACACATATATCCACACAGTGTTTCATGTATCTTGCTTATTCTTGGTGAAGCGTGTGCGTGTGTGTATGTGTGTGTGTGCATGCATACAGTTATTGAAACAAAGGGCAAGGCATAATCTTTATTTGATCTTGGAGAAAGAATCACTAAATGGAATTTGATTGGCCTTAGCAAAGCTGAAATGTATTTCTGATTAGTGTTCTAGTTAGAGTTGTTGAAAACTGAACAACTGAGACTTGGATAGTGGCAAAAATGGCTGCCCTTACAAGAATACAGGCTAGGAGCTAGCTGTGAAAAGAGCCATGTTTAAAAGCAGGGCGACACATATGGGAACCACAGGGGAGGGTCAGGGCAATGGACTCAATGAAAAGTTATACTCTGAAACCAGCACTTTTTCTGTTTTTTCTTTAATTTTTAATGAATTATTGCTAAAATTTAGAGAAAAGTTTTATCTGTGCCGTGGAAAGATTTTTTCTTCAATTAAACTTGGAAAATTAAAGTAAACACAGTTTTTTTCCCCCAAATCTAGTATTGTGCACTGGCAGTAACCCCTGTAGGAGGCACAAGTCCATAGTATGGAGCTAAGTATCAGTGAAATCTAAGCCATCATCCAAGACTGACATAAGAGCAAATGTGAGGGAATCTGTGCAGAAAGACTGTGCCATGCTGTCTTCCAGGAGTACAAAATATTTCCTGGAGATACAAGGATTATCTGTTAAGGTAGGTTTATAATCTGTAAAACACAAGCTGCTGAACCATGGAGGGAATTTATGTAATATAAATATGTCATATACAATCTATAGTTAATGGGGTAAAATAAGGCTATGATAGTTAGGTGCTTGCTTAGTGGAAAGCAATAATCTAATCAGATAACAATTTTCAGAAAATAGAATAGGAATCCTCCAGATTTCAGATAGAAAGCAGACACCGAGCCAGTTCCTATCATAATATATATATATGGAAAAATGCTAACTTTACCCTTGTTAACATAGTTTTCTAAGGTAAATGTGACAATGAATCTGTTTTTTGTTTTGTAGCAAGAAGTCGAACTCAAGATTAGCTGTAAAGTTTTATTCAAATAACCTATCATTCCTTTAATTTTTAGTTGGCCATTTGTGATAAATAGTTAATAAAAGGTTTGAGTGAATGTAAGGAAAAAACTGAAGAGATCCTTGGGCCACTCTAATGTGGGTCAGGAAGTATTAATAACCCACTTATTAAAAATCAATTTATTGATCCATGAGCTAGACTACATGGATCTGGTTCTAGGGACACTGATAAGAACATTTGATGAAATTTACCCAAGGGAAAAGCAATAAGAAATTTTCCTTGGAGGACAAAATGAAAAGTAAACTAAAATTAAGATACAGGGTGCCATGAGAGCATTAAAAAAAGCCATGTAAAATGGGACAGGGAACACTTCTCTAGGAAGTCATACCTAACATAGATTTTGAAGAACAAAGTTAACTAGCTAGATATCTAGGTTCATAGGATGAGATGACAGAAGACATTGAAAGCAGAAAGTATAGCTCATGAATATATTCAAAGATGAGAGAGAATATTGTCAACAACTGAGAAGAGTGTGAGATTTTACCCTAATTGCAAGGTAACAAGGTTAGCCTTCCATAGTTTTGTGGATTTGGTATGAGACATGCAACTCCAGAGTCAGAGACAAAGACCTGCTGATCGCTCACAGTGTTATCTGTATCCGGAGTATCAACTTTTTTGCACTGGATCTCCAAGTCCCACTTCCCACAGGATGAAATAAAGAGAGCTTGATGATACCTGTAAACACAGCGGGTTGCATTACAGGAAAGGAACACAGATTTGGAGGAACATGAACCTGTTACAGTGAATAATGATCATGTTTGTCCACTACTCCAGAAGGGGACACTATCTCTATCTTCCAGCGATACAAACAACCTTCTCTTTACTCCTGAGGGAGATATTAGCTCTACCTTATATGATGTTCAGCAGTTTTCTCTTGTGGACTATTCACGTGCTTTGACGGTTCAAGCATCCCTAAATAGAGATTTTTCCATTCTTTTCTGTCTGGGCCCTATAGTTTTCAATAGCAGTGGACAATTTTAATAATTTCTGGGCTTTGAAATTTGGCAACTTGCAGGAAGTTTTAATTCAGCCCCAATATTTCTATATGGTAAGAGTCTGGAATTTTTATTGCTTCTAGGTGATTTTTCCCCAATCGAGAGATGAGGCAGATGGCATATAATCTTGCTTTATTGCAGGAAACACGAACAGAGTTTTCGCAGTTCCTCTTTCACAGATGGAGGCTTCTTAGAATAACCAAGCTTTATACAGGAGTTTCAGTTCCAACTGCCTCTACTTTAATCACCTAGGAACCTATTTAACGTTCACATGTGGATATTACATACTTGGCCCATAAATTTTAGAGCCTATATCAGGATCTGGACCTCCAATCGGCTGTTTCAGCATTAAATCATGCTTACAGTTCTGACATTGTTTTCTTTTTTTAATTTTGGTAATTAGATCACTCAATTCCATTCTTTCAAGCCCAGATATATTTGCTGTTGGTGGTGTTGTTATAGTTCATTTTATATGTTTATTTACTAGATGATTTCATCCAATGAGTTTGAATGCTATGTATATGCTGCTAAGTCCCTAAATGACATACCTAGTCCAAATGTGGTCCCTGAATTCTATTCACACATCCAGATGTTTTCTTGAGATAACTATGCTAGGTACCTAAGAGATTTCTCAAAATTATGTAAAACTGAATTGTCTTAACTCACATTGCCACTCCTAGATGAGACATTGTCTTCTTGCATTTCCCTCCATATTAGTAAACAGGACTTTCATTCTTCAATTGCTTAGGCAGAACCCTTTGGAGTCATACTTGACTCCCCTCTTTCTCTCACATTCATGTTAAATTGTCTAAAAATATTGTTGACAATTCCTCTTAAATATAATCAGAATCCAACTACTTCCCAACACATCTACAGCACCTACTGGTCCAAAGTCCAAGTTGTTTTTTTTTTTTTAAGATTTTATTTTTTCCTTTTTCTCCCCAAAGCCCCCCGGTACATAGTTGTGTATTCTTCGTTGTGGGTTCTTCTAGTTGTGGCATGTGGGACGCTGCCTCAGCGTGGTCTGATGAGCAGTGCCATGTCCGCGCCCAGGACTCGAACCAACAAAACACTGGGCCGCGTGCAGCGGAGCGCGCGAACTTAACCAGTCGGCCACAGGGCCAGCCCCCAAAGTCCAAGATTTTTATTGTAAGAGTTTACAAATTTGTCTTCTTACTTTCACTTTACCCCTCTACCTACCTAGATTAAACAGAATGGTCTCAATGAAATTTTTAAAATCTGAATTGTATGTTACACCTCTCCTCCAAATCTTCCAGCTTCCCAACTCCCTCACAGTGAACTCTGATACGTGTCTCAGGATTTACAAGGTGCTCAATAATGTATTGCATGACCTCATCTTTCTGAACACTTTGCTTACCATTGTTCACACACATTGGCCTTTTTATGGCTCTTTGACACGTAAAGTTGAATCATATGAAATAGCTGTTTTGGTTAGTGAAAAATGGTCAGTTTTTGACTATTTTATATGACAATTTATTAAGAAAACTGTCACCTTATGGCATTTGTACTTGATGCTCTATCTTTTCTCCCAATGACCACTTGAACCCCTCATTCTCTTCTCTCAAGACTTGTTTAAATGACATTTATAAGATAAGCCTTCACTGACCTTCTTTATAACAAAATATAAAGAATACTGCTTATCTTTCTTTATTCTGACTCTGCTTTATTTTTCTTCATCAGACAATAACCCCTCCTGACACTATATGTTTATTTGTTTATTCACTTTTTCCTCTAGAATATAAGCTCTTTGAGGGAAATGTCTGTTTGTTTACTACACCAACTGTAGTGCCTGTAAAAGTGCTTACCTTAGTGATGTCAGATCATATCCCCCACTCAGCAACAATGATCTGGTGTCCATCGATGGGAAAAATTGCCTTTGGGGAGCTGTGGGATCCAACACCATACGCTAAATGACCAGGCAGGAGTCTTGCCCACCTGTGTGAAATTAGGCATAGATTGCTTAACTATGACAACAAATGTGTCATCAATAAAAGAATAAATTGATAAACCAGACGTCGTCATCATTAAAAACTCTTGGTCTTTCAAAGACATTGTTGAGATAATGAAAAGACAAACCACAGAGTGAGTCAACATATTTGCAAATAATATGTCTGATAAAAGTATTGTACCCACAACATATAAATAACTCAAAATTCAATAATAACACAAATAACATATTTAATAAATATGCAAAAGATTTGAACAGGTCCTTCAACAAAGAAGATACATAGTTGGCAAATAGGTGTGTGAAAAGAGATTCAACCTCATTAGCCACTCATGAAATGAAAAAACAAAACCACAGTGTAACGCCATTTATTTTTGTTAAATGGTTAAAATTAGACTAACTATATCAAATATTGGTGAGAAAATGGTGTAACTGGAATTCTCACTAACTTCTGGTGAGAATGTAAAATGGTACAACCATATTTAAAACCTATTTGACAGTTTCTTAAAATTTAAACAAAATGAACCATATCATACATTCTTATCACTACTAGGTATATAAGCAAGAGAAATAGAAGCATATGTCCATACAAAGACTTTTGTATGAATGTTCATAGTAGCTTTATTTGTAGTAATATAAAACTAGAAACAACCCAAATATTCATCAACTGGTTAATGAATAAACAATGATATAGCCACACAGTGCAAACTTTCTCATCAATAAAAAGGAATTAATTATTGATATCTGCTACAATATGGATAAATCTTAAAATCATTATTCTGAATGAAAGAGTCCACACAGAAAAGACTACACAATATATGACTCTGTTAATATTAAATTTTAGAGAATTCAAACTGATCTATATAGGGACAAAGTAGCTTAGTGCTTGTTTGGGGACGAAGCTGGCAGGGAGGAGTGCCAGGAGTGGCAGAAAGAGCAGAAGACGAATGGTCACAGGAAACTTCCTTGGGTGATGGATGTGTTCTTTATCTTGATTGTGCTGATATTTTCAGAAATATGTACACATAGCAAAATTTATCAAGCTGAAATTTTTTAAATGCATAGTTTAAGTGAATTATGCCTCATTAAAACTTTTTAAAAGGAAAATTAAATGAAATAAAACAATAAAAGGAATAAGTCACAGATGAAATTCTGGTGGTTACTATTTTTAAACAAAGAGTTAATGCTGCATTTCCTGGCAACTAATGCTTCAATAGAAACATAGTTCATTATGAATTTTCTCTGTGATGAAAGAAAGTAAACATGTTTATCTGAAGGGACAAACTTCTTCCAGTCACAACTGAAAGTGGAATTTATTGTGTAGACTCTTATTTAAATGCTAATGTCTTCAACTACAGATGTGCAACAGACTCAAACAATTTTTTTCAATCTAAAATTATCATTTTGCCTTTCTATTAAAGCTGAATATCTAGGAATTAATTGGATTTTGGTAAAGGCACCACTGCAGGAAACTGAATTAGGTATATTATTTCCAGGTATTCTAATTAAAGCAAAATTTAGGAAAGGAACTTAGGTACAAAGACAAGTGAACACTTGGCATGTCCAACAGGTCAGTTATCTCAAACATGAAATGTCTTGAGCAATTATCTATCAAATGTTGCATCATAATCACTTTCTAGTTGTAATTTCTCACAATTGCTGGGCGTGCAAATATTCTCTGACATTGCTTTAAAAACCCGCATATATATACCTGATGTAAGAGTGTGAAGGTGTTTAGAAATGCTCCCTGCATTCTTGCTCATGCTGTATGTTACCACATATAGTATATGCATAACACATATTTGACATGGATATAACTTAAGACAGGTGTCAGGAACTTTGATCATGAAAAAATTTCTATGAGGCTTATATAGATTGGATTTAAAGTGAGAAAATCCTGCCATATGGAGTAAAATAAAATACAGAGTTCTCTTATAACAAATATAAGAAATCAAGTTTCTAGGAGCCAGCCCAGTGGCAGAGTGGTTAAATTTGCATGCTCCACTTCAGCAACCTGGGGTTTGCAGGTTCAGATCCTGGGTGTAGACCTAGCATGGCTCATCAAGCCATGCTGTGGTGGCATTCCAAATAAAATGGAGGGAGATTGGAACAGATGTTAGCTCAGAGACAATCTTCCTCAAGCAAAAAAGAAGATTGGCAGCAGGTGTTAGCTCAGGGCCAAACTTCTTCATCAAAAAAAAAAAAAAAAAGTTTCTACTGAAAAGCAGAATGAAAAGTACTAATTATCACCAAAATTTGAAGGTTGACTTGACATGTATTAAGAGAGTTGTAAAGGAAAGTAAACTTCTAGCTCCATATATTAAAACGGCCTAAATACTTACTGTCTCTAACTCTGGGAACTTTTAAGGATAAGAGAAGTACTAAATTGCTTTGATTTTTAATCTACTAGAATTTTTAACTTTTTTAATTTTTTAATTTTTTTTTATTTTTAAAGATTGGCCCTGATCTAGCATCTGTTCTCAATCTTCTCTTTTTTTTCTTCTATTACTTCTCCCCCTGGTACATAGTTTTATATTCTAGTTGTAGGTCTTTCTAGTTCTGTTATGTGGGATGCCACCTCAGCATGGCCTGCCTGATGAGCACTGCCATGTCTGTGCCCTGGTGAAACCCTGGGCTGCCAAATCGGAACATGTGAACTTAATCACTTAGCCACAGGGCAGGCCTCATAATCTACTAGAATTAAGCTCCATAGATGCAGGATATTCCTTTTGTCCAAATTTATGTGTGAATTACATAGAATAGTGTCTGACAATATAATACTTGCCTAATTTAAATATCTGTATATCTGATCTATCTACTATATTTTTGTTCATTCTCTTGGTTTTATAAAATATTATCAATTACAAATATGATTTCTTTTTATGGAAATCATTGGTGCAGTGACCCAGGATTCATAAAATCTTTTTTTTAAAACTGTAGAGATAAATAAGAAAATTTTATTAAATATTTGGAAAACCTAAGAATAGTGACAATAAATCATTATCAGCAAGAAGATATTTTAAGTGAATCAAGCTTTTGTGTCATGTTCAAATGGCAGCAATGAACTAGAAAATTACTATACCATTTCAAAGACCGTGCATTAGATGTTGTAATAAATCACTTACTGAAGGCTATTAGAGTTTAAATTAAATTCATTTATAATTAAATTCAAAGGAACTTTGAACATACTGCTTGAATTCAAAAACTATGTTTGATATAAATTCTAGTATTTGTAATAGCATTAACACTTCAAAAATATCATTAAAATGTCACATCAAGACTGGTGTACTGTGTACAAGGACTGAATAAATTTAGCCAACTTTCCTGGATTAAACAGTTCAATGAAATTGGAAATCGACAGTTTTGCTCTTTCTTCTTTTGAGTTTTTACTGTTACTTTTACTGTGGTAACAGTGGTTTATAACATTATATAAACTTTTATTTTTCATAAGAAAAATAGTAATGTAAACAAATTATAGAGATGAATCTAAAGATTATTGAGGAGATCTTTGCTGTGCGATAACACCAAATAATCAAAGAACATTTGCCCAAAAATCATTTAGTTAAGCCTCCATTTTACAAAAGAGGAGACTTGGTTGATACCGCTATTTCTTACATGAAAACTCATTTTCATATAGAGGTACACAGTAGTAGGAATAGCATCAGAGAGTAAATAAGCAAATATATGATGTTAGAGGCAATAAGGACATATAGCTTTCCCCATGTCACTGATAAACGGAATTCTTTTAACCATGGAACAAGCCTTCCTTTCAGCAACCATTGAAAGCACCAATCATCCACACTGGAAAAGTTTGATCACTGATGTATATTTTAATACATTATGAATGATCAATATCTAATTTTATCTTGAAGCGTGTTTTGGTGAGAGAAGAGGTGTGGATACTTGAACTGGAGGATGCTAGGTCAGAAGACGGGCTGGAAAAAGAAGCTCTCAGTCCAGCACGCAAACATCTTGTAAGACAATTTATTTGGTCCATATGATTAAATTGAGAGTATAGGTGAAAAATTGAAGCTTATATCTGGTCAACAATGAAAATAAGAAAAAAAACCACAAATGTTTTGTAGCACAAGAAAGAGAACTTGGGTTGGTTTATTTTATTTACTTAATTTTAAGAAGCAATTTTGAATAATTTCTGTCAAATTTTAACAGAATGAAAAAAAAAAAGGATGTACAGAAAGTGAATCAATTAAGAAGCATGAATGAGTGCTTACTCTGAGATTAATACGTTCAGAAATTTTTCTATGGACTATCAACCTGAAATGAGCACAGGTTTGGGAGCAGATAAATCTGGTTTCAAACCTTAAGTCTATCACTTAGTAGTCAAGTGATCTGGGAAAGTTCCATACGTATATGAGCCTCATTTGCCTTACCTGAAAAATGCAAAGTATGAAAATCAGAAATACTGTATGAAAAATGTCTAAGAGTGTCTGGGGTGTGGCAATTCCATGAAATTACTTTACGATTACTACTACACTACTACTGATATTCCTACTAACATTATCTCTCATAAGCATAAAGCAGGGAGCATAGATGTTGTTGGGGAAGAAAAATGGGCAGGTGTAAAGCAAAGAGAATAGAAGACAATAGAGAGCACAGTTTAAGGCTCAATTTTGAAATTAAGAATAATGAATTTTAGAGAAAACAAAGGGAGATTGGAATAGTTAAAGAAGTCTCTGTTGATGATCTGGGGCTTGACCAATGTTTGAGAATTCGTAAGGTCTGGACATGTGAAGTAAAGATACAACTATTCTAGTCACAAAAATTAGGTAGGAGTAAAGACAGCGACAGTAAGAAATTACCCTAATTGGAGTGGCTGTAGAAAATATAGGCTTACTTTGAAGATTAAATGGGATCGTGCATCATAATCACAGAGAACATTTTTTATGTATTTTTATTGTGATAATATGTGCATTACATAAAACTTACTATTTTAACCATTTTAAAATGTACAATTTAGTGGTATTAATGACATTTTCAATGTTGTACAACCATCAGCACTATCTATTTTCAAAATTTTTCGATAGAAACTCTTCAATCATTAAGCAATCACTCCACATTCTCCCTCCTCACAACCCCTGGCAACCTCCAATCTGTTTTCTCTCTCTACGAAATTGCCTATACTAGGTAGTTCATGTAAGTGAAGTAATACAATATTTGTTCTTTCAGTCTGGCTTATTTCACTTAGCATAATTTCTTAAGCTTTCATCCATGTTGTACCATGTATCAGACTGAATAATATTCTATTATATGTATATACCACATTTTGTTTATTCATTCATATCTGAGGTTGTTTCTACCTTTTGTCTATTGTGAATTATGTTGCATGAACATTGGCACACAAGTATCTGTTCAAGTCCCTTCTTTCAATTCCTTTGGGTGTATACCTTGGAGTAAAATTACTGGATCATATGGTAATTCTATGTTTAGCTATTTGAGGAACAACCAAACTGCTTTCTATAGTGGTGCACCATTTTACATTCCACCAGCAATGCATAATGGTTCCAATTTCTCCATATCGTTGTCAACATTTGCTATTTTCCATTTTGTTTGTTTGATAATAGCCATCCTGATAGATGTGAAGTGCTATCTCATTGGGTTTTGATTTTTATTTCCCTAATGACTAATGATGTTGATTGAACACCTTTTCATGTCCTTATTGGCCATTTGTATGTCTTCTTTGGAGAAATGTCTATTAAAGTCCGGTGTCCATTTTTTAATTAGGTTGTCACAAAGAACATTTGAAAGCAAGCAAAGCAAATTAATATGGTATAAATGAAAGATCTGTTTGAGTCTCAGAACAGAAGTGTGATTTCATACCAGTAGCACATCATACTGATACTACAAACAATTTCAAGTCCTTTGTCTGTTTGTATACAAACAAACATATGTTCCATGACATCATCCCAACTAACTCATTTTATCTTCACTTTGAAATTAGCAAAATAAGTATTATAGAGGTTAAAATATCTTAACCCAATACTCCACAGGCCTGTATGCAACCTGTATACTTCAATTAGCAAAAAAAAGAGAAAAAATCAATACAGTTACTATATACTCTGAAATTCCTGAAAACCAGACAAAGAAAAAATAATAGCATCTTATAAATAGTCTGAGTAAAAATATTAACAAGAATAACTGGTATTTTCTATACAATAATAATAAAAATTTAAAGCCCTTAAAACAATATCTTCATAGCATTGAAAGAAGTAACCTGTCTTAGTATTCTAAACCCAGCAAAACAGATTGTAAGAATGAATATGAAATGAAGATGTATTTAGACAAAGAAAGAAAAAGAGACTTTGTCCCTACTAGGCTTGAACTAAAGTAAATATCAACGTGTTATTTTAGGAAAAAAATGAAAATAATACTTAATAAATGTCACAAAAAGAGAAAATATATAGACAATAAGAATATTGAATATGAAAATAATAAGAGTATTAAGATATATATATATGTGTGTAGTGTCTGTAAGAAAAACAACTTACCAGGAGGGAATAATATTATTGGATACAGTAGTATTGTTTTAATTATTTTACTGAGTCAGATTGGTTTATAACACTGTGTAAATTTCATATGTATATTATTATATATTAATTTCTATATAGACTGCATCGTGTTCACCGCCAATAGTCTAGTTTTTATCCATTGCCATACATGTGCCCCTTTACCACTTTCGACCTCACAGCACTACCCCCTTCCGCTAATCTGTTCTCCTTTTCTATGTGTTTGTTTATATTCCACATTTGAGTGAAATCATATGGTGTTTGTCTTGCTTATTTTGCTTAGCATAATACCCTCAAGGTCCAACCATGTTGTTGCAAATGGCATGATTTTGTCTTTTCTTCGGCTGAGTAGTATACCATTGTATATATATACCAGATCTTCTTTATCCATTCATCCGTTGATGGGGACTGGGGTTGCTTCCACCTCTTGGCTATTGTGAATAATGCTGCAATGAGCATAGGGATGTATAAATCTCTTTGAATTGTTGATGTTCTTTGGATACATACCCAGTAGTGGGATAGTTGGATCATATAGTAGTTCTATTTTTAATCTTTTTTTAGAACTTTCCATACTGTTTTCCCATAGTTGCTGCATCAGTTTGCATTCCTACCAGCAGTGTATGAGGGTTCCCTTTTCCCACATTCTCTCCAATATTTGTTATTTCTCGTCTTGTTAATTATAGCCAATCTGATTGGTGTTAGGTGATATCTCATTGTAGCTTTGATTTGCACTTCCCTGATGATTAGGTCATGTTGAACATCTTTTCATGTGCCTCTTGGCCAATCTGTATATCATCTTTGGAAAAATATCTGTTCATATCATCTGCCCATTGTGATTGGATTGAGTTTTTTTTCCCCAGTAATTTTATTGAGATCATAATGGTTTATAACATTGTGCAATTTCGGGTATATATTATTGTTTATTAATTTCTGAATAGACTTCATTGTGCTCACCACCAGTAGTCTAACTTTTGCCCATCACCATACATATGTGCCCCTTTATCCTTTTGCCCACCCCCTAACCCCGTTCCCCTCTGGTAACCACTAGTTAGTTCTCTTTCTCCATGTATTTGTTATCTTCCACATATGAGTAAAAACATGTAGTATTTGTCTTGGTCTGGAGTATTTTGCTTAAAATCCTACCCTCAAGATCCACCCACATTGTTGCAAATGGGACAATTTTGTCTTTTTCTATGGCTGAGTAGTGTTCCATTGTATATATATACCACATCTTCTTTATCCATTTGTCCGTAGAAGGGCACTTGTGTTACTTTCACATCTTGGCTATCGTGAATAATTGAATAATGCTGCAATGAATATAGGGGTGCATAAATCTCTTTGGATCATTGATTTCAAGATCTTTGGATAAATACCCAGTAGTGGGATAGCTGCATTGTAAGGTATTTCTACTTTTAACTTTTTGATAAATCTCTATACTCTTTTCCATAGTGGCTACACCAGTTTGAATTCCCACCAGCAGTGTATGAGGGTTAACTTTTCTCCACATCCTCTCCAACATTTGCTGTTTCTTGTCTTGGAATTACAGCCATTCTGACAGGTGTAAGGTGATATCTCATTGTAGTTTTGGTTTTTTTTTGAGGAAGATTTGCCCTGAGCTAACATTTACTGCCAATCCTCTTCTTTTTACTGAGGAAGACTGGCCCTGAGCTAACATCCGTGCCCATCTTCCTCTACTTTACATGTGGGATGCCTGCCACAGCATGGCTTGTCAAGTGGTGCCATGTCCACACCTGGGATCCAAACCAGCGAACCCCCAGGCTGTCTAAGCAGAACGTGTGAACTTAACCACTGCACCAGCAGGCCGGCACTCTCATTGTAGTTTTCATTTGCATTTCCCTAATAATTAGTGATGTTGAACAGTCTTTCATGTGTCTGCTGGCCAACTGTATATCTTTTTTAGAAAAGTGTCTGTTCAAATCCTCTGCCCATTTTTTGATTGGGTTGTTTGTTTTTCTGTTGTTGAGTTGTGTGTGTTCTTTATATATTTTGGAGATCAACTCCTTGTTAGACAAATTATTTGCAAATATTTTCTCCCTGTTTGTGGGTTGTCTTTTCATTTTGTTCATGGTTTCCTTTGCCTTGCAGACACTTTTTAGTCTGATGTAGTCTCGTTTGTTTATTTTTTCTTTTTTGTCCCTTGCCTGAGTAGACAGGGTATTCGAAAAGATGCTGCTAAGACCAATGTCAAAGAGCATACTGCCTATATTTTCTTCTAGGAGTTTTATCATTTCAGGTCTTACATTCAAGTCTTTAACCCATTTTGAGTTAATTTTTGTGAATGGTATAAGATAATGGTCTACTGTCATTCCTTGGCATGTGGTCTTCCAGTTTTCCCAACACCATTTATTGAAGAGACTTTCCTTTTTCCATTGTACATTCTTGGCTTCTTTGTCAAAGATTAGCTGTCTGTAGATGCATGGTTTTATTTCTGGGGGTTCAATTTTGTACCATTGAATTATGTGTCTGTTTTTCTGCAAGCACCATGCTGTTTCGATTACTATGGCTTTGTAGTATATTTTGAAATCAGGGAGTGTGATAGCTTCAGCTTTGTTCTTTTTTTCCAGGAATTCCTTTTACTATGGCTTTGTAGTATATTTTGAAATCAGGGAGTGTGATATCTTCAGCTTTGTTCTTTTTTTCCAGGAATTCCTTTTGCTGGTTGGTGTCTTTTGTTTTTCCACATAAATTTTAGGATTCTTTGTTCTATTTCCAAGAAGAATGTTATTGGGATTCTGATTGAGATTGCATTGAATCTGCAGATTAATTTAGGTAATATGGACATTTTAACTATGTTTATTCTTTCAATCCATGAACATGAAATATCTTTCCTTTTCTTTATGTCTTCTCAGACTTCTTTCAATAATGTTTTATAGTTTTCAGTGTTTAGGTCTTTCACCTGCTTGGTTAAATTTATTCCTAGATATTTCATTCTTTTTGTTGCAATTGTAAATAGGATTGTATTCTTGACTCCTCTTTCTGCTAGTTCATTATTAGTGTGTAGAAATGCAACTGATTTTTTATGTTTATTTTATACCCTGCAACATTTATGTAGTTACTGATTATTTCTAATAGTCCTCTGGTGGGTTCTTTAGGGTTTTCCATATAGAGAATAATAGTATCTACAAATAGTGAGAGTTTTACTTTTCCTTTGTAATTTTGGATCCCTTTTATTTCTTTTTCTTGCCTGATTGCTCTGGCCAAAAATCTGGTACTATGTTAAATAAGAGTGGTGAGAGTGGGATCCCTTGTCTTGTTCCTGTTATCAGAGGAATCGTTTTCAGTTTTTCACCAAAAGTGTGATGTTGGCTGTGGGTTTGTCATATATAGCCTTCATTATGATGACATAGTTTCCTTCTATGCCCATTTTATTAAGGGCTTATATCATAAATGGATGTTGGATCTTGTCAAATGCTTTCTCTGCATCTATTGAAATGATCACGTGATTCTTATTCCTCATTTTGTTAATGTGGTGTATCACATTGATTGATTTCTGGATGTTGTACCATCCCTGTGTCCCTGGTATAAGTCCCACTTGATCATGGTGTATGATCCTTTTAAAGTATCGTTGTATTAGATTTGCTGGTATTTTGTTGAGTATTTTCACATCTAAGTTCACCAGCAATATCGGTCTGTAATTTTCCTTTTTTGTGTAGTCCTTGTCTGATTCTGGTATCAGGGTAACGTTGGCCTCATAGAATGAATTAGGAAGCATTGCGTTTTCTTCAATATTTCAAAATAGTTTGAGAATGATATTTATTAAATCTTCTTTGAATGTTTGGTAGAATTCACCAAAGAAGCCATCTGGCTGTGGACTTTTATTTTTTTTGAGAGATTTTTGCTTACTATTTCAATCTCTTTACTTGTGATTGGTATATCCATATTCTCTATTTCCTCTTGATTCAGTTTAGGAAGGTTGTATGATTCTAAGAATTTATCCCTTTCTTCTAAGTTATCCAATTTGTTGGCAAATAGTTTCTTATAGTATTCTTTTATAATCCTTTGTATTTCTGTGATATCTTTTGTAATTGCTCCTATTTCATTTCTAATTTTATTTATTTGAGTCTTCTCTCTTTTTTCATATGGCTATACTGTTTCTAAGGTTCTTTCATTGTCAATGAAGAGGTAAAAGTATTAATAGACTTTGGTAATTCAAGTATGAATATCATAATCCTTGAGAAATCACTAAAATAATGAAAACTGCATGATTTATAAAAAATAGTAATTCAAAAAAACTCACTACAAATATGAGAAGAACTTAGAAATAGGGAAAAATAAAGAGTATATATATAATTTTACACTTTTATAATTAGATAAAATGTAGATAGAGTAGATGCTCTAATTTCAGAATATCAAGTAAATTAACCCAAAGAAAGCACATTGTACTCAAAGGAAATAGAAGAATGGAAATAGTAAAAATACAAGAAACAAGATTAATACACTCAAAACAAGAAAAATTCATAAAATTGGTAGCACCTACAATTTTTTTTTTGAAAAAGCTAATGACATTTATAAGGTTCTGGTGAAAATAACAAAAAAAATTACAAGCACAAGTATCGTGAACAAAAAGTAAAACATCCTGTATCTTACCAGTATTAGCAAACTTTTTGAGAGAATGGTGTAAAAATTTTTGTGAAATTAATTTGAACATTAAGATGAAATTAGATAGGTAATTTGATGATCAAAATGTACCAAAATTGACATAGGAAAAGAGAAAAACTGAATAGTTTTATCATTACTAAGGAATTATATTTTCCCACTAAGAAAATACCACACTCAGATTGCTTCACAGGAGAATTAATCAAATATTTGAGGAACATATAAAGCCACATTTTCTCCTAAACTCTTTCAGAATGAAGAAAAAAAGTCAGCCCTTGTCACATTTTTTCCTAACCTCTTCCAGAACAAAGAAGAAAAAAAGACCTGTCTATGTAGCCAACAAATCTTTGATAAGAACACTTAAAAGGCCATCACCAGAAAGAAAAACAATAGGTCAGTTATCTCATAATATTGACACAAAAATGTTCTAGGCAAACTATATCTCCACTTCCGTGTTATCTCCACTTCTATAACCAAGAGTGTAATATGGTAAAACAAACAAAGTGGCTCGAAGATCAGAGATAAAGTAATCAAAGTATTTATTTACTGATGATATGTTTATGTAGAGAGAAAATCAAAATGGATCTAAAATACTTTATTAGAATTATTTAATAAATTTAGTGAAGTTGCTGATTTAACATCAGTAGAGTGGCAAAAAGCAGGTAGGCAAAAAATTTTAAAATGTCTTTTAAAGCAGCAAAAAAATATAAAATCCAAAAAAATAATGAATTTAAAATGTGTAACTCTCTTAGGAAAATTTAAACTATTTTGAGAGAATTTAAAGTAGATCTAATACATGGAGAATATGATCACATGTTGGAAAAGTTTTATTATAAGGAGGTAAATTTTCCACAAATTTTGCACAATTTATGTGTGCATGTGAGCATATAATCTTTTACATCAAGATTGAGAGATAATACAATACAATACCAAACTTCAAGAAAATTATACATGAAAAACACAAGCCAATTCCAAAATTTAAGTGAAAAAGCAAGGAAATAAAAATTGCCAACATATTTGATGGGACAACAACATAGGGTGACTTTTTTCCTATCATTTGTCAAGATGTATTATAAATCTTATATAATTAAAGCAGTGTGGTATTATATAAGTGAAGCCAAAAAAGGACGGAAAGAGATTCACGTTATATTACAAAAATGGCACTACATTGCATTGGGTAAAGATGTTATCTGGAACAAATTGTGTTGGTTCAGCAACATATGCACATGCTAAAAAGTGAAACTTCACCTTTATTTCAATTATACGTAAAATTTATTTAAAATATAATTCTGTACAGCAGAATAATAAACATCATACAAGATCATATAGGAGAATATTTTGAGCATGTTGAGGTAAAGAAATATTTTTTATATAAGACAAAAAGGTCTAACCATACATAAAAACACTGATAAAATGGACTACATGAAAATTAAGAAATTCTATTCATTAAAAGACTATTAAAATGTACAGTCTGAGAAGATATTTGCAAAACACAAAGGCACAAAATCTTCAGGATATATGAAACATTTTTATAAATCTATGAGAACAAAAAGTATAGAATAGAAAAGTGAGAAAGAGACTTGTATAAGCATTTCAGAAAAGGAATGTCAATGTCCAGTAAACAAATTAAAAGTCAGCAACCTCATTAATACATAGGAAAATACAAATTAAAGTCAAAATGCAAATTAAATCACAGCAGAGGGATAAAATTAGAAAAAAGAATAAATAACTTCATTAATACCAACTGTGGAAAGAATTGTGGTATATTCATATGTGGGATGAATAAACAAACTATACTTGACACACAATATATGAGAGGATGAAGGCACACATGAGACATATATAACACAGATTCCATTAAATAAAAATGGGCCAAAACTAATGTATTAAAGCTGTACAAAATCTACCAAACAAAAGGTTATGTGCATTGGACAGCAACCGGTTGGAAGCCTCCATACTTGAGAGAAGGAAAGCATGTGACGGGAGCCTCGCACGCACCTCAACCTTGCTCTTCAGGGCATTTTCCAAACTGCTACAGCCCCCCTAGGAAGGAGAGGAGGCTAAGATATGTGTGGAAAGACACTAAAGTAGAGGTCGATGGAGTTAAGGAGCCCCCAGATTCTTTGTAAAAATTTACTTCAGATACTTGACTGACTTCTGAGCTGTCCATGTATAAGGTGAAACAATGCAATTCTAGCAGAGAATAGCTTCTGGGAGGAAGAATGCTAAACAGAAAATTAAAGAAAATATAGATAAAGTAGCTAAAATTATGGAGAATTTCAACAAAGGACTAACATCTTCAAAAAAGAGTCAAATAAACATTGCATTAAATAATATAGCGACTAAAACTAAGAATTCATTGGATGTAATTAACAACAGACTAAATACAGGGGATGAAAATTAGTAAACATAGTGGCCGAACAATAGAAAACGTCTAAACAGAAACACAGAGGAAATAAAGATAAAAGAGATGTGGGACACTGTCAAAGAATCTAACATATGTGTAATTAGAGGACAGGGATAACGGAGTGATGAGAAAGGTCTATATGTCCATCCGGATAGCAGTTGACAGGGTATTTACATGTGGAAAATTTCATTGAATTGTACTCGTAATATTTGTGCACTTTATTAAATATAATTTACAACAAATTAAATACGATACTTAATATAGTAAGTATTTGGGCCACACTTACCTTTTAATGTGGTACAGTTCGGGACGGCAAATCATACAGCTTCCCAGATAAATCTTTATCATCTAGAAGCGGAAAAAGATATGAGAAGAGTAGGGTAAATTTTCTAGAGGAGGAAAAGTAAATTAGAACTGTGGAACTGACAATTTAATATCTACTGTGTCCAGGAATCACAAGCAAACTACTGGCTGACGGCCTAGAGCGATTTATATGATGAATGAAGCCTGCATTTGAATTGCAAAATAGTGAAGCTTGTTTGTTGGACCAACTCACTGAACCTAAGAGTGAGCCTAACCACAAATATGAATACTTCACTTGACTCTGTTATTATCTTACTGTCCTTATATATGCATAAATTCTTATGGAGATGCACAAATATTGTTTGTTTGAAAATGTTCATAGGGTGAAATGTAAATTTGTAATGGGTGATGAAGTGACAAGTATTCATGACGTGAAGGTAGACAGAAAAACTCATTATTTCAACAAAGATATCATGTGGAGAAAAGACTAGATCCTGTTCAAACATATTGTATTTGTACACTTGGGGAAATGTAAAGATCTTAGAATTTCGCTCTTCTGGAAGGCAATAGTTTGTTCTAATATAAAAATCTAGCACAAGGAAGTGACAAAAGAAAATAAAGGCATGAATACAGTAAAAATTTGAAGAAAGTGGGGCCAGCCCCGTGGCCAAGTGGTTCAGTTCTCGCCCTCTGCTTCGGAGGCTCAGAGTTCGCCCATTCAGATCCTGGGCGTGGACCTGACACTGTTGATGAAGCCATGCTGAGGAGGCATCCCACATAGAGGAACTAGAAGAACATACAACTAGGATATACAGCTATGTACTCGGGGGTTTTCAGGAGGAAAAAAAAAAGAGGAAGATTGTCAATAGATGTTAGCTCTGGGCCAATCTCCCAGAAAAAAAGACGTTCTTTTAAAAAAAAATTGAAGAAAGAAAGTACAGACAGAGGATAATCAGAAAAGGCTTCACACATGATAATATCCAATTTGAATATATGAGGTTTAAGATAGAGGCTGATATGTAAGTAGAAAGACGGAAGATTAGTTTGAAAGACAATGATGGGCGTTAGTTTATAATGTAGCTTAGATTATGCATATATACCAAATTTATTATCTAGCAATTATGGCAATGGAAAAAAAGGAAAAACCTTGAGATAATGAGAGATATACTAGTACTGGACATAGGTTACTGGAAGCATCTGTTTATTTTCCTCAATGTCTCAAAATATGGAAAATTAACTTGGTTTATATTTTGTTTTATTTTGCTTCTTTCTATGTGTAAATCTTGAATTTTTTTTGCATTAGATACAAATATTTGTGAGTTTTATGCAAATGATTTGATACATGTGCATTAGGCTGCCTGTGTCTCAAACCATAATACTTGAAAGGAATACTGACACTTTTTTCCAATAACTTTTAATTTTCCCTTGCATTAGAGCAACTTTAGAGTTGGTTTTGTGTTTATCTGCTCAGATAGGCAGAACACATACACTAATCAGTTTTTTTGAATGGGAATTGTGACTGGTGTTCAGCTAACACTAGAAGATTTTCCATGATATTATTTTTAATCAGTTAGTTGGCCTCAAATGAATGTCTATTCGTTAACTTAATTAGCTTTTGCAAAAAGTACAAAAGATGGAAAAGTAGGTGGCCACAGGAAAGTAATTCATATAAAGCAGGGGGAATCCTTTTACTAGAAAATAAAATAAATTAAAAAAAAAATCTTGAGTTTATGAGACCATTTGTTTGACCATGGGAAAGCCAATCATGCCCAGACTAGACCTCTTACCTTAGAGGAAAGAAAGAAAACAAAACAAAACAATCATGGATTTGTTGAATGCTTACTAAGTGCAAAGAATTGACCCAAAGTGTTGTAATATAGTTCAACATCATAAAACATTTCATTCAGTTCAAATTATCTCTTCAAGAAATATGGACTATTCTTCCCATTTTACATGTGACAAATAAGAACTTCCACACCAATAAAGCTACTTGGACAAGTAGCAGGGTTTGAATGTCAAAGTGACCAGGTGTCAGAATTCACCTGAGAGAATTCATCTGGGACAAGTTTGGAGTCACTGAAAGCCAGTAGTTTTTGTGATTCCTACCCAGAGCTCTGCTGTGTGTCCTGGAGACAAGGAGATCCTGAAACTTTTACATTTCTTCTGTCATTCCCCCATCCTGAAGATACTTTCAGGACCCCAGGGTAAGTGGAAAAATTTCTAAAATGCAATACACTTCTGTATTATCTTATATTTTAATCATTCACACAAGTCTGGATACTTCCAACTGATTTGTCTTCCATTTCACTAATTTCCCCCCTTTTCTTGTGACTATGTATGCATAATATGATATCAAATTGGTTTACTCAATTGTTATTTTCAGTTCCAGAATATTCTATTGACTTGTATTTTATAGATTCTTGTCTCTTCTGAAACTGTCTATGTTTATCTCTATTTTCCCAGGACCATAGTTATTTTACTATCTCTGTATAAAACTTCCATACCTGAATCCTCTCTAAATTTATTTATATTGCTAGTATTTTTAACTGTTTGTTAGTCATTCACACCATTTTTTTAGTATGCCGCAGAATTTTAAATTGTATACAGGATATTGAGTCTGACGTTTCATTGAGGTCCCAGATATTATCTTCCTCCATGGAGAGTTAATTTTTCTTCTGCCACGCAGAAAGCACATAGGTAGGTCATTTCTTCCTGCCTGTCATTTCATTCTAACCCTTTCTTCTAGGTCATGGCAATTACCTCTAAGATATGGCTCTTCTTGGATTTCAACCGATAAAATAGGGTATTGATCAATGGCTCCACCTTGGCAGGCTCTGAACTCAACCTCCACCTCTTTAGCATCACGCAGCTGCTAAAATTTCTGCTCAGCACTTTAATCCCACGAATGCCACTCTTTACTAGGTTCCTACCAGTTTAATCTTGCACAGTGGCACTTTGGGAATCAGTAAAAACCTTGAGGGGAATTTGCACACAGAGTTTGGGACTCATGCTGCTGAATTCCTGCTCCCTGTGATGTTACCCCTCAAATCTCAGACTGTTTGGTAGCCCTGAATTCCATCATCTCTCTGCCTAATTTTAGACTACAGCTTTCTGCTGTAACTCTTTTCCTTGTACTGACTATCAACAACTTCCCTTAGGGAAAAAACCAGGGTGAACGTGGAGCTCACCTTCTCTTCCCTTAGGGATTGCAGCCTGTTCCCTTCTGCCTGTGATGGTTGCTCTCCATTGCCTTCAAATATTTGCTACATGTAGTTTTTCCTTTCTATAACAGACTAGTTCAATATAAGCTTCTTAGTCATGGCTGACATTGGAATTCCTTTCTGTAAACTATTCTAACTACATACATTTCAATTACTAGGATAATAATTAAAAACAGAAAAGGAATAAAAGAAAATAATCACATTTAAGAAAAAATATTAACTTCGGAGGTAAATTGTGTTCTGTTGGTGGCAACTATATTGGAAGTTGCAAGATATATCTCATTCCTGTTTTAATTAAATAATTTATGGTCTGGTCCTTATGACATTAGTGTGCTAATTCAGAAAAGCACTGACTAGGTATCAAAAGAATCATCCTTATTTACTTCTTAATGCTCTTTTGGTCTGGGAACAGTTATTAATCCTTATTTTTCTAATCTATTATTTATACTTACAGTTTTATTTTGAAAAATGTGATAGTGCATATTAATCTGTTTATTAAGTTATTCAATAATACCTATTATGTGCTCTTTTCTAATTGTGGAGGATAGAGAAGACAACAAAGAGATAAAGTCCCTGATTTTATAAAGCTCTAAAAATACACGAGCCAGCCCAGATGGCCTAGTGGTCAAAGTTTGACATGCTCCACTTCAGGGGCCTGAGTTCATTTCCTGGGTGCAGAACCACAACACTTGTCTGTCAGTAGCCATGCTATGGTGGCAGCTCACATAGAACTAGAATGACGTACAACTAGAATATACAACTGTGTACTGGGGAGAAGAAAAACAGAGAGGAAGATTGGCAACAGATGTTAGTTCAGAGTGAAACTTCCCCCTGCCAAAAAAAAAAATTTGGTAGAGGAGAAAGCATAAATAAAGTTAAAATGCATAAATAAGATCATTTGAATTATGATATTTGAAATATGATAATTTAGTGGAAAGTGACAGGTCAGTGTGGTGAGGAGAGTAACATTGGATAGGAAAGCTTCTCCTAGGCTTGGTATTTGAACTAAGACAATAAACAGGCAAGAATCAGACATTTTCAAGGGAGAAGAACAATTGCCATGGCTTTTAGAAACCTGTTTCTAAAAAGGAAAACAAAATGGTCAGCGTGACTACAACATAATTGAAACCAGAAATAAAGTGGTAAAATAATAAAAAGAAGGAGGCTGAGTGAGATCTAGTAAGGTATTGCAGATTATGTTAAGTTTTTTGGTTTTCATTTAAAGTGCATTGGAATCCATAGTGTGGTTGCAGACAGATGAAAGTCATGATGTAATTTATGTAAAAAAAAATAAAATAAAACCACCCTTGCTGCTGCTGTGTGGAGAAGGGGGTGGATTAGTTCAGACAAGAATGGAGTAAGGAGACCTGTTGGGAAAATATAATAGCTCTTGTGAGATTTGATACTGGTTTAAATTAGGTTGAAGAGATTCAAAATGGAAAAATATGGGTAATTCATGATACCTTTTGGAGTTAGAATCCACTTTTGTTGTGGAGTTGAACGCAAGGGATATAGATAAAAAGGGAAATCAGGAGAAATTTTTAGCTTTTATTCACAAACATATTTTAATACCCTAAAACCACACTCAAAAATACAGCAGTTTAATAAGACTTTCAAGCATTGATAGAAATTACATTGGAAACAATCTTTACGCCTGTGCCACTGAACTGCAGAGATAAGATAATGCTGTATTTATTTACTGTTGACTTCAAAATTACTTTCACTAAACATCAATATAAAAATATGCAAGCATTTCCATTTGAGTAGTTAACTGCTGGTCAATACAGCCAAACAAAATTGATTTGAATTTATGACTTGAAATGAAAAGCATGAAACCTAAATTACACAGCAATCGTGTACAATTAATCATCAAGTGCAGTTTTCAACAGTGCTCCAAGGTCAGATCTCATTGATGGTATCCGCATCTGTTGAGGAGAAAAAATAAAATAGTTATGAAGTCATGTTATAAAGTGTCAATTAGACAGCGTTTGAATAATTACAGAATTTCTTCCTGATCTAAGATATTTGAACACTTTTGAGAACTTTATTTGTCTTTAAAGGCTAGAACCAACGAAATAAACTTGATCTATTTTGAAACTGATCTATATAATGGCAAACAGCTAAATTAAGGTTCAAAATCATACTAACAATAAATTTAATATTCCCTATGAGTTTCTCATGAGCTTCCTTTCCTCCCTAGTTCTCATATAGTCCTTTGATTCAAATTATCTTTTTCTTGGTAGTTCTCATATACTCCTTTGATTCTAAATTAATTGAGGGTGTCACAGGTCCTCCTAAGTAATTTGGATATACAATGCTGGAAATATTCTGAATAATCTTTTGATGCAGACCTTGTTGGTCACAGGACAAGCAGACTCAGAAACACTTGCATCCAGGCTGAGAGCCAGGTAGGTGAGGGGCAGACAGCAGGCTACCAGTAGAAGTGCCTTAGAAATCTAGAAATCATGGCTAGGATCCAAGTGGCAGGACAGCAGTTACAGTCCATGGGGGATTAGAGTACTGGTCAGATTAGCAAAGCCAAAGACTCGGAGGGAGTCAAACACAGGGATCCAGTCGGTCAAACATAGAGATCTGGTTCCCATAACTAAAGCTTGGAGAAAGCGTCATGGGAGCTAGAGAAAAGCCTAAGTCTAATAATTAGAAAAAAAAAAATCAGGGCCCATAAAGATAAAGGGCTATTAAGTGCTAAAGAGTTTTGCAGGATTGCTTAATTAGCCCTTTGGTATAGACTGGGTCCAGGGGCAAGCTTATGACTTGCAGGTAAAAATTAAACTGTTCCAGTCATGAAGCAAGAAAAGGATTCCAGATAGACCCTTCCATCTTATATTTTAAGGAGCAAATGAAACTCAGGAATAATGTCTAAGAACACGTGTTTGCAAATATATAAACAACATTTACATTGGCAACAAAAATAGATAAAATGTTTACTAAATGGTGAAAGAATTTTTCACTGTGTGTAACCTCTAAGTGTTAGTCAATTTTGTTTCTAGTAATATGCCTGGCTAGATACCTTAAGACATTCTCCATCTGAAAAATAACTCAAAATTCTGGCTAAAATATTTTATGCAGTTTTGGCTGACACACAAAAGAGCTAGCTGGAGAGTAAGTGGAAGCTGGAACACAAGGAAGAAAAGACAGTGCTGAGCACAGAGGTCAGCAGAGTTCTAAACTTACTGTTGCTCTGATGGTGGTTGCAAAACTGGTTGACATTGAGCTTTGAGCTTTGGCTGGCAGAAGACAATACCCAGATACTACTCTGGTTGGAGAGTCTTGTAGGAAGCCATCTTTCAGAAAGCTGTGACTCCAAATGTCTACACCAGTAACATTAGGTCCAACCAGGAGTAAACGCATCCTGCATCCTTATCCCAAAGGTAGTATCTTCAAAGTATTAAAGAAGTTAAATGCCAAGCGGAAGTCCTACACTCAGTGAAAATATATTTCAAGAACAAGTGTGAAATAAAGACGATTTTAGGTAAAAAAAAAAAAAAAAAAATGGAAACTACAATCAACAGACCTTACTAGAGAAATTCTACAGGTTGTACTTTAGGCAGAAGGAAAGTGATCCAAGCAGAAAGGTCTGAGACACATTTAAGAAAGGAATAGCTAAAAATGAGGTAAGTATTTTGACATATCTAAGTGCATATTAACTATATAGACCAAAATTAACCATTGTTTCATTGTACATGAACATGAATTATATTATTTTAAAAGTAAAATTTAAAAAAGATTTAAAGAAAACAAAAAATACAAGAATCAAGTAGAGATCAATGCTGAAAGTAGATTATGAGACAAATATTATGATTAATCAAGTTCTCTGCTCCAGAATGAAAATAATGAAAATCAACATTCTGTATATTAAAAAATCCATTAAAAAATGAACATGTGCTGCATATTATGTACAATAGCACACAAATGTAATATGCTTAGTAATAAATTCAGTAATTACATAATTATAAGGCATAAATTACTATAAGTTATTATGAATAAATAAGGAATTAAGAAGGAATAAATAAATGCATAGATATACTATGTCCAAGACTGGAAGAATAATAAAGAGGCTAATTTCTACCAAAATGATGTAAAGTCTTGATATAATCCCAATCTCAATCACCTTGGGTGATTTTGTGGACATTAACGGAGAGATTCTGAAATTCTTTTTGAATAAAATGATAGTACTAACTCTATCAGATATCAAGATTTATTATGAAATCTATTCATTAATATATAGAGACAGTAAACAGAAACTTGGGACAGAACAGAGATCCCAAAAATAGACCCAGTAATAATATGAACACATTATTTAAACAGACCAATGGGTAAAAGATTAATTTCTCAATGAATGGTGTTGAAACAACTAGGTAACAATAAGAAAAAAAGTGGTACTGGACACCTACTTCATACCAAACATAGAATCAATTTCAGATGAAATAAAGATGTAATATATAAAGCAAAACTTTCAGATGACAATAATGGAAAGTATGTTTATGCATTTAGGTTATGGGCATATGTTAAAATACACATATACATGAACAATAAAGGAAAATTTTAATAAATTTGAGGACATTAAGACTTCTGTTCGTTGAATGACACCGTTACAACTCTAAAAAGAAGTCACAAATTAGAGAAGACATTTGCTTCAAAAGTGCATAACTGGTATATGTGCTATATAAGAACTCCTATAAAACATAATGAAAAAACATAAAAATAAACTGATATGTTTATAAAAATACCATATAGCAACATAAGTGGATGAACTACAGCTGCATGTGTCAACACAGATGCATCAAACCGGATGTTCAGTGAACAGAGCAGGTCACAAAGAAGTTCTGCAGTGTGGTTTTAACCCACCTAACGTTTCAAAAGGTCATAATTAAACTGTATTGTTTAAGCTTACATCCGTGAGTTCTAAAACTCTAAAGTAAAACAATGGTATAATTGTCACAAAAATGGGGATATTGGCTAACTCATGGACAGAAGAAAATGTTCTGAGTTGGGGGATACAGGGAGAATTCTAGGATATTCTCAATATAGTTTGATTCACAATTTTTTGTTAATTGTTCCCTTATACATTTTAATTTAAACTTTTATTTATTCTATTAATGCATTTTAAATTTATTCTTCTTTAAACAAAAAATGGATAAATTAAAATAATAATACTCATTTGTTCCTTTATTATTCAATCATTCTTCTATTTATACACAATAAAATATATGAAGGCGCCGGCCTGTTGGCACAGCCGTTAAGTTCACACATTCCACTTCAGCAGCATGGGGTTTGCCGGTTGGGATCCCGGGTGCGGACATGGCACCACTTGGCACGCCATGCTGTGGTAGGCGTCCCACATATAAAGTGTAGGAAGATGGGCATGGATGTTAGCTCAGGGCCAGTCTTCCTCAGCAAAAAAAGGAGGATTGGCAGCAGATGTTAGCTCAGGGCTAATCTTCCTCAAAAAAAAAAAGCATTACATGAAGTCAGAATAAGTGAAGTTTGCATGTTCTTGTTACACCAAGAGGGCTTATATTAGCAATTACCTAAGAAATATTTGAATATATTGTAATGAAAGCTAAACGTATATGCGTATTAAATGCTACGGTATGTTAGCTTGGGTTATTGTTTTTGGTTGTTCAATCCCCACTGCCTTGTGACAGAGGATGGGCACAATAGTTCCTTGCACTATTGATGTGGTTCTTGGCCATGACTTATTTGGGCCAAAAAAATCTGGAAAGAAGTGACAGCATATTTGTTTCTAGCAAAAGTCAGAAGAGATAGTACGTCTTTTTGCACAACTCCTTTGTGGCACTAAGATCTGCCATGAGAAGGGTGTCTCTCAGATTTCTGCTGATTCAGGAAGAATGTGGAGTGGGAAAGCAGAACTAAACCAGCTCCATAGTCTGGATCCCAGACAAGCACAATAGATTTACAAGTGAGAAATAAATACCTATTGTGAAAAGCCACAGGGTGTGGGTGATTTGTTTCACAACATCATTGCAGGAACAGCTGACAAAGATATATTGGAACAATCAAATGGAAAAGATTAATTCTGCCATTAGTGGAAAGTGTTAAGCAAGGCATGAAACAGGGAATGGCGTTTCACCTGGACCTTAGAAGATGAGTTGACTTTTGAGCTGAATTGCCTAGCTCTTTATCTTATATTTATCAGTTCAATCAGTGTAACAGAATATGAAAATTTGTTGATAGGTACATTGGTAGCAAGTTTGGTGAAAAGCTTTAGGGAAAGCATTTCAAAACAATTATCGGTGCAGTGATGGATAATACAATAAAGTTAACATTGTGTTTTTAAAAAATGAAAATATCATTTTGTAGAATAGTCGTTTCAAATAATGTAGTATCTCCCTAAATCAGATTGCAATCTCTGGAACACTATGATCTTATGCATTTTTATGTCAGTTTGTCTGGATAACCACTCCCCCCATCGTCACCCACTAGGTTATATTCCTCTATAGTACATTCTCAAAATGCTGTTCACTTCTCCTTTATATCGGCAATCAAAATGTAATAACAAATGATTTGTATAAACATTTGTTTCGTCTTTTTCTCTCCTTCACTAATGGTTTCTAAATGTGGACGGAGACTGTGTCTGTTTTGTTCCCTACTATAGAATGCGTGGAGCACGGATGGCACTCAATAAATATTTATTTATGAAGTCCATCAATAAATGAAAGAACATGGGCTTTGATGTCAGATGAATCGGGGTATGAAAACCCATTATATCTTTCACTAAATTTGGATTGTAGATAATTTATTCATATCCTCCATATTCTCAGTTTTGTCATATGCAAATTGGATGTAGTGAGCATTGGAGAAATAGATGTAAACATCACTTAAATGATAGCTCTCATTATTATTTAAATGCTTGATAGTCTATGTAGGAATTTAGGAAAGAGGAGAGGTTGATGTACAGTTTTTTGCCAGTTCAGTTTACTGTAAAAGCTCACAGGAGAAAATTCCCCATGTAGGAATAAGGACATAGGAATGAACAATATGTCTTTCTTGGGTTTTCTGCTACATAAATAACACTTTTTCTGAATGATCATTGCAAGTGTAGATCTAACAGCAGATTTCTATAATTGGCCTATATATTTACTGTCTGTATTACCTAAACATCACCTTCCTGTGGTTATTTTGCTTACTTGAAGCCTTAACAAAGACCATAAATGGAAAAAAAAAATCAGAAAGACCTTTCTTTCAGACAGTCAAATTCCTTTTAAGAAATATGTTTTTGCATTTCATTCTATAATTACAGCACATAAAGTTTGTCCTGAGAATTAGACATTTCGCTGCATCTTGCCATCTATTTTCTGGAAAGTGAGTTTTCCTAGATTTCCACCTCTGCCCTCTCATGATCACTCTTCATTATAAAATAGTTTTCTCATCGTCTTCAAGCTGCCCGGCAATTTCGGAAGCAATAACAAGAAGGCTGTAGTTTATTTATTAAATTGTTTGCTTGAATTATGCAGAAGTGCCTTGCTGTGCTTTAATTTAAACTAATAGCATTTCCTTTAATGCTATTACACAAATAAAAGGCTAATAATTTAGCCTGTGTCTGCCCCCCACTTGTTTTCCAAATATGAGATTATATATTTGAGATGAAAAAAGACAGAAATTTGCATGTTTTCTTTACCTAAGTAATATTTTGCATATTGGAAATAATTGCTATTCTCCCTCAATATCTTCAGGTTACTTTATATGCAAGAAATCTCTAAACACTGCAATGCTGTCCTTCCTGCTCATGGAGAATACAGCTAGGGGTTATATGAGTGTGACGTTAGAATAGCTACACCTGCATTCAAACAAATGAATGAAAATCAAAGAGGTTTTTTTTCTCTTTTCTAAAATAGAATTGGATTCATTTATACATTTATTTATTTATTTATAATTTATAAACCATAAAATTTACTCCTCTTGGTTTACAGCTCTCTAAGTTCTGACAAATGCATATAGTTATGTTACCATTGCCACAAACAAAATGCAGAGTTATGCTATTACCCAAATAATTCCCTCATGCTACCTTTTCTAGTCAACTACTTATCCTACAACCTCTGAAAAACACTATGTTCTCCTTAATTCTAAGTTAAGAAGAAACTTTTTTTTTCCTGAGGA
The DNA here is from genome assembly GCF_041296265.1 of Equus caballus. Taxonomy (NCBI): domain Eukaryota; kingdom Metazoa; phylum Chordata; class Mammalia; order Perissodactyla; family Equidae; genus Equus; species Equus caballus. Next base: position 70,975,027 of record NC_091692.1, on the reverse strand, counting down.
AGATTTGCCCTGAGCTGGCATCTGTTGTCAATCTTCCTTTTTGCATGTGAGCCACTGCTACAGCAGGGCCACTGATGAGTGGTGCAGGTCCACACCTGGGAACCCAACCTAGGCCACTGAAGTGGAACACGCTGAACTTAACCACTAGGCCACCAGGACTGGCCCAACAAGAAACATTTAATAGAGAATTATAGATATTTATTACAAGACATTTCAATTTCTAGCTTGTTTAAATTTTGTAGATTTTTACTCCTTTTGCATCTAATTCAAACCCAGTAAGTTTTATGAGATGTTTTTTTAATCAGCATTCCCAGATTGATATTCTACTGAACATGTTTCTGCAGTATATAATAGGTGTCTTATGAATAAAAGTGTTTCATGCTTGAGTAAGTTTAGAAATCTTTGAATTAAACAATTCATCCTTTCAGTATCTGTCTCCCCTAGATTCACAATAAAATGCTTGCAGCATGGTTTCCATTGATCATTTGGATGCAAGGAAAGATCTATGAAACAATAGGCAAGTCTGAAACACAAAGATCTATTCCTTTAAGAAATACAATAGATAAAGAAACAAGGCAGCTGAAACACACTAATTGAAATTTCTGTTTTGTGCATCAAAAATTACTGAGGATCCATATAAATTCAACCAGAAATTCACGCAGTCATATATAACATTAACAGATGTAAAGCAGTGTATATGAAAGTGTGCGGATGGAAAGAACTTCCTACAAGTCCTTATCATTATGGAGACTCAATCCAAAATGTATGAACACTGTATCTGAAATTTCGACTCAAAATTAGAAACTGGGAATGGCCTTGAAAAACTGTGGCACAATCCAGGCAGTAGAACAGGTTGTTGGTGTGGATTTAATTGAATGGAGTCTTATACCTAAGAAGAAATGTTGTAATCTCTTGCTTATTTTTATCCAGCATGGACAAATATGTGTTTCTCTGATATAAATTAGTAAATTCACACTTTTATAGTGTCAATGAGTAGTTCTTTAAAGCACATCTTCTCTGAGTGGTCATGAGACTTTGCATATATAATTATCAGATTCAAATTAACAGTACCTTTCCCAGGCTGAAGTGGATGGGATGAAGGAGAGACTGATACTACAGTCTGATACTGTACTTTTGATAAACTGACATTCTTTATCAGATATATGAATACTTTAATAAAAATGAGAAACATTTATATCAGCTTTACTATTATAGCAATTCACAGCTGTTTTTAAAATTAAGCATAACGGGTCAGTTACAAGTCTAGTCCGTTTTATGATTTGCAGTCCTCTCAGTGAAGGATTAACTGCTATGAGAATTGCTCTCCTGCTGTGCACAATAAGCAAAAAGACATACATGAAACAACAATTTTCAGACATTGAAGTACAGGCATCAGAGGGCTTTTTTTCCTAATTGAAAGGATAAAAGAAAATGAGATAAATCCTAGGACTGCCATTGTTTAATCTCTGGAGTCAGTTTCAGGCCACAGAGCACAGGACTCAGGAAATAAAGATTAGATCTGGGGAAGGCCAAGGCAGATAGAATTTACAGGTCCTAATACTGGATAAGAGGAGTTGCATATAGAGGACAGGAGGGAGGGGAGAGGGAGAGAAAGAGTGAGAAAAGATGAAGAAGGGAGGAGGAAAAGGAGGAGGAGGAGGAAGAGAAAGAAGAAAGAAGAGAAGGAAAGAGAGAGAGAACATGTTTGGCCTTGTCTTAATTTGTGCCTAGATGGGAGAAAACATCCTTAGACTGGTAAAAATAGAATTGGGATTCCAAGATCTCACAGAAGATGGAGAATGGTTCATGATCACTCTACTTGGAGTAGAGAGATCTCATAATACATGAGTCTCTGGATAGAGCTAAAACAAAGCTTAAACAGGGCTCAAAAAGATCAAAGTGATCTGAAAATAATTGCATTCAGGAACAAATTTCAGCACTGTTTAAAAGAATACAAAATTATGTAGTACCAAGAATGTTAAATCCACAATATCCACAATGAAATCAGCAAAATTAGCAGACATGCAAAGATGTGGAAAAATACCACTCATGAGGATTTAAATCAATCAATAAAAACTGAGCCAAAAAATGCTAAAAAATTTGGGAAATTCAGTTTGTAAGGAAAGATCTTAAAACAGCACTGAGCATATTTACATTCAGTGAGGTAGAAGAAAAAATAAACACAGTGAGCAAAGGAATGGAAGATTTTAAAAAATGTTTCTGTTCTAGAGATAAAAATACAATAACTAAAATATTTAAAAAGTACACCAGTTATAATTAAAAGCAGATTAAACACTGCAGAAAAGATCAGTGAACTTGAAGACATAGTGAGAGAAAACACGAGGACTTCTATTCTTACTGCTTGTATCTTACATTATACTGAGTGTCTTAACCATTGCTATAAGAGAAGAAAAAAAGTAGACATGCACATTATGAAAGAAGTTAAACTGTGTTTATTCACAGATTATAGTATTGGTTATGTATAAAACTGTTTAAAAATTTACCAAAAAGTGACTATAACTGAAAAGAGAGTTTAGGAAGATCACAAAATGTCAACTTTATTTTCATATGCTAGCAACAAATAATTGGAAATTGAAGTAAATTTAATACTACTTACAATAATTTTAATAGCACATATTTTAGCATCTAAATGCATAAGATACTTGAGGAAAAGTTTAGCTAGACATATACAAAATCTATAAACTGAAAACTAAAATAGCACTGTTGAGAGAATTAGTGATATCTAAATAGATGGAGAGATACACTGTTTAAATGAACGGTAAGATTTAAGATTGTTAAGTGATCAGTACTCTCTACACAGGTCTATAGATTCAATTCAAAAACAGGAAACGCCACAGGCTTTTAAATGTTTTTTGCAAAAATTAACGTGTTTTTTTCCAGATTTATTGATATATAATTGAAAAATAAAATTTGTAAGATATTTAAAGGATTCCCCAATTGAGTTAACACATCCCTTACCTCACATATTTAACTTCTCTTGGTTGTTTTGGTGAGAATATTTAAGTTCTACTCTCTTGGAAAATTACAGTTATGCAATACAGTATTTTCAACTATAGTCACCATGTTATACCTTAGATGCTCAGACCTTATTCATCTTATAACTGAAAGTTTGTACCATTTTACCAACCTCTCCCTATTTCCTCCCTTCTACGCTTTGTTTCTATGACTGTAAATTATTTGTTTTTTGGATGTTTTTAGATTGCATGTATAACTGATACGATGCAGTATCTGTCTTTCTCTGTCTGGCATATTTCACTTAGCATAATGCCTTCAAGTTTCATCCATGTTGTCACAAACGGAAGGATTTCCTTCTTTTCTATGGCTGAAGACTATTCCATCATGTGTAGTATATATACATATATATGTATGCATGTATGTATGTGTGTATAGACCACATTTTATTTATCCATTCATCCTTCAAGGGGCATTTAGGTTGTTTCTAGGTCTTGGCTATTGTGAATAATGCTGCAATGAACATGGTGCAGATATGTCAAGATAATGATTTCATTTCCTTTGGATATATATCCAGAAGTGGAGCTCCTGGGTCATTTGGTAGTTCTATTTTTAATTTCTTGAGGAACCTCCATACTGTTTTCCATAGCAGCTGCACCAATTTACATTCCCACCAACACTGCACCAAGGTTTCCTTTTGTCCACATCCTCATCAGCATTTGTTATCTCTTGTCATTTTGAAAACAGACATTCTAACAGGTGTGAGGTGACAAGTCATTGTGGTTTTGATTTGCATTTCCCTTACGATTAGTGATCTAGAGCAACTTTTTTTTGTTTTTTGGGTTTTTTTTTTTTAGCAAGATTAGCCCTGAGCTAACATCCATGCCCATCTTCCTCCACTTTATGTGTGGGACACCTGTCATAGCATGGCCTGACAAGCAGTGCCATGTCCACAAGTGACATCTGAACCAGCAAACCCTGGGCCACTGAAGCAGACGCTGCGCACTTAACCGCTATGCCACCAGGCCGGCCCCTAGACCACCTTTTCATGTACCTGTTGGTCATTTGTATATCTTCTTTGGAAAAATATCTATTCAAGTCCTTTGCCCACTTTTTAATTGGATTATTTGGTTTTTTTGCTATTGAGCTGTATGAGTTCCTTGTACATTTTAGATAGTAAATCCTTATCAGATATATGGTCTACAAATATTTTCTCTCATTCCGTAGGTTGCCTTTTCATTTTAATTGTTTTTTTTTTGCTGTGCAGAAGGCTTTTAGTTTGAGTACTCTCAATTGTTGGTGTTTGCTTTATTACTTGTGCTTTGAGTTCATATCTAAAAAATCATTGCCAAGATTGATGTCAAATAACTTTATGTTTTTTTCTAAGAGTTTTACAGTTTCAAGTCTTACATTAAAGTCCATACCAATTTAAGTTAATTTCTGAGAGTCGTGTAAAATAAGGGTCCAATTTCAATCTTTTGAATGTGAATATCCAGTTTTTCCAGAACCATTTATTGAAGAGACTATCCTTTCCCCATTGAGTTTTCTTGGCTCCCTTGTAAAATATTGATTGACTATATACGCAAGGGTTTATTTCTAGGCTCTCAATTCTGTTATTGGTCTATGTATCTGTTTTTATGCCAGTACCTCACTGTTTTGATTAATATATAGCTTTGTAACAATTTGAAATTAGGAAATACGATGCCGCTTTGCTCTTTCTCTAGTTTGCTTTGGCTAACAAGTTATTTTAAAATTTATTTGGAAATTCAAGTGGCTGAGAATACCCAAAACAATTTTGGAAAAGAAAAACAAGTAGGACTTACGCTCCCTGATTTCAAGACTTCCTGTAAAGCTACAGAAATCAAAGCACTGTGGTATTGGCCTACAGATTAAGAAAAGAGAAAGAGATCAACGGAACAGAATAGCAAGTCCACAAATTAACTCTGCATATAGTCAAATGATTTTGACAAAGGCACCAAGGGGATTCAGGGTGGAGAGTATAGTTCTTTCAAGAAATGGTGTTGGAAAAATGTAATGTCTATATGCAAGACAAGAACCTCAGTTATTAACTGATACCATACAAACTGAACTCAAAATAGATTATAGACTAACCATAAGTGATAAAAATATAAAACATTTAGAGGAAAATATAGGAGAATATGTTTTTGAATTTACATGAATTTTTGTTAGTGTAAGATTTCTTAGCTAACTCACCAAATCACAAACTATGTAAAAATAATTACTAACCTGTACTCCATCAAACTTCAGATCTTCTGCTTTTTTGAGATACTCTTTAAAAAATGAAAACTCCAGCCATTGGGGGAATATACTCGCAGACCACATATATAATAATGGATTTGCATCCATGTGATAATTAATTTTATGTGTCAATTTGACTGGGCTAAGAAATGCCCAGACAGTTGGTAAAACATTATTACTGGGTGTGTCTGTGAAGTTGTTTCCAGAAGAGATTAGCATTTAAATTAGTATACCAAGAGAAAAAGATCTGCCCTCACCAAAGTGAGAAAGGACCATCCAATCCATTGAGGGCCTGCATAGAACAAAAGTGTGGGAGAATAGTAAATTCTCTCTCTCTTCTTGAGCTGGGATGTCATCTTCTCCTGCCCTCAGACACTGGAGCCCTTGGGTCATGGGCCTTTGACTCTGGGACTTACACCCATTTCTAGGGCCTTCAGCCTTCGTCTGGAAATTATACCATCAGTTCCCCTGGTTTACGGGCCTCCCAACTCAGCCTGAATTAATACCACTGGCTTTCCTGGTTCTCCAGCTTGCAGATGGCAGATCGTGGGATTTTTGGGCCTCCATAATCATGTGAGCCAATTCCTATATTAAACATCTTATATATATATTAATATATATAAGATAATTTAATATAATATTATATTAATATGTAATAGGATATATATATATATATATCCTATTGTTTCTGTTTCTCTGGAGAATCCTGACTAATACAAACCAGAATATATAAAAAGTTAACACAGCTCAAAAATGAGAAAACACAAAAATCCAACAGAAAAGTGAACAATCACTTTACCAAAGAAGAAATATGAGTGGCAAATAAGCATAAGACATAATTCTCAACAACATTTACCATGAGAAAATTGCAACTTAAAACTACAACGAAACACCAATAAACACTCTTAAAATGACCACAATCAAAAAATCCTGAAAATACCAAGTATTTGAGAGGATTTGGTGAACTGAAGCTCTCATACTTTGTTTTCGGGAATGCAAAATAGAACATTCACTTTGGAAAATAATTTAGCAGTTTCTCATGAGGTAAAACGTAAAGTCACTGCAATACACAGTAATTCTACCAACAGTATTTAACTCATAAAAATGAAAACATATATCCATACAAAGTATTGTATATGAATGTTCACAATAGCCCAAAACAAGAAGCATCCTAAAATGTCCACCAACTTCTGAATGAAAGGATTAAACAAAAATTTTGGCAAATATATTCAGCGGAATAATTCTCACAGTAAAATGTATAAACTATATACACAAAAACATTACGGTGAATTTCTAGAAGATATGCTAAGTGAAATAAGTCAGACTCATATTATATACTATATTATTTCATTTATATGAAATCCCAAAAAATGAAAAACGAAATTATAAAGACAGAAAGTAGATCAGTGGTTGCCAGGGTCTAGAACTGGTGGCTGATGATTGAATTCAAAGCAGCTTGGGGGAAATTTTTGGTGTAATGGAAGGGTTGTAGACCATGACTTTGCAGTGGTTCCATGACTATATAGATTTATAAAACTTATTCAACTATAGACTTAAAATAGGTAATTTTTATTTACTAATTTTTAAAGATAATTTTTTAGAACAATTTAAAGTTCACAGAAAAATTGAGACAAAGGTCCATAAATTTCCCATACATTCCCTTCCCCCATGCATGCATAGCCTTCCCCATTATCAGCATCCCCCATTTGAGTGGTATGTTTGTTACTAGTGACTTACATTGACACATCATAATCACCTAAAGTCCATAGTTTACATTAGTGTTCACGTTTGGTGTTGTGCCTTCTATGAATTTGGACAAATGTACATCATTATGGCATCATACTGAGTAATATCACTGTCCTAAAAATCCTCTGTGCTCACCTACTCATCACCCCTCCGTCTCCAACCCCTGGCAACCACTGATCTTTTTACTGTCTCCATAGTTTTATCTTTTCCAGAATATGATAGAATTGGAGTTATATGGTATGTAGCCTTTTCAGACTGGCTTCTCTTTCTCAGAAATATTAACATGTCTGAAGTTTATAAGAGACTGCTCTTGGGGTCAACAATTGAGAGGGAAGTGAAGAAAGTAAGATTAGGCAGAGGGAGTCTTGAGCTACCCCACGAGGAGCTCTGGCTAGGATACTGTTCAGGGTTGTCCTGAGTTTCGACAAAGGTGTTGGACTTGCGCAGCCTACATTGAGCCTTTGGATGTGGCTCAGCCCAGGAAAGGATCTGCAGCTCCTTACTCGTGGACTTCTCAGCCTCAGGAACTGTGAGAAATAAATGTTTCTGTGTTTAAGCCACTCAGTCTGTCGTGTTTTGTCATAGTGGCCCAAGTTGATTAGACAAAATATTATTTGTAACATGAATTTTTTGTTCATGAACAGAAAAGAATATGTGTTATATTTATAAGATTAAAAATTTTTCTCCTCTGGTTAAATTCCCTTCCTCAATTCTATTAAAATTAAGCCAGACCTTTTAAATGATTCTGTCTTATAAAGAAGATAATATTGTGTGTGTGTGTGTGTGATTAATTCTCTTTTTAAAATTGTTTATATGTTTATTTTTACCTGCCTGAAAGAGACTTAAATTTTCCTAACATAGTTTATATAAAATTCTCTTATTTTTACATTTCACTGCCGGTATTGTTAGATACATATGTTTGTAATTGTTTTAACCTATTAATGAAATGCACTTTTATCATTAAAATTAGTCCTCTTTCCTCAAAATAAGAAGAAAGACAAGCCACAGATTGGGAGAAAATATTTGCAAATCATATATTTTTAAAAATGTGTATCCAGAACATATAAAAAAATACTTACAACTCAATAATAAGAAAAACAACTTTAAAAATGGGCAAAGTAATCAAATAAACATTTAAACAGAGAAAATACATGAATAACTAAAAAGCATGAGAAAAGTTATTCAAAATCATTAATTATTAGAGAATGGCATATTAAAACCACAGTGAAATATTATTACATATACACATATAAACACAAATCACTATAATAAAAAAGATATTTTAATCAAAAGGAACAATATTATACCATGGAAGACAGTTAAGCGTAAATTCAGCTGAACTGTCCTTTTCATAACTCACATTTTGTACCAACGAGTTTTTATTTCCACATCATTTAATGTTGCCTTGGAAAGCATCATTTGCTCACGTGTTTGAAGACTATCTACAGTACATCCATCCCGGAAAATGGCGACAGGCATCTGCAGTTAGATTTCTCTCTCAGGTATTACCATGCCTAGTTCTTCCCAAGGTGGGTATCATGCTTTTCAGGACTTATTCTTATTCAAAGATGCACTGGAAATTTACTCTAACTTGATTCTCCCTTTGAAAAGTTAACATATCTACAAAAGGCGACACAATTCTACACTGAGTGAAACAGTAGCTGATACCTCTGAAATACAGTATATCTCTTCCTTAAGCAGGGATTGTTTTTCTTTCCCTTGCTGCATACAAAACTGATATACAAGGTTAACATGTTTATATACCAATAGGAATATTTTATACACATATTATTACTTTATAATAATATCTACTATTGAGAAAATTAATAGGCTATTCTGTACAAAATGGCTCTGAGAGTATATAACACAGGAGACTACTGAGTATAGAAAAATCAATTCTTATCCCGGATAGTTAAAGTGCTGAATTTAAGGTGTTATGTCTGACAGCAAAGAAACAGCAAGATCAATTCATGCTCCAACAGGGGAAGATTTTATATAACAGGGAAAGGAGTTGGCACGTAGAAATAAAGTAAGAGGGGCCGGCCCAGTGGCACAGCAGTTAAGTTCACACGTTCCGCTTCTTGGTGGCCCGGCGTTCGCCAGTTTGGATCCCGGGTTGGGATACAGCATTGCTTGGCAAGCCATGCTGTGGTGGACCTCCCACATATAAAGTAGAGGAAGATGGGCACTGATGTTAGCTCAGCGCCAGTCTTCCTCAGCAAAAAGAGGAGGATTGGCAGCAGATAGCTCAGGGCTCATCTTCCTCAAAAAAAAAAAAAAAAAAAAAAAGAAAGGAAAGAAAGAAATTAAGAGAATATAGTAAGAGAATATAGGAAGATTCTCCCTATTGCCAGCCACCCTACAATGACTGGGCTAAATTCCAGAAGAGAGAATACAATTCTGATAGCTTAGTCTGGTAGGCTGTTTAATGTCCTCCCCAAAGATATCTGCATCCTAACCCCTGGAGTCTGTGAATATGTTATCGTAACTTGTAAAAGGGACTTTGCAGATGTGATTAAGCATCTTGAGTCAGGGATATTATCCTGGATTATTTGAATGGACCAAAAATGATCACAAGGGTCCTCAAAAGAGGAAGGCAGGAGGATCAGAGTCAGTAGTAGTAGATGTAACAATGGAAAAAGAGGGGGGAGTGATTTGGGAATGGGCCATGAGTCAAGGAAAGAAGATCATCTTTAAGAAGCTGAAAAAGGCAACAAAATGGATTCTCCTTTGAAGTCTCCAGAAAGAAAGCAGCCCCGCTAACATCTTGGTTTTATATTTCTGATCTCCAGAACCGTAAGAGAATAAATTTCTGTTGTTTTAAGCCACTGAATTTATCAGAATTCATTATATCATCAATCAGAGCTAATTCATTTGGCAAAAATAAGCTGTACCCTGATTCCCCATAGAACTTCTTGAGGAGACAAGAGCTTAAAACCCCCCATGATCTGACTTAGGGTGGGAAAAGTATAGTAGAAAACTGTAATTACAGAAAGATAATGTTCTGAGGTTGTTTTCTGCTACCTAGCTGAATGGATGGTAATAATTGAGATGAAGTTTAATTATAGACAAAGAAAGAATGTCGTATTACTTGAACAACAGAAGTTCATTCCTACAAGTCTGACTTATTCTTTGGCTTGGCTAATTTAAGTTTCAATTTGGAAAAAATAAATTCCTTAGCTTCACCTTAAGCAGCTCATTGTCAGTTTTCCCTCAGATATTAAAAAAGAAAAGAAAACATTGAAATATTTAAACCGAAACAGGCATTCGTAACAGTCGCAGTTTCCTCTCTCATCAGTAGACCAGGATAACTGAGCATTTTGGTAAATAAGATGCTTAGAGTTTGTCATTCAATTTCCAATTAAAAGAAGAATCCCCATGAGTTCCTTGAACGTCTTGTTAAGATTAAATCTTCAGTGGTTGTATTTGCTCCTTACTGTGTTATGGAAAGCCTAAGATTGTGTACTATAGTGAAGTGGCAATTTCTAAACTGAGTTAAACAAAACAGGTATAAGTAACAAACAATCGTCCTTGATTCAAGACCAGAAGCAAATTAACATATATAAACACTATTAAGCAATGAATATCTATCTTCAATTTATTTTAGCTTTTACAAAATCTAGATGAAATAATTTATGAACTAGTCATTTGTGAATGTCCTAATGCCCTTTTTATTCCTATGAGTAAAAAGATATGATATCCAGTCACAAACTTAACACCCATCAGGGTTGTTTATATATTAAGCTTCAATTTAAATTTTCTGTATAAAATATTTTAGTTACTAATAAATAAAGTTGAGGCAGATAGATGAGGGTGGATTTTCTAGAAAAATAAAAATGGGTAAGAGAGGTTCTTAGCATCTCTGAAACAATAGTGCTCTATTATACTTTTATTGACCCTATTATTTGTTAATGTATCCCCCCTCCCATGCAAATCTATAGTCTATTTTCTACAGAAAAATGACAGTACTATTTTAAAAACAAAATACTACATCTCAAATGATTTTTCAGTTAATAAGATTCTAGATTACTTGCTCTGTGCCTGAAAATCACTTCATCTTGTTGTATTTAATTGTGTTGCGAGTACCAAACTCTTTTGGTACACCAAACTTTTTAATACGTTATTTCAAAAATTAATTAATTTTGGTGAACACTATGTATAACAAGAAGTTCTTTGTATGTTGGGAGACAATAACAAACACCTCTTATCATGGAATATATGACAGTACAAATAAATGAGAGATAAACAAAATAAAGTATGTAAACTAGTGAAAATAAAGCTCCTGGAAACAATCAACTATTACTTCCAAATACAAAATCAGCACCTGCATGAGTGATATGATAGAGCATTTGTCAGAAACCTCCTCAAAGTCAAAAGTAATAATAACCACCATCTGAATGCTTAATGTAATCATGGTTATATATCATGTATAGATTAGTAAAGGTAATTTTAAACCATATAATTTATTTGTAAGATAGCCCTGGATACCAATGAAGATAAGCAAAATCTATCTTTGAGGTCACAATAGATTCCAGATGGGCCTTATTAAGTGACAAACATGTTAAGCGAATGAAGGATAATAACTATAATAAGAAGCTGGGTTCTAACTTCAGATTTAAATTTTCTTGAATTTGCCATCTTCCCTGTGGTTTTCTGCTTGGAAGTCACAATTAGTTTATTATTGCTTAACAGCAGGAGCCTTCTGAAATTCAATTTTGTGAAGGTTTGAAACTTTCTTTGATTATCCTCCAGGAACCTAGAAATATTTTATAAAATTTGAGTCTTAATATTTTTATCTTGATTCAATTTTATAAATTAAACTACACGTTAAATGGAATAAGAAAGTTCACTATCTAAGCAGCTCTTCACAGGCCCCATTTGGAAGATATATATTTTTCCACAGCAATGTGCGTGGTTCCATGCCACGTTGCAGATGATGGATATATATGACTTATATTTGCCTTTTTAAACCTCTATATCAGATAGTGTTTAAAGTGGTACCAAATCCATATTCAGAGTTTGAATTGCAAACACTAATGGTGCTTGCTGCTACTGCACTTAATATAAAATGTAAATAATTGGTGTTAACTGGAGTCAAACATTGCATATGGATCACAGCAGACTATTTTCTGTTTTAGCTCATGCAGTATACCCCTGTGTGATACTTAGTATTACGTGTCTACTTGGGTAGTTATTTAACGTATTTTACAGATGTGGTTAACATCCACAATTGGTGACTTTAAGTAAAGATTATCCTTGATAATGTGAGTGGGCCTCATTGAATCAGTTGAAGACCTTAATAGCAAAACCCAAAGTTACCCAGAGAAGTTCTGCCTGAACTTCCAGCCTAAGGTTGACCCTACAATCTCAAACTCAAGACTCATATCAACCCTCTCTGGGTTTTCAGGTTGCCAGCCTGCTCTACAAATTTTGAACGTGCCATTCCTTACAATTGCATGAGCCAATTCCTCAAAATGAATCTCCCTTCTAATTCTCTCATCTGCCCTCTCTCTTGAGATATATATAACTAGATAGATAGATATCTCCTATTATATTATATATAATATTATATTATATATCATACATTATAACTATGTATCTATTATATTTACAATATATTATACATATGATATAATATATAATATACAAATATTTATTTATATCCTATTGTATACATATATAATGTCATATATATCATATATACATAATATATATATTTTTCTGGAGAACCCAACATACTCTGGCAACCACTAATCTGTTCTCCATTTCCACAGTTTTATAATTTTATCATTTCAAGAATGTTGCTTGAATGGAATCATACAGTATGTATCCTTTGAGATTTTTCTTAGCATAATTCTGGAGATTCATCAAGATGGTGTGTCTATTAATAATTTGTTCTTTTTTGTTCCTGATTAGTATTCCATGTATAGATACACCACAGTTTGTTTGCTGATCCACCCATTTAAGGACATCTGGGATGTTTCAGGTTTTGGGCTATCATGAATAAAGTAGCTATGGACATTACTGTACAAGTATTGGTGTAAAAATAAATCATTATTTCTCTGAAATAAAACCTCAGGAGTCCAACTGATGGCTCGTACGGCAGCCGCATGTTTAGTTGAGTAACAAACTCTCTCCCTGCTTTCCAGAGAAGCTTTCCCACTTTACATGCCCACGATTAATATAAAAGTGATAGAGTTTCTCAGCATCCTCGCCAGTGCTTGCTGTTGTCACTATTTTTTTAAATTTTATTTTAGCCATTCTTATTGGTTTGTAGTACTACATGAAAGGGGATTTAATTTGCATTTTGCTAGTGGCTAATGATAACGAACATCTCTTTATGTTCTTATTTGTCATTTCTATGCCTTCTCAAAACGATGTAGACTGATTCCATCCATTTTCTTTTTCTTTTACAAAATGCTTTTAGCTATTCTACTTCCTTTACTGTCCATATAAATTTTAGAATGATCTTTTCTATATCTAAAAAGTATCTGGGTGGAATTTTGATAGCAACTGCAGGAAATTTATGTATGAATTTGGAGGGAATTGACATATTTACTATGTTGAGTCTTCCAATCCTTGATCACAGTCTATCTCCATTTGTTTAGATTTTCTGTGATCAGAATATTTTGGTTTCAGCATGCAAGTTCTACATGTTTTGTTAGATTCATAGCTATTTATTTCTTTTTTTTTAATGATTGTAATTACTATTGTATTTTCAGTTTTTGTGTTCATGTATTCATTACTAGTATATAAGTATATGATTGTATTTTATATGTTGATATTGTACCCTGAGATCTTGCTAAACACTCTTATTCATTTTAGTACTTTTAAAATAGATTCCTTGAGATTTTCTACATAAAAAATCATTTTTATTGCAAATATATTCAGTTTATTTCTTCCTTTCCCATCTGTATATCTGTTATATCATTTGCTACCCTTATTTCATTCCACAGTATGTGGAATAAGAGTGGTGAGAGTGGACATCCTTACCTTGTTTCTGTTCTTGTGGAGAAACGTTCAGTCTTTCACCCATAAGTATAATGTTATCTATAGGGGTTTTTTCTAGATGTTCCTTATAAACTTGAGGAAGTTTTCTCTATTCCTTACTTGTTTATGATTTGATCATGAATGGATGTTGAATTTTGTCAAATGCCTTTTCTTCATCAATTAATATGATCGTAAGATTTTTCTTCTTTTGACTGTTAATAAGGTGGATGACACTGATTGATTTTCAAACAAGGAACCAGCCTTGCATACCTGAAACAAGCCCCACTTCCCATACTGTATAATTCTTTTTACGTATTGTGGATTACATTTGCTAATATTTGTTAAGGATTTTTCTGTCTGTATTCAAAAGGCATATTCATCTGTAGTTGTTTTTGTTTTGTACTGTCTTTGTCAGGTTTTGTATCAGGGTAAAAGTAGCTTCCTAAAAAGAATTGGAACATATTCCCTCTTCTTCAGTTTTCTGGAAGGGGTTGTATAGAAGTGGTGTTCATTCCTCCTTAAGTGTTGGTAGAATTGTACTGTGAAACGCTCTGGGCCTGGATAGTGTTTTGGAGGGAAAAAGAAAGAATATGAGAAATGATAAATAACCAGCAAATACAAATAGACTATTTTATCTTCTTAAGTTCTTTTAAAAAATGTTTTTCAGTTAAAAGCAAAAATCATAGCATTGTATGATGAGGTAGTTGAAGGATGAAGATGTGATATATACAAAAAATATAACATCAAGGGGAAGGTGAAAGGACACCACTTGTTGTGGTAAGGTTTCCATATCTTAGTTGAAGTGGTAAAATGTTGATTCTAAGTAGACTGGAAACTTCAGTTTGTAGATTATAATCTCTATGACAACAACTGAGAAGAACACTGTACACAGACATATAGTCAAAAACGTAGTTCATAAATTAAAATGGAATAGTAAATACATTAAAGTAACTAAAATTAAAAAGCAGAAATAAGAGGCCGGCCCAATGGCACAGCAGTTAAGTTCACATGTTCCTCTGGTGGCCTGGGGTTCACTGGTTCAGATCCCGGGTGCAGACATGGCACCACTTGGCAAGCCATGCTGTGGTAGGCATCCCACATATAAAGTAGAGGAAGATGGGCACGGATGTTAGCTCAGGGCCAGTCTTCCTCAGCAAAAAGAGGAGGATTGGCAGCAGATGTTAGCTCAGGGCTAATCTTCCTCAAAAAAAATAAAAAAGCAGAAATAAGTGAATGAAAAACAGAGGAGATAAAACAAAGTAAAATGATACATTTCATATATAATACAAATATCAAAAATTACATTTAAGTCATCTAAACACACAAATTAAAAGACAGAGACTGTCAGAATGTATAAAACATGCCCAAACTTGTCTGGTGGTCTAAAGATTACCATGGGCATATCAATACTATTTATGATTCCTTTTTTCTTGATTTATCTCATAGATTTTTCATGTTAATTAAGCTATATTATTTTACGCTTTTCCCTGTGGTCATTGGTTTTAAAACTATAAGATTATTCCTAAGGAGAAATCTGCATGTGAAAAGAAGTAAAGCCTTTCTTAATTAAAAAATAACTTGGAAACATGCAAAGAAGAAAGAATGAAAAGAGGAAGAAAAGAAGCAAAGAAAGAAGAACAGAAGGAAGTACAGAAAAATGGAGAAAGCAAGAAAGTAGAAAAAAGGAGAGAAATACAAGGAAAGTTTAACCATTATTTTGACAATTGTGTTTGAATTACTTGCAGATGTTTATTTTTAGCTGATGGGGATTTATTTCTGCTTTCAGCTAATGAATATCATTATTCTTTCTTTTTGGAAAATAGAACTATTCATCTCTTATTTTACTAAGAAAAACAAAAAAAATGTGAAATGTATTTTTCTTCTCTATGAAGAAAGAAAAGTGACAATATATAAATGAAATTTCCTTTGTCTAAAGAACTTCTTTTAGGAATTACTTTAGAACAGCTCTATTGAAAATTAATTCTCCTAGTTTTTCTTTATCTGATAATGTTTTTATACCTTGATTCCTGGAGAATATTTTCACTGGCTATAGAATTCTGGGTTGACTATTTTTTTCTTTAAGCTTGCTGAAAATGTTGTGCCATTTCCTCCTGGCCTTCCTAGTTTCTGATCAGTAATCTTCTGTTACTCAAATCACTGTTCTCCTTAAGTAAATGTTCACATTTCTCTGGCAACTTTCAAGATTTTGCATTGTGTCTATTTTTTTTAGTAGTTTGATTATGATATGTTTGTGTGTGGGTTTCTTTTGTTTTGTTCTATGAGAGGTTCACTGACCTGGAAGTTGTTTTATCTGTTGAGTCAGTATTCAAATTAATTGATGTACTGATTAGATTGTAATCCACATATGTGTAGCTCTTGGTTGAACCCAACAGTTAATTTTAACAAGCTTAATGGGATTATTTTCCAAGCCTTTTTCTCTCTGTGATCTCCAGGTTACTTTATGTTTCCCTGTGACCCACTTTTCAATTAGATGGCCAGAAAGCTGAATCTTCAGTTTTCCCACTCTTTGTGAAACTATACGACCTTGCACTCATGTTAAACCAAGCAACATGAGAACTAGAAGAAATTCACTGCATTACTGTTATCAAATAAGTTATGCTGGTAATATGCAAACCAACCAAATACCTGAACACTCTTCATTCTTTCCTCTGTTTACGTTTCTGATAAACTTTTCATTACCTGTCCTTAAAGAACATCTCCAGAAAATTTGAAATTTAGTTAGCCCTTAACCCACTGTTTTCCCAAAAATCTAGCTCCTATAAGATATATGGCAACTTACTACATATTAAATACACAAAGTGATATTTCTATCTTTTTGTAAATGGAAACTAAAGCTTACATTGGATTAACGCAAACTTAAACATCCTTGAACCTGACGTAAGGGTGATAAAATTCTAGAATCTTTTTCTAGGACTTTGGAGCTAATTTCTTCTCATCATTTGAGTCTCCACTCAATTATCACTCATTGGGTGGGGTCTTCTCTGACCACCCTATCTAAAAAATTTCCATTCCCATCACCTTGTTATAATGTATTACCTTTAGAACACTCGCCTCTTTTTAAATTAACTTACTCATTTATTAATAAGTTTATTGTCTCTCCTCACTTGTAAAATGTGCATAATATCAGAGGAGGGCTCTTATCTAATTTAAGTTGTAGATTTCTAATCGCCTATAAGAATTCTAGCACAGTATATTCTATGAAAACGTAAATGGATAAAATAAATGTAATATAGATAACCAAATAATGAGGTACCTTGTATATCCTATTAAGAAGTCCAGACTAGTCCTTCTTGTTCAATGGCAAATGATCAAAATGATTTAAACAATGTTTTTAAAATATTTAATTCTTTTGTAGATAATTATGTTAGCAGTGTGGAGCATGCAGAAGGAACAAGTATGTGGTCATGGAAATTTAAGAGATGTTGCTTACATATACTTTGCACAACACCTGATACATAGTTAGTCCTCTGTAACCATTGGTTGTTTTTATTAATATTTCCAGGCAGCATAATAGATTTTGATTAAACATTTATGTGGGTAGAACATTCTTTGGAGAAGTATTAATATTTGTAATAGTGAATTATTTGTCTTTAATGCAATTGCCTTTAAGGGCATTTCTCAAACTGATGCGTCTTGGGACACTAAAGCTGTGAAATAAAAAGAGTGTATAAATCAAACTTTCAAAATTCCTGTGGTTAAATGTATTCTAAAATGTTGGTTTGAACAAACATAAGCTGCTTTCTTAAAACTGGACCACCATGGGTACTTTATATGCTAATATTTAACGTAAATCTTTGGAAAGTGTTATTTTATGGAGAATTCCTTAAATTCGCTTGGCCATTAACTCTTCCTCTATTCCTAACCTGCTATAATACTATCATTCTGAGGAACACCAGTAGTGTGGGAAGAGCTGCTTCAGAATTTTAAGTGTGTGCATTCAGCTAACGTTATCAATCTTGCTTTCATTGTTCAGGGGGAAGAATACTCCTTCTAGAATATTGAGAATTTTGATTTTAGACTTATTTGATCACTTTCAGTCTTGAAGTAATTTCATATCTGTTATATAGACTGGCTTTTTTTTTCAAATTGCTAACACAACATTCGTTTTTATAAAAGTACACCAGAACACTTCATTAAAACTGATTTCCTTGGCTTTTAAAAGCATTCACCTGGAACTTCTGTAGTATTTTTAAATTTAATTACATAGGCTTTTGTTTTATCGCTAAGCTATATTACCCAACATGTCTTGTCGTTTTACAACTGCTTCTTAATCTAGGAAATATTGCTTAATAGTCATCATTGAAACCATACTGATTTATATTGAAAATAGAATTTTTAATGTCAATGAAAATCAAGTATAAATGAGTTCAGTTAGTTTTTAAAACTTTTCAACAACATTAACTATCATTTTAGTGTCTTCTATTTAAATAAAATGGAATAATTAATCCACCCATTCATAGAAACATAACATTATAATGTAAGCATGTTGTGTTTCTCCCAGTTTCAAGTAGTAATAAATTATTGAGACAGATGAAAGTAAATTCAGGGACATAACTTTAATAACACCTTTGTGATCAGTCCTTAATAAAAACATTTTTCAACACTGGCCATTAATATCTCTAGTGAACATTTCTTCAGAAGGCAGACATTTGTTTTATACACCTTATATAACATATGGGATAAATTAGGCTGTAACAGGGTGAAACCCATTAAAAATCAAGCTCAATACTTCCTCTCTTTTTGTGAGATCATATTGAAAACATTGAAAACAAAGAATGAAACCTTTTATATTTAACACAACTAAAATGTACATTATTTAGTTATATATAAATCTAATTAACTAAAATGTAAATTACAAAGTGATAATTATGACAAATGAGTGTTAATAAAATGTAAGATCATTCAGAAGATGAAGAAATTAGTTTCCCCACAAGATCTCATAAGACAATCTGGAGAAAATTATACATATATAGTTAACATTCAAAAAAAAAGGCAATAATTTAGCCTTTTAATTTTTCCCTCCACCTACTTTCCTATTTACTTACCTTGGGAGGTGTAAGGTTTATAGAATTGTACTCTTTATATTCCTAAATACTTAGTAAAAGAGAGTGGTAAATTTGTTAAAATGTCAAGGTTCAAGTGATTTTGTTAAAAATCTTTTTACTGAAAAGCAAAAGCTAATGTTTGAGGCCCAGATTTGCCTTTATCACTAACACTTTAAAGGACAGATGTTTTTTCAGGTACACTTTTTTTCAAAGCTAAAATGATGTTTGGGGGCAGATAATGTCTATCTTTTGAAGTGAGGATTTGGTCTTTAAGTACTTTAGAATATGCTGTAATCTCAGATCTTGTAAAAGAAAATGAAATAGTTATACAATAATATCTCTCACCAAATGGCACCGATCTGGAAGACTTAGCTTAGGCATGATTTTCACCTAAGAGCGGTTCTTCTCCATGTGGGAAGAATATCCTCTTGGCAAAGTAGACATTTTCCAGAAAACACAGTGGTATACTAAAGAAAGAAAAGTACAACCTAAGTCAGACATTAGATCAACAGATCTAAATTTACTGATTAATAGAGCCAAATAGTGACAATTTTATTTTCTACATAGCTTACTAACAAATTTATCCTATAATGTTAAACATACAATCTGAAATAGTTGAATGTTCGTCTTCTCTTTGCTTCATTGTTTTATTATCAGATAGGAACGAGGCTAAAGTGTTAACTTTGTACTACATGTTCAATATCCACTGGACAAATTAATAGTTTAAATAAGACTGTTAGAAAATTATAACATTATAGCATGGATTAAAATTTTTAATCTCAGTTATAAAAGATAAGTTTCAGTGTGTTTAGTTTAATTGTTATGAGCAGTTTAAGTTAATTGAAATATATTTAAATAATGATTTGTATAAACTATAATTCAGATTTTATAGTAATCCTAATTGATATCCTGCATCCTTTAATTTATATTCATTGTCTTCTTTTATTATGCTAAAGACTTATCTAGTTGTCTTAAGATTAACTAGGACACATAAATATCTATTTATGATTTCCTTTTTCTACACTTTTCTTATAAAATGTCCATGTTAAATAACTATATTATATTATACTTTTTCCTGCATACATTCCTTTTAAATTACAAAGCTATTCATAGGGAGAAATTTGCATGTTAGAAAGCAATGCTTTTCCCAAAATAATAACTAAGAAAAACTGTGAAGAAGAAAGGTTAAGGAATTGAATTTTTCAAGAGTGATATATTAAAAAATGCCTGACCTAATATGCAAATATTTCTGAAAAAGCAAGAGGTGCTAGGCGTGTCCTGAGCTCAGTTTTATCCTAAAAAAATGGGGTTTTGGCTATTAAAATATCTGAATGCGAATTTAAGATTCTTTAGAAGATTGAAAACTTTTGCATATTAGGTCAGTTAGATAGTTATTTCAAACAGTGCATCTTAAGGAATTTACGGGCATGATTTTATTCCTTTACACTGGACTCTCTGTATTTTGGAAATGTCTGTCATATACTGTTACTCTAAAGAAAATTTCATAATTTACAAAATCCATGGAGTTAACACCGTCTTTTTTGTTTGTTTAAGAAATAAATTTACATTTCAGTTGAAGTTATCCAATAGTATGGGGACTGCTGGGATAGCAATTGCAATTTTACGATTTATCTCAAGCCATAGTATATGTGTGTGTATGGGTGCAAGATAGATAGGATATATATAACATATATATGCAAGCATTCATAATATACATCGATCATACATATGTTTGTGTGTGTGTTCAATTTATTATATATATTTTGTTTAATATGTTAAATACTGTAGGTATAATAGTATTAATTTTAAGCTTTCAGATAAAGAAGATTTTATCTCCTTACAGAATGGATAATTCTGTAAATTTTATCTTTGGCATTATTAATATATGATTGAAAATCCAAATCTCATGAAAGAGGTTTTTCCTTTTAAACCTTTTAAAAAATGTTACAAGACTTAAGCTTACTTTCTACATATTGTTTAACTTCTCTACAAATTCCCTGCTTATGCACAGTTTATCTACTTGAAATTAAATGACCATGGGATCCAGGACTGCTTACTATTTTGAAGGCAAAACTAGCTTCCATGTCATTTCCCTGATTTTACAAATGCAAAATGAGAGATGTAAATGACAGATGGTTATATATTTTGATACTCGCAAATAAAAGAAAATCCAACTCCAACAGACTTTTATCATCACGTATCTATAACTGCTGAGACAGTGAAGTTTCCAAGATTGCCCAATTTAACAGATCAACAATGTTATTCAGGACCCAGTTTCCTTCCTTCTCTCCATTTTGCTGTCTTAAGTTCTGGCTTCATATCCAGATGGCTACAGCAGTTTCAGAAATCATAACATGCTTGACATTATCCAGAGGAAGAATAAAAAGTGCCCCTTTCTCTGAGACTCTCTTGGATCTCATTGGCCAGAACTTGATTATCTGCCCATCTCTGAACCAATTACTGTCATGACAAATAAAAATATTCTCCGACAAATAAAACACCCTGATGAAACTGGGTTAGAACTTCCCCCGAGGCACAAGGCTGAAGAGGGGAAGGTTAGATATCTCAACAAAATCGGTTTCTATTGCGGAAAAGGGGAGAATGGATGCTGTGTAGACAACTTTCAGCCTCCACTATTGAAAGATACTTGAAGGGCAGTGCAAGTGAATTAAAGTTATACAACTGCTAATGAGTTCAGTAATTATGCATTTTAAGGCACCCACAAATATTTGATGAGATAGCTGTCAACATGTCCTAAGTGTAGCAGGATATATGCTAGGCACACAGAAATTATAAATGAGTACTATGTTTTATAAAGGCCATCACACAGCTAAAAATCTGAAGTAGAGTTGTACAGATGTTATAAAAAGTGTTTAGCGACAAATTAATTAATTTTTGTAGTTCTGTATGAAAGGACACTTGATACATTCTTTTAGTTAGCACACATCCCTAAGAGCAAACATATTACCATAAATTTAATGCATTACAGACACCTGAAAATGGCATCTATATTAAAAACAAATACCAAAATGGTAAAATGTTATATGATCCTAAGAAATGTGAATCCTCCGAAAGGAGGAATACATCTGGAGGTAGGAAAAAAAATCACCTATAAGTATATAATTTTTCAATGGATTTACTCTCTCTTATTCCTTTCCTATGCACACAATTCATATTTACTACGGAGTCAGAAGGGCTGGATCTTGTAGGTAAACAGTCTTGGTCCTATTTTCTGTCGAATGACCTCTAAAAGTGCCATGTAATGTGTTCTATACAAAATCCGAAGATTTGCACAAGTCTGCCATTATATGCATAGATTTCTGTATGGTTTTAGCATTCACTTTGGATGACTGTTTCGACTTTTCTGATTACATCACAGTTCACTCATGGTGAGACAATTATCATGATAGATTCTTCTGATATCTTATCAGTTATTACCATTAGATGTCAGGGCATAATTTGTCTGTTGATAACTTGTTGTTGCTGATTGTATCGAGAACTGATAAAATGATGCAAGTCACTCATAAAAAATGTACTTTTTACACTAATTAGTTGACATATTTCTTTGAATAGGCTTACTCTAGCAATTGTCAAAATATACACGCTTCCTCACCTAGATTCTTATTTTTTTCTTATTGAAATATGAAACAATAATCATTTCCTAACTTACTGTGCATCTGTGCACAATCAAAATTATTTTTAAATCACACAATAAAATGTAATTATTGGAATCATGTAGTTCATTCTCTTAAGATTTGAAGTCAATATAGTATTTTCTTCACTGATCAGAAATTGAGATTTATCTAAAGCCCCTACCTATCATTACCACAATTTTCCAACGGGATATATTTTCAGAAAGCAGACAAAGAAAAATCACACACAATTTCATTATAAACTGGAAATTTAACTCCAGACACTAATGTAAAATTCCAGTAAGTTATATTGGGTTATATATAGAAATTTATTTTTCTACATAAAATGGGCATAAACAGTAAAGAAAAATGTGAGCCATCGAATTATTCTATTTGCCTTAAATGTTAAATTTGTTCATTTAATTAGACCCAAAGCCATACTTTTGAGCTCCAGGAGGAAAAAATGCAGACATATTGATGTAAAACACTTGGGGGAAAAAAGAATCAGGCAAAATAAAAGACTTCCTCTAAAGATGTATAATCAAGACACTGTAATATTGGCAAAAATGTAGGTATATAGATTAGTGTAACTGAATATTAGAGTACAGATATTGATCCTGACACATATGATTAACTGATTTTTGACAAAGTTCCAAAATAAAGTCAATTGGGTAAAGGAAAAGTTTTTCAAAAAATTGTTCTGAAACAACTGGATATACATATGGGAAAAATACCTGACCAAAACTTCACAACACGCACAAAAATTAACTTGGAATGGATTATAACCAAAGTGTAAAAGATAAAACTATAAAATTATGACAAGTCCGGGGAAAAAGAATCTTTGAGAACTTGGGTTAGGAAAAGATGTTTTAGATAAGTTACACAAACCATAAATTATAAAAGAAAAGCTTGAAAAATTGGAATTTAACATTATTAAAAATGTTTGATCTTAGCAAATCAAGAAAATTAAAGACAAACCACAGAGTGAGATAACATATTTATAAATTATATATACAACAAATGACTTCTGTGCAGTTTATGTAAAGAATTCTTATAGCTCAATTAAAAAACCCAAAAGAGATGGGCATAAAGATGGCCATAAGTATTGACAAGGATGTGAAACAACATGAAATGCACTACTGCTACAAACAAGAAATGTTGCAATTACTGTAGTTGGCAGAAATTTCCTCAAAATGATTAACCTGCACCTACCATATGATAATGTAATTTCAACCCTAGATATGTAACAAAGAGATAAACAAAAATATATGTCCATGCAAACACTTATACATGGATGTGCCTAGCAGCTTTATTTGTAGTACTCAAAAGTGGAATCAAGTCAAATGTTCATCAACATTTGAATAGGTAAATATATTATTAAATATCTATAAAATGAACAAGTATTCAATGATGAAAAGGAACTATTTACACACTCAACAACATGCATGCATCTGAAAATCATCATGCTAATTGAAAGAAGCCAGACACAGAGGAGTATATACTATATGATTTCCTTTATAGAAAATGCAAACTATTCGATATTTACTGTGATGGTTAATTTTGTGTGCCAACCTGACTGGGCCAGTAGGTGTCCAGATATTAGGCCAAATATTATTCTGGGTGTGTTTGCAAGGGTGTTTTTGGATGAGCTTAACATTTGAATCAATAGAATTAAGAAAGCAGATTGCCCTCCTTAATCTGGGCAGTCCTCATCTAACCAGTAGAAGCCTTGAAAAGAACAAAAAAGTTGACCTTCCTGTGAATAAGAGGAAACGTCTGCTTAACTGCATTGAGTTAGGACATGGTTCTTT
Organism: Equus caballus; assembly: GCF_041296265.1. NCBI lineage: Eukaryota > Metazoa > Chordata > Mammalia > Perissodactyla > Equidae > Equus > Equus caballus. Next base: position 70,950,550 of record NC_091692.1, on the reverse strand, counting down.
TCCAGCTTTTGGACTTGAACTGAAATGTAGGTTCTTCTTGGGTGTTGAGTCTGACTGCTTTCTGACTATAACTGACACCATCAGCTCTCCCGGTTCTCAGGACTTTGGATTGATATATTTAGATCATATATATATATATCTATATATACATCATCGGTTCTGTTTCTCTGGAGAACCCTGACTAATACATTGACATAAAAAGCAGATCAGTGGGCAAAGGGAGGAACAGATGGGGATATGAGGAATTTTCTGAAGGTGGTGAATATCTTTATCTTGAATGTGCTATTGGTTTCACAGATGTATTCAACTTTCAAAATTCATTTGTACACTTTAAATAGATAGTGTATTTATGTAAATTATTTCTCAATAAAGTTGATCAAGGAAATAAAAGAGTGACTACCCATGGGTGGCTTTCTGAAGAACAATGTTTCTATCATGCCAACACAAGGGCATAAGCCATGTCTCAGTCATGCCTTTAATTTTGATCAATCTTGGAAGTAGAAATAGGAGAAAACTGAGAGAAAAGAAAAATGACCTCCTGTCTAATTTAGCTAATTTAGCACTGAAACCTAGAGGAATTAAGATCTCAGCAAATGCGTCGTCTCAATTTTCCTTTACCACACAAATAGCCATTTTTAAATTTGGTTATTTGTTTGACTTTTTGGAGATTTCTTCCATTGGAGAGCCTATAATTCCCCATTCTTTGAGTTCTTGATGTCATAGTGTCCTACAGCATGACCTTATCCCCAAATACACCACAGGGGTAAAAGATGACTCACACAACATCAATATTGGCATATTTCCCTAATCATAGTGATTGCATCATTCATGGCCATTCAGAGTCCACCTGTGAGATGTGATAGGTAAACTTTGGGACTGAGAAGGAATCTCTTTCTTTTTGATACTGACACAGAATTTTGCAGGCTTGCGTTTATCAGAGGCCACCATAGGCAAGGTTCTTCACTGAGTGTGAAGTTAATTTAGAGAAATGGAGAGATGAAGAGAGAGAGAGAGAACATGCAAGAGTGAGCTCTGATGTTCTGATGGTTACATTTCACATCATAGATCTTTCTGTGCCACAAGCTCAAGGACGTTTTGGGTATGATAGCCAAAATATTCTTCATTGCTTAAGCTAGTTTTAATTACTTTTCTGTCAATTTCAAGGAAGTGTATCCTACTACACCAAACTATATTAGATATACCTAACATCAGATATTTTTTAAAATATATATTTAACATAAAATAGTGGCAGCATGTTTATTCTGCTAATTTTTTATAATTGTTTCGAAAAGGCAAAAAAAGGATAGCTTAAACTTTTAATTTTCATGTTTTGTCTTCTAAAATCTTAAGTGTCTCACAAGATAAATTAAGAATAATTTTAACACTTTACATAAATGTTTTGTGTTTTAAAACAAAACATAAATGTTTTGTTAATAGTTTGAGGAAACAAGTAAAATTAATGTATTGAAAAGGAATAGCTCCATCATGAAAAACGGACATGTAAAACTGTCTTGTATACTGATTATCATAGACTAGATCATCAGAGGAAAAAATAACAGGAGTCTACTTTTATAAATATATAATAAAAATTCTATATATTAAAGCAATGACAATTATAATAACATCTAGAAATAATTTAATTTTTATTTTCATGTATTCTGTACATGTTTCTGTGAAACCAGCATGAATCTTTTTATCTGTAGCATCTGGCATAAAGCCTGATACATAGAGATTGCTCTGGAAGTATTTGTTGAATAATAGGAACAATACATGGACATTCAAAAGAGATTACTTAAAATTAGAAAAAAAAATACTGCCATATTACCAGTAATACACTCACTGGGGAGTTTTTTCTTTGCTGTTCTACTTTTTGAGTAGTAGACTTGGGTGTACAGTGTACAGTCTCGGATAACACATTCTGCTTCAATGCATAGTCACTCTCTCTTAATCTATTGAGTATAAATTCAACACAAACAAGAGTATAGCACTTTTATGGGCTACCATTCTTGTAAGAAGCATAGAGATTCTTGTGATTTTTCACTCTCAAGCGAGTACATTCCAAGAAGTCCCAATATGTCTCTAGAACACTTGAATTATGTTTCTGGAATCTATCCCATACTTACTACAGAAGTTGATAGATAAAGCAAAGGACCAAAAATATATATACTTCAAATATAACTTAGTAGTCTGCATAATACCAAGAAATTTTTGGGTTCTGCATATTGGTCCATAAATATGTTCGGCATGGTTACTGAAATAAAACAGAATTTGCTGTAAAGGAATTACTATTCAAAATTCCATCAGTATAATTCATTACAACATGTACTTGACATTTTCATTGGAGTAACAAACATTTATTTGTTGGACATCAAGTTTTCAAGTGAGCTAGTATGTAAGTGGCAATCAAGATAATTAGGGTGGTAACATCCATAAGAGTACCACCTAGAGACATTGATTTCATGTGATTTAAATTTCATGAATTAAACTATTCATTAGTATTAAGAAGTTTTTCCTTATTTCATTATATATCTATTAAAATTTTAAGACAGGGTAATGGATCCTTAGTCAATAAATTCATTGATCAGGGTGTTCTGCTTCCAGTACATCAGAGTAAGTCCACTCAGTCCAGTCCATCCGCTGATAACAACTATACACTCAAGAAAAAATACAGAAAACAATCATATGAGAATTTGGACTGGTAAACACATGAAGGCAGATTGTTGGAGGGAGTCAAAACTTGGAATTTTCCATCTTTTTATGGCTTTTCCCTTTTGGTGGATCAGAGACCCAAATCAGCAAGGTGAAGTGGATAAAACTCTGATTGAAAATTTGCTATCTCTCTGGGTATAGGAATCAGTGAGAGGAGTCTGCGAAAGTGAAATTACAGAGAGGGTAGTGGGCATCTCAGAGGAGAGAGATCAAAGAAAGGAGTTTCTTAATTCTGTGTATGAATCTTACTTAAATTTCTAGCAGGCTAATGAACTAGGAATGCATGGGACAGACATAAGGCAGCACAGTAAAGACCTAAGGAATTGTACTGATATTTGTGCCTGCGCACACACAGGTGAGAAAGCTTATAGTCTGAGTCTAACCAGATTAACTGCTTATTCAAAATGAAAATATTAACATTTTTCTCAGAATTGTAACAGAATTCAAAGTCTATACAATATAATATTCCAATGTACAGGAAGCATCCCAACTTTACTCACCATTCAAAGAACTAAGAAATATAACCTCTTTCATTGAAAAAGTTCATCAACAGATGCTAACTCCAAAGTAACTTTGATATTGAAATTATAAGACAAGAACTTTAAAGCAGCTCTTAAAGTTATGCTTCATCAACCTAGGTGCCCATCAAGGGACAAATGGATAAAGAAGATGTGGTATTTGTACACGATGGACTACTACTCAGCCATAAGAAATGACGAAATCTAGCCGTTGGTGACAATGTGGATGGTCCTTGAGGGTATTATGCTGAGCGAAATAAGTCAGAGGGAGAAAGTCAAACACTATGTGATCACACTCATAAGTAGAAGATACAAACGACAAAAAAAACACAAAACATAGCATTGGAGATTGGACTGGTGGTTACCTTTGGGGAAGGGGGGAGGGGGGAGGGCAAAAGGGGTGAGTAGGGTCACATGTGAGGGGATGCACTATAATTAGTGTTCGGGTGGCGAACATGATGTAATGTATACAGAATTCGAAATATGATGTACATCCAAAAAATAAGAATTAATAAAAAATTATGCTTCATGATGTAAATGACAATACATTTTAAATACATCAAAACAGGAAGTAACAGCAAAGAACTTGAAAATATGAAAATAAATCAAATAGAAATTTTAGGACTGACAGTAAAATTTTAAAAAACAGTGGAGAGGTTTAATAACAGATTAAATATGAGAGACGAAAGATTCAGGAAACCTGGACATTCATTAAATTAAATTAATAAAAATGTGGGGAAACGAAAAAAGTAAACAGAATTTCAAGAACATCTTGGGAAATAAAATTTTAGTAAATCTAGTACAAAAATATATTAAAAGGAGCAGTACCTAATGAACAAGTAGGTTTATTTCAGGAATAAAAAGGTAAAAGACAATTGGCATTTGAGAATCAGTCAAGGTAATCTGTCATATTAACACATCAAAGGAGAATCCCAGAGTTAAGAAAACTGCACAGATTAAGGGCACAGACCTCCACAAGACTGCCCTCACTTCAGATGGCAGCTGCCAGTTTGGGAGTCCTGGGCCACCCTCACCTCTGACCAGCTAGCTACAAATTTGGTAGTTCCCACTCTCCCCTCAGATTTGATAACTTACTAGAACAACTCATAGAACTCAGGAAAGTTCCATATTATGATTCTAGTTTTATTATAGCAAAAGGATACAACTTAGAGGCATGTGTTGGTGAGCATTTGGAGAAGTTGGAATTCTCGTACATGTCTGGTGAGACTGAAATTATACACTATTTTGGAAAAATTTGTATGGTTTCTTAAAAGATTAAATATATAGCTACCATATGACTCAGTGATTCCACTCCTGTGTTTTACTCAGGAGGAATTATAACATATGTCTGCATAAAGACTTTTATAAAAATATTCAGAGCAGCTTTATTCACAATATTTAACAATTGAAAAGATAGTCCATTTAATAGATGAGCAGATAAAAAAATTATGGTATATTTGTGTAATAAACTTCTATTCAGTAATAAAAAAGAAGAAACTACTGATGAACACAACAGCACAGATGAATCTCAGAGTTGAGAAAAAATCAATCAGGCACAACAAAGACACATTGTATGATCTCATTTATATACAACTCTAGAAAATGCTAATATATCCATGGTGACAGAAAGCAGACTAGTGGTTGCCTGGGTCAAGGTGAAGGGAAGGATGGACGGCAAAGGGACAAGAGGAAATTTTTAGGTGCAGGGAATGTGGTGTATACTGATTGTAATAGTGTTTTCCTAGATGTGTACGTTTGTCAAACTCAGAAAATTCTACTCTTTAAATATGTGCAGTTTATTGTGTATAAATTATACTTTCAATAAAGTGTTTAAAAGACATTCTGTGATCATTTTCATATGCCATATATCAACTTCAGAATGTTCATCTCAAATTGTCTTCTTTTCGTTTTCCATCACATTATGCTTTCTTTTCTTCTTCTATAAGCCTTTTTATTTTTCCCTTGCTGGAACAGCTCCAGACTTCCGCCTTCAGAAAATGTGTTCACAAGAGCATGTACCCTGAACTTTTCTCTTCTCTCTGTCGTATTGACTATGATTTTCATGCAAATATTTTATATATCTCAGACCTTGCTGTCCTCTCTCCTGAAGCCCCATTGCTTTTCCAACCGGCTAGTTAAGAGATCTAGATGAATTACCAGCTTAATTCTAAATTTGAACTTGTCTGAGGAGATATTTGAGAGGATGTGACTGCCAGTGGACCCACGAGCTGGACCTGGGCAATCGGAGGCTCCTCAGTGCCTCCTCTGTCCTTGGAATGTACATTCTGCCCACCATTCACACACTAGGTGCTGTTTCAAGAATTCAGCCTTAAGAGAATAAGATGTTGTTGAGATCCTCTGGACGGTATGCTTGACTGGAGTCAGTTAAGGCCTCAATACAAATTTTTAAGATTCTGGCTGGTGAGTTCAGAGACTGACTTGTCTTGTGGCAGCCCAAGACAAGCCTCATATGTAAGTTCCCTTGTTTATTAAACCTGCCACCTACCAATCTGGAGTGGTCTGCCTCTTTCTTCCGTCTCTCCTTGTCCTCTGTGTTTGGGGGCCAGTTTCAGATTTCACTCAGGAAACTCCCTAGGTTGTGAACCACAGAACTTCCTGAAACAAAGCAAAAAAATCACAGTACTTTTCTGTCTTTTGAATACCTCATTTCATCAATAGCAGTAACAGACTCCGTCTTTGCCAAGTTTAACACTTTAGTTTCTTTGACTACTCTGTCCCTGCATCTCTATTTTATTTAGTTTAGAATCAAACAGAACTTTCCCCTTTAATATGTTCTCAGAATATGATCCTCGCCTTCAGTTGCCACCACCACCATGGACCTTCATTTCTTATTTTAATTAAAATAATCTATCATTGTTTTTTATTATTAATTATTAAAGTACTTCCAAGTGATAATTCTTTGCACACAATTGTAGGTACACACATGTTCTTATTTAAGCATTAAAACAATCTCCTAAGTCTTAGTATTCTTTCCAATAATAAGTGCAGAGAGTTAAGTAACTTGTCAAGGTCACACAGAGAAGAAGTGCATAAATGTGTACTCAAACCTAGGCAGTCTATTTCTTTTTATTATTGAAGTGAAAGTCACTTAACATATAATTAACCATTCTAAAGTGTACTTTCTAGTGGCTTTTAGTTCATTCACAACATTGTGCTACCACCAACTTCTCTAGGTTTAAAACTTTTCATCATCTCAGAAGGACATCCTGTATGCTTCAGCTGATAACTCCCCCTTCTCTCTTCCTCCTGTTTTCTGGACACCATGAATCTTTTTGTCTGTAAGGATTTACCTAATCTAGATATTTCATATAAAAGAAATCATACAATAAGTGATATTTGAGTCTGTCTTCTTTCAAGTAGCATTTTCAGGGTTCATCCAAGTTGTATTCTGTAGCAGTGTTTAATTCCTTTTGAGGGCTGAATAATATTCCATTGTGTGTATATACCATATATACCACAGTTTATTTATTCGCTCATCCATTGATAGACATTTGGGTTGTTTGCAACTTTTGTGCTATTGTGAATAATGCTGCTATAGACATTTTTGTACAAAGTTCTGTGTAGGCAAATATTTTCATTTCAGAAACTCTACCTATTTTAATAGCCTATGATGGGACAAATTAGCTGATGATGTATCAGTCATTAAGCATCCCACTATGCTTAGATCTTGGGAAAAATTACAGTCATCAAGGTTGTAACTAAACAGAATTGCTTGACTTCCAGAGTCAGTGTGAAAAATGAGGACTCCTAATTTAGAATTATGGAATTCTAGCTCTTTTCACTGATACTCATTACTTAGGGAAATCATAATTTGATTTAGGTATCCACAGGCTATTCATTTCAAAATGTGTATGTGGAGTAACTCTTATGACAAGGCACTATCTTAGGAGTTAGTAATTTAAAGATGAAAATTCATTATTCCTATTCTCATATAGTTTGCATTCCTGAGAAAAGAAAATAATAAAAAATCCAAATACGATAAAATAATTGTTTAGTGGATGTCTCTGAAAACTGCATAAGCATGTGAGAAAGAATAACTGAGTTTTCCTAGAGGAGTTAACATTTTTGCCAAGGGTTAAACAACAAATATGAATTTGCTACTAAGTAGGCAATCAACCGGAGACTTTTTCTGATGGATTGAATAACATAAAGGCAACAAGGCAAAAAAGAACACAGTTCTGAAGACCATCAGCAGTTTTTTATTGTTGAAGTATAACTAAGGGTCTAAATTATGAAGAAATCATGCAGAGAAACCATGGAAACCGTGCAGAGACACACAGATTTTATTCTGTAGGTGATGAAGAATACGCAGACAGCCACATACAGATCTTTAGATTGTATTCCATATTTTACAGAATATCTAAATATATCCAAAACTATCACTCTGGCAACACGTTGGACAGAGGAAAGGAGCGAGGTCTAGAGGCCGTGAGAATATAAAAAGGTCATCATCTAGATGAGGAAAGAGGATGTCCTAAAGTAAGACAGCAGCAGTGTGGATATAATGGAAGGAATGAATACAAAATATATTTCAAATCTAAATTGAAATGAGTTAAGAATCAATTGTACCTTGGAAATAAGGAATACAGTACTATACGCAAGAATTTTTTGGTAGTGTCTTTCACTGTCAGAAAACACAGAAGGATAAGCAATTTGGGAGAAAGAAGATGGGCTTGGTTTGAACACGTTTAATTTCTCCTTTGTAGGTTTCATCAGGGTGAATGCGGGTTACATAAGGGAATTTGTGGCCCTGGATCTCAGGAGTAGAATAGTCATGACCGCGTAGGTGATTGCAGAAATATAATCACTACAGAAACTGTTTCAAGCTATTGTTTCAAGTCATAATCCTGCACCTTTAATTCAAAGTTTGTTTTGGGTCCTATGAGAATAGTAGAATGTCTAGAAACAGATCCAGTTAAACAAAACAATGTAATATTTTAGTTCAAAATATTAGGAAAAGAATAAATTTTTCAACAAGAAGACTGTTTGGAAAAGATAATAATGATTTGGAATTCGACCTCAACGTAAAAATGTAATCATAAAAGAACTAGAGATAATGGCAGTATAGGAGGCTTTCTATTTCTAGAGCCTTCTTAATCCTACAATACAATGGTCTTTCACAGAATTTAGCAACCAATGAGAGAAATAAGAAAAGACTGAAATTGTAGTATGAAGTTTATATTTGAATAAAATCAAATGAGTACCACAGTTGTGAAAGACAATTGACTCTCACTGGTAATTTAGATAAATATCAGAATAGAATAAGATGTTTATAAATCTTCAGATACAATATCATTTCATTATTACAGTAAAATAAACTTTGAAGCCATAAATGACCAATATTAAGAGAGCATTTAAATTACAGTATATTCAGAGAAGGTAATATTATGCAGACACATAGTAAATATATAGTAAGTTATATTAGAAGTATAATAGTCACAATCTATTGTTAAAAGGAAAAAAGGCAGCAAAACAATATAGACAACTTGGTTCCAATTTATGTATAGATAGTGGAAGTGTGAATTTTCTTTTTGTTCTCTAATTTATTTCTACAAGAATATGTATAAATTTTATTATTAAAGTAATAAAACATGAAATCATAGAAAGGGTTGTCTGTATGGTGTAAAAGCACCAAGAAAAAAGTAAATATTATAAAAATTAAAGAAAAGAGAGCCTAGTAACAAGTGCAAATACTATTACATCCCATAAGATGATGAGCAACAAGTGACCATTTTATTTCTCAAATACGAAGGAACTGGAAAATTTATTGGTTGCTCTGTTGTGGTGATTAAGTTAAAAACCAGAATGCAATAGATTGAGGTGAATATAGGGTTAAGATAGTGGATATAGCAGCAGCAACTTTGTCTGGTTCATTGATGAAGTCTCAGAGCCTGGAACAAGTCTAGCATAAAGAACACCTACAACAAGCATTTTTCAAATTAATAAAATGACTGAACAAATGAATTAATATATAGTTAGAAATTTTCCTGAAAAAATAATAAATGAAAGTAGGATGAAGTTACTATATTCTGAGTTGGATATATTGTCTTACTTTGGATTTCCTGAAAATGAGTCAAAAAATGTAAATATAGAATTTTATTTGACAAACGTTCCTAGGAAGCACAAAAAGAGGTGGTATGGAAAATGAGGCAGGGAGTGGCAGGCAGACACATTTGATGGTCCCTTGATCTCTGCATCCTAGTGTCGCACCCCATATAATCCTCTCCCTTGAGCGTGTGAATGGTACTTGCAACTTGCTTCTGACCAATAGAATGTGGCAAAGGTGGTGGGATGTCACACCCATAATTATATGTTACATGATAAAATAGTCTTCATCTTCATTCATCTATTCATTCACTCATCCATCTTCCAAATGCTTGTTAAATGTTTGTTATGCACCAGGAAGGTAAATTGTGATAAGGGCTAAAATGAGGGTCTATAGACCATTATAAAAATTCAAGGAGCTCTAGTCTAAGCTCCATCTCATGGCTGGCACATTCAACAGGAACTTTTTTCTTCTTGGAAGGTAAAAGAATGCTTTTGTATCCACATAAGAGAAATGATACTTCTGGCCCCCTTACACAGCCACCAGACACAATTCTGCCCTGCACCCCCACCTCAGATTTTTCATTCTTCTCTCTTTTTATGCAGGCCTGGATCTCAAAGAGATATCTGCACTCCCATGTTTATTGGAGCATTATTCACACAGCTAAGGTATGGAAATAACCAAACAACCCAATGTCTGTTGATGGATGAATGGATAAAGAAAATGTAGATAGATAGATATAAAATCCTAAAAATATCTACAAAAATATTAGTTAGTAAATTAATTCAGCAAGTTTGTAGGATATAAGATCAGTATACAAAAATGAATTGTATTTCTATGCCCTCACAATAAACAATCCGGAAAGAAAATTAAGAAAACAATTTCATTTACGGTAACTGCAATAAGAATAAAATATGTAGCAATAAATGCAATCAAGGACATGCAAGATGTGCACTGAAAACTACAAAATACTGCTGAAAGTAACTAAACTATTTAGTAAAGTCCTAAATAAATGGAAAGATAAGTGCAGTCAAAGATGTTAAGATCGCAGTACTTCCCAGAGCAATCTACAAATTCTTTGTAATCCCTATCAAAATCCCAGTGGCTTTTTTTTGCAGAAATGGAAAACTGATACTGAAATTCATATGAAACTGCAAGTGACCCTGAATAGCAAAAACACCCCTGAAAAAAGAACAAAGTTGGAAGGCCCACACATTCCAATTCCAAGACTTACTATAAAACTTCAGTAATCAAGACAGTGTGGTACTGGCATGAAGATAGACATAATTAGATTAATGGAATATAATTGAGAATCTAGAAGTAAACCCATAGATTTATGATCAGTTGGCTTCCTACGATGATACTACCACCATTCTGTGGCGGAGAGAACAGTCTCTCCAACAAATGGTGCTAGGACACCTGGATATCTCCACACAGAAGAATGAAGTGGCACTTTCCCTCACATCATATACAAAACTGAACTCAAAAGAGATCAAGGCTTAAATGTAAGAATTAGAAGTATAAAACTTCTAGAATAAAACATAGGGATAAATCTTCATGACTTTGGATTTGGCAATCGTTTCTTAGATATGATACCAAAAACACAGGGAACAACAAAAATACATAAATTGAACATCATAAAAATTAAAAACTTACATCCATCAAATGACATCGTCAACAGAGTATAAAAAACAACCTACAAATGAGAGAAAATATTTGTAAATCATATATCTGACAAGGGTGTAGTATCTAGAATATACATAGAACTCATACAATTCAACAACAAAAGACAAACTTTCCAATTAAAAAATAAGCAAAGGAGTCCTTTCTCCAAAGAATATAAATGAACGGGCAACAGGCACGTGAAAATATACTCAACACAACAGAGTTTCATTTTGGGTGATTAAAATGTTCTGGAATTAGAAAAAGGCAGTAATTATACAACATTGTGAATATACTAAATGCTACAGAATTGTACACTTTCAATGGTTAAATGTTTAATTTTAGGTGTATCTTATCACAATAGAAGTATATGGATACTATTCTTTACCAAAAAAAATCATGAACGTTGCATCCTTAAAAATATATAACACCTAGAAAAGAAGATAGTTTATAAAGCAGATTCCTAAAAGAATGTTATAAGTGAAAAAAGAAAAAGATAATCAGATTATGTGTTCTGGCAGAACATTTGAGAAAGTACTTTCAACTAAACAGAGACAGAAAATATTTTATGAATTTTGCACTGGACTAGTAGTGTACATATGGTTTGAACATGTCAACAAGTGGGTATACACTCAATCCAGAGGGAATAGCATACAACCAGGTGGCTATTTGAATAAATGAAAATTACTGTATGTGACAAAGCCCCAAACTTAGCATATCCAGAACTTGAGCTCATTATGTTCTTCCTGATCATTCCAGCTATTATATTCTCAGGTTCACTTAGTGGCACAGCCAGAGATTTCAAAGCAGAAACTCAACATTATCTTCCATTTGTACTTTTATCTGATTTCTGCCTGTACAAAGCCCTGTCACTTTTGTGTCTTGACTCTACTTCTAAGCGCTCTGAGGTTCAGAGTTAACATAAGAAGATCTAAGGGATGCATGAACTTTTCACCTACACAAAGAGAGAATTTTTAATGGAATATCTTCTTATACCCAATTAATTACATGTTTTTCATGTTTCTTAATGATCCCTGCCCTATGAATATATAAATTGCAGATTTATTTATAATGAGTTCCGTAGTCAGACTAGGGTGCACCCTTGTAAGAGTATTCTGTACATAGGGCTTTCCTTCTAATAAATATCATTAATGATTTTGCCTGTAAGACTGTCAAATCACCATGTTTGCAACGGTATTTGGCCTGGTAATATACTCCTTTCTTTTTTAGGAGTCCCTGATAACAGAAGAAAACAGATCACAGGCATACTTTTAAACAACCTCTTCCCACAACCATTTAACTGTTTTTCATCCCTTGCACTTTATGTTTTTATATCATTTGTGAAAACTTTTTCTATTATTTGAAGCAAATTATCCTCTCTCCTTTCATACACGTTTAATAAATGCTCCTATATTTTAAGCATTCCAAGTCTAGACTGTAAGCCCCTCATGACATGGAATGTGTTTTGTTTTTCTAGGTACACCACATTGGGTTAGCCTACCACATTGCCTGGCACTTAGTAGTCAATTTATAAATGTTTGTGAAATAGCAGAAGGAAGAAATGATTTTATGAGAAACGTTGCCTAAGCAGGATTTATTGTAACTTCATAAAAATGAAACAATGTTATAAATATGGTAAGCTCCGATGACAGCACCTGAGCAGTAGCAGATTAAGAATTGTTTCAATTCACAAGTCATTTTTCACTTCAATGTAAATTAAGGAGAATTTATGAACAGAAAGTAACTCCTTTTTAATTGAATATTTTATGGAGATAATTGTAAATTCACATGTAGTTGTAAAAAATAATACAGGGAGATCTTATGTGCTCCCTACTCAATTACCCCCAGTGGTAACTTCTTGCAACAGTATAATACAATATCCCACCAGGATTTGACATTTCTCCAATATGATGATCTTATTCAGATTTCCCCAGTCTTACTTGTACTGATTTGTGTGTGGCTGTATTTAGTTCCACATATTTTTTCCTATGTGTAGGTTTGTATATCCACCACCACAGTCAAAAAGAGAATTGTTCCATCACTATAAGTATCTCCTAGTAACTAAAGAAGGATTCATAACAATAGAATGTATACAGATGCCCTTTTAACTCAATCACCACTTACACACTTGATTTTTTGTTGCTATCAAGTACGTGTTAAAAAGAGACATCACATGACTTAAGGGATTGTATTTATATGCACACACACACACACAGATGCACATTAAAATAATCTTAAGGAAAGCATCCTCCAGATCATTCACTGTCTTTCAAAATAATTCTAGCATGAAGAATGTAACCAATGTCTCGGGAGAAAAATGCTTGAATAATAAATACAATGTAACAAATTATGTACTACTTTCTCTTTGATTCTCTGAGAACATCAACTTAAAATGTGATCAAATAAAATTGTCTACTTTGCTCTGATACTGGGATTATATAATTTCAACATCAATATCTTTCTGGCCTGGTGTTCCCAGCAATAGCGTTTATTAGAATAAGACAGTAAAAGTCGGGAGGAGAGCTGAGCTGCCATTCAATGTAAAATCTACCTTATGAGCAGGCTTCCAGAATTGTTACTCATGCATCACATGAGACCCGATACAGGCTCATGAAGTGATTGGGGAAATGAGATAAAGAGAACAGAAAAGAATAAATCTACCATATATACTCCTTTTTTGGTTTTATTGCTTAATGTATCCACCTAGAAAAAGACAATGTAGAACTCCTTTTGTAGCCTTACAAAGACAGTTTTAAGGGTTAAAAAATAAAATTAACTGCTGGAGGTTCCTCAAGGAGCTGTGAAAATTCTTAAGCAATGTTATTTTCAGTAAATAAGCTTAGAGAGAGATATGAGAGGGGCCAGCCCAGTGGCATAGCGGTTAAGTTCACACGTTCCACTTTGATGGCCTGGCGTTCACAGATTTTGGATACCAGGTGCAGAACTATGCACTTAGCAAGCCATGATGCGGCAGGCATCCCACATATAAAGTAGAGGAAGATGGGCATGGATATTAGCTTAGGGCCAGTCTTCTTCAGTAAAAAGAGGAGTATTGGCGGCAGATGTGAGCTCAGGGCTAATCTGCCTCCCCCCCCAAAAAAAACGGAAAAAAAAAGAGATATGAGAATGTTTGTCAGACATTATGCTTTTCATTATCAATTTATGATTTCCCAAGTATATTAAGATAGAAGACAGATTTATTTACTCAAAAGTAAAATAACACATAATAACTGGCATTTTTACAGTTACTTTTATCTCTATTACCCCAAAATACCTTTTCTATTCATGATATATCTAGATTGTAGCTGAATCACTGCCATGATTGTAGTTAAAAGAGCTTAGAAATGAATGAAGAAACTATAAAAAGTCATCCATTCAGTAACAGTGATAGGATAGGATCAAGTTCTGATAACTGAAATACATTTTAAATTATTTAGAAAGTAATTATCTGTCACATAATAAGCGCTTGGAAGCACTTACTGGTACTGGCACAAAAACAGAAAGACAGATCAATGGAACAGAATCGAGAGCCCAGAAATAAACCCACACATCTATGGACAACTAATTTTTGACAAGGGAGCCAAGAACATACAATGGAGAAAGGAAAATCTCTTCAGTAAATGGTGTTGGGAAAACCAGACAGCCACACGCAAAAGAATGGAAGTAGCCCATTATCCTACACCATACACAAAATCTAACTCAAAATAGATTAAAGACTTTACTGTAAGACCAGAAACTATAAAACTTCTAGAAGAAAATACAGGCAGTACACTCTTCAATGTTGGTTTTAGGAGTATCTTTTTGAGTACTATGCTTCACCAGGCAAGGGAAACAAAAGAAAAAAATAAACAAATTGGACAACACCAAACTAAAAAGTTTCTGCATAGCAAAGGAAACCATCATCAAAACAAAAAGGCAACCTAATAATTGGAAGAAGATATTTACAAGTCATAAATCTGATAAGGCGTTAATATCCAAAATATATAGAGAACTCATACAACTAAACAACAAAAAACAAATCACCCAATTAAAAAATGGGCAAAGGAGCTGAACAGGCATTTTCCTAAAGAATATATACAGATGAGCAACAGGCACATGAAAATATGTTCAACGTCACTAATTATTAGGGAAATGCAAATCGAAACTACACTATCACCTCATTTCCCTCAGAATGGCTATAATTAATAAGACAGGAAACAAGAGTTGGAGATGGTATGGAGAAAAGGGAACCCTCATACACTGCTGGTGGGAATGTAAACTGGTGCAGCCACTATGGAAAACCATATGGAGATTCCTCAAAAAATTAAAAATAAAACTACCATATGATCCAGTTATTCCATTTCTGAGTATTTATCCAAAGAACATGAAAACACGACTGTGAAAAGATATTTGCACCCTTATGTTCATCGCAGTATTACTCAAAATAGCCAAGACTTGGAAACAACCTAAGTGCCCATCAAAGGATGAATGGATAAAGAAGATGTGGTATACATGCACGATGGAATACTACTTAGCTATAAAAAAGATGAAATCTTGCCATTTGTGACAACATAGATGGATCTTGAGGGTATTATGTTAAGCGAAGTAAGTCAGATGGAGAAAGTCAAATCTCATATGATTTCACTCATAAGTGGAAGATAAAAACAACAACAAACAAACACACAGATACAGCGATTAGATTGGTGGTTACCAGGGCGAGGGGGCGAAAGGGGTAATAGTGCACACATACAGTGATGGACAGTAATTAGTCTTTGGGTGGTGAACGTGATGTAGTCTATGCAGAAATCAAAATATAACAACGTATACCTGAAATTTATATAATGTTATAAACCAATGTTACCTCAATAAAAATAAATAAATAAATAAAATTATCTGCCATATAGTAAGTGCTTGAAAGAAGCACCCACATTTTTATCACTCTTATATTATTAGGAACTAACTAATCCTTTTGACTTTTCCGCTAAAAATAAAATTAGTTTATATAAATAATATTCGGCAAACAGCTTCAATACCATCAGCTTTCTAATTCTCCAATATATAATAAAACCTATGGTTGGTATTGGTAGGGGGCCATGCTAACGTTTTCTTAGTGATAGTTGTGATTATATATCAGCGTATAAAAACCAAACCCTCAAATCAGTGAGTTCTGTGTGTTAACTGTGTGATTCTTGCTTGGAGTTTTTCATGAGGTTGCAATTTGATGCCAGATAGAAATGCACTCATCTGAAGGTTCTACAGGACTAGATGTCTAAGATGGTTCATCCTTATGGCTACATTTAATGTTAGCTGAGGGCTCTAAGCTCAGCTGTCAATGTTGACCAGATTACCCTTCCTTTTGGGCGTCATGTATGAGATCCAGCAGGAATGTCTTGAGAGAGAATTGCCCAATAGTGAGCATATATGCACTAAAAAGAGAAGAAAGCCTAGGATGGAGCTCTGATGAATAAATATTTTAAAATTGGGCACAAAACAGTAGTCTGAAAAATGGAGGTAAACCAGAGGTATAGGAGGAAAAGAACATTATTTTGACATGGAAGAACTCGGACAAACGCTGCTGAGAGGTCAAGCGAGATAAGCATTAATTCTGTGTCTAGTGCTTAGCAACAGGCAGATTATTGCAGACTTGGGAACACAGTTGAATCATATGTACGAGAGTGATAAACAAATGGGAAAATGTAGAAAAGTGCAGAGGACCTTAAAACAGAGGAGAAGGATAAGATAGCAGTGAGACAGAACCTATGCTAAAGAATTCCTTCACTGTTTTCTTTTGCTTTATAGATTTTGTTTCACTTGTTTTAAGAAGTGGCATGCTTGCAATACTGGTAAGAGGACACCAGTAAACAGAAATGCTGGGGACACAGGAAGAAAAAGGAAAATCTATTATTTGAAGTATTTTGAAATCTCCATCTTTCACATTGTGCTGGGAAAACATTGCATTGCTATGACAGTGACTTACAATGACTTTTGTTCAGTAACTACTCACTGTGGTTGAACTCTATATGCTTATAGGTTGCAAGAGGAAGTTTCCCACTTATATATTTTTCCTTTTCTTTTCAGCTCAAATATAATTTTTTTTTAGAAATTATTTCCTGATGTTTATTTGTCCTGTTTTAAATGTATATAACATTCTCAGATTTTTTTTCTGAAAGACTTTAGGAGAAATCAATAGAACATTTGAGAGAAAAGCAGAAACTTTGTAGCATAAGATAAATTACATCAAAACAATATACACAACTGACTTTTCCTGAATTTACTGAGGGTGATTGTCATGAAATACCATTTAGTTTATTAAAATAAACATACGAAGTAGTTGTATGATGTGTTAGTAGTAAGATGTATTCCATTTCAAAAATATAAATAAATTATAAATAATTAATAATATTAAATATTAAATAACAATAATTAGCTTATATGACCTCTCATTTTAAGAGTTACATGAACATTAATCAAAGTGACACTTCGTATTTTGCTTATACGGTTGAGATAGATGATGATGTTGGACTGTTTCCATTGATTAGTCTATATATAGTCATTAATATTTATACAAATTTTCACTGACTCTTATTAGAGTCAGGCAATAAGCACATTTTCATTAATCAAACAAAAGTAACTTATTTGTGAATTGGGATATCCACTAAAGAATGAGGACATCACTGACAATGAATTCTTAGCTGAACTTTTCACATTATCTCTCGTTGTACTTCTAAAGCTGCTGGCAATAGATTAGAAATACTTTGCGTATATTATTTGCCTAGATTGAAGGATTGTGATCTCAGTGACCTTCCTCCAAGGATGCGTTAACAAGATTGATTTAGAGATCTGTCACACAGGAGCTAGAAAGCCTTTGTCAAAAAGTATTCATGATTATGAATAATTTATTAACATAAACATTTCACATCAAAGCAGACAGTTCACATTTTCTCATTTTAATACTCTGCTGTAAAATAAGTAATTAGCAATTACGGGATCTCCTATATCATAATACAAATATTTTACCTTATTTTAATTGCACCCAGAAAAATGAGTACATTTTTAAAAATAAGATGACATAAAATTAGAACTACATAAACATTAATGATAACAATGGAATAAATGTAGTAGTAATACACATCAATTTCTAAGTTATAATGCTACTGCTAAATAATAGGACAAAAAATATATGAAGAGAATTAAAGTCAGTTTTATACTTCTTGTAAACATTATTAATGTCAAGATCTGAATCATTAGGTAGATATATACACAATCTACAAAATCTTATCTCAAAATAAATATACACACATACAAATACATTTTTCTCATGTTGTGCAAAGATTTCTGCCAAAATTTAATAATATGGGAAAAACTATTGAGCAAAAGTGTTTTCTTTTGGGGAATAGGGAGTCAAAGATAACGGTCTGGCAAGACCCTGAACTCACCTCCTCCCACAACACACGGAATCTACACCTACACACAGAACAACCCCTGAAGAAGAACGGAGGGCTTATTGAACAGCTTCTGCACATAGAGGGACCATGTCGGAACGGGTGGGAGAGACAGGGATACGGTGTGGACAAGAACTCCACCCCGGCGCGGCAACCTGCAGCTGGGAGGGATAGCACTGATGACCAGCGCACAGGCTTTCCCGCCCTGAGACGCAGCGAAAAGTATTTACTTTTTTCTCTTATGTTTATTCCTCTAAATATCCTTCTCCCCTTATGATTTATTATGTCATACCTTTCGGATCTGTGCATAATTTATGTGCATTTTTCTTACTTTTTTATTTCTTTCTCTTCATTGCATATAGTTCACAAAGTTATATTTTTTTACCCAAAAGTCTTATAAATACCATCATTCTCCTTAATTCTTTGATAGAATCGCTTTGATGATATATTATGGCAATACATCATCAGGCCGTTATCGCACTACTATTGCACTATTGTAATACTTCAAAAAGTCCCAATATTCTGATGTTAAAGTACAATAATTAATCATAAGAGTAATTCTAGTAGATCTATAGTAATGGCTTTATCTTTTTTAAGTGTTCTATTAGAATTGAAGCAATAGAATTAATTTAAAATGTAGACAAAATAAAAATTGGCTACAATATGCTACTGGTTTATCAATAATTTATACTTTTACCTTCATACTGCAATGAAATGGTATTTTCTTAGTGGAGTTTAATCATGTATGTTGGGGTGACTGAGCTCTCATAAATTAAGTAATGTGACCCTTGACCCTTCATTGGATTAATTATCCATTTCTTAAACAACACCCACAACCAAAGGGAATATTGAAGCAAGATACTGAAAGTAGCTTAATTGTATCAATTAAGCTACTCTCACTGTTGCAAACTCTCTTCATTTTTTTATTGTTTTCCTGGTACATTGTTGTTAAGAGCAAAACAAAATTATATTGCTATAATTATAATTGTTATGTATAACCTCGATTTAAATATTTACCTACGTGTGCTTTGTATTCGGATGGATATGATTTAAGTTCATAATTTGAAGAATGAAGACAAGTTATAAGTTGACGCAGGGTGATTTATTATAAAGTATAAAATTGAAATGGGAAATTGATACTTTAATTCTGGCAAACAAATTAGATCCCTGCAACCATACTGCAACGGAATTTAACAAAAATGGCAAGTGACTACATTTGTTAAAGTCACTTATTTTATGTAACTATTAGGAAAGATTCTGTCATTTTTCCAGAAGTAGCCTGAAAGTTCCTGATAGGGAGATCTAGAGAGAGGTATGAATGTAAAGAAATCAAGATATTACAAACAGTGTGACCAAATTAAAATAACAAATGTAGATAATTTCACTTTAGGTTTTAATTTTGCCTATTATTACATGTGCTAGGTTTTTTCAGTATTGACCCCCAATAGTTTACTCCTCCCTATATCCATGGCCACAAGACCTCTGGGCTTGGCTATATGGCTCACTTTAGCCAATGGAACCAAAGTTCACACAAGCAGAGGTTTGAAACTGCTTATGCATTGAGTTTGTCCTCTCTTGCTTCTTGGACCACTTCTGCCACAATGTCAACAAGTCTTGATTTATCTTAGAGAGAATAAGAGCCCATGAGTAGAGAGGCCTTGCCATCACAGTTGGGGTCTGAGATATGTGAATTAGTCTATCCCCGACCAGAGAGCTGCAGCTAATCCAGCCCCAACCAGATGAATCAACTAGAGAATCCACAGAAGAGTGAGATATAATGTGTTTCTTGTTTTAATCAAGAAGTTTTAGGGTGGTTTGTTATACAGCAAAAGCTAGCTGATACTTTGGAAAGAGATACATTGAGCAACGTATATATACTAATAATAACTTCAGTTTGAATTATTTGAAAGTTTAATCGTAATGCATGTTTATTTCCTGACAATTTATATTGACATTTAATTTTATATTATTATAAATTTATATTTTATATTATATATTTCATTGCAGCTTGGTGGACAGTCCAGATGTCATTGCTGAAAGTTTAACTAAACTAAATATGTTAATAAATATTTCAAGTTTTCTCTTTTTATAAAGTGAATTCACATTTTTTTTCTCCGTTTGCATTAGTAACTATGCAAGTAAAAGTGAAAGTTTAACACAAAGATAAAGAAAAATAGTTTTATTAAAAGCTTTGATAGTTATTATCTAGAGTTAAGCAAAGCAGTTTCATTTAATACAAGCATTCGTTTAATGAGAATAAGAAATTCAAAGGGAAATACTAATATAGTGTTATAAAGGGAAACAGCAACATGGGTAGGCTGATTAAACATTAAAAGTCTCCACTTTTTCTCTTTTTCTCTCTCAGTGAAATATATGGAGTGGAATATACATATATATATATATATATACATACTTAATATTACATATATTTAGTTACTTATTCTATGTAATATAAATCTCCTTATAAAATAACTGATGCCTAAGATAGATAGAGTGCACCTTATTTGAAAGGCTTGTTATGACATAGTTAACATTCTCAATGTCATTTTCTGCTAAGTAATGAATTATAGGAGTAACACTCGAATAAAACTACAGCAACAGATAATATGTATGACAAGAATGCCATTGAAATAAAATAGTAAAGGAGAACCTTTATAAATTTCGTGGCAATAGAAAAGAAGCAGGTACAGAACAATTAATGTGCATTCAGATGTTAATTTTAATAAAATGCAAAATATGGGACATGGAATATATTACTTCTTAGATCATAAATAATAGAATTGTATTCATGTCTTTAATGCAGAAAACTATAACAGAAGAGTAATGTGAAAGAAAATAGACTTTTTATGATTGTACATATTTTCTAGAAAATATAAGAACATAATAATAGAATTGTAGTAGAAAGCATTTGGGTATGGAAAATAAGGAAAGAAAAAGATCCATATTATAGGACTATACTATACTTTACTATACTACCCAAGGGATTGGCTAAGTAAATTTTCTTATCTAATTGCAGATGATAAAATTCAAAAATCAAAACAAAGTACAATGTTGGTTGGGGAATTGAAATATTTTAAAATATTTTGAATAAGTCATATATTAAAATAAATTATATGATAATTATTTCAAGGGTTGTAAAATAAATTTCTCCTTCATTATGTACAGAAGGCTATAAATAATCAATATGTCCTGTTCAAAACTATGCCATATCCTATGTTTGCCTTACAACTATTATGTGCAAAATATTAAGTCAATGTCATCTCAATATTTTAGAAAGGAACGGAGGTTAAGAAAAGTTAAATGATTCAAACAATGTCAAAATGGCGAAGCTCTATTCCTCCCACCAGATCCAATAACTTTCCAACATATTATGAAGTTATGTGTATGGGAATATTTTTTATAGATATAATTCTAAATTTCCAGACTGTTTAATGATACAGAGAAATAAGATCTTTAGAATGAACCACCATGTTATTTTGTCATGTGTAATATTAAGAGAATGGCAAATAGAGCGCAGTCAGATTCTGTGATTGCAGAGATGAAATTCAAATGAATTTTTGTTACAATTTTGGACTTATGAATAGGCAGAATATGCATTTTTATTTTTTAGATTAATAAGAAATCACCCATAAGAATAAATGACTCTTTAGTATCTAATGAGATCAGAAAATCTTTCTGTAATTGAAAATTTCAAGCACTCTACTGGAGAAATAGAATATAAATTACATTATTCCTCTCTCTCTCTCTCTCCCTCTTTTTTTTTTTGATGAGGAAGATTGGCCCTGAGCTAACATCTGTTGTCAATCTTCCTCTTTTTGCTGGAGGAAAATTGTCCCTGAGCTAACAGCTGTGTCAATCTTCCTCTATTTTGTATGTGGGATGCCACCACAACATGGCTTGATGAGTGGTGTGTAGGTTCGCGCCTGGAATCCAGGCCCATGAACCCCAGGCCGCTGAAGAGGAGCATGCAAACTTAACCACTGCACCACCAGGCCAGCCCCTATTCCTTTTTTTAACAGATGAGGAAAATGACATTCTAAGAGGATAATTTTCTCAAATCATCTCAACAGTATATTAGAGGGATCTAATGTATAATGTGGTTCCTAGGATGCCAAATGCTCAGCATGTCATGACGTCAAGGCAAAGCAGAGGTCCTGATACTTACACCTTAAATAGCTGCCTCAATATATGTTCTAGGTTTATTTTGTCGTTGCTGTGTTGGTGGTGTGGCCAAGAGAGATTTTGAGAAGATGCTGAAATAAGTAAATGTGACATTATTCTTGGGTATCAATTTTATAGATTTGATTTTAGCTTGTGAATTTAAGCATGTTGTTTTGAGTATAGCAGAAAAAAAAAAACAGTGTGACTACACTGTGTAATACAACACACAGTTTAGAAGTTTTAAATGTTTTCCCTATAGCATAAGACCCAGTGTTTTTGTACCTCTCTTAATACTTATAGAAATGAGATCTGGGAGGAAGCAAAGATTATGCATGCAGTCTGAATTTGAAGATGTAATGTTCTAGGTTGTTCTGCTTTATTGTGAGATAAGAAAGACAAGGATATGAATGTGAATAATGATATACATTTCTGTACAGTGTATGTATACTCTTGTTTTTTGATGAGCTGAAAGGCGTGATGTACATGGAGTATGTAGCACAACAACGTAGCACTGTAGCAAGGGAAGATTGGCTTTGTGGATGGGACTTCTCTGAAAGGCTGGCAGAAGGAAGAAACTGACTAGGAGAAGAAATGATAGACCGATATTTGAATGAAACATGTTAGATCTGAAGTTGTGCTTGACTCCTACATACAATTCCCATTATTATATAAGGATCTAGGCACTAGATAATGACATTGGCAACGTATATTCTTAAACATTCTTGGACATATATACACACACCAAATAAACAAAAATCTTACCCACATAATTTTAATTGATGTTCATTTGTGCATTTCTTATCTTAACTAGACACTGGGGTCATCTATAGATTTTTTTACAATCAACATTAATGATTTTTCCACTGTGCCTCAGTTCTATATTGTGTTCCAAGTTACTCTTAAATGTACTTTAATTTCCCAGAATTTTAAGACTATATTGAAATCTCTACACGAATAAACTAATTTATGTACATAATAAACAGTGTCAAATCCTTTGAATAAATAATGCCACAGCAGTTAAACCATTTATCAACTAAGAAAGCTAATGTGATAAATAGAGAGGAAATCAGTAGTTGATCATTTCTAAGCATATTCTGTGGGCAGAAATGAATAAAATTCTGTTGACAAATTAAAAAATTAAAGGATGGCTATTTCTATGAAAAATTATCTGCTTAAATGGACTGAACGTTAAATCACAAAGTAAGTGTTATACTTTGAGTTATAACTGATATTCTTGGCGGCATCTATTATACTCCCTTGAGTAAAGAAAAAAAAATATGAAAGCAACAAGAGAAAAAGAAAGAAATCCAATCAGATCACATTAGTAATTTCTTGTTAGGTGGCCAATTTTTTTAGTAATCCTATTGGTGTCAGAGGTTACTATCATCAGCCCATTATTGTTTGCCTGTTATGATGAATATGTTTAATCATATTAGAAAAGTTTACATCACATTTAGAAAGACAAATATTAATGTTATATCAAGTAGATCTTAAATATTAAGGCACTTCTATAATGATTAACAAAGACACATTAAATTCATTCTTCTAAGTTATAATCAGATACTTAAACTCATTTTTTTCTAATTACATACAGTCAACTACTTCTAAGGTAATTTTGGAATTATATTTTATTTCTTAGTAGGGTCTTAAGAAGTGTTATATGTAGGGGCTAGCCCGGTGGTGCAGTGGTTAAGTTCACATGTTCTGTTTCTGCAGTCCGGGGTTTGCCAGTTCGGATCCAGGGTGCAGACCTATGCACCACTTGTCAAGCCGTGCTGTGGCAGGTGTCCCACATATAAAGCAGAGAAAGATGGGCATGGATGTTAGCTCAGGGCCAGTCATCCTCAACAAAAAGAGGATAGGCGGCAGATATCAGCTCCGTGCTAATCTTCCTCCAAAAAAAGAAATGTTACATGCATTTATTATCATGGAAGTTATTCTACCATGAATAATTGCATATTTTCATGTCTTTCTAGGCTTCAACCAATACTATTGAATCAATAATTTTAATTAAATTCATGAATCAAAAGCACGTAAAATACAGAAATGAACATGCTCTATTTTGATAAGCTCAGTAACATATAAGGGTTGAGATCTATGTTATATAGAAAGGTTGAAGTAGTGTTGAGATGTCTCATATATTGTATAGATATGTTGAGTATGTGTTTGAGTGTTGATGCACTCTTTATGATAAAAGTCCCAATGATGAAAAGAAAGTAAATTGAAAATTCAGCATTATAGTTTTCTTGAGTCAACAAAAAAAGGTCTTCTCGACTTTATCAAATTTCAAAGGCAAGTATTACAAACTAAGAATAAAATAGTTAGCTCTCATATGTTCCCTTACCTTTAAATTTATAATATGCTACATGGAGTTAGTTTATATTTGTATTTAGCATTTACCTCTCCAGTTTCCCTAGGCAATAGACCATAGTCATAGCATATTTAACATTAAAGATTTTAACTAATCTCGAATTCCTTTAAAGTTTCATAGCATATAAGTTTTACATTTGTTGAGGCATAGAATTCAGTTCACATGCTTAGAAACTGGCAAAACAGTCTGTCATAGAGTGATTGAGTCTAGCAAACTACTCAACATCTGCACTGCAATGAGGCTTTGTTAGCCTGCTGCATTTCCGGCAACTTCAGGAAGTCATAAAAATGGTTTCAAAAATAAAAGTACCCTGAAAAGGAATCAACCGCTTGTTTGGCTGATGAAACTGGTAATACAACGAAGAGGCCCAGTGCAAATAATTCTTGCCCATAAGCTAAGCAGGGGATAAATAAAAGTATGACTATCCAATTTGGTAATTGCAGGGTTATGTGGTCATGAATAAGTGACCATATGACTTCACAGAATTTTTTTTAGAAATTATGAAGCTATTATACTCAGTATTCCTGCCAAAGCATAAATCCCTCACTCAATAAGGATATCATTTGAATAAGAATTGAGGTAAGTTAAATAGAGTTAAGCACGAGATTCATTTTCTTGATGGAATCCTTCTATGAACTAACAGATTGTAGGAGAACTAATATGGTCAATAATCTAAACTTCAGAAAGAGCAAATATTGGTTTAAATATTTAAAAAATAATCTTCTCTTTATAATTGTATATGAACTGGAGAGGAAGCTGTCCAAATAACTATTAAGCAGTGTTCTCACACGAAAGAATCAAACAAAAAGAATGGATTTTAGTTTAATTTTAGGAGAAAATGCCTTCATAAACCTATAAACTCTGGGAGAAAAAAAGAAATGTGTCAAGTTTAGGGAAAGAGATGATCATATAATTCACTGTGAGGTTGAATATCAGAATATATAATTAAGCTACGCTTGCCCTATGGTTATGAATTATATATGTAAGGCCCCAAAAATAAGAACTTTTTTTCATAATTTTCCAGGCCACTTAAAAAAATTCCTGCATCTGATGCTATACTTTTGGGACTGATTTTATACGTTCTACAAGTAGAGAAATTTGTTTCTTCACAGGCATTTAGGTAAGACTCTATTCATCACAGATAACTTTTTGGACCATCCATGAAAGCTGTCATTGTAATAATGATTATTAAGTAAATGTTACTTATTTCTATTAATCCCATAGAGTTCAGTTCCACTGACAAAACTTAAGCTATTTTTCATTTAAATAGCAAGTGCTTAGCAAAATTTCATGAAATGACTCAAAGCGATATGAGTTAACTACCTGGTAAGTATATAATGTAAAAACAGAAGGTTTGTTTTGAAAAAATTTCCACAGAAACCCTAGTAAAATTTAGGGGGCCTGAATTTTTGTAAATATAGTGAAAATTAACAATAAAGGCAGTACTTCTGACATTTATTGGGTTTGTACTAATGTGCTAGACATGGTAGTCACTTAACGTGAGGTATCTCAATGAGTCTCACACCTATGTTTAAAATTAGTCATGAATTGTCAAAACTTCTTGAAAATTTGCTTGGCTATAACTTGGTGAATTTTCTATATGTTTTTATTGAATTTTTCATATTTACTCAGCTTAATTTGAAATAAACACTTGTAACCAACAATTATAGTACATATTTATGTAAGATATATAATTTAAAATATTTAGGATTTGTGAAACAAATCTCTTAAATTATATATAAGAAAATTCTATTTGCTAGAAAGGTATATCCTTAAATTTTTTCTGCTGCTTTAGCTTTCTTTCCCTAAGAATCTCAAAAGATACTGAGAATATCTCATTAATCTGTGAAAGCTTTTGGTGACCTTAGTGACAAATGTTCTAGTCTCCATTTCACAGGTGGAGAAACTTGGATAGAGAAAGGTTAATTTGTCTGTGTAAGTTGATACATCATGTCAATGGCCGAGCTCTTTAGAAGAATTTAAAGTTCTTGCCTTGTTGACTACCATATTACTCACTAGATCATCTTCACAACATTGAGAGACAGAGTAACTCAGAACAGAATAAAATATTTTACAATTTCTTGGCCACAACCACACTTTGGCCTGCGGCTACTTCTTCCCAACATCTTCTATTCCTGATTCTAATATTCATCTTTTATCCTACTCGTCTTTAAAAACACACCACAGGAGGAAGGAAGGAATGAACACATGAAAGCATGATAAAGAAATATTGCCTTAGTTATTGTCTTAGTTGGTATAATCACTTTCTTGGGCATAAAGAATCTAAGAGTAGATCAGGGCTCAAAAATAATCTCTTAAGAAAGGGTAACAAAATTGAAGAAGATTAATTCTATTTTGTTTGGAAACAAGACTGAGTGGATCATAGTGGATAAAATAAAGTACTTCTGCTTTTCTGCAGCCCAACTGACCATACAGAGATCCACATAAACAAACAAAAATATTATTTTTATATATCTAAACTACTTGAGAATGGAGTAAAAAAAAAAGTCCTCCAAATTTTTCAAAAGATTCTGTTCATCTCTGACAAAGCATTGTAAAAGGAAGTTTTAATGCTGTCAAATACGACCAATGCAAACATATTAAAATATGCTTTTCCATCTAGAAAATCTAATACCAGGTTTATAAAACTTGTCATAAACTCAGTTATCAATCTCTGACATCTCAGAAAAAGAATCAATAATTTCATTTCTAAAGTAATCAATTTCTCTTCTTGGCAAAAATACTTATGCATTTTATATTAAAAGAAGTCATGCTGTATAAATTTCTTCCAGGAATCTAATTGGGAATCAGGGCTACATGTCAGTCAAGAGATTCTCACATAAGTTACTTGGTTTGTGTTTCTTGGTTTCCGCATCTTCTATGTGAGATGGAACTGGAGACATTGTGACTAGTAGACTATCAGGTATCATCCCACTGTCTTTAGCACAGCTTCAGTGTTGGAGTGGAGGAGAGTGAAGCAACAAAGCTCAAGTAGTGTATTGATTCATGAATCTAAGATCAGGGAAAGATGAAAGTCAGCTTAATGCATAGGGATTGTTGTCAAAAACTATGTCCCAGTTTCTCCACAACCAACGAAGGCCATCTAGATGCTTTGCACATCTTCACTTGTGCTTCTGTCATCACCATTAAAAAAATATGCCTGAGCAGGGGAAATGATGAATAGACACAGCTCAGAGGATTTTGAGAGCAGTAAAAATACTCTGTATGATACCATAATGATGGATACATGTTATTATACATTTGTCAAAATCCATGGACTATAACACACCAAGAGTGAACCATAATGTAAACTATGGAATTTGGGTGATTATCATATGTCCATATATGTTCATCAATTTTAACAAATGTGCCACCCTGGTGGGAGATATTGATAAGGGGGCATCCTATACATATGCAGTAGTAGGGGGTATATGAGAAATCTCTGTACCTTCCCCTGACTTTTGTTATGAATCTTAAATTGCTCTAAAATATATATTTTAATTAAAAGGAAGATAAATAAAGAAAGGATATGTCTAAGGTAGCCCACTGGTCTCAAAAGGAGGATGAGAAATACATAGAGAAGAGCTCTTAGCTGACCCTCATATGCATGAGCAAGAAGAGCCAAAAATCACCTAAGCCCAGCTTACATCAGCTGACACCCATCCCACTCACGAATGCATAAGCTATAATGATAAATTGGGAATATTACTTAAAAAAATTAATTAAATTATCCAATTCCCTGTTCTACAGCTCTTTGCCATGTGAGTTGACTAATGAACTCCTTTCATTAAGAAGAATTCTCTATCTTCTATTCCTTAAGCACTTGCTTTGAGCAATAGTATTTGATGGTAGTAATCTGTGCCTATGGTTAGCGTAAACCACTTCTGTTCATTTTCTTGGAATCCTGCCACATTATGTGACAAGCAAAAGGTAGCCTGCTGGAGAACAAGAAACCATGTGGTTCTGAATACAGTTAGTGAATTCATTCCAGCTGAGAACCTAAACATGTAAGAAAGCCAAACCAAGATCATCACTTCTAACTATCTGGTATGCATTCAACTTCAGACTTACGGGTAAACCCAGATAAGTCCAGAAGAACTACCCAGTAAGAACAGCCTAAATCACTGGCCCACAGATTCATAACTTAGGGTTATGAGTCACTATATTTGGGGATGGCTTGTTCTGCTGCAATTGCTACTTCATATAATAAAAAAACAATGTTATTTTAAGTGGTTAAGTTTTGTGTTAGTTTGTTTTGCTTCAAAGATAACTATTATGCCCTGTTTGTTAACAAATGTTCATGTTGTTTTAGCATAAAGAAAGAAAAAAATCTATAAAATGAAAATACTGGTTATGGGGTAAAGAAATCACACTATAAAGCTCAGAGAGAAAAAATACCTCTAACAGTATCTACAATGGGACCCAAAGAATATTTCAAGAAATGATAGCATTCTCAGTAGAACATAGGAAATCATAATCTATGGAAAGTAGGTTTTAAAAAGATCTTAAAATATAAGGAGAGATTAGACTAAATAATAAATGGCAAAATAATGAGAATAAAGAGGGAGGGATAATCTCAGTCAAGATAATCAAGGCAATGCTGTCATGAAAACAGCATTAAAATCTTGGTTTCATTTCTTCCTCTCAATACAGGTCCATTGAAGGTTACTTTGAGAAGAGGCATTGGTTGTTGGTAGTGATATATAGAATGGGTGGGAGGAGGAAGAGACCAATGGCAGGATGGAGGCTGTGGATAGCCCACGTATTAAGTAAATTAAGTGGTTTCAGTAGGAATGGAAAAGAGAAAACGCTAGAAAAACATTGTGAAGAACTGATAGAACATGGTTAGAAAATGTCATATGCACAGAAAACTATGAGAGCTATGAAGCTTGCAATGTTCTACAATTTCCAAAGGGATTTGGAATATAATGTTTAACAATAATGGGAAATTTGTAGGTGTATTCAGAACAGACTAAATTATTTTTTAATTGACTAAAGCTTTGCCTTAGATTTTAAAAACTTGGGAAACATTTATTTTATTAAAAATAAAAGTTGCAGCAAGATTTGGTAAGACATAAGGTGGGTTTTGAGAAGTACATTATTATTGACACCATTTAGCAGTTTGTTAGACGATAATTCTGAAAATAAAAAATTCAAGTTTGGAACGCATTAGTCAGTCTCAAAGGATATTTTACTGGGAAAATATGGTATTGCGCTGTTCAAATAGAACTTTTTTAATGAGCTGTTTATTATTTTACTTCGATTTTATAATTATCGAAAGCATTGATTTTGTGGGGGTTTCAAAATTATTTCTGCTGCTACATTATAAATAGAAAATGTGTTAGTCTGAGTCACAGAACTAACTTTGTTAAACTGGTTAATTGTGATCTAATATGCACATCTTGAATGTGAAAACAATTATAATTTGCATATATGTTATACAAAAAATAAACCCAACCATTCATATTAGCTGAAGGAAAATATATTTATTATAGTGCAAGATTTTTACAGGATTTATTCTCACATAGAAATTAGTAATCTTACATATATAATATTTAACTCAGTTTCTCCCTGTGAATAATGGACATGGGGAATGTAATTCTGAATTAATACTCGCTAAGCAGAATCTGAAGAGTTTAGGTCAACCTTGGGGCGGGGGTGGTTATTGAAACTTGTTTTTTTAATTAGGACTATCTCAACTAATCTGGATATATTCTAGTACAGCAGAAAATATTTTGAAATGGGGTGGTTTTATAATTCAGTTCAAAATCCAGTTCCACCACTTTCTAATTACTAGACCTCTTGGCAACTTATTTCTTTATATTAGTCCCTTCATTTGTAAAATAAAGAAGTCACATGTCCTACAAGGTCACTTTGAAAATTAGTAGTGATATTTATAAAATAGAGATCACACAGCCTGGGAGATTGTGATTGATGATGACAGAAATATGGATGATACGACTGATAAAATTTATTTAGCCTTTATGTGTCAGTAACAACAAAAAGTATTTTTTATATATTTTTGTCAAAATTTCTTTGAAACGACTCTTTGTGGAAAGTATTTTAGCTTTCACTTTACAGGTAAGGAAATTGAGTATTAAAAATGTGCACAATCAGTTTAAAGCTTTGTTAACTAAAAAAAATATTGAAGGGAAGATACAAAATCATGCCTAAATGAATGTGCTATTTAACAAAGTTGATAGGCTGCCATGCCCATAAAATACGTTCTCTCCATTTTCTATCTCTCTAAATTTTATATTCTAATTTTAGATAGGACATATATTCCACTTACTATAGTCCAGACTTAAATATATTCTGAAAGTCACGTAGTTAGAAGTGGCAGAGTTGGAAGCTTACCCAGGTAGTTTTAAGTGCTAAATGCTAGGCTGACTCTCCATGGAATTATTAGTTTCGTTTTGTTCATATTTTGAAGTAACTTGCTAATGGTCTAGTTTTCAGTGTTTTAGCTCCTGCCTTCTGAAAAACTTTCTCTTTTTGCTTTCCATGTTTCCTTTAATTAAAATCCATGATTCCTTTTTATAAGATGCAACTACTGTCACACTCCAGTGTCTACCTCAAAAATCCAATCTCAAACATGGCATGTACAATGGAGTCATATTAAACTACCTGCAATTTGTTTAAAATTCCTGTTGCTTTATGTTTCTATGTTTGTGTACATTATTATCTTGTCACTTAACCAATCAGTTGAATACTTCTTGAATGAACTGAAAGAATAAAAATGAGAAAAGCATATGAAATTCTTGACACCATGCCTAGTACATATTGACTGCTTATTATGTACTTATACTTTCACTTGTACCACATTAAGACCAAAATTTTGATGTCATCTTTGCCTCTTTGATTTCTCTAACTTGAAAATACATCCAGAATCTGGTCATCACTCACCATCTCCATTGTTTCCACATTAGTTCGAGCCAAGATGTCATCATCTTTCATCTGCATTAAAGTAGTTGGCTCTTATCTAATCTCCCATGTTCCAGCTTTACTTTCAGTCTTTCTTCAAACAACATGAATGATTCTGTTAAAATTGATGAATACATAACTCCCTTACTCAAAATGCTAACACTCCCATGATTTTCCCTCTCGAGTACTACAATTTTCTCTTTCCCTCTCTCTCTGTTCTTGCTATACCTGTACTGACCTTCCTGATTTTTCCTTGAATATACCAGACATGATCTTAATTTAGGATGTGTGTACAGGCAGCTCTGTCTTCCTGAAACTCTCTTCCCTTGATAGCTGTGTGGCTCACTTGCACAGATCTTTTAAGTATTTTCCAAAAGGTCAGTTTTTCAGTGAGGTTTTTGTTGTTACGGTGGTTTACCCTATTTAAAATTACAACTCTCAACATCCACTCCTATATTTCATTTCTAATTTATATTTCTCCATAAAACTTATCATTATCTAAAATACTGCATACTAACATTCATTTTGCATATTATCTAACTTCCCTAGTAGAACACGAAGAGCTAGAATTTTGTTTGATTATTTCTTTTTGTTTTTATGTTTTTTTTTTTTTTTTTTTTTTGAGGAAGATTAGCCCTGAGCTAACTGCTGCCAATCCTCCTCTTTTTGCTGAGGAAGACTGGCCCTGAGCTAATATCCATGCCCATCTTCCTCCACTTTATATGCGGGACGCCTACCACAGCATAGCTTGCCCAGCGGTGCCACGTCTGCACCTGGGATCCGAACTGGCGAACCCAGAGCTGCCGAAGCAGAACGTGCGCACTTAACCACTGCACCACTGGGCTGGCCCCTGTTTGATTATTTTTATATCAACACCTAGAACAGAGCTGGACACATAAAAAGCACTCAATAGCATTTGTTGAATGAATAGATTGACTAACTCTTTTTACTGATAATTAAATCATGAGCAGTTCCTCAGATTATTGTAACCTGTTCCCAAACATGATGTCTAATGACAGCAAGTGATATTCAGATTATTTTAGCTACAACCAACAGAAATCCAACTTACACTATCCTAGGTAAAAAGAAATGCATTTGTTTAATTAATTGCAAAGGCAAGACTCCGTAATTAGGCCATCCATAGTCAGGGACTCTGAACTACCAAGACACTCTACTTCTCTCTGTAGATTGATTATATTGTTCCCCATTGTCAGAGTCTATCTCCAAATGGGAGAAACAGGGTCAGCTCCATGGGCATGAAACCTGTACAGTTGCATAGGGTTCTGTGCTCAGAAGGGCCCTGTGTTTGGTTTAATACCCTCCTGTTGCTGTCTTGAGATTTGAACAATGAGCCCTCAATTTTCATCTTGTGCTAGACCCTCAACATTATGTAACTGGACCTCAGTATAGACCATTGCCCAAAAAAGCTTTGAACTCTTTATTTACATATTTTATCCACTCCGAAGAAAAGTGTTTTTTCCTTCCCCTTTGTTCACCACTAGTGTCAGTTCAAGATATATTGGGAACTCTATTGGCCCACACTGAGTCCCTTCTCATTGTTCTACACAGTACTGTGTTTGGAAAGAGAGATATTTAAGGAGATGAGAGTTTCTCCTGGACAAGAGAAGATCCCAGATATAAATAAAGGTATGTTTACAAAAATAAAATTGGGGAAGGGAAGTCAATTACAAAAAAAACAGTAGATGTAGATTACTTTGTATAATTTTGGAATTTGGGGATGTAATAATTTTAACAATTCCTCTCTTGTTTACTTTGCTCTTATTTTTCCACATTAGGAATACTACCACTGTGAAATCTGACTACATAAATCTTTTCCCATATTTGATTCTTTTTCTTAGGTATGAAGTCCTAGGAATTAAATCTATAGTTTATTATAATATATGAAGAAATTTAGCCTTTTGGTTTATACTTTCAAATTGATTCCCAGAGAGATTATGACAATTTATATTCTCAGTCAATCATGAAGGTGTCACATTCTCAGCATCTTTACTAGAACTCACTATTACCTTAACATGGACTAATAATGTGACAGGTTAAAAAGAGAATCTCTATGATCAAAGTATAGTGATTTGCCTTTCTCTGAGTCCTAGTAAAGTGGAACACAGTTGTTCCATATTTATTAGAAGTGCTTATTTCATATTTTATAAATTGCCTACTTATGTCCTTTGCTCATTTCTCTGTTGTTTTTCTTATCAGTTTACAGGGAGGGTTTCAATCTTGTCTCTTTCATAACGTGGCAAATAGCTTTCCATGATGATTTATGTTTACTTCTTTTACGTTTAATTTACAACAAATTTTTGATGTATCACTTTTTGGGGGGGAAAGAGAACACGTAATTGTCTGTGTTATACTCTGACATTTGTAATACTCCAAATAGACAGTTTCAGACTTGAATATATAAAATAACTCTAATAAATCAGTTTCATTAATAATCATTAACTATCCACCCAAATCCTCACTGCCAACTCCCATAAAGTCATATATCAATCTCATGAACTGGCAAAGTAATGGATTTAATATGTCATGATTCTAACCCAATATTTCCATGCACAAGACACACCATAATCATTTTTGCCATTTCTCTTCTTTTACTCTTTCCTAGGTAATGTTATTTAGAGACCACGGGCACATCTTCTTGCCAGTCCGTAGTGATCCATGGAAAGTCTATCAAAATATCACCATTACAAACCTATTTTTTCTCTATTAAAGTGTTCCCCAAAGAACTACAAACATTCCTTGAGATATGCCATCTTCAGTTATTAAAACTAATGCCTTAGCAGGTAGTTATGTGTGGCTCAAGTGAAGACAGTCAGATCTATGCTGAAAAGAGATATGTGTGAAGAGATGGGAATTCTTTTACACTCCTACTCTTTTGAACTGTAATGCAAATTGAAAAAAAAATCCTATCCATTATTCTGTACTGAATAAGAAGAATAAAATATGTTTCTAATATTTCCAAATTATTTTCATAATCCTCTCCAATTTTTTAGTAGTTTATTTATTATTAATAGCATGGCATTTGCTATATGCTTGGCAATGTTCTAAGTACTTCATATACATTTACACATTTAATCCAAACAACAAACTTGTGAAGTAGGTACTGTTATTAATTCCATTTTTCACACTTGAAAAATTCAAGTCCAAAAGGTTATGTAATGAAAACAGAGGTTGGAGTCTGATACAAACAGAGTGTCTTGAATTTGAAGAGTGAACTCCCAGAGAAAAAGAAACCACAGGGAGATAAACTCCACAACTGCCTTCAAATTCTTCTGGAGTCATTGGCTAGCTCCTAAATGTATATATATGCTCAGTGAGACTATGAGAAATCCCCCAAACACAGCAAGTTGGGAATAGAAATAAGATCTGCTATCTCTACATTTAACTTTTATTTATTTAACAGCCTGGCTGATTCAAGAAAGAGGAATAGCACAGGAAAGAGGAATCAATGGAATAAGTTTTGAGAAGAAGAAATAAAATATTCAATATTTGCAGGTGAAGATTGTGTAGCTAGAAAATACTAAGTTTTACGAATTATTAGAAATGAGTAAATTTAGGAGGGTTCTTAGAATCAAAGTCAATATACAAAAATCAATTGTACATTTACATACATTAAAAACAAACATATGGGAAATTAAAAAAAACTTCAGAGAAATGAAAATTAAAATTCAATAAGAAACAATCAAACACTCACCAGAATGCTTAAAATTAAGAAAAATTTCAAAGCCAAGTGTTAGTGATGATGTACAGCATCTGGAATTCTCTTATGTTTCTGATGGAAGTCTAAAATGGTATAACCGCTATAATAATACTGATTGATCTTATTAAAGCTAAGTGTATTTATACACAATGACTCAGTAGTTCCCTATCTGATTCAGAAATGAGTACTTATGTCCACCAAAAAAGCATTCAAAAATATTTGTAATGCCTTTATTTGTAATAGTCACAATTTGGAAAAAACTACCAATCAATAATAGAATAGGTAAATAGTCTGTGATATATTTATACATTGGAATATTACAGAGCAATGGAAAAGGATGAACTCCCGACATATAGCCTAGATAAATCTCATAAACATAACTTTTAGGGAAAGAATTCATGAAAGAATTTGTAATTTGTAATTTCAATTACATTAAGTTCAAAAATAGACTAAAGTAACTTGTGGTGAAAGTCAGCAGAATGATTACCCTTGTGGGATTTGCAGTCTGGTAGCCTTCTGGTGCTGGAAATAATCTACATCTTTATCTGAGTGGTAGCTGCACATGTATATACACATGTAAAAATCTTCCAACTGTGCACTTAAGATTTGTAAAATTTATTAAGTTTTATCACAATAAAAGTAATTAGTGTCCAAAAAAAGCTTATGTAACATTACTTTCTTTTTTCCTTACCCAGCAATATGTATTTACCTCCACTCTCATTTTGGGGAAACATCCAGGGAAGCAGAATGCTGTTATTAAGTCACTATAGTCCTACATTGGTTCTATCAAGGATATGAAGGAAAAGAATGGTGGTTAATCCAAACTCACAAATAAATATATACAAATTTACTAGAATAATCCTGTTGGAATCCTTGAACTCCAGCCCACTCACAGGTCATTGAAGATTTTCAGTGTGTAATTGACTTCCTGGATTTCTCCCTTTAATTCCTCAAGGAGATATCTTTTTCACCCTCTCCCCCTCCCGATGCTAGAATATCCAAGGGCTTTTCCCAAGATCCTCCTAAAAGGGACAAGCAAGTTATGTTGTAAATATCAAATTATGAATACAAACAGCTCCTTTTGCTTGAATTCTTCCCCAAACGTAGTGAAGGAATACATCAACATAAATGTTCTTTTAACTCTGAAAAGGTCATTGTATTTTATGGTCCCCTGAAGATTTTAACTAAAATATTTAGGAATGTTCAACTGAAGAAAATGTTTGCATATTAAAAAGGAAAGCAAAGATGTGATTCTTGTCCCAAACAGCTTTGTATTAGAAATGAATGGACAAAGAGGGCTGCTGAAAGATGAGCAAAACTGATCTAAAACACAAAAAACTATAAGCGATCTTACTAATGTGTTAAGAATTTGTACTCTATATCTTTGCTTTTTTTCCATTTGTATTATAGGTTTTCTTGGTAAGTTCTCCTCTCTCTCTCTCCCACATGTTCTTTATAGACAAAAATACTTATTCCTGTCATTGATTTAGCTGGTGGTGGTAGTGTAGTCTGTGGGATGGCAAAGAGCAGTTGACTACTCAAACACCAGCACTGTACTATCACTCACCAAACAACTCACAGCCCACAAAATGACACCAACTTCAGCCAAGAGGTATTCACAATATAAATTCTTACTATTAAAGAACGAGTCCTCAGTTTTGTTTTTTTTTTTTTAAAGATTTTACTTTTTTTCCTTTTTCTCCCCAAAGCCCCTCAGTACATAGTTGTATATTCTTCATTGTGGGTCCTTCTAGTTGTGGTATGTGGGACGCTGCCTCAGCGTGGCTTGATGAGCAGTGCCATGTCCGCGCCCAGGATTCAAACTGACGAAACACCGGGCTGCCTGCAGCAGAATGCACGAACTTAACCCTTCGGCCACGGGGCCAGCCCCACGAGTCCTCATAGATCCTTATAGATGGAAGATACTATATGGACACAGATCCTTCATCTGATTAGGAAAGAAATTGAGGCTCCTATAGATTAAGTATGTAAAGGAAGGAATGAGGTGAAAAATACTGGTGTTATTATAAAATAAAGATCTGCCTAAGATGGGATTAATCTAATTTTTTTCTTGGGGAGTAAATGAGACTTAAGTGGAATCCTGAAGCCTACCAATAGTAGCTTTAGTGGTAACAGCCATGGAGGAGTTTTCAAACAGCAGCAAAATCACATAGCGTGGCTGATGTTTAGGGGGAGATAAACTCACATTTACTGACCATCTTCTACGGGATAAGTATGATAAAAACAATAAGCAGGCAGAGTGTTTTATAAAAAACAAATTAGCAAAGCCCTTTATCTCACTGGAATAAAAACATAAGCCTATAATATTAAGACAAAATATTTTAATTTTCTTGACAGAACTATTAAGTTACTAATGAGTTGAAAATATTTATTTCATTCACAGCACAATTTAACTACTTTTCTTGCTTGAAAATAACCCTTGCCATTTATTCACTTGCTTTCGTTCCTTTTGAAAATACTGAAATTTAATTAGAAAATTTAAATCTAAAATAGGGAAGCGCCTACATCAAATAATTAATGCTCAATGATATAACCAAAGTTTCTCTACACTTAAAAATTAACATAGTCCTTAAATGAAAGTTATGAGTTACATTTCAGTTAATAAAAATACAGTAACAATGGGAGAGGTATATTGCAAGCATTTTACCAGCTAAGTTAATGCATGTACTTAACATGCATTATTCTTTACAACAATTCTTTGAGGTAAGTACTTGTCACAGATGTGTTTCCAGGGAGATTAACACATAGGAAGTATAGTAGAGAGTGCTCTTGGTAAAAGATACCTGTAGGATGAGAGGAAGGAAGCAGGAATGAGTAAGGAGGGAAGTTAAACTGGGGTGTTCGGTATTTTCTGTGGGGAACTCTAATGCTGCAATGGTATTTTAGAATTACCTCCTTGGGGTAAGGGGCAAGTAACTGGAAGTCTCTGGAGGGGGCAGGACTTGGGCAAGGCCATTCCCTTCTCCATGAAAATCCCAGTAACTGAGAGAAATGAAAGAGATAAGATGGGAATCGAGTTCTTACTGGCCTTTTATCTACAAACATTTCCTGATAGTGTTACAGGGTGGTTGAGTCCAAACTGAACACTGAGTGAAGGAGGCAACCATCAGATGGATCCCCTGAAGCAACTGAAACTTGCAGGGCAGCATTCCAGAGAGGAGAGAGCAGCTCAGTTCAGAAGAGCAGCCTCAGAAGTCTCAAGGTGGGTTCCCCATGGTTTATCTGGCTAAGAGTTGAACTGTATGTGAGCAGGGTAAAACTAAACTAGGCTTCTAAAGTGATGTAAGTGGAAGAAGGTACTTAAAATCACATAATGCCAGAATTCTGGCCCAAACAGAGTGGAGAAATTATTAATTCCCAAGAAACTCAGAAGAGACACCAGAAATACCGCACCTTAGGAATAGGAATACTATAAACCAACCCTAGGAAAACTACGTCAAGACATGGAAAGAAGAAAAGTTGTCTGTAAAATAAAAGCTTGCAAGAAAAAATTCAATGTTGTTGAAAGACAGCATAATCCAGATCTCTAATATAATTCAGATGGAAAAAAAAAAGTTCAGAAAAATTTAGATAAATCTTTCTGATGTAACAAAAAAATTAGTGAACAGAGCTTCAGTGATAAATAGGAATATTGAGTGGTCTGATGTGCATGCCCAAAAACAAGAGAATGGAGAAAAGGGAAAACAAATATTTGAAGACACAATACACTATTGACAAAAAATTCCCACTTTTAGTGGAAAAGAAATCAATATAGAGATACCAGAATCTCAGTGAATTCAAATGCCCTACATGGTGGAAAAAAAAAGAGAGAGAGAGAGAGAAAGGAAGGGAAGAAAGAAAAACTATCAACCCATGATGCTAAAGCCCGCAAAAATATCCTCCAAAAGTGAGAATGAAATAAAGTGATTTTCAGATAAATAAAAACTGAATAGTAATGAAAATTCTCAGGCTGAACACTAATGAAAATGTTTTCTGATAGAAAACTGACTCTAAAGGAAAGAATGAAGAGTATTACAAATTACAGTTATGTACATAAATTTAAAAGACTGGATTTTCCTCTTAATTTGCTCAAATGTCAATATCTGTTTAAAGTAAAAATTCTATCTTTATAATGTCTGATTTATAAGTATATACAAGTAAATTATATGATAATAATACCAAAGGATAGTAGAGAATTTATATTCTTGTAACATATTATAAGAAATTATATTCTTTTAATAGTCTTACATTTGTGAAGTGTGAATTGTGAAAAGTAGAGTGTGAACTAGCAACACAGTAATTCTAATTCCTAAGAATGAACATTTTAATACCTATCCCAACCAAAAAAAAATGCAATTAAAAAGAAATCTCGCTAACAAGTCAATTGTGGATATAATATGGAATAAAGAGCCAATTTATAAAGTGAAATGGGATAAAATAAAAATAAATAATAAAAATAATGTGGAACAAGAAATAAACCAACTTGGGCAAATAGGAAAAAATAGCAAGATGGTACATTAAAATCGAAACACATCAGACCAAATTAAATGATATAGAGCAAATAGTTAAAACAATTAAAACAACTTGATACAAAATGCAGTACAACCATTTTGTAAACCTTTAGGCGGTTTCTAAACACTTCAAACATGGACCTATCCCATCACCCAGAAATTCTACTCCTATGGGTGTATTCAAGATAATTGAATATATGTGTTCACAAAATGATTTAAACAAGAATGTTCACTGCGGCTTTATTCATAACAGCCTAAGACACAAAAACAGTCTGAATGTCTCTCAATAAACGAATTGTGATACATTCCTATAATGGGTTAGCACAGAGCAATAAATCAAAAGGATGAACAGCCGACATGCCTATCAACTTGGATGGATTTCCGAGCACTATGCTGAATGAAAGAAGTGAGAAACAAAAGAGTACACAGCTTGTGATTCCATTTATATGAATTTCAGTAATGGACAGACGTTATCTATGGTGATAAAATTAAGAAGAATGTTTCCCTCTCTGGAGGGTGTGTTTATTAATTAGGAAGTGACGCAGAACACTCTGGAGTTATCTGGGTGGTGGCATATATGTAATTTGTTTGGTAGAATTTTTCCTATCAAACTGAGATGATTTATATTTAGTCATTAGCAGTTAGTGTTGTTAACCTTTCCTCTGTCATCAGTGTTGTTCATATTTATTTCCCATCTTAACACTTGTTTTTCTACTTTGTTATACTGGTTTTTTACAAGTAGAAATAATGCATTGTTATTAAATAAAAACTGCTATTTTCTATCCTACTTCTACATTGAATAAAATGTCTTAAATACATTTG
Organism: Equus caballus; assembly: GCF_041296265.1. Taxonomy (NCBI): domain Eukaryota; kingdom Metazoa; phylum Chordata; class Mammalia; order Perissodactyla; family Equidae; genus Equus; species Equus caballus. The sequence continues at coordinate 70,909,666 of NC_091692.1, read as the reverse complement.
TTTATAAAAAGCAAACTAAATATTTTTTTAATTTGTTTAGATTTATAATACACAATTTTTAAAATATGGTATTAGGTTACAATATGATGTTTATGATTTTTCTATTCACTAGTTTGATGGCTTACTTCCTGGCTTGCCATTATATTATGAGACTAGTGGTCTTATCTGGAGTCATCAATATGTATATTGAGAGTGCTATCACAGTAGCTATAGATACTCAACATTAATCTGAATGAAAAAAGGAATTGATAATTTATTATCTTATGACTCAATGTTTAATAACTTCATTGAAGTATTAGAGAACAATCATGTTGCTCACATTTCCAAGTGACTATGAAGAAAAATATTGAATAATGATGTCTTTATTTAGACAATGAGCGCATGCTTACCCGCAGCTTTTTTCCCTATATGTTCTAACTAGTTTGACAAATGACAGACACAAAGAATTGTTTTTCGATTAGATCTTCACCATTGAAATAACTGGAAAATATTAACAGGCCCTTGCAATTTTGTTGTACAGGAACAGTTGTTTTTAATGGTGGAGACCTCCTGCTGTGGCTGTTTGACTACCTACAGAGATCCTGCGACACTAATATGCCTCAGTCACTACGAAGAAGATATGGAGACTGACGCTGTGGAGAAACCATTTCCAAGTTAATCACTTTTCTTCAATAAAACAACAGTTGGGCCCTAAAGTACTGTAATGCAGTTTTAGAAAATTGAGGTGTCATGAAATAAATTTTTAAGAATTATGCAACATGCTTTTTTTTAAACACTACCCGAAAACTACATTTTTAAAGACTCATGGTATTGAAGTTTAGAACCCAACATGAGGCAGCCATCACATTCATGGTGTGATCCCTATGGCAGTACATTCTGAACATTTGATGATTAAACTCCATTAACATGCACTTAATGTACCAGCACTGATACTGGTTTGTGAACATAAATATCCTATATTGTTAGGACTTAACTGTGTAACATGTTTGTAGAAAGCTTTGCAAATAGGTATCATTAATGGAGTTGTTTTTTGTTATTTTTTTACTTCATAAGACAAAATACTGGATCCCACTCCCGCATTAAAGTGATGATAGGAAAATATGCATGTGCATATGATTAATAAAACTAGAAAAATAGTCCTTTGACTGTAGCTAATAGTAATCTTTTTTTCTCTCTGTTTATATTTTCTGTGAAATATTCTGGAAGTGTGAGAGAGCTGTGAGGTACCAAATTAAAAGCTGAATAATCAGAAAAGACTCAAGTTAAAAATTCAATTATATTAGCTTTAGAATACATAATAATAAACAGTATTTTTTAAGCACTCATGATTGTGGACAAAGTTATTCATAGCGGTTACGTAGAAGACTATTTGAGATACTTTAGAATCCACATGGTATGCATATTTGCAAAACCAGCTGCATCACCCACAAAAAATGAGCCAAATCATTTTTAGATAATGGTTACGACGTCATTTCAGAACTGGTAAGAAAAGATAAGATTGGCACTCAAAAGATTTTGAGGTTTCAGAGATCACTACCGGACTTGGGATCAGGCTCTGGGAGGGCAGCAAAGGAAGGAATAAAAGTCAAAATCAGTCTTGTTAGAGCTCACTGGTGACATTAATTCTGAGATTATTTCCACACTAACAAATAGAAAAAGAACGAGATAAAAGGTGATTTTTACAGCCCCATCTCAGACTCAAATATTCAATGAACCTAAACTTCTTTCTGGAATTGAAAGAGCAATTTCCATGGCAATAAACCCTTATCATTAGCCAAATGGAGACTTATAGTAATTAAAACCCTTACATGACAGAACCCTTAGTGGCCTCATAGAGTGAGGCAATCTTTCACAAGAAAACTATTATAGGCACAATAATTTGAAAAGAGAAGTAAAATTATTTCTATTTGTATATCATATGATAGTATATCTAGAAAATTCAAGAGAATCAATAGTAAATGTAACAAGTTAATACTACAGCCAACTATAAAGCATACAAAAATAAATTTCTGTCATTAGTGCAAACTAGAATCAGAATATTTAATGTGATAAATTTCTACTTATAATAGTAGCAAAACATAAAATAGTAAGAAACAAACTTAATAAATGTGAAAAACCTTTTTAAAGCAAACTTTGAACCATTCTGTAAAGATACAAAAGTAGACTAAAACATTCTTTATACTTAGATAAGTATTATCAATCTCAGATATTAATTCTGCTTGTTAACTTCACGTCATCCTATAAAATATTTTTAAATATGGAGTCAAAAATTTGATTCAAATCTCATATAGAAACAAACATTTAAAAAGAATAGGGAAAAATATGAAAATAGCAATTTAGATGATCCATACTATACTTAATAATTAGAATTATGATTATGACATATAAATATTTATTTTACAAATTTAATAATAATAATTACAATGAAATAACATCAACAAAAATAATAACTTTAAGAATAATTAAGATATCATAATAAAGATTCTTCTGGATCAAAACCTAATATTTTCAAAGAACAAATATGCGTAGATGAAATTATGATAGTAACTACTGGGATCTAAATTATTTGACCAAAAGATCCAAAAGAAGAAATGTCTCAAAATACAAAGCAAAATGCTAAACTAAAGCCAGAGTATCTAAAAAGCAAATAATAAGTTTCAGAAAGAGAAAAAATGGCAAAAAGGATAGAAATAAATTAATAATAGAAGGAAAGTTTTCTGAGGTGGAGAATGCCTTAGGTTTTCAAGAGAAAAGAGAATAAATATTCTGCTCCATGCAGAGCAAATGAATAAAGACATACAACTTTTTTTTATCTTTATATTTTTAAATTTTAAAATCCAGGAGCCAGACCTGATGGCCTTGTGGGTAAGGTTTGGTACTCTCACTGCTTTGGTGGCCTCATTCATTTCCCAGTCACAGAACCACACCTCCCGTCTGTCAGTAGCTGTGCTGTGGCAGCAGCTCACATGAAAGAACTATAACTTACAAGTAGGATATACAACTACATTCTGGGGCTTTGGGGAGGAAAAGAAAAAGAGGGAGATTGGCAACACATGTGAGCTCAGGGCGAATCTTTCTCTGCAAAAGAAATAAATAAAAAGAAAGTGAGAGTATTTTAAAACAAAAAAATTTTAAATCCTGAAAGCCAAGTCTAAAGAAAAGAAAAGCAAGAAAGAGCAAGTTATCTTCCGTGAACTTAGGTTCAGTCCAGCTGACTTTCCCTTGACACATCTGGAATCTAGAAGATAGTACTCTCTTTCTCATAAAATCTGCCTGGCTATGCAAAACTATTATAGTCATAAATAATGTAAATATATTCACTCTATTTTTTAGTTGCAACCTTTAGACAAAGAAAATAAGTAAATTATTTTACTGATATTAAACCTGACCATTTGTAAAGGTAACAAAGGTAGGAGGGAGAGAAAAGAGATGCAACTAAGCGGAGTAAAGTGGCTTTAATAGTTTTATATAATAAGATAGAGAACCTAAAAGTTCTATCTATAGCTAATGAAAGCAAATAAAAAGTATCAATAGCTCTTTAGGACTACAAACTTAAAAAAGGAAGGAAAACAGTGGTGAATCTCTGCTAGGAGTTTAGAAGTGAAAAATCAATGGATGCTATGTGACATTTTTGAAGACAGGAAGGAAATTATAATCAAAACTGAAAATCGAAATAACAAAATTTCACATTCCTTGGAGGAGTGAAACTTGGTGGCTGGTGTGGGACAGGGAAGACATTTGCTGCTCCTTCTCAAGACATCTTTGGTATGAGTGACATTGTATGTGGATTTCACATACATTATTTGTGAATTTAAAAACACAATAAGAATACACAGAATAATAATCAGATTTACACCTAAGAAAAAGAAATCAATAGAGTATATTCCTCCAATATAAAAACAAAAGATATTCAGAAACTAGAAAGGAATAAAATATACCATTTATAATAAAATGCTAAGGAAAAACCAAATGTAGAAAATAGTAAGCAATGCAAAAATGAGAAAGATATAAAAGAATCTTCTTTTGTTTCTCATGGATAAGAAGACTGTTTTTCAGATGTTAATTCTTCCTTAAATATTCTATAAAATTAAATTAATAAATGCCAGCAGCTTACTTAAGGTAAATTTGACAAATAATATTGACATATAGAAAAACACATAATAATATTCAGAAAAATATACATAAAAGACAAGAGGACGTTACTGATGTATCAATTATTTTAAAGTTAAAATGATCAAAGTTGGAATATGTAGAGAGGTAAAACAAGATTTTATTCAAAAGCATATGGAAATTCAGTATATCATCAGAGAACTGACTTAAAAATTGTTGGATTTTCTATAGGTGTTTGGAATTTATGAAGCAGCCATTTGGAAAATAGCAAATCTGCAGTTCCAATTTAATGCTTAGAACAAAAGACATTGCAAACAATCAAGCATTTAAGTTACAAAATCATAAAAGTTAATGTACAATTAAAAATTTAAAAATTTAAAGTGTGAAAGGCTTTCCTTAGAAGGCATAAGTACAAAACAAAACAAAAATTACTAATGGTAGTCCTATTTACACATGAGGAATCAGGGTAAAGTGAAGTCTATTTGCCCAAGGATATAGGGATAAGTATTAGCATAGCTTGGATCCTAATCCATTCTTTGAATTTATTTACTACATGCTTGCGTTATTATCATAATTAAAATGATACCTTATTAGTATTAGCTAAATGGAGGTCTCCAAATAACATTACAGTTATTAAATAGTCTCTAATCAAGGAAATGTTTTTGATGTGTTTAGGTTCATTAGGTTGCTATAAATGGTGTAATTCAGTTTGCCAGTGAACCAAGCTAATGACACAACAATCATTGATCTTGTAGATTTAGTATTAATTGATTCCTCTTCTACACTGGCATAGTATTCTAACTAAACTTTGATCAGAAGATTTACTTCATCATACTTTGTATTTTGGGCACTTGAGAAAACAAGTGATTCAGTCTGTGGTAAGCCTGTACAGAGCAAAGACTGTGCCTTATTCATCATTGTATCTCCATAGGCAGATGAAGAATAACTTTAAGTTGAATTGTTCTATACAAAAAAAAGTTTATTATGCAAGTATTCTTTTTCCTATGCTGTGTGTATACTATCTAAATCAAGGGGAAATTTTAGCATAGATATACACGATAAAGCACATATAGGATTTACTTTTGTCTATAAATATAATTCATATGTACATTATGAAAGACTTCACAATCTTTATGCATAGGGAAGACTACACAACAAGTATCAATAGGTTGTACAATGATGGGTTAATATAAGGAAATAAATTAAGAAGTGAATAAATTACTAGACTAGAGGTATTTATACTGTTCCTTAACAATAGATGGAAACTTTTACGCTGCCAGTGGTATTGTAAATATCTCACCAAAGATCCGAAGTGGCAATTAATCTCTACTGACACATATCTAGACTCATAGTGGATGACATTAATTTAAATATCTCTATATAAATAATACTTCTAGCGTATGTTGACCCCAAAGGAGCAGCGCTTTGGAGCCATCTTTTACATATTAATACAGTACATTAGGTTCACTAAACACTTACCCTTACCATTTGGGTATATTTTCTTTTATTCAATTTCCTTTTCTTCTATTTGCTATTATAGCATTCTGATTTTGATGTACTAAATCGATTTCTAAACTCATTAGGAAAACACTCTAATACATAAAACAAGAAACATTTTAAGCATATACTAAATGCACAGATTTTGTTCAGCCTTTTGTTCCAATTTCTTTAAATTGTAAGTCATATTCAAGATGGAAAAATGTTGGATATAGAAAAAATACTTAGAAATGAACGTGAAAGAGTAGTGTTTAGTGGTATAATCTGAGTGGATTTACCAGTAATTTTACATGTATATGAATCCATTAGTTCTCCATATTTAAAGAAAGTTAACAATTGAAATATTTAATTCCTTCCTGTACTACTTATCTGCTATTTGCCTTTTATTTTATAAAGTTTCTAACCCAGTTCCTAGTTCTATAAATATTGATGGCACATTATGGTATTGCTAGAGTTATAAACACAATCATAATGTTGGTTTGTTTTCCTATTCAAACTGACATATTTCAATCCTTATTTTTTGTGAATGCATTTTAGAAATGCTGCTAGAAACGCGCTTTGCATAGACAAGCGTAAGGTTCAATTTTGTACATTAGGTGCTTTCAGGAGTCTTATCTAATATATAGAGACTTCAATAAACTTACAAAAGTTTTGGAAAAAGATACTCTTTAAGACCACAAAGAAAGACAATTTTCAACAAGGAGAAATAGTTGGGCAAAGAGAAGCCGTGAAGTCACAGAGGCACAGATCAGCCTAATGCTCAGTCATCAGCTCTGACTCTTTTCAAGCAAATGCATTGAGTAGCCTGAAAAGATAGTGTTAGTGTCAGAAATGGAGCAAAACTGTGCAAATCACAGCCATAGTTTGAAGCAAATGCTCCATCTGAAAATATGATTGGGCCCTTTTTGCCATTCCCATTTTGTCCCTGCCCACACCACCACTTCCCTAAATGCTTATAAAAATTAACTACATAAGATGAGTATAATGATTGGATTATCAACATACCAACAAATATAAAACATATGTAGTTAAACTCAATATTAACATAATGCAAGTGAATGGAGCACAGGGTCAAGGAGGGTGGCAAATGATGTAATGAGTACTGGGGAGGACTGAATGTAGGGATAGCTTGTGACACAGGGAGAAAATGTATGTTCTGGAAATGTGTTTGGTAATCGAAGAAGCTAATAAGACTATCTTTTAATATGTTTGTAAAAAAATGAGCTCTGGTTTTCAAATGGATGGGAAGAGCTATCTTTAAGGAGAGATGAGTTTTATTTGAAGATGGGAAGTGAACAATATATTCATGGAAGAAATGATATAATAACAGTTTGAGAGACGGGAGTGTGGGAGAGCACGATGACAGAGGAAACATGGAAAATTATAAGGAAAAACTATTTTGGAAACACCTGACCAGAAGCATATCAATTTTGGAAATAAAAATATGATAGAGAGATTTTACTCCAACTGTCGCTAGGAAGATAGTGGGCACTTGAGGCCTTCATGATACAGCGTGTGATCTGGAATAAAGTGGTCTCCTGTGAGATAATATCACTTTACTTCTTTTTCTTTAGGGATTGGAATGCTGTGGTGAAAGTAGAAGCTAACAGAGCATGACTCTCCTTTTCCAGCCTGTGGGGTGATAGCTTGAGGAAGGGAGGAAACAAGGATGGTGAATTCAATAACAACAAATAGGAATGAGGGATGAGTGAGGAAGAAGTCGCAAGAGTGTTATCAGAGTTGGAGGCAGCCCAGAATGTTGGATACCGAACCTCGCAATGGTAGGAATACTATATTGGAACTGCAGGAAAGCTTTAGAGAAAGCTTTGATATCCAGCAAAGCCTGGAAAATGATTAAAATCCTTCTAGAATATCACAAACAATAAAGAAAAACACAACTAATCAGATGCATAATTTCTCAAATTGTTAATTTATAAAATATTGACATATTGGATCAAGAAACACATTGGATAATCAAGTACTGTGGTAAAATAAAATTTATTTGGACTGTTGCTATATTGATATGTCATATTGGACTTTTCTATACAATACAACTAACTGCATACAGACATTAACATATTTTCTTTTTCACATTTTTTTCTCCCAGTTGCCCATCATTAGCAGTTCACCCCAAATTTCTCCCTTTTGAGCAACACTCCTTGAAGATTTCAGGAGGTCCTAGTGCTTACAGAGTTCAGAAGGGTCAGTCCAGGACCAAATAGCAACCTAAGAATAAACTAGAGTCTAAGTGAACCGGAGTATTATGAAAACTTCTCACCACCAACCAGTGCACATTGACGCCAGTTGGTGTACCCTTTTCTGGGACCTCGTGTTTTGGCTTGGTCATCATCTCATACTCATTCTACATCCCTTGTGGATTCTGTTTAAGGGACATTTCTATCCTTTCCTGAGAGAAGAATTTAGGCAGAAACACCTGGCCTCTCTCACTGGGCTTCTCCAGTACTGGGAGCACCATTTGGAAGCTCAGTCTTTTTCTCCCTGAAAGTGTGGGGTTTTTTACAAAGTAAGCTTCCTCACATCAAGAAAGAGTTCTGTGCAACATGTATTAAGCTGTGGAAGTGTTGACTGAATCCCAATATTTTCTATTAGATTTTCCTCCCTTCCTGTACAACCTCCTTGCCCCGTGAAAACACCAGATGACTGTACACCTACATATGCAAAACAAAGAGAAAGTTTATGTGATGTTTCCTGAACAAAATAAGCTATTTTTAAAGGCAATCTTACTATGCTGTACCATGTATTTTAAGTAACTAACTTAACAGCTGCATTGTTACTAAATGAAATTTTATTATATACAATCTTGTTAAGTGCTTATTTTCCCTGAATTTGTGTAATTGCTAATTCAAAGAATACAAACATTTAAACATCACATTATACATTGCCATATCACCTGCAAACAGACAATGGGTGTTCATCTTACTTTGCATTTGGCAACCATTAGTTTTTTGTTCATACTTTTTTGATTTGCTAGATTAAAAGCAAATTGTATCTCACTGTTTAGAAGTAGAAAGTCGTAATCAATTAGGGCAACTTTATTTAAACGAAACATAAAGTTAAAGAGCAAAAACAGGCATACAAATAAATATGTTCTTTTGTTTCACTCTTTCTAATTTCAGGAGTAATTGATTTTGCTTTCGAAAGAAAGTTATAAATTTCTGAAGCCCCATGGCTGTGATACACTCTGATTTATAAAACTAAGTGCAAACTGGTAGATGAAACATAAAATGTACATATGCTTCACAGTGAAAACATAAGAATATGTGTATTTTTTTTAAGATGATCATCAAAGCTTTGGCTGAGGTAATATATTTTGGTTAAAATGAATTTGAGCACAATCTCCACAAGTCAGAGGCACTCAAGTAGATGGTAATTGTACAAAACAATTTGCAAGGTACAAATTTTCTTGAGATACCAGATTATAGAAATCTAATGGTGCTATTCCCAGTTTCCTAATAACGCATTAGATTTATTTCATGTCCTGTGATAATGCTCAAAACTTAGACCTTGCAAACACACCAACTGATATATTTAATATCTACTCTAAGGGAAAACAGAGAGCCAAAATGACATATTTTCTGAGTACTGATGCTGCAATTATACATCTTTCTTCCCGTTTTTACTCTATATTTCATTTTCCTCTTCGATTCTACCAATTTGCATTCTTTTGTCCTTCTCTCGATTCCAGTGAAATATCCCTCTCACTCTGTTATTAGTAACAACATTTCTATCATCTATTCCACTGTTTCCTTTTTCCTTTTTAATTGAGGCGTGACTAAAAAACGGACAGAGCTTCAGTGAGCAGTTATATGAATTTTGAGAAATGCATACAGCCATGTACACATGTAACCCAATTAACTCAACATGACCCCACCCAATACAAGAAATTTCTATCACCATAGAAAATCTTCTCATTCTACTCCAAAAGCCCTCTTCTGACTACTATCTCAATAAGTTTAGTGGGGTTTTTTTCCATTTGAGAACTTCATATAAATGGAATCATAGAGTATGCGCTATTTTTGTAGTTTTTTCATTCAACATGTTTTTGGGATTTGTCCATGTTGTTTAACATAACAACGAATTATTTTTATTGTTCAGTAATATTTCATATTATAAAAATACCACAATATGGAGATCTGTTCTCTGTTAATAGTCTTTTGGGATTTCTAGTTTATGTTGATTGGAATAAAGCTGCTATGGAACATTCTTGCACAGGCTTTTAGTGGATATATATTTTTATTTCCCTTAGGAGGTACTTAGGAGTGGAATTGTTACCAAAGCATATATGATTGATTACTTTTATAAGAAACTATCAAACAGTTCTCCAAAGTATTTGCATAATTTTATATTTCCATCAGAAATACAGGAGAGCTCGTGTTGCTCCTCATCCTTGTCAAAACTGGATGGTTTTGATATTTTTGGTTTAAACTATTCTAGTGTATGTGAGGTGGCAAGTCATTGTGCTTTTACTTGGCATTTTCTAGATGACTAATGTTGAGCACTATTTTATGTGCTATCTGGTATTTCGTCTATCCTCTTTGATGAAGTGTCTTTTCAAGTATGTCCTTAATTTTCTATTGAATTATTGGATTTTTTTTGTATTGAGTTGTAAGAGTTTTGTATATATTCAGATACAAGCTCTTTGTCAGAAATATGTATTATGAGTATTTCCTCTCAGTCCATGGTTTGCATATTCTTTTCCTTCATAGCGTTTTTAAGTGAGCAGAAGTTACTCATTTTGATGGAGCTTAATTGATTAATTTTTCTTTTATGGTTAGTGTTTCGATTGTCCTATGGAATCTTGGATTAAGTGAAGGTTGCAAAGATATTCTCCTTTGTTTTCTCATAGAAGCTTTATATTTTCTTAGATTTGTGTACAAAAAATGATCCATTTCAAATCATGGGTTTTTTTCCAATTTGGCTTTCTGTTATTCCAGCAACATTTTTTGAAGAGACTTTTTTTCTATTGAATTTCTTTGGCACCTATTTCTGGACCCTACACCGATCCACTTCTTTTAAAATCTCAATGCCAATAAACACTCCTTTGATGGCTGTAATTGTCTACTAAGTGTTCAAAACACGTAATATACACCCTGCAACTTTGTTCTTTTTCAATATTGCTTTGTTATCCTGAATCTTTTGCAAACAATCCAAATTGCCCTTAACAGGTGAAAGAATAAATAAACTGTATTATATTTATACTGTGGAATTGCAATCATCCATTAAAAATGAATCTCAAAAGTAATATGCTGAACAAAAGAAGTCAAACAAAAGAGCAACTACCTAAGTGAATCCATTCATAATACATTTAAGAACAGTCACAACTAATCTATACTAAAATATAGACTGTTAGTTGTTTTCTGAGCTGAGGTGTAGGGATTTACTACAAAGTGGCATGAGGAAATATTCTTGAGTAATGGAAATGTGCTATATTTTGACTGGAGTGGTAGTTACATGGCAACATTCATTTGTGAAATTCATTTAAATGTATACCCAAAATACGTGCATTTATTGTATGACAATGAGGTTGATTTTAAAAGTTACCAACTATAATTTGGATTTGTCTTATTTTCCCCTTTATTTCTGTCAGTTTTGATTTTATTTATTTGGAAACTCTTTAAGTACATTCACAGTTAGATTCCTGTTTATTGATGAATTGACACCTACATCATTATGCTCTTTATCTCTTGTCTTTAAGCCACTGTTTGATGATTACTGGTGCATGACGTATCTTTTTTTATACCCTGTTAACAAAGTATATCTTTTTCTCTTAGCATCATTTTATTTTAAATTGGTTTCTTGTGGACAGAATTTGGTTGGGTCTTGCTTTTTTAATCTTTGTGATAGTTTTAGCCTTTAGTCAGAGTATGTAGTCATTTATATATTTTTAAACTATTTGAGATAATTCTAGATTCTCATCTTGTATGCATTTCACCTAGTTTTCCCCAAAGACAACATCATGCATAACTACATTACAACCAGGAAATTGATATTAATAAAGTCCATTGACCTCAGTCATATTTCACCCATTTTTTATACATTCATTTGTGTGTACGTGTTTGTGTGCTTTGTATTTAGTGCTTGCAAGTTTACCACATGTGCCAATTCATGTGGCTACTGCCATAGTCAAGATACAGAATAATTACATCACAAAGATCACTTTTGTTACTTTTTAATACCACAGCTACCCTTTCCTCACTATCTCCATAGTCCTGGCAACCAATAATCTGTTCTCCATCTCTGTGCTGTTGTCACTTCATGAATTTTATATAGATGGACATGTACAGTATGTCAGCTTTTGAGAGTGAAATTTTCACTGAGCACAATCCTCTTGAGAACCATCCAAGTTGTCGCAAATATCAAGATTGTGTTCGTTTTAAATTCTGAGTAGTATTCTATGGCAAATTGTGTCAGTGTAATCTTTCACCCATTAAAGTACATTTGTATTGCTTCCAGTTTTGGTGTATTATGAATAAACAATATCCATGTACAGGTTTTTATGTGAAAATAAGTTTTCATTCCTGCGAGATAAATGCCCAGGAGTACAGCCACAAGCACATATTTGGTTTTGTAAGAAAATTCCATGCTCTTTTACAGAGTGACTATCATTTTACTTCCACGCCAATTATATTTAAGTGGTCCGATTTCTCCACATTCTCACCAGCATTTGGTGTCATCACCGTTAGTTTATTCATTCATCCATTCATTCATTCATTCAAGCCCTTACAATCAGTGTGGTGATAATTTATTGTGATTTACTTTTCATTTTCCTTATAGCTAATTACATTGACTATCTTTTCATGTGCTTATTTGTCATCTAATGTCCTCCTTAGTGAAATGTCTGTCCAAGTATTTTTCTCATTTTCCAACTGGATAGTTCGTTATTTACTGTTAACTCTTGAGAATTCTTTTGGTGATCTAGATACAAGTTTGTCAGATGTGTGATTTACAAATAATTTCTCCCAGTATGAGGCTCGTCTTTGCATCCTCTTCACAGGGTCTTTTGTGCAGTTATTAATTTTTATGACGTCCAAGTTATCCATTTTTCCTTTTTATTTATTTTATTTTGGTGCCTCTCCTAAGTGTTCCTGCACCATTTGTTGAAAAGATTATCCATTCTCTATTGAATTGCTTTTGTATTTTTGTCAAAAATCAGTTATGTGGTCTACTTCTGAGTTCTCTAGTCTATTCCATTGATCTACGTGTTTATCCTTCCACCAAAACCACAGTACTTTGATTTTGTAGCTATTTAGCAAGCTTGTTAAGTCCTGTTAACCATTTAGATAGGGTGGTTCCTCCCACTTTACTACATTTTTTCCAAAAGTGTTTAGCTATTCTTGATCATCTGCATTTCCATACAGATTTTAGAATAAACTTATATTTGGAATGAAACAATGACAAAAAACCCTTGCTGGTATTTTTATAGAAATTGCCATTAAACCTATAGATTAATTTGGAGAGATCTGACATCTTTACTATATTGAGTCTTTCAATCCATGAACAAAGTATGTCTCTACAAGGTATGTGTTTCACTCTTCTTGATTTCCTTCATTGGCATTTTGTAACTTTCAGCATACAGGTCTTATACATATATTGTTCAATGTATAACTATTTAATTTCTTTGGAGTGTTTATAAATGATACTGTGCTTTTTATTTTGGTCTCCATAAAATTGTCTGTTCTTTAAATAACTGTATTTTAAAGAAATTAAGAAATAAAAACTCATTCATTATATTTACCCACATATTTGACATATCCTATGTTTTCAATTTTCTTTTTTGTAAATTCAAACTTCAATCTTACATCATTGTGTTTAAGCCTGAAGAATTTCCTTTAACATTTTTGAATTGCAGATCTCTTGTTCATGAATTCTCTCAACAGTTGTATATCTGAAAGCGTCTTTAATTTTCTTTCAATTTTGAAAGGTATTTTTCAGTAACTTTAGTATTTCAGAATAGCAAACTTTTCCTCCTCCTCCTTTTCTGCCTCCTCATTGTCTTCTGTTACCACTTTAAAGGTGTTCATTTTGGCTTTCGTTGGCTTTGATGAGAAATCTGTGGTTATTTATATTCTTGCCCCCAACATGTAAGATGCCCCCCTGACCAACTGTTTCTGATATTTTTTCCTTATATTTGTTTTTCAACAATTTGACCGTGCTGTGCTTCAGAGTATTTACTTTGTATTTAACCTGTTTGGTTTCACTGAGCTTCCTACATTTCTGAGTTACTGTTTTTCATAATATTTAGAGAAGGTTAGACACTTTTTGATTAAATATTTTAATGCCCTATTCTGACATGCTTTTCCCCCTAGGACTCTAATTGGACCTGCTTTCCATTAAATATTATTATACACACCACTGAATCTCTGCATATTTATTTTTTGTCCTGCATATTCTCTTTGTATTTCACAATGGAGCAGAAGAGGAATAGGAAAAACTAAACTAATTGCATCATTACTTATAATACAAAACTAGTTAGTAAATGTCATCTCGAATGAGAATTATGTGAGTTCCATTCATAAGAACAAAAAACAACCCTTTGTAACCATGAAAAAAATATACACAAAACAATCACAAAAAAATGGACCACAAGTGGAATATTAATAAAAAAGCCATGAAACAGTAAGCATAACATAAAATGATGTGAAAATTAAGAGCAAACATATTTGCCTTATTAAAAATGGCAACATTGTTATTTAAGGAAAATGTGTGTGTACTAAAAGAGCTATGAGAAGATTAAGACATTGATGTTGCCAAAGCCTGGCTGTTGGAATCAGAGATCCCTCCAATGACATTTTTCTTTTTAAGAAACATAGGCATGTAAATATTAAACACAGGTACTAAAACCAAGGGCTTCTGTCATTTTTTCAACTAAATTTTAAGTAAATATCTACTAACCAGATTGTTGTTTGACCTTCAGTAGTTTGGATCCAATAGTTTTACACTATTTTCTACTCTAGGATTGGAGTAGGAGTTATGTTTAAATAGTTTTGAGTTGTATTAGAAATATTTCCTGAGATGACTGATATGAAAATGGTCATTAAATTATTAAATCCTATACCAGAATTATGTAGTGGTTTTCAGTAATATAAGTATCCCATCTATTTCTATCTTCCTTATGTAGACAGATACGCATAATCTAAGGGAAAGAAAAGGTGATTCTGCTAGTACAATCAGATATTAGAATAGAGAATTGAGAAAAGAGAGAGCATACTTGCCATTCGCAAGTTTTAAAAGAATGGCAGAAGGGGCCAGTCAGGTGGCACAGCTGTTAATTTCGCACATTCTGCTTTGGTGGCCCCGGGTTTGCTGGTTTGCATCCCGGATTCGGACATGGCACTGCTTGGCAAGAGATGCTGTGGTAGGTGTCCCACATATAAGTGGAGGAAGATGGGCATGGATGTTAGCTCAGGGCCAGCCTTCCTCAGCAAAAAGAGGAGGATTGGCAACAGATGTTAACTCAGGGCCAATCTTCCTCACCAAAAAAAAAAAAAAAAAAAAAAAACCCACAAGGCAGAAGTCCAATTGGTTGTCAATTGGTTGCATGCTTTGAACTTCTCTACCTTATACTTAGCAGTAATAGGATTATATTCTTGAATAAGTGATTTTTTTTTAAGAATACAATTTCTTCTAATAAAGAATACTTCTCTGAACAGTATTCACCAAGACTTTTGACTGATCTAATTAAAGCTATAATAATCCAGTCACACTTCTCATCTAGTGCCCCTTATTACCCTTCAGGTAGTTTCCTTTGCAATACAGCAAACCATGGCCAGGTCTGGGTTAAGGAAAATTGGATTCATTAGGGCAGTGGTGACAAATTATCTTCTGCAAGAATTGTTTAACACAATGGGTCAAAAGAGAAGAAACTAAACAAAAGAAAAGAATGGTATGAGAATGAATAAAGAATAAAATTGCATATTAAAAAAATCAAAGCAATAGAAGAAATTTTTAAAACTGAATAAAAAAGGTAATGCAAACTGTAGCCATAATGACTTTTCTTGTCATTAGAGGTATTACATTCTCATTTCTTTTATGATTATATGTGGCATATCCCAGTCTTTATGGGACTTCATCGCATTTAGCAAAAGCAATACATGCAAAATAACAGGAAACTCTTAGCTTTGAAATAATGGCTTATAGGCAATAATGAACCACTAATTTTCCTTGGCAAAAGTTGATAGCAGTTAGTGTGGGTTAAAAGTTCAATCTGATCCAGTATTTGATTTGCTCAAAGTTGAACTTCATTAAGTATTACATAAGCACTTTCCTATCTTCCTATGATATGTTTTGCCAATATCAAAAACTGGAAAGGGATTTTTTAATACTTTTTGACATTTGTGTGTTATTCATGCACTAATGATTTAGTTAAATCCAGCTTAGGATAAAGTCCCCCCAGGCATACCTAATGTGAAATGGATTTCAACCCACGATTGGATTCAGTGCAAAGTAATATTATAGTGTTAGGTAGAATTGTTCAAATGATTAATTTACTAAATTGTGTAGTGTCTTTATGATGACCTGTAAAATAAGCACATTCAATACTCTTGATTTTACTGCAAAATTGTCTGTGGATCTTCTAAAGCTTCATTTGACTCTTGCAAAAAAACCTGTGATATATAGTACAAATGTACAGATGCAATCATGCCTGTAGCAGATATAAGGAAACTAAATCTTTGAGAAGGTGAAGCAACCTTCTGATATGCTGTAACTATTTAATAACCTGGCAAGGATTTAAGTTTGCTTTTATGAATAACAGTTCTGTGCTTTAGCCCAAAACTATGAAATACATAATATATACTAATATGTGACATATGCATATATACAATATATAATACGGACATAGAATACATTAAAGAAGAGTTACACATTTGCTGTTCTATACAGGTGTTGTTGAATCTTAGAAAAATTCCAAAACTAGCAACATCTTTGTCTAATTTTATTAATTACTTTTTAATTAAATGTAGTAAGTCAAGATGGTCAACAATCTGTACCTTGGTAAACTCAGGAGGCCCATACATTATAATATACCTTATTATTAATGGAATAATATTTTTAATGGAAATTTGATTATTTACTCAACAAATACCACTGTGAGCATAGCATTGGGGAGTTACTGTAAAGAGACACACAGATGAAGAAAGTGAGGAAATGTGAATATGAGCGAGTTTTCAAAAGAGTCATAAAGATCAATTGTGTACCCATATACCTAAAATCCAAGCTCTACTTTATGTGTTTTATAAGAGAAACAAAGTAATTATATAAATTGTAAGGATAAAAGTGATATAATAAGAAGCTTTGTAGAATATGGATTTTGTACATGCCTTAGAACGACGAACAGGTTTTGAATATAAGGAAAAAAGAGAAACAGGCATTTCTGTCTCAGACAGTAGTATGGACAGAAAAAAAGAAACAGGAAAGATTGAAACTTTGGGGTCATGTATAGATAAGAGTCTAGAACAGAAGATATTATTCAAATGAATAGGAGATAGTATTGGAGATGAAACAGGGCCAAGTTATGGATGGTATCAAATGAATGATAAATGCTTTAGGATTTATACTGAAAATTTTAGGTAGGAGAATTGCATGATAACAGCTTTTGCTCTGGGAGGTATATATATATATTTTTTTAATAAATTGGAAGTGAGACAAATTGTTGAATGGAATCCATCTGGGGACAATAGAACAGGTGAGCGTCAATGCCTAACTAACTTGGATTAGTGTTCTAACTAACTTGGATTAGCGTTAGTGGGAATGAAGACATTGGAAGAAATTCAAATGATTGCATATGGGAGAATCAATAGGAATTAGCAGATTATTTGAATGGCAAGAAACATCAAAGAAAATGAAGAAATCAAGAACACATACAAGATTATATTTTAAATCTGAGTTTCTAACCTGTTGGCAGCAATGGCATTAAGGATTGGCATTACTATTTATATAATGAGAATTTATTTGATGTCTTATTCTATTTCAAGCCTAAGTGCTAAGTGTTGGGATAACAGTTACAGACACTGATCCTATTTTCAAAGAATTTACAAAGGGACAATACAGACTAGCAAGCATTTTCTGATTATTCACTATGTGGCCATCGCTAATCTAAGTACCTTATGCACATTATTTCATCCAATGCTAAAAAGCCCCTAAAACTTGTGATGAATACATAATTTTTTTAAATGAGAAAAATGCACCACGAAATATTTTTTGAGGCTTGCCCCAGGTTAAATAGCCTGCAAATTGTTGGGGTTGGGATTGAAACCTAAAGAATAAGATCACCAAATATGATGCTAAAACACTGAATTTTATTGCTATAATAGAGGAGGCACAACATGCTCAAGGAGTAAGGAGAAGGATATACTATCAGGAAATGGGGAACCCAGAAGCAGATCTTAGAAACAATAGAATGCATTGTGTATTTGAAAAACAAAAGACACTGAGTATAGCCTGAGAGTGGGTTGTCAGGTCAATTATGAGAGATAATGGTGTAACCACAGTCCCTCTAGGAACAGTTCAACCGACCCCATCTTATCAACAGAGTAATTAAGAGTGGTTTTTCAGGAACTGAGACCCCTGGTCCAGTTCAGGCCAGTGGAGATCACCAATCCATCAAATGAGCCTGCACAAATGCCCAATAAGTGAAGTCATAGGGGCAAAACCTCCACCCTCAGATCACGCTAGCATCACCATTTTGTGAACACGCATCCTACGAAGAGGCATGAAGCTTGACTATGCTTGCACAGATCATCAATTACCTCACTTCTCCTTGCCTTTAATCATCTATCTCCATGCTTCAGACCAGCCTGCCCTTCATACCATAAGTTTTGCCCCAAGCCCTGGAACAGGGACAGATCTGAGAGCATATGCCGCTGTCTCCTTGCTTATGGATCTAGCAATAAAGCTGATTTCCTCTCCCAAAAGCTGATGCTGTAATAATTGGCTTTTTTTATGCACATCGGGCAAGAGAATCCTAATTTTGTGCAGTAACAATGGTGTAAATAAAACTAGATAATTCAAATACTTCTAAGATGTGGTAAAGAAATTGGTCTTTAACCTAAGAGCAATAGCAAGTTCTTTACAAGTTTTAAATAGGGAAGTAACATGACTAAATTTGGAGTTAAAAAGATAACTGGCTGAAGAGATGTGAACTGAACGTGGGAAGAAAAAGCAAGACAGGAGGCAGGGATAAAATTATGTCCTTGTGTTGTTATGCAATCAGAAGTTGCATATGCCGTGGCAACATAGAGAAATATCAGATTCCTGGAAGTAGAACCGGCAGGACTTAAACATGGGTTGAATGTAGGTAGGTGGAGAGGAAAGATAGAGAACAAATTTTATGTTCAGGATTCAGGATTGGGCAAAGTAGAAGAATGCAGAAGAAGGAGCAGGTGGTGTGATTTACGACATGTTTGTATTACACATATTAACAGAAACATGGAAATGGGAGGAGCCCCTTGGAAAAGATAATGCTAACTTTTGCTCTAGACATACTAATAGATACTGGTAGGACGTTTGGGTAGAAAGAGATGTCAGGGGGCCGGCTCCATGGCCGAGTGGTTAAGTTCGCGCACTCCAATGCGGCGGCACAGGGTTCGGATCCTGGGTGCGGACATGGCACCACTCACCAGGCCACTTTGAGGAGGCGTCCCACATCCCACAACTATAAGGACCTGCAGCTAAGATATGCAACTGTGTACGGGGGGGTTGGGGAAATAAAGCAGAAAAAGAAAAAAAAAAAAGGATTGGTAGCAGTTGTTAGCCAAGGTGCCAATCTTTAAAAAAAAAAAAGAAAAGGAGATTGGCAACAAGTTGTTAGCTCAGGTGCCAATCTTAAGAAAGAAAGAGATGTCAGTCATTTAGAGTCAAAGGATCTTCCTCAAGACAAAAGGAGTCTTTGTATGTAGACAGGATTTTTAGTGGATTTTTTCCCCCAAATTCTTTCCATATGGTTCAGGTAGCACCTACTGGCCCTTGAAGTGGTTATGCGGCCAAAGGCTGGATAATGAGTATACAGCATTCTACTTGGCCCTTGTCACCCTAAGACTGTTGCAAGGATGGACAGATGACCTAAGCCACACCCACTAAATGCAATAATTTAAGCAGAGGCTTTTACTGGATACGTTAGGAAAGCAGTATGCTCTTTCACAGGGATTTCAGTCATATGATGACTGATGGCACTGGAGACCTTATTGTTTAATGGTCTGGTAAATATTTTATGAAAACAAAGTAAAAGCAGAGCCCACAGAAGGAGAGGAATAAACTCTCGATGGAATCATTTAACCATTTAACTGACTCCAATGATGGATGAATCCATAAAAGTACCAATGTTCTTTTCAGTTATGTGCGCAAATTGTTTTCTTTGATATTTAAGCTCACTTGAAATGTGTTACCATGACTTGCCCCTGACATGGTGCTTACAAATATAGGAGTCATTCACAGAAGGTTACATTTAGAATCCACACAATTTTCAAAGAATGGAAGAATGGAATTAGTTGATTTGTTATATCTAATCCCAATTATATTTAATAATTTTTGTAACAGTGCTTATTTTAAGCAATGGATGAGATTAGCCGTCATCTGCAAAGTAAAATCTGTCTTCCTAAAAGATGGGCTTTACCACTGTTTCTATCAAATTAATATATATTCTCACTAAATGTTCTTTTTTCTCATAATTAACCTAAAAGAACTTATACAAAAACTAAAGAAGGTAAAATAAAACTTGATTTAACTATGGAAAATTATTTTTCTATTTTTTTATTATCTGGACTGATATAGATACAGTTAAGTTCCATGACGATAAG
The DNA here is from genome assembly GCF_041296265.1 of Equus caballus. Taxonomy (NCBI): domain Eukaryota; kingdom Metazoa; phylum Chordata; class Mammalia; order Perissodactyla; family Equidae; genus Equus; species Equus caballus. The sequence goes on along the minus strand of NC_091692.1, from coordinate 70,889,246 downwards.
ATGATTTAGTTCAAAAATTAATACTTTTTCTTAATTAAACTACAAAACCTGAGGTAAAAATTTATTTTTCACCTGTTGGTTTCTTCCTGTGTGATGCAAACATTGGCCTTACTTTTCTATTTTATTTTACGTTTAGACTTTCTGTAGTTTGGTATTTTGGTGCCTGATGGGATCCATCAGCTCTTTCAGATTTTGCACATCCAAGACTATTCAGATTGTTCTTTTATTTATATCCATCTGGTCAAGTGATTACAACCACTTCTCTCCCATGTAGACTCCACAGCAGCTGTTACCCTCACCTCTGGTGCCATTAATATAATACACACAATAAGAAAAGCATCTGCAGATTAGTTTAAAGTTTAAGTAGTAATGAAATGTGGTAGCCAGAAATATATCAAATAATTAATTCTTAATATGGCCAAATTTGCTATATTAGTTTACAGATGTGGCAACTATAGAGTCATCACTTCTTTTGTTAGAGCTTCTATCAGGATTGACAGTCATTTTGCAATTGCCATATATAAGCAATATACAGGCGGGAGGGAGAAGAAGACTAATAGAGGAAAAAGAATAAAATGCAAGGAATTATAATAAAATTGATAAAAGATGGAACTAGTGGTACTGACTTTGCACAATTACTAGCCATTTACTCATCTTCTTTCTTTGATTTGATGTAGTCTTTATTGTTGGTTCAATTATGTTTCACTCTAACTCAAATGTTTAGGTACGCAATGCTGGAAAACAAATTCCTACTTTGCCCATTGCCCGCTACCCTGTTTAGAAGAAACAATGTGCTCTAATTTCGGTTCCCCCTTTTTTTTTAAGTCCTAAGAGGTTTACATGTTTGCCACTTGGTGCCATCAATATGTTGGAATCTAAAACAGAGACCAGCTTTGAAAATTCCCTGAGCAGACAAAACCAGGTTAGTCATATGCACAAAGCTTAATTTAGCATACTTTGCAAAAACTAACTTGACCTGGGTTATTTCTTGCTTATACCTCAGGAAATCATAAGCAAAACTTAAACTTTTTCCCAAAATTGATATAAGGTAATTACTACCCACTTCTGTATCATTTAAGAAAATTCTAATATTACTGTATAACCAATCACTATGAAGAATAAGCAAGTCACTGCTTTCTCCCTATATAAGCAGCTTTATAAGAAGCTGCCCCTGAGCCTCATTACATGTTTTGGTTTGAATGCTCCTGGTTTGCAAACTGTCTTTTTCGTACGTGCACAATAAACTTTTTACTAATTACTACTTCGATGATTTGTTGGTTATACTTATGTTACTGCTAAGCTTTTGACAATTATAAAACAAACGCACTAAACGTACCCAGTTTTGTATGAATAGTTGGAAAACAGATGTCAAGTCCAGCATTCAGTGTCCTTCCTAAAGGTTTCCCTTAAGGTTGGTCTTCTTGGCTTTGGCCTTCAAGCTGCCAGGCCAGACACTTGGGAAATGTGCAGAGGCAACTTCACACTCGCCCCCGACAGTTGCATTTGCCCCCAAAGCGGCTTGTTGGTTGCCCTGGTTGCTGCCATTGTGGGCCCAAGGCTTTACTCTTAAGCATGCCTCTAAACTCCACTCAGTCTTCATTATCTCATTTGTCTGACAATATTCCTGCATTTAGCTGCCTTAAATCTGAAGATCACTTACTTCTGTAAGACTCTCAATATTTCAAAGTGATAATTTTATGTGTTATGTGGGGGGGGTAATCTAATTTTCAATTTCATTTATATTGTGCATAAAAATATAATACATTATTTGGGGAGTTATCTTCAAATTTATAGAGCAATTTGATGATGTATCCATTATATATAACTTTTGGAAATGTAGGGGTCATTTATGCATTTAAAATTTGGAATTAATTTTTTTTATGAAGATTAGCCCTGAGCTAACATCCACCACCAATCCTCCTCTTTTTGCTAAGGAAGACTGGCCCTGAGCTAACATCCATACCCATATTGCTCTACTTTATATGTGGGATACCTGCCACAGCACAGTTTGACAAGCGGCCCACACCCGGTATCCCAGCCAGTGAACCCAGGCCACAGACGTGGAGCTGGTGAACTTAATCACTATGCCACGGGGCTGGCCCCATATACTCAGATATCAAGCATTTCTACAATTGCATGCTAGATTTCAAACAATCTTCAGTGATGTTTCTATTGGCAAAGTGAAGTGGAATGATAAGCGATTACCTGCAGAACCTTTTTGATACCATAACTGCTATGCTCTGTTTTCCCCCAGGTAGCAGTATTTTCTGTTTGCATGTAATTTTCCTTCTACCTGTTTATTCTGACAGTTTCTTTCTTTGTTTTACACTACCTCTGTGGCTTCCACAAAATCAATGTTTATGAGAAATTTAGTGTACAAAATCCTCAGTAGTCTGCTTCTATGCAGAGCATCCATTCTTCGATTTCTTTGTTAGAGATGCTATAAAAACTTGCTTATTTGTGGATGTTTATTCAGTTTGGGTTTTTGTAAAGTGGCTACCTAGATTCTCAAAGAAATCTTGTTAAATTTGAGAGAATTAGAAAATAGCCACTTTCAATGTATCTAGCCATTTATCATCTTAAGTATTGACACGTAGTTCCTCTAAATTACTCACACAAATGTCTGATTTACAATTAAACACAGTTTCATGGCAATTGTGTATTTCAAATTTCACTTTTTTTAAAATTCATAATCTATCTAATCATCAGCATTATTAAAATTAAGGGGTCGTCAAATATTTATCTGCCTCTCTCACAGATAATGATCAGCAGCCACATAGTTACACAGACAACTGCAAGCAGTTACCTTGAACAAACATGACATGCATGTTTAAAAATACATAAAGATTGTTAAATTATCTCTTATTTAAGAACTTGCCTAATTCTTACACATTTTTTTTAAAGATTTTTTTATTTTTTCCTTTTTCTCCCCAAAGCCCCCCAGTACATAGTTGCATATTTCTCGTTGTGGTATGTGGGACTCTGCCTCAGCGTGGTCTGACGAGCAGTGCCATGTCCGCGCCCAGGATTCGAACCAACGAAACACTGGGACGCCTGCAGCGGAGCGCGCGAACTTAACCACTCGGCCACGGGGCCAGCCCGATTCTTACACATTTTTAAGTAAAATATAACTGCCTAAATCTAAAAACATGTGAAATGTTAAATCTTCCTTTTTATACCTAACCAAAATATAGTCAAAAGCAGTAGATATATGCAAGTTTTATTTGAATAAGTGTTTTTAAATATCGTACGTATATACATCTGTTTATCTGGTAAATTCTTCATTTTGATAGGTTTACTCAATTTTCACAAGTGTATCTTAGGGAGAAAGAAGAGAGGGGAATATGAGAAAAGTGCTTCTAAAAATAACAAAAATAATACTTCTAAAAATAAAAATATATAGAAGCAATAATAATTTATATAATTACAATGCCATTATTCTGAGTTATTTTCATAAGTAAATATATTCTATGTGTGTATAACTTTTTCCAAATGTGTAATCATCATATATAAAAATGCATAAATAGCTTGCATTATTTTACTAATAATAGATATATAACAAATATTCCTGTTTCTAAGGGAGATTTTATAATTATCATATTGAATGTGTATAATGAGTCACTTTGTTGATATATTATTATTTATTACATTTTTATAAGGCTACTGGAGGTTCAAAATTTTGAGAACAAATTGCTATGGCAAAAACATGAAATTTGCTAGTAGATCTCAAGTGTTCTCACCACGGACATACACAAAAAGCTAACTACATGAGGTGATGGATATGTTAATTAATTTGACTGTGGTAATCATATCACAATGTATATGTATATCAAAACATTATGTGCTGCACCTTAAATATACACAATTTTTATTTGTCAATCATACCTCGGTAAAACTGGAAAAAAGTATTAAAGTCTTTCTGTTTCTTGCTAAGAAATGTAAAATTGACTTCTATAAGAGCAAGGCCAATAGCAATGAATAAATACACCAGTTTTTATGACATTAAAAAAATATATTGTTGGGCTTTTAATTGTAATTGCTTTATACTTATAAGTTAATTAGGGAAGAATTGATTTCGTAAGAATGCTTAATTTCCCCATTTGAGCATATGATGCATTGCTCCAATTATTCAAATAATAAAATATTTTAGTATAATATATTTTCTTTATTGAAGATCCTCTACATGTTTCATAATATTTACTACCAAATTAATGATTTGTTAGTGTTGATCACTCACTATGCTTTTTAGCTGGGTCACAATTTACAAAGGATATTTAATCCTATGCCAATTTGCTTAAAACTTGATTTTATTAAGTTTATTAAGTGAATGTCAAATACCGATACATCCAAATATAAATATCTCTTTTCTCAATTATTAACTATATTATATTTCTTAACATAATGAGCTTTATATAAAGGTTGGTGGTTTTGTTTTAAATTCTGATTTAGTTTTTCCTAAAATTTACAGTTCTTCATTTCTTCTTTTAAATGCTGATTAGTATATACATGTATATCTTCTTCTATGCATACCTTAATACTTCCAGAACTTGAAAGCCTTATATATGTTTTAGAATGTATTTTAGATAGTCATATTGACTTTTTGGGGGGCTGTCATTCTAAATCACGCCTTTACATATATTTTTGTCTCTTCTATATTGTACTTCCTATAATTTGATTCTCTTCCTAGATGATGAAAGTCCTCTTTCTATTTCAGGCTCCAAATCTTTTTATTGGAGGCCCTAAAGCCCCTGATTTCTGGGGATTCCCTATTGCCAATTCAGGGTGACATAGTCAATTCCAGGTTGTTCCCAGGCTGCATCTGCCTTTAGGAGTGCAGAGGGCAAAGAAGATTTAGCATTGAGGCAGCAATGTAAAGGGAGTAATCATGCAACCCTCAGGTATCTTCTATTCATGCCAGCTTTGGCTGTAATGTCCACTTTTCACATCTAATATTTTGTTGTCATCATCTCTCCACCTGAGCATCCATTAAATGTTTATATTTCACTCTGCCACCTAGTCATGTTTTTATGTGGGCATCTGTTGTGATGTCCCTTCAATCTGGTGGTACTTTCACATATTGTCTAACAATTGGTCAATGAGAAATTACCAACTCTCTTTCAACACTCTAAGGTCATGGGAAACTTGTAAGGCTCTCTCAGGTTTATTTGCATAGACAGTCCACCCACCCAGTTATTTTTATTTTATGGTCATTTTGCTGGTATAGCCTGGCAGAAACTGTGCATGGTTTATTGACGTCTGGGACTCCGGATGTATATGAAACATCTATTATTGAATTCCCAAACATATCTCATTATCCAAATGTTGGTGCATGCTGCATTTTCCCTTCCCCAAAACCAGGGCAATCTCAAGCCGCGTTGCTTTATTATCTGAGTTTCTCATACCTCAATCCATTATCATTGAGGTATTTCTCATACCTCAACCATTATCCGGGAAAGTAAGAAATTTTGCCTTTAACTAATAATGTGATTTTAGTACCCATGAGAGAAAGGACCTCAGAAGGCCCAGGTTCTTACAACTCAGAAAGCTCTTATCTCTTACTTTTTTTTTTCTGTCACAAGTTCCCCAAGTTCACTTTAAAAAGAAAATCGTTGAGTATTAATTCTGTTTTGTTTTGTTTTTCATAATTCTGATCCAACTATCTTACACTTAGGCCAGTAAGTGTTGACTTCCATGTAGAAGGCAGTACATAAAGTATCTGAAAATACTAAGGAAGAGGCACTTGTTAATGTTAAAATATTTTAAGATCTAGGTAGATTATTTTAGTCCCATGATTGATTATCATATCTAGCCTATTTGGTCTTTCCTTTTCCTTAAGGACTTCTCTCATAAGAAGGATTGTTCAAAAGTGGTTGAAGCTCACTTGGATTACCTGGATAACAAGCTGCTTGGGGCAGAGCTACTTGTCCCTTGTCCCTTTTTCTTAGTGGGAAGAGTTGTACCCAAACCCATTTTCTGTAGAAATGTTCTACCAATCTTTGCCACAAATTCCCAAACGTATCTCTCTTTCCCCAACCACAAATGAGGCCTACAGAAATTCTCACATGCCTCAATGTCACCTTAGAGTTCTGGGGACATGGCTTTACTAAATCATCCCTGTAAACAGCTGATCTTTGAACCCAAAGAAACTAGCACCTTGAGGGAATAATCTTTTGTACCCACTCTACAAGATGGGAGAGAGGAGGCAACATCTCTCCCCTGAGCACAAATCCATTTATAAATTTAATAGAGTTCTCTAGCCCTTTTGTGGAAATAATGGTTATTTGAGCAACTCGTACCTTGCTTTCCTTACTGTAAATTTGGCTTTTAAGTTTTCACTGTTAAACCTATTATTTAATTCCACACCATTTGATGGAATCTGTCCCAAGCACTGTGGTCTGATAGGTGTAACCACAAAGGAACCCAGTTTGCATAATGGTGTCGCTATTTTTCATGACTGCCACATTGTCTCATATATATTCTATTTCTTTTTAGTTCTTCAGATATTTTTAAAGTATACAAACTATCTCACAAATCTGGATCCTTTTATCCTTAATTCTGTTGTTTCAAGGGATCATATATATACTTATTTAGAAGGACCCATTCAATCCCATAATTTTCTTTTTTTCTCCCTTGAATATATTTCACATCCATTAGTCCTAACAGTTCGATGTTTACTGCAAAAGAGTCATTTCAGTATTTTGTTTGACTTCTTGATCTTTTCTGTACTTGACTCATTTTTTTTTGGAAGTGCAGAATTTTTCATTAGGTCAGATAATATTTTTTTTTTCTGTTTCCTTATTTCTCTCTTTCACTCTCTCTCTCTTTTGCAGACTGACACTAATATAAGATAGATTTGAATTTCAAATTGTAGTAGGACCCTTCTTTCAGTTTGTCCTAGCGGTGATATGGTATCAAAGTCTGGAGATTTACTTGAAGAGTTCTTCTCGCTGCCACTATCCCCCCCACCACAAAATGTTTACTCTACTTATTAGTTTGCATGTTATGTATGAGCATCATGTTCTGTTTGTCCATTTACTCCTTCCAGTTCTTATGCTGCTATAAAATCTGGAGCTGAATCTCAGCTTCCCTAAGGATGGTCTGTGATCTGTGTGTTATGTTGCTTGACTTCAAGTTTTAATTTAGAGATCAAATTAGCTGGAGGAATCTCCTCTACTCTAGTATGTTTTCTTAGTCTTCAGTCTATATTTGGAGCCTAATGCAAATTTGGAGCCTAATGCAATCCTCACAAATATTTCCATTCATTAATATTGACTTGGGACTGGAATCACGTTGGTCTCACTCACATTTATTGAATCGTAGGGCAAGAAGTTTAGGACAAGGAGTTTGGAGCTCAGTTTGGGTTTTGAGAATACCTCAAAATTCTGTCTTATTATTCTGGAAATGATAAGAAATTGCTCCTAGGATTGGATTATATTTGATTCTTATTTCAATTGAGATAGTCCTTGCAGTTTCTTTGGTGGCCCTCAATAAATCATGCCTGCTATTATACCTGACAATCACAGTCGGACCCCTTAAATCCAGATATTGAATCTATGACTTGCTTTAATCAGCAAAATGAGGCAGAAGTAATGCTGTGACAGTTCCCGTTACCTAAACCCTAGTAGCATCCACTCTGCACTCTTGGAATTCCTGAGCTGCTATGTCAAAGTTGGACTACTTTGCTGAACAGAATAGGCCCAGAGAAAAGCTTAAACATCCCAGTATCTCAGTTGAACACAGCACTCAGTAGAACCTCAGTTCAATTCATGTGCATAAGTGATGTTGGCAGAAATACCAGAAGAACCCCCTAGCTGAGCACAGTCCAGATTGCAGATTTGTGAGCAAAGGAAATGGTTGTTATTTTAAGACAAAAAGTTTTAAAGTTGTTTGTTGTTAAGCAATAGATAATTAAAAGACACATAATTTCAAAAATATTATTTGAATAATTTGCCAGGTTATTTGTCCTAAGTACATAAATTGCAAAAATAGTGAGGTACAATTTTGCTCTGTCATAACACTACCATAATATTTTTAAACATTATAATGTATTGCCACTTACTGGATTATGATCAATCAATTCAGCTCTTCACTGAATGCTATACTGTTATATAATCATGATATTTTGATGCCTACAGAGCACTACTCGTGTTCAGAGCTAAAAGGAAATTTTCTTTTTCAAATGTTTCATGGATTAATATCAGAAAAAAAATGAAACTTATTTCTTTCTCTCCTTCCCTTTCTCTCTCTCATTCTACACATCTCCCCCCAACACACATACACACACTCACACACACAAACACACATACATATCTATCACTTCCCTAGGAAATTATGGGAATTGCAAAATAATGTCCAGTTTATGGCATGATTACTTGAACAAAGATCTTACAATCTATTTGGAGAAGCAAAATATACTTACATAACAGAGAAAAGTAGTAATTGAAATATATAATTGGGGCTGGCCTGTGGCCTAGTGGTTACGTTCTGTGAACTCTGCTTCGGTGACCCAGGTTCTCGGGTTCAGATCTCAGGTGCAGACCTACACCACTCATCAGCCATGATGTGGTAGTGATTCACATATAAAAAATAGAGGAATATTGGCACAGATGTTAGCTCACAGCTAATCTTCCTCAGCAAAAATAAAAAAGGTAATTAAATTTTACAAAAAGTCATAAAAATATTGTAAAAATCAGTAATATAGTGTTTAAGATTAGATGTTAGATTGAGACAAATGTGGGTGTGAATCTTACTTCTCCATCTACTTGATGTATCACTACATAAAATTATTCTATAAGCTTCAATTTTCTTATAGGTATTAAAATAATAATAGACCTAATGCTATAAATTTATTATTTGTATTAAATATAATAATGGCTATAAATTATTAGTACAGTATCACACAATGGTTAGCTAACACTGTTGTTTTTATTACTATATTCTCAACTAAAATTTTCATAGAAGTTTGAAGAGAAGATACTCTAGGGTAATCTATAGTACCTAAAAATGAAATTTGAACTAGGCTTGGAAAGATGGAAATAATCTGGATAGATAGTGATTAGGTATTGATATATTATGAGATTTACATTTTCATGCATTTTGTGAATGTAATTTGGGGGCCTTGGGAGGAGTTTTATCTTTTCTCCTGAAACTATCTGAATGATTTAGCAGAAACAAGCTGGTAAATTTGTTAGAACTAGAACTTTCAGCTGGCTTGATGCTTCCATGCTCTTACAAGAGAAGAGAAAAAGAAGCATTTGTATTTCTGAAACCAGGAAATCAGGAGAGACAAAATGGAGCATTACTTTTAAACAGGAAGAGTTACTGAATATTGCTGATTCAAAAATATATATGGTGTCACTTCTTTCAGGCTGCTATAACAAATTACCATTGACTGAGTGGCTTATAAACAATAGAAATTTGTTTCTCATAGTTCTGGAGGCTGGGCAGTCCAAGATCAAGGCACAGCAGATTCCATGTCTGGTGAGTGCCCACTTCAGGGTTCATAGATGGCTGCCTTCTGTCTGTGTTCTCACATGGTGGAAGGGGTGAGCAAGCTCTGTGGGGTCTCTTTTATGAGGGCCCTAATCCCATTCATGAGGGCTACATCCTCCTGACCTAGTCACTTCCCAAAGGCCCTACCTCCAAATACCATGACATCAGGGATTAGGTTTCAACCTAAAATTCTGGGGAGACACAAATATTCAGTCTATTGCATATGGTGTCTACAATTTCAAAAAAGAAAATACAAACAGTCCACCCAGAGAGGAAAATAGAGCTTCATAGTTTAGAGCAAAGTCAAGGATGTAAGAAGCCCAGAGTGACAAGTAACTACAGCAGATGGCAAAGGAGCTCACAATGAGATCGGCATAAAATGCTTTCAGTCCAAAGGTCAGAATCTTTAGAGCCAAAAACAAAGACAGCATAGATGTACAAAGTATATCAGCTTTCTAATTTTACTGATCTAGGTTCAAAGCAAGACTTTAACATTGAATTTCAGGCTTTAAATTTTTCATATCATTTGTTATAACCTAATCAACCAGAGACCATCAGGAATAAGCCTGTTGTCTGACAAATCAGATTTATTGACTTGGTTCAGTGAAGGCGGAAATTCCCGAGGAATTTCTTTAAATTTGTTATGATTCCCTGTGATTCTGGTGGCACTATCAATCACGTAGTCCTGCTTCCCCAACAAAGTGGTGAGCACCTCACCCTGGACAAGCATTTAGTGTTCTTTTCAGGAAGAGACTGGATTAGAGAGTGAATTTTGTCGATTTGAATAGACCCTGGATTGGGGAGTACTGCTTTCTTTTCTCTGAGATACCTAGATAGGAAGATCACGTAAACCTGCAGATTGAGGGGCCAACCTTGCTGTCACATGGAGAAAATTTCTTCAGAAATGAAAACACACAGAAGAGATAAGAGACAATACAAAGAAAGATAATCAGCCATGCTTAAAGGGAGCCGAAGCTCTTGGTTTTGTAGCTACAAGAAGCAATCTATTCTTTCCTTTTCTTTTGTTTCACAAGCCAGGTTTAAATTGAGATTTTCAAGAGACTGAAAATAATGTAATATTTTAATGAGGAAGATGCATTTGAGCTGCACTTTTGAGAATAAATGAGTTTTCAGAATGGGGAAAAGTCCTTTCATGTTGAAAGAAAAGTAGCCTTGTGTAATAGAATTTTAGTAAATGTGGACAGTTGTGTGAAAGATAAGGTTGGGAATATAAGTTGGGGAAAGATCATGAAGGAGTAGAGGGTTTGGACTTTATAAGCAGTGAGTAATATTAAAGTTTTTTTAAGAGGGAAAGATATAGCACATCTCCTAGAAGGAATTAAACATCTAAATACGAATAAGTAGTTGCACTTATGACCAAATACTAGGAAATGCCTAGAGTAAGAGAAAAAAACTAGGACATCCATCGAAATGCTTGTTCACTTGTGTTTTAAAGACACAATATTTTGGTTTTTAATTACTAAGTGAAGGATATTAAAACCTTCTACTGCTCTTAAGTTTATGATAATGTGTTTTAATTTTCACAGCTATATTTGACACACCTTTCTTGTCACCATGGGCTTGAGTAACACTTTCTTAAGTTGACTCAGATTACAACATAAAGGACTCTCTTAGCTTTATGCACTATCAGCCGTGGTCTTAGAAATACAAGGAAGATTATACTTTCATATTTTGTTATTTTTTTATCTTCTTCAAGTACCAAGACTCAGATATTAGCTATTATGGGTCCATATTTGAAGTTAACACGTCTAGTGGTGACTTTCATCCCCATATGTGAGTAAGGTAAACTTATTTCTTGAATGTTAATAGTGAGCTGTTTGCCCTAACCTAAATTCCATTATGTATATTAGTTCCTGCTAAATTATGTGATAGAGAAGATACAACCAATAGTTGAAGGAAAAGAAAGTGAAAATAATTCTCGGTTAAAAATGAGATAGCCTGAAACAGAAACAGATCCTGAATTCACAGTCAAATCTGAAAATCATTTGTGATTATTTCTGTTCATATTCTTTAAACCCCATTGAAATGAATTAGTCTTACATAGTCAGGCTTTCTGTCTGAAATGTAGTCTAGACACATACGTCACAGGTCCCTACCGTGACCCCCAGATTTGGATATTTGCTAGAAAGATACACAGGACTCAGCATATAATTGTACTCATGGCTAGTATTTATTATAGTGAATGAATACAAAGTAAAAGAAGCAAAAAGAAAAGGCAAATGCATGAAGTTCAAAGGAAGCTAGCTTCCAAGACTCCTATTCCATGCAGTCACACAGGACATGCTTAATTCCTTCAGCATCAGATTGTAACAATGTACTTGAAGTGTTGCCTATCAGGGAAACCCCTTTGAGATTTTTTTATTGGTGACTGGCCATTTATCAAAATTCCAGACTCCAAAAAGGATACTGGCTGTTCTGCATAAGCCATTTTTTGCACAAACACTTGAGGTGTAACGATCTACTCAAAGTTTGCGGAAATTTTTATTTCAGTGGAGGGAACTGGTAACCAGTCGAGTTCCCAGACACCAGTCAAGGACCAACTTCATGAGCAGGCCTCTAAGGAAAGCTTTCTTAGGCCTGCTATGTTAACAGTTTTCTGCACTACATTCTTGTGTTTTTCTGGTGAAAGATATTGCCAAGGTAGCAAAGTGTTAATATAGGGGATCCGCAATAATGAATAATATGTTCCTGAATGCTAACACCCTTAATAATTCATGGTGTAAACACCTAATATAAGTGATAATTATTAATTGTTTTCATAAGTGATGAATAATGGAGCCCTCACAAAAATAGATTTTAAATCTGCATTATTAGGTTTACCTTGGATAACCTAATAAAAGCTAACATTGGACTTTTACACCAGTAGTTCTTAACTCCGGCTACATTTAAGAATTATTGAGGGAATGCTTAAGGATTCCTAATGCCTGGGCTCCTCTCTAGTTATGGGCTCCAAACATCAGTATTTTTTTTTTAAACTTCTCAGTTAATTATAATGTACCGCCAAACTTGAGAGCTATGAGTATAAAGAGATTAAGCAGATATTAATAACTGGGTTTCAGGAAGAAAATTGCAGAGGTTTGGGTGCTGGGCTGATAAAAGCTTGATTAGAATACTGCTGCCCTGGGGGACAATTTGCTTGAGAACTCCCCTACAAAAGACTGCTGTAGGGGTTCAAAGCTTCCTAAAGAAGTCTTAATCACTCATTAACATCTTCTTAACTATTTCTATCTGTTCTTTAGAAGTATTTTCAGAGAAATCGCTGGGAATATTTTCCAAGAAATGAATTCTAACCACAGGAACTAAATATATTAGGGAAAGTGAAAATTTACAATCAATAAACAAATTTGCAGCTCACTATTAACATTCAAGAAATAAGTTTACCTTACTCACATATGGGGATGAAAGTCACCACTCGACGTGTTAACTTCAAATATGGACCCATAATAGCTAATATCTGAGTCTTGGTACTTGAAGAAGATAAAAAAATAACAAAATATGAAAGTATAACCTTCCTTGTATTTCTAATACCAAGGCTGATAGTGCATAAAGCTCAGAGAGTCCTTTACGTTGTAATATGAGTCAACTTAAGAAAGTGTTACTCAAGCCCATGGTGACAAGAAAGATGTGTCAAATATAGCTGTGAAAGTTAAAACACATTATCATAAACTTAAGAGCAGTAGAAGGTTTAATATCCTTCGATTAGTAATTAAAAATCAAAATATTGTGTCTTTAAAACACAAGTGAACAAGCATTTCAATAGATCCCATAGTTTTTCTCTCTTACTCTAGGCATTTCCTAGTATTTAGTCATAAGTGCAGCTATTTATTCATATTTGCAATTGGTGGAAAATGTAAATTGTCTAACCTCAATATCTAAACAAGCTCTGTTTATGAATCCAGTTACCTTAGTAATGTTTATTAATTGTCTACTTTGTTTAGGCACTAGGTTAGGTGTCGATGATACCAACACTGAAAAGACAACAGTTCTTATCCTTAATCTGCTTATGGGCTGATGCGTTTCCTAGTTTGGTCATTGTCATCTTGTTGGACCCGCATTCATCATCAAGACTCTACCTTCTGCCTTTGTAGTATTTTCATATGATTTTTGTTTGACTTCCCCTCAAAAAGAAGGTTATTTTCAATTAGTATCTCATTCAGTTTTTCTCTTAACTAAATCAAAGTAAAAGGAAGGCTCATTTTAGCCTCCAGGACTTCCATCATCAGTTCTGAAAAATGAAATTCTAAATGTTGTACGACAGATTTGATGAGGTGGCCCCTAATTCAATTTTGCAAATGATTATTCTGATTTCAATGATTTTTCTTAACTACTTAAATAGAAAGCTGTGAGGTCAGGTCTAATATTCATTCTAAATAGTTTCCTAATTGAAGAGTTGTTTTTTTTTCAGTTTGAAAATCTTTTTCCTCCTTTTTTTGTTTCTCATTCATTCTCTTTCACTTTCAATCACTCTTTAATTCCTCCCAACCAGCCTAAAGGAAACCAAAGAAAGAGAAATCTATCAGTCATCCTTTCTTTTCTCTCAACAGACATCGTCATGATCACTCCACTACAAGGAAGGAAGCAACTTTACAAAGCTAAATCTTGAAGTGTTCACATTTTACACTCTTAAGTATATACAAAATAATCATCTGGATATTTATCAAAAAATGAAACAGCATATTATAAATCGAGCTTATGAAGTATCTCTCCAAATAGGTACTGTTTCCCACTTCTCTCTTTAACATCATTTTCACTGTTTTCTATTTACTTCTGGAAAAATCAGATAAATATTGTAGACTACTATTTTACATTTTATACCTTCTCAATCACCAAGTTGGTTAATTTTTTTAAAATAATATATCCTTTTGCCTCTGCTTTTTTAAAAATTTGCATATTTCTTAGAGTTTTCATTCTCTCAGCAATAACTTCAGTTCTTAGTTAGAAATATTGACCCTTTCATCTTTATTATAATCAATATACATATTTCTATCATAATATCCAATTGATATTACATATGATTGCAATATGATATTCAATATGATTAAAATATTATTTCATATGAATAATAATATTCAGTAGGATACCAATTGCTGTTATGGAATGAAGATTATAGAAGAAAACATTTCATACCAATTTCCAAATTGCTGAATTTGGAAGTCAAACATATTCAGAATATCATGAAACTTATAAATGTTTCATTAAAGAGCTATACATCAACATTTTTATTACTGTATACTATTTAAATGATTGTGGTTACTTTTTGCCATATTGTATCATATGATTTCTGTGAGATATAGTACGGGTATCATATAACCTATTGCTTAAGACTTCAGGAATTCTGCATAGTAACAGAAGTATTTTATTTATCCATTGACTTGTCAGAAGGGCAGTATGAAAAATGAAAAAAACAGTGCTGGAGACAAAAAAAATTTGTTTTAATGCTGTCTTTTTATCTTTTACAACCAGAACCATGATTAAGCATAAATAGTTTCTCTGTGAATTTGAGATAATCTTGAATCTAAAACATTGGAAATGTGTTCATATATTTTTTCAGTATAAGCATGAGCCTTTGCTTTTGTATTGTAAATCCTAATGAATATTTCAACCTCATTTCTTATTTCATCCCAGACCATCTTCTCGCCTCCAGCCAACCAAAACTCTGTGTCATCCACCACACAACATTTGTTGAACTAATGTGTGCAAAAAATACCACAAAAATTATGAAGTGGGTTTTTTGTTTTTTGTTTTTTGCTGTCACAAAGACTTGTTTCTGCTTTTGCCTTGTATGAAATCTGGCAAGTCTTTTTTTCTACTCTTTAAAAAACATGCCCCTCAGTTCTTCATAACCCAATCCAAAACTCAACCTCATCAATGCAATTACACATATATAGATTTTAAAAATATTTGTATATACATACATAAATGAATATATGAAGGACTTGTCTTTGCTACAGTTGTAAGAGAAAAAAATCCCAATAATTAAAGGGAGTAAATTGCCAGGATCTGAAATGATTTTTCTGAAAGCTTGGTGCATGTGCAAGAGTCATGTAGCAAGTCAGTGAACCTGGTCAATCACAGTAACTAGTGGCTTTTTTTGATTGTATTTATTACACGGAATCATGTTACTATAATAAACATTCCATGAAGCATATGAGAAAACTCAGAATCATTTATATTTTAATGCCACTGGAAAACATGGGAACTTGAGAAAGTCCCATGATAGGACTCTTGCAAATGCTAAACATCTACTTCTCTGTTTAAATCTAAGCTAATAATCAAGTGAATTAATTCATATCCTTAAATTTTATACTATGCGTGCTTCTTTTTTACAGAATCAGAATATATACTACTTGACATCAAATCCCATAGCATTTTGTTTCTCATTTACATATCCATGATTTCTGAGTGGTCTAATAATTGTTAAGTAATTTAGCGATTACATAAACCACTATGTTTCTAGTGGACGGATCATATGTGTAATATAAACAAATGATTTGTAATTCAAATGAAAGACACCAATGGATATTTTGCAAGAAAGATTATGGAACAAAACATTTCATACAAATTTCTGAATTACTGAAATTTTAAAGTCAAAACATATTCAGAATATCATGAAATGTATAAATGCTTCATTAAAGAGATATACAGCAATGGTTTTATTATTTTAAATTATTTAAATGTGAGGTTATTTTTTGCCCTAAAACATGAAAAAATTATTCATCTTTTGAGTTAATGGTAGAATTAGCACTTTAGAAATCTCATCATTCATTCAGTAAATAAACTTTACATTTGTTCAGGATTCGAAATGCTGTATCCCAATGTGTTAAAAAAATAAAGCTAAAAATAATTTAATTTTGGAATATTTTTGCTCCCTCAAAATGTTTTTCTCTAGCTAGCACATTGGGTCTTTCTTATTAGAAAGTAAGCTTTCAGAATTCTATAGAAGCTGCTCTAAAATAAAGATACTTAGTAACTTTATTTCCACAGTGTTAAAATATGCTGTTTGGAAAGTACATTTGCCGTGTATTTTTTAAAACTGGTGAGCTATAATGAAATGCAATGAAGTATTAATAAAATCAAAATATAAGGTATTTGAATTTTAAGCAAGAAAAAAAATCTAACGATCTTGAAGAGTTAATGTAGAGACAAAAATCCTGGCAGTTGTAGAAACTGTCCTAGAGTTAACATTCATTACAGGGAACTTCTTTTATCTAATCTCTTTTGCTTGATTTCCTAGCTAAAGATGCCTATCCTACCAAGTTTAACCTTAATGACTTCTGGTTAATGTATATAGAGAGCTTTGAAGATGAAAAGTGCTACAGTAGAATCCGGTCCTATTTATCATTCCACATAATTAGAATTCAGCAACATAGATTAAGTCTCACTTTGCAAATGGCATTTCTTAGTGTAGCCAAAGTGAATGTGGCTTCCTCTTTTAAGACTTGCATATTTGTCTATTTAGCAGTAATTTATTTGACTTTCTTTGATATTTTCAAAGGTAGAAATTATTTTTGCATCTTTTAAAGTTCCATTTGGTTCCTGGAAAAGACATTTATAATTTATTAATGTTCTAATTAAATCCAATAAAAATTAACTGACATTAAAATATCTGACAGCATATGCTATTTTTTTCTATTCAAATATTTTGCTTTTATGAACTTGAGTAGTTTTAAGTTCCTGTTTCAATGTAGGATATAGAGAATACTTCACAAAAATGGCTAGGCCCGGAACTTGCCCTGCATTTTCAACTTCAGTCAAATATACACTTACTGGCTTCCCAGTTGACCTAAGATTATCCACCCTGAAAACTGATTTACTTATACATCAGAGATAATGGGTTGCTTCTATCAAAGCCTTTTGAAAACTAGTAACTACAGTGAATTCTTCCACTTGTATTTCCTTGTCTTCTGTGCTTAAAGATTAATCAAATTCCTTCCTGCTTATTTGCTCATTTTTGTCCCTGTTGATTGAGTGTCCTTTTGGTAGGAGTGTCCTTTTGGTACTTGTCTCTTTGCCTGTCTTCTGATCTACTTCATGTAGCATGACTTCTGCCACTCTGCTGTTTCCATTTTTAGTTTTCCTACACTAACCATGGCTAACTTCTACCCCTCACCCAGATAAGAACAAATTACCCTACTCCATATTTTTCATCAATCCACTACTGACAGCCATCAACAATGCTGACAGTTAAGTTTTCCTAATTAGAAATTTCAATATGTTTGCCTATGGTGGCTGTATGTACACCTTTTTTCCCTGAAACAGCATTCTATTGGATAATATCTAAGAGGCCTGTGGAGAAGAGAATTCTATTCTTCAATGTATAGCATATTAATGTTTTAAAATACTATTTCCAGCATTTTTCCCCTTACCCAGAACCCATCCATGTCTTTCTACTCCTTAAAGGTTGGGTACCTTGTTTTTCAGCCAGAGCAATCAAAGCCCTCCACAACAGAATATCAATCTCTTTTAACTCACATCACCTGAGACTAGAATGTTCTCTGTTTCCTTAACAAGCATGTGAATTTCAAACTCTGTATGTGTGCTAACATCATTTTTCTGGTTAGAAACTGTCACCTTCAATGCCATGAAGACTTTATGAACACGCAAATGATTAAAAACTTGGATTCTCTATATGGTTTAACATGGAAATAATTCTTGAAATTTGGCTTTTCTTTCATAATTACCGTTTTGTATCTTCCCCCAAATACTGTAACCTGTTTGATAGACAGAAATATAATGCACTGTATTCTTATAAGCCCCAATCAATCTTAAAATACTAGGTTCTCAATTCACATGACTTATTCTTTATTGAGAAATAACTATTATCTAATTCAAATCAAAGGCATTTTTGATTGAAGTATCAATGTTATTACAGGAAGTTTCCTTTAACTAAAAGACCTTTAGTTATGTGTTTACTTTAGAATTATTCTTTGTGGTTAACCAAATCAGTATGAATTATGTTTGCTTCAAATTTGTATTATTTATTGCTTAAATGATTCTATTTTTTTTAGTGATTGTTATGATGCTTACAGGGTTAAGTATACAGAAATGGACAGAAGGATTGGTAATTTGGAACTCATAAAATAGATGACCATATTAAAACTTCAAACAATATGAGTTCATAAGACCAAAACTGTTATTTTATGACTTTTCCCTCAAACCACTCCTTAAGGATGATGATGGTTTATTGTTTTCTGCTTCTTCTTTCAGAATTATATTTTGAATATGTAAACATATTTTTATATGTATATAGTTAGTTGTTGGCATTACATATCTGCATATATGTACATATATTTCATATGTATGAATCCATGTACATAGATGTACATATGTACTTTATCTCCCATCTATATATCTAGTAATATATTTGAGAGAGATAAAATAATAATAAATTTTTCCATACTATTTATATGCATTTTTTAATTTGATTTTCTTAGTCAAAAAATTGATAGAGCTCTATGATTGTAAATACATCACTAACTCATTTTAATAGCAGCTGCAGAGCATTTCATAATATTGCTTTACCATAATCAGGTAATTAAATGCCATGTTTTTGAGTGCTAAAAAATTACTCCCTCCTTTAATAATGATCTGCATCCATTTTTATCATGTATTTTCCTAACATATAAGGAAAAGATGTTTTAATCAAGGTAAATATATTAATAAATAATTGGACTGACTTCATTTCTTAGGGCTCCTTAAGTTGTTACGACAGGGCATTCGTATGCTGTTCCATCTACCTGAAATACGTTTGCCCACCTCCATCTGGAGATTCCCCACTCATTTTTCAATCTTCACCTTAATTGTTTTGGCTATTTTGGGTCCTTTGAATAACCATATGAATTTCAGGATCGAATTGTCAATTACTGAAGACATTTCTGCTGAAATTTTTATAGGAATCTCATTGCATCTGTAGATCAATTTAGGTATTACTGCCATTTTATCAATATTAACTCTTCCAGCTCATGATCATGGGATATTTTACCATCTATTTAGAATTTCTTTAATATTTTTCAAAAGAGTTTTTTTTAGTTTTCAGTGTACAAGTTTTACACTTCTTTTGTTAAATTTAAACCTAAATATTTCCTTCTTTTTGATGCATTGTTTGATTAATTTTATTTTTACAATGTTTGTTGCTGGGTTACAGAAATGTAATTGATATGTGCATATTGATTTTGTATCCTTCAGCCTTGCTAAATTCATTTATTGCTCAATAGTTTGTTTAGTGAAATTCTTAAGACTTTCTATATACAAGATCATATTATCGGCAAGGACAAACAGTTTTAATTCTTTCTTTCCTATCTGAATGTCTTTTATTATTTTCTGCTTGACTAATTGTTTTGGCTCTAAACTCCAGTAAAATGTGGAATAGAATGGTGAGAGAAGACCATGAAGATAATCAGACAACATGCTTTGTATGACTTCAATTTTTTTAACTCTATTGAGGCTTGTTTTATGGCCTCACGTATGGTCTATCTTGGAGAATGTCCCATATGCACTTGAATAGAATGGTAGAATGTGCATTGTGCTGTTGTTAGGTGGTGTGTTCTACAGGTGTCTGTTACATCTGCTTGGTTCATAGTGTTATTAAAATCTTCTATTTCCTTGCTGATCTTTTGACTAGTTGCTCTATCCACTATTGAACTTGACGTGTTGAGGCCTAGAACAGTTATTGATGAATTGTTTATTTTCCATTCAATTCTATCAATTTTTGCTTCATGTATTTTGGGGCTCTCTTTTTAGTTACATACGTGTTCATAATTGTTATAGCCTCCTAATAGATTGACGCCTGTATTATTATAAATGTGGTCTTTTATCTCTAGTAACACTTTTTTATCATAAGACTTATTCTCTTCCATATGTGTAGCCATTCCAACTCCCTATAGTGGCTCTTTGCATGGTACATTGCTTTCTATCCTTTTATTTTCAAACTATTTGTGTCTTCGAATTTAACTTGTATCTCCTGCAGATAGCATATAGTTTAATTTTGTTTTAATTTAGTCCAATACGAAAATCTCTGCCTTTTGATTGGAATTTGTAATCCATTACATTTAAAGGTATTATTGACATAGCTGTATTTATGTCTGCCATTTTGCTTTTTGTTTACTGTAGATCTTGTCTCTCTTTTGTTCCACTATGTCTCCTTTAGTGCCTCCTCTGGTATTATGTGGATATTTTATTGTGTAACATTTAAATTACTTTAATAAAATTTAATGATATTTTTGAGTTATAAGTGATTTCTCTAGGGTTTATAATACATATCTAAACTTATGAGAATCTACTTTAGATTTAAACTGACTTAGATCCAGTGTAACATATAATCTTTACTCTTCTACAGCTCCACTTATCCCAAATTTTGTGTCATTATCCTAATACATTTTACATCTATATCCACTGCAAAATAGCAATACATTTTTATAGTTATTACTGTATATAATCTTATGATTTTTAAAAGCTGAGAGAAAAAGAAAAATATGTATTTATAGAGATGGTTATATTAATCTTCTTATTCATATTTATGGTTCTCTTTATTTCTTCCTGTGGATTTCAGTTACCACCGAGTGTCATTTCCTTACCCCAATATATCTTTGCTCCCACCTTCCTCCTTTGTATTGTTATTCACAAATATATGTCATTTCTAAATGATACACTCATTAAGATTATATATATATTATTTATGCCATTGTTTACTTTTAATCATTTAAGAGAAGAAATATGTAATTATACTGCATCTAACAATAGAGCTTCAAAATACATCCAGCGGAAACTGATTAGAACAAAAGGGAGAACTAGAAAACATCAGCAATTATAGTTGTGGATGGAAACACTTTTCTCTCAGTAATCAACACAAGTTGACAGAAAGTTGACAAGAATGAAGAAGACATGACAAAGACTATCAACCAAAAGACCTAACTGGTGTTTAAAGACCACATCACTAATAACAGCAGAATATGTATTCAAGCGCACATATAACTTCCTTTAAGATATGCCAACAAACATCAACAAATTGAAGATATTTAAAGTATACTCTGTGATAATAGTGGAAACAAACTCAAAATCAATATCGGAAATATGTCTAGAAAATCTCCAAATATGTGGAAATTAAGCAATACACTTCTAAAAAGAAATGTGGATCAAAGAGTAAGTTCTACTAAAAAGTATTTTGAAGTAAATTAAAATGAGTGTACAACACTTAAAGAACTTTAGAAAAATTATAAATTACTGGATATTTAGAAATAAAATTAAAATATACCAAAAATATTGTACTATGTACAATAGCATCCCCAAATATGAAATATTTAGGGGTATCTAACTATGCAAAATTTCTGAAGTTAAATAAAAATATCAATGAATAACTAAATAAACATAGAGAGAGACCATGATTATATATCAGTAGATGCCAGTTCTCTTCAAATTTACCCGACAATTTCTTGCACTCACAATCTAAATCTTGCAGAATTTTTGTAGAAATTGACAATATTATTCGAAAATTGACATAGAAATGCAAAGGGTCCAGAACACCTAAGATAAGTTTCAAAAGAAGAATAAATTTGGAGGGCTAACATCACTTGATTTTATGATTTAATAAAAAGCCACAGTAATCAAAACACTATGGTATTAGCACAAGCATAGGCACATAGACCAATGGAAAAGTCCAGAAAGATAAATGTAAATATATATCAATTGATTTGCAACAAAGTTCCCAAGTTATTTCAATGGAGAAACAATTTCTACAAGTGCTGTTGGAATACCCATATGTGAAAGAAAAAAACAAAAACAGAAACAGAAAAAATCCCCAACACAATAACAGAAAACCTTATACCTATACTTCTCATCATATACAACTAAAAATTTTTAATTTTCCCCCATCAGTCTAGTCATGGAAGATTACCCAGTTTCCTTGCAGCTGCAAGTACATAGTGTAACTCTATTACATTACTGAGTCAACTACAGACATCAGTTCAATCTAAACAACTTTGTCAAATGCATAAATATGCAATCTATCCCATGTGTTGTTAGATCACTGTATGGCTAAACTCAGGAATCTCTAAATGTTAACTTTAATTCCAACTATATTTATTTTATTTCTGTATTTATTTGCATTTGAGCATACTTAAACTTGACAAATTGACTACTTAAGTTTTCTTTCAATTTACCCATAAATTGGAATCTTAATGACACGTCAGTCATTTGTTAATCCAGAAACTATGGTTTATATTCTCCTGTAACTGATGAGTTCTCTTTTGGTATATATTACAGTGAACACATACCATTAATTTTTTAATGTCATCCTGCAAATATTTAGGACTTTTAAGAAGAGTATTATTATGCTATCTAACTTTTATGTGTTGAAATGTACAATTTATATGGGGTAGGATTTTACTCATTCAAATCTCATTCCAAGTGGATTTTGATATGTTGCTGCAAACTAAGATTATTTGCATCATTACAACGTTAAGCCTACTGACTTTAGAGAAAGCATTATTCTACATTTTTTGTTTTTCTAAGAGCTAGTGAGTACATGGTTCTGTGATAAGTGCTCTGCTGTTGTTCACATTTTTAATACTAAATTAGATTTACGACTGGCAAAGAAGATCTAATGAACCATTTATAATTTATCTTTTTATGGACTTCAAAGAGTCTTATTAGAATTTTGAATATGCTGGAGCATGTGAATAGAAGTCTCAGGGAAAACAACCAAATTTAGTAAGACACACCATATGTTTAAAATGTTAAGCAATATATATTTATTTAGATATTTTAAATTTTAACTGATATGTATAAGGCACCTTCATCATACAAATAGGAGATAGTAATATTGACAAAATAATAAGTACAATATTATAAAATAATATTAAACATAACCATAATAATAAATTCAATATTCACCTATAAATATATAAGCATTTCAACATTGCTTAAAAAGAGTCAATGTATGCTACTTAGAAGAGCACCCAGAATTGTGTACAAGGTTAACTTAAAGTGCTTCTATAGATGGGTCAGAATAATGAACAGAAATCACATTACCTTAAAGAAATTATGCCACAATCACCATAACATATTGTCTAACATTTTGAAGTATCAAAATGAGACCAATTTACAATAGATAATGTGGAAATGTAGCGAATATTCAACAAACATTTATCAAATCTCTATTATAAAATATGTGGTGTGCTGAAAAAGTGGGTCTAAACAAAAGTCTAACTCTCATATATTTTAGTAGATTCAGACAGGCTGAAAAGTACTACATAATGTCCAGACAGACTACAATAAATTATAAAAACATAAATAGATAATTGTAAAATAAGAGAACGGAAATGTTACTTCTGAATTGTTCTTAATGGAAGGATGCTTGATTTACAATTTCATACCCATTATGGTGGCTAATATTTAAAAAAAGAAAAGTGTGGAGAGGATATGGATAAATTAGAACCCTCATACATTGCTGGTGGAAATTTAAAATGGTACAGTCACCATGGAAAACAGTGTGGCAGTTCCTCAAAAATTAAACATAGAATTACTATATGATCTAGCAAAAGCAGGGTCACAAATAGACATTTATACACCAAAGCAGCATTACGCACAGTAGCCAAAAGGTAGAAACAACCCAAGTGTCCATCAACTGATGAATGGATAAACAAAATGTGACCGATACATACAATGGAATATTATTTTGTCCTTAAAATGAATGAAAGTCTGATACATGCTACAACATGTATGAACCTTGAGAACATTATGCAAAGTGAAATTAATAGACAAAAAATGACAAATATTGTATGGTTTCACTTATACGATGTACCTAGAATACCCAGATTCAAAGAATGGTGCTTACCAAGGGATGCAGGAGGAAGAATGGGGAGTTCTTATTCAATGGTACAGTTTCAGTTTGGGATAACGAAGAAGATAGTGGTAATGGTGGCATAATAATATGAATGTACTTAATGCCCATAAATTGTACACTTAAAAATGGTTAAAATGGTAAATTCTATTGTGTGCATTTTACAGAATACACACACACGCACACAAAGATAATCCAAAAGAAGAAGGAGGAGGAAGAGGATCCATGTAGGATATCAGATTAGTGATGGGTGTAGGATTTGAGCCAGTATTGAAAGAAGAGATGACTGGAAACGAGAATTCTGGGCAGAAAGAAAACAACTGAGCAAAAGTTCAGACTTATGAAGTCCGGAGAACAATAAAATTTTCACTGTAGCTGGAGCATAAGATCTACACATGGGTGTGAACTGAACTCTGCAAGAAATGTTGAAGCCAGGTAAGTATATTCATGAGCGTCTATTTAAGGGTTTGAGCATGATGTATTATGCATTAAAGAATGGGCAGCTATTTACAGACACTTGCAAAAATAACAAAGGTGGAGCCAGCTAATAAAAGAAAAGTGTAATAGGATATATATAACATAAGAACCTGCCCGTGTGTGTGTGTGTGTTTAAAGAAACTTATAGGATTGAATGAGGCATGATTTATTCCTCAAATACACAGGAGTAATGATAGAGAAGATTTGGGACTGAATCTTAAGATGAATCTGGCAAAGGATTACTTAGAGCTTCCTAAGTTCTGCTCTTTAGTCTTAATTAATCAATTGAGTTAAATTCAAAAATATTTATTAAGCACACTACTTGTTACACAAAATGTGCTTAATAAGGACATAAACGTGTAAGTATACAATAGTGAACATGTAGATTCATTTCATTCACAGAGTGTATTCTTCTGCACAGTCTCCAAATAGAGTATCCACTCCAGAGAGAGTTTATGCCATCCATGAGCATATGAGAAAGAATATATTGGAACAGTTATTTATGTAGATATTACTTCTTTCTTTATAACTAATATTTTCCTGAGTGAGTTTTATAACTAAATAATATAACAATATAGTCATACATATTTGTGAATAAATATACATATAACGAGGTTGTATACTAAAGCTGTTAAGTAAGCCAATAAAAATTTTGCAGACAACTAGTTTCCCTTTTCTCTCAAGCACTAAAATTTACTCAGCTTTATTCTTGAGCCTGAGGCGAAGAACAGATGAATATAAGGACATTCAAAGAAGACCAGCAGTTCCCACCCCCGCAATCTTCTTCCATGATTCAGATACGCACTCATTTGATGAAAGAAAATATTTCCTAGTCCAAGAGTATGAAAGATAATATTTTAAAATCTTTTAGAATTTTGTATCATACGACATATTCTCTTTTCCAGTATATAAGTAAAGAACATATATAGCATAGCTATCCTCAGGAAATGTGCTGCATTTATAAAATATTAATTTGTCTGGTATTTACTGAATTTGTTTTTAAAACAAGAGAGATATTAAGCATACTGATATTCTTGCTAAAATTAAACATACAATTTCTTCCAAGCAACATTTGAAAGAATTCTTGTGTATTTTTCTATATATTCACACATTTTCTTTTTAAATCAAATGCAAATTCCCTTCTACTGTTAAGATGTAGTAGTTAAAATTTTAAAACAAAACAAATATAATACATAAAGCTAATAAATAAGTTTAAAACATGATCACATACTACAAAAATATACCATATTTTAAATTAGAAAAATATTTAAATGAGTATATTATTTAAGAAGAAAGAAATTTGAGAAAATCTTTTGAATGGGTTTCAATTCCTCTTAATATCTTCAACCTAAATTACAGTATCCTCTGCAGCAAAATTTAGATACTCTCTGGTTAACTCTGGCCCTGCTCATGGCTAGCTAGCTGTTCCTTCTTCTTTTTTTTTTTTTTTTAGGAAGATTAGCCCTGAGCTAACATCTGCCACCAATCCTCCTCTTTTTCCTGAGGAAGACTGGCCCTGAGCTAACATCCGTGCTCAGCTTCCTCTACTTTATATGTGCAACGCTTGCCACAGCATGGCATGCCAAGCGGTACCATGTCCGCACCCGGGATCCTAACAGGAAAACCCCAGACCACCAAAGCAGAACGTGCGAACTTAACTGCTGTGCCGCCAGGCTGGCCCCTAGCTGTTCCTTCTAAATGCTTCTTCGTTCAGAGCTACTAAACGCATCTTCTCAACTCCCATTGGAACATCTGGGTGCTAAGTCCCATTTATTCACTGACTGCTAGCTGACTTTGTAGGTGATGAACAGTTAATGATCACCATCTAAACGTGATTTCCCTTTATTTAAATATATTTACTCTTCCCCTAAATAAATGTTTGTATTATAACAAGCACCTAATACTGCATAGACCATTACTAACCCTCTAAAAATCAAATTTGTAGAAATTTCGCTCAGCCTTTTAGGAAACATGAATCAATCCTCCTTAACACACAATCCTGAGGAAACTGTCTTTCGCATGACTGCGTCTCTCCATTTCAGAGAATCGGGCCCCGGCATACAGATGATATTTTTCCTCACGTTTAACACTATAAATTATATGTTGTCATATCACTTCGTTAGTTAAATTACTTGAATACTTTTCTTCTTTAACAACCTTTATTGATTCTAATCTTAGGCATAGTTCCCTCTCAAGAGCTTATGGTATAGGAATAAGACAACTTTAAAGTCTAAGGATTATATTATTTGAGATTCTTAACAGATTTTACATAAACCAATTATTTGGATCTCTAACTGAAACACAGATATGCCAGGGTCTAGTTCTATTCTCAGCAGTTTTGACTTATTTGTCTTATTTTGATAAGAATCAAATGGCCTTCCTGAAGAGAAGTAAGAAAAGGAAATCGGTTCAAAGAGATGTCTTGCCAATAAGGTTTCAAGAACAAAGAATAAATGGACAGCTAATAGTTTCATTGACATAGGCCCTGCCAAAGCAACTGTCCAAAATATCCTATATATTATTATACAATCACAATTTAAAATTAGCCAATATAATATTATGTTTTTGATGACAGTATATTATTGATTCCATAGAATACAGGTTTGGTTGGCTAATACAGATCTGATACTTCCTGTGTGAACCTAGGATGCATAAAGACATTACAAATAGATATATACATAGATGCAGCTGTTGAGCTAGAATGCTAAAAGTATTCAATAGCTGGCATAAAAATGTCAGGTTCTTTTACTATATTGACTTATATTGTAATTATCTTTTTAATGTTATTTTGCATAGAAATTTCTATATGTAAGGAGACTTAAAAGTGTGCAAACATAACTTTTTTATTTTGCAAATGATTCAACGGATGCCTGAATAGCTTGTCAAAGTACATATAGCTATTGGGTAAGAAATGAATATTTAAATTTTAATTTTCTATCTTCTTGAGCATTGCTTTAGCTATTATTCAATAACTATATCATGAACACAATTAGTTTACTTTTAAAAGGCTCATTTTCTTACATCTAATCCTTAATAAGCCTGAATGATCCTGAGCATTCCACCCAATTTGTGTTTTCCATTAAATTCTTATTACTCAAAAATTACCCTATGAATGGGAATATTTATGGGCATTAGTATTTGACTCTCACTAAAACATCTAAATAATGTAAGATCATTTTATTTTTCAAGCTGTAAAGTTACATTATAAACTAATAAACATTAAGCCTCTTTACCATGATGACTTTTTGAAGGCAAATTAATGAATTTACATTCTTGTAAAAAGATTAAGGAATAACTATTCTTGTAATAAAAATCTATTAAAAATTTAATATATTCTAATAATGACATTTAGCAAACTTGACTGCAAACTGTTGTATGAATGAAATAAGGGAGAACTTTTCTCCCTTTATGTTATACCTTAAGCTAGCATTTTATCTACATAACATATAATTGTATTAGTAGCCATATTATTTCCTATTATTTACTTTTCATCTAATTTTACTGTTTTCTAGTAGAAATAAAATTAAACTAGTGCTTATCCATGGACTGTTCCAGCAGTCCTAGCACTAGGTAGAGAAACCACAAATGGAGAAATTACTTATGGGTTGCATTCTGGACCATATCTTCTTTTAGCCCTAAAGAACTATATAGATTATGTAATTCAAACTTTTCAGAGTACAGATGAGCAAACTAAAGATTTTAGTAACTAATGACTTTTTAAAATTAGCATTAGGAGAAATATTACAGCCCAAATCCTGTAGTTTTTTGTTCAGGGCTTTAACATGTCATATGTGGCAGAAGGTAATTTGGTGACCAGCACAGTGTCTCTGTTACAATATATTCTACTCTACTCTCCTCATAGAAATCCGAGTCTAATCATTTCTTGTTGAATCTTAGCTGTCTTCCCACTACTTGTAACCACAAATATGGCAAGACTTCATAGGCTGGGTCATAAGAGGGCATGCAGCTGCCACCTAGCTCTCTTGGAACTCTGGTTCTCAGAACACTCCCTCTCATGGTATTTCCACTCAGATACTGATGCCATATTGTGAGAAGCTCAAGGCACATGAAGAGGCCACCTATAGATGCTCTGGTTGACAATTACAGCCATTCCAAACCTTCAGATGACCCCTCTAAAATGTTAAGTGTCAGTGAAGAAGATATCTGGGAAGTAAATCCTCCAGACCAAATTGTTCTAGCTTTTAGCCATTCAAGTCTTCAAAGACAAGATGCTGGACATCATGGAGCAGAGAGAAACCATCACCACTGAGCTTTTTCTGAATTTCTGTCCAACAGAACCTGAATATTATAAAGTTTTTGTGAATTTACACCACTAAATTTTGAGGTTATCTTATGCAGCAATAGTAGCTAGAATAGTAGTCCAAGGAAGGCACATGTTGAATGTGAAAGTTGGAGAAGGACACCAAGGTCTCAACATGTAGGACACATATGCTATATGAAGTAGAAACCTAAAGTGATGTCCTGGGGAATGTAAACAATAATCCCCATCATCCCACTTCTAACAGGAAATGGTTATGTGAAAATGAGTATCTTTTCAACCATATGCACAAAATTATCTTTGTTTTTCTCTGAATTACATCTAGGAAATCTTTCTCTAAAGTAGATAGTATAATTCAATTACCCACAAATTTAAGAATTCACCTATATTCAGTTAATATTTAAAGAGAGGTTTTTATGCACAGAGTATTATTCACCAATGGGAGAACACACAGAAGGAGAGTTAGCCAGTTAATGCAGATTCGTAGACACACGCTAGACTTCCCAATCAACTGAACTTGGTCTGGAGGCATGAACCTTCACAGAACCTCATACTGAAATAACATTTATGGTGAAACTGAAATTTATTCTCTTCTTTAGACTTGTCTACATAATGGAACATATATATGTGAGTGGAAACATATGTATATACTTCGGACCCTGCTTACGGTCTCATCTGACTACAATCCAGGTATCTGTGAGGGTTACAGTCTTATCAGAGGCTCAATTGAGGAAAGACCTGCTTCTAAGATCCCTCAGGCTGTTGGCAGAATTCATCCGCTTGTGGTTTTAGGGCCAAAAGCCTTATTTCCTTGCTGTGTGTTGGCCAGGAATCGCTCTTACCTCTTAGAGGCCTCTATTAGTTCTTTGTCCCATGGCTGTCTCACACCATGGCAGTTTACCTCTTCAAAACCAGCTCTCTCTGCTACACTCTCTCACTCTAATCTACTAAGATAGCGTCTTATATAATGCAATGTAACCAGTATTGTGACTCCCATTCACCTTTGCCATACAGCATAAACTAATCATCGGCATGGCACCGCATCACCTTTCCTGTATTCTGTTGGCTTAGAATCAAGTCACAGGTCCTTCCCATACTCACCCCGAGGAGGAATTACATAAGATTGTGCCTCATTGATAGGGTCACCCTAGGGTGTGTCCCCCACAAATGTCTTTTGAAGAATGCACTCAATCATATGAAAAACATGATAACAGGCAAGAAGCAAACTATGCCTATTTTCAAAAGAAGAGGCAAGACTCCAAAGAATTTTTTCCCTTTTTATCTCTCCTTAGACAAGTAGATGTTTAATTATTAATGCTATCTAATATTTGAGTAATACTTATGTATGAGATATTATCCTAAGTCATAATAACCCTATGCAGCATGTTTTATTATCACTATTTTATATATGAAGAAAAGAGGCAGTGAGATATTACTAATTTACTTAAATTCACATTGTTAATAAGTGGCAAATTGAGAATTGAAGATCATTTTCCTGCAACTCTACACTGTTTGTTCTTATAAGAGTTGATGAAGATAATTTGCATTATTTCAGGCTGAATGTATTGTAGACTTTAAAATAACACCTAAAAACAGGAACCATATTTTATGTGTTTAAGAAATACATACAATTTCTCCTTTATGCATGCACAAGCCACTGAAACCTGTTATGAATACCTGCACATTGATTAATATGAAAATAAAGTACAATTGCTATGGAAACTTTGGTTTCTGGACTGATCTGATCATAAGTCCATTTCGCATCAAGCACTATCTCAGAGTGAATGATGTAGAGAATCTAATGTTATATTAAAACCTATCTTGTACAATTTACCACAACCTGACCTTTATCCCACGGTTGATAGAATCAGTATTAACAGACTATCTGCTTCCTACATGGTGTTTGAAAATTGATTACAACATATTCCTTGACCTTTTTATTTTGTTCCTGTATATGCTACCTGCCTGTCCTGTTTCAATCCTTGTTTCTTTTAAACATCACATTTGGTATTGGTTGTTCTCGGTCTGTGTTCTCTATTCTAGGTTGTCTTGTCCCCTTCAATAAAATTGCCTATGAGTCATTGAGTTATTTTTGCTGCTAGTTTAACTAAGAACTCAATGTCTCTTTCCTTCCCTCTTTCTCTTCCTCTCCGCCTCCCCTTCCTCCTTCCATTTCCTTATCCTCTTCTTGCTCCTCCTCCTCCTTCTGCCTTTCTCTAGCTCTCCCTCTCACTCTGTATCTCTCCTATGACTCCCACTTCCTATTGAGAACTTTGTTTCACAAAGGAAATAAAAAAAATTTAGGGAAACATAAAATTAAGTGATGATCTGTGCCACATACAACTTCTTGTGGATCTCTGAGAAATGTTTAAACTTTCTATTTATCTAACAATACACGTTCTAGATTGAAATGTCTTAAGAATTGGCTGCACTTCCAACAAAGGCTGAATTAGGAGTGAGGCTTAACCAAGAGAATGAAAAAATTTAGTGTCCTATGATTTCAGGAAAAAAAAATTGGAAACACAGACACACTCATGAAAATATGTGGATTTATTCTAATAGTTACTTGGTATCACTTAGAAAACTTAATTGAATGTACCTTTTCACATATGGATCAGCATAATATTGGCTGGATCTAAGTATTTAACCTTATTTAAATGTCTCAGGTGAGGCACTCTTCTAAACATTTGAAACAGGTTTTGTGTTTTCAAGTTCATTAGCACTACAACACTCCCAATTAACAACTTTTCACCTGCCACAAAATTTTTCTACACTCTAATCTTTTAGGTCAAATTTTTATTTCCACAAATATAATTAATTTGTAATTAATATTTTACCATTTCAGCTAAATTATTTGGATTTTTAAATTCATTTCTTTGTTGCCCTCATTGATTATTTTCTTCAATAGACTATTCTAATTGAAGATATTTGGACATTCTGTTGCACTGTAGGTGTATCAGGAACAGATTAGGTGCTTTTATTTTTCAATTCAATCAATATATTTAACACCTACCAAGATTTAGCTTCATGTATGCAATTTAAAGTCAGAAAAAGGTTAATGTGTTGGGAAAATAGACAATGAATTGTTTTTGAATGAGGGAGTGAAAAAATGGAGGAAAGAAAGAATAAGTGAAGATAGTGAAAAGTGTTCATTTTTATTAAAACTGATAGAAAATCTAATTGAAATAAAGTAACAAATATCATTCTTTTATTCACTTGTACAACAAACGTCCAAGGAGTGGCTTGAAAGTATCACTCTGTAAGGAATAAAACATATCTTATGTTGATTATATTCTAAAAGTAAACATTTATTTTTAAATTTATGTGGATTCCATTTATACGACATTCTTGGAAAGACAAAACTGTAGTGAAGGAGAATAGATTAGTGGGATTGAGGATTGGGGCGGTGTGGTGTCGGTTATCAGGTGGTTCTTAGCACAGGTGGCTTCACATGTGCTAAAATTCAGAAAAATACACATCAAAATTAGTCAATTTTACTATATATTAAAATAAAACCCAAAGAGATACACTTTATACTAATTATAATGGTTAAAATTAAATAAACTGACAAGATCAAACTTTGTTAATGACGCGCAACAATTGGAACATTCATTCACTGCTGGTAGAAGACTAGGTTTGCACAACACTGTTAGAAAACTCTTTGGCATACCTACTACATAGGAGTATCTTATAACCCCAAAATTGCTATCCTATAAATATATCCAGCAAAAATCATACATAAATACTAAAATGTGTATAATATACGTTTGAGTAGTATCCTTTATAATGGAGTTCTTTGTGTGGAATATATTCGAGGACAAAAAGAACCTAAAGGTAATTTTTTAAAGTTAACTAATAATTTGAACTTAAGTTCTGAAACATTTTTCAATGCTATTTTTGCAATTGAATGCATATAGTGGAAAAGAAAAATAGTTCATGATTGTTAGAATCCAAGATTTTAAGCATAAAAGAAAAAATATAAGTAAAAACACAGTCTTCCTAAATTAAAATTGGAAAAAATATCAACTTAAGATACATTTTCATGAAAAAAATATATTTATTAAAAAAGTCTGTTTCTGACCTCTAACTACTGAAATATGGAAATAATGCCTAATACGCTATTTACAAACAGACTTAATTCCCAGACATGTTCCCTAAATACCATTTCTCTGTAAGGGTATCAAGGCTGATTTAATACCTGAGGGAGCTGTACCAGTAAAATGAAGCAAAATCTTGTGACACAAGACAGAAATGAAGGATTATTGTTCAATGATGTGACAATTTGAACATCAAATACAGTATCATATAAAATATGATAAAAACAAATAAAATTATGCTAATATATAAACAACAGAGGATAAGAGTAAATCAAATCAGTATTATGTAATAATTTCCCCCAAGTTTTTGGAATTCTAAAGTAGAAGTCAAACTCTTCACTTTTTTGACAAGTCTTTTGCCACAGAACTTGTTGCTTTTGGAAAATTCAGGTTTATGACTTGAACTTAAAATAATACTTAGCTACATAGAGGACAAGGTATGGAAGTATCTGCCTTTTTATTTAAAATACAGGGAAACATTATGAGCAAAATTTAAGACCTAGGACATATGTTCCTTCAAACACAGTAGACTTCTAGTTAGGGCCTACAAATCTCCAAGCTCTCTTTTCTACGACGGGGGCTTCTATACCAGTTACAGAGATTATTGTATTGCTATTCCAACTCTTCTTCATGCTTCTAGTGTTTTCCCTTTCTACAGCATTTCCCTTACCAATAATCCTAAAATCTCAGTGTTGAAATTACATTTAGAATAACACTTTACTTCCTAAAATCATCATTATAAGAAAGCATAATATTTTTTAATGTGACTAGTATTGCATTGTATCTTCAAAGAGACGAAACCGTTGTCTACTTTATAAATAGCCCCTAAAAATCACTACCTATTGAAAAAAAAGTGAAGAACAGCATCTTCTCAAGAATTTCTTATCCCTAGATATTATAAGAAAGAAGATAGAAACATTACTTGAAACTTGAATGATCTATGTTAGAGTAAACGAAAAGGAAAAATCTAAAAGTTGTGAAGTTATTAAAACATGTCATAAATTTACTGTTTTGTGTTTTATCTTATTATCAAACCATTATTAATATATTTTTATCTAAAGAGCAATTGATATAGCGTAAAGACGTCACACAATCGCTTTCATCAAGCCGGCCATTTTTTAATGCTGAGGACAACTAACTCAGAAAGTACTGCAATTTAGTCTTATTCTATACATATGATCATATATTTTTTTACAAAAGTTTTCCTTATTGTCTAATGATTGGACTTCATAATATGAAATATATTTTATTGTATTAATAATTGTCACAAATATTTCTATAGAAAGTTCAATAAAGTATTTGCAGTATTGGAGAGGAGAAACTTTCATTTTCTGGGTCTATTTTTCCATGTGGGGGATGTTTTCCTGAGTGGCACTGTTGGCCCCTTTCAGCCATCCACAGCTATTCCTGCCCATCGGAGGAGGATTGGTTTATCTGAGAGTGGAGTTATGAGGAGAGCTAATTATGTTTAGCTCAGATCTTCCCTCCTTTATTCCCTTCATATCTACGCACCTGCACAGAGGATCTCTTCTCCTCCTTTCTGGGCCATGAATTAGATTTAGTCGGACAGATTCCCATCAAGGAGACCTTTCCAGTTCTACTAATTTCAGTGTCTAATGGGTATGTTTATTCAGAGGTGTTATGTAAACAAGCCATTTTATTACTAAATCTATAGCCACGTATGCAAATCTAGGCTTTGTCAGTATATTATTATAAAAAATCATTTTATTCCACCTGCTTGAAGTCTATCATCCTCTATTTATAGGGGCTCAACACAAAAAAAGTGAAAAATTCTTTTCCTATTTGTTTTAATCCTAGATTCTGTTGTATTTGTCTGTGAATCTATAGGCAGAGACACAGAATTATATTAGGAAGTGAAATACACATGCAATGTGGCTAGGTACACCCCTTTAAAGTTTGGTGGAAATTGGTTAGGCTCAATTCACACAGAATTTGTAGGGAATTATATTGTATCATGAGGACAGTTTTATGCAATTGTGCAGTTGGATTTTAACAATGCAGCCTTAGTAGGTGACTTTTATAATGAGGAATGCTGCTGCTGGACAGTGAACTGGGCTACTCCTTCCCTCTCAGTTCAGCACCAGGGTGACCAAAGTGTGGGACTTAGAAACTGAAAATTTTCAAATATGCTTGAAGAGAAAGTATTTAAACTAAGGTCTAAATTTCTCAAAGCCAGAAATAGCTAAGAAAATTACAACTGAGACCGTATGCCCAGGTGAATTTGTCATCTGGCTATACTCAACAATGTGTCATAAATATACTCTTTACGGGCACTTTCTTACATTAAAATTTACTTTCCAAGGCTCTGGTCTCCAAGCAACCAGCAGAGACTGACAATCATCCTGGTAAAGCTGGAACCAAATGATTTTCCCCATCAACTCCATTTAACTAAGATACCATTAAGACTACCAGTTTCTTTGGCAATGCTTGGTCCTAGGTTATCATAATATAATTTTGCCAGAAATAGCTGTGCTATAGAAATTAACGAAACTAAATTGCTTGCATATGAGCCAGTCCTTTCTTATTCACTTGTTGGGCTTTTAGATAGACAAGGAAATACTTGTGGTTGAGTACAACATGGAGATCTCAGAGAGACTTTGCCTCTTTTCTGACATGCTATAGACGTTATAACTCTTGAAGAAAAGGTAAATTTCACCCAGATATCTAGCATGTCTTAGGATTAGACTGAGCACAGAAAAGAAAAAAGGAATGTCTTTTGACTTTAACAATTTTATAATCAGATTATTTATATTTTAACTTATGTTGGAATAATTATTTAACTTTAGACTTTATTTCATCAAGGATTTTGAACTTACCTTACCTCAAGGACCTAAAAATACCTAAAGTACCTTTATTTAATATTTTGATCAATAATTACTTTCTCCCTGACAGTAATGGTGGATATTCAAACTGAAGACATCTCATTGTGGTTGGCATTTTTGTTTTTTGACTGTCTGTATTTTATCATATAATCTCCCTGTAAAACTTTGCATAATACCTATGGATAAAAGTTTGGACTTTTTTGGTCTGAGGTTCAAAGTAGACTTTGAGTTAATTGAATTAATCTACTCTGACCTTTTAAAAAAGATTTTCTGTGGAAAAATTTAACTTTCTCTGCAGTGATGTTAGTATGATCAGCAAATGATTAGGGCCTAGGAAATTAAGGAAAACGGCCCAACTGCAATCTCTCTTTGGAGCCATCATGCCCACAGGAAGTGTCACTACTTACTAAATTCTGTGTGTGCGTGTGTCTGTGTGTGTTCTCTATATGCTTGTGGAGGTTGCATTATTGCCCTCCTGTGAGGCTTTTACATTTTGGAAATTTCCCTACCCGGCCCCTCTCCATGCCATTCCCCAGGCTTGACTAGGTGAATTTCTTTAGACCTGTAACTCTCAACCAGAGACTATCTCGTCCCCAGGGAACATTTGGTAAAGTCTGGAGACATTTGAATTTCTTACAGCTTGGGACTTTGATGTCCATTATGGTGACTTCTGTATCTATCTTTTGGTTGGTTCTGAATTCAGTTGAGAAAGAAGCATTTTATTTATTGCTCTGCATAACATTTTAAGAATGTATGTTACGATAAAGTTGCTGATTCAGGAAAACGTGAACATTTCCATTGGAAGGGTTTTTAATCTCTAATGATGCCAGAAAGTTTTAAAAATCACCTCCTATTGAAAGGCTAAAGCGTGTCAATGGCCTGCTTAACTGAGCAAATTATAAATCTAACACAGTTTTAAATATAGTTTTACTGAAATCGCAAATAATTTGCAACTTGTTAAATAGTTCATGGATACTGGGTCTTAACAGACTTGGAAAAGTGAAGATTTGAAAATCACTTTTTATGAGATCCAGCAGACATCACCCTCATAGCTTCCTTTCCTGAAACTAACACTTATGAGAGAGACTGGCAAGTTCAGTTCAGTGGCAAAATGGCTAGCGCCAAATTTATCTAAGCAAAAAACTCCTGCTCGATAGTCAATGATTCTTACAATTAGAGGGAGCAAAAAAAGCTTAAATATCTGGAGCCAGGTGTGGGAAAACACCTTCAGAATCTCTTCACTTAAAGATTGTCTACTCTTCTGTGCCTGTGCTTTTCTTATCATTTATCAAAATACATGGTGGACAGACACAAATAGACGTGTTTGTCTGTGTTACATTCTGTTTGGCCTCCTTGTCACATTGCTTTTTACCAGACGGCAACTTACTCTTTGAAGGGAGTTTTGTCTTATGAATACCTGATTCAGAGTACTTGGCACATAGTGAGGCTCAATGCTTGATGGTTGAATTGGTGAGCACTCAGAAATGAATAAATGAGATATCACTTACACCTGTCAGAATGGCTATAAATACCAAGACAAAACGTAACAAATGTTGGAGAGGTTGTGGAGAAAAGGGAAACTTCATATACTGCTGTTGGGAGTGCAAACTGGTGCAGCCACTATGGAAAACAGTATGGAGATTCTCAAAAAATTAATAATAGAAATACCATACAACCCAGTTATCCCACTACTAGGTATTTATCCAAAGAACTTGAAATCGACAATTCAAAGAGATTTCTATAGTCCTATGTTCACTGCAGCATTATTGACAATAGCCAAGACATGGAAGCAACCCAAGTGCCCATCAGCAGATGAATGGATAAAGATGTGATATATATATACAATGGAATACTACTCAGCCATAAAAAAGATAATATCATCCCATTTGGAACAACATGGACCGACCTTCAGGGTATGATGTTAAGCAAAAGAAGCCAGACAGAGAAAGACAAACACCATATTATTTCACTTACATGTGGAAGAAAAACAAACACATAGATAAAGAGAACAGATTAGTGGTTACCAGAGGGGAAGGGGGTTCTTTCGGGGGTGGGCCTAAAGAGTAAAGGGGCACATATATATGGTGATGGACAAAAATTAGACTATTGGTGGTGAGCACCATGCAGTCTATACAGAAATTGATAAATAATAATGTACACCTGAAATTACGCAATGTTATACACCATTAGGACCTCAATAAAATAATTGAAAAAAATCAGATAAACATGAAAATTAGAGACAATCTAATGTTTCTGTTTTTATAATATTTTTGCATATTTATTCTTCCCCTAAATCTGCACTTTATAAGAAAGAGAAATTTAATGGTGTTACTGTAACACCATTTTTTAGACCAGGAGTTGACCTCCATTTTCATGAGATTGTAAGTGGCTCACAGCTACTGAATTTCTTAAAATGAAATTCAAGCACATCTATGAGATAAACCAAAGAATGTAGGAGTGTAGAGAAGACAATCAGAAGTTGTAAAATATAATTCTCCTGCCTGGAAAATTCTTTCAAATAGAGAACCCAGAGCCTATAACCTCTCTTGTCCTCATGACAAAGTTACACCACGCTGGTGTTTAAAGTTTCAGGCTAGGCTCTTTGCCGTATTATGATTGTGAAATACCTTTTTGAAACTGTGTGTTAGATCTCTTGGTTTCAGATGAAAAATGGTATCTATTCTATATTTTTGTGTTCTAATGTAAGAGAATTTGAAGTTACACTAATAAAAATATAAAGGAGGTAATTTCCCTTAGATGCTTAGACTTCATAAAAAATTTAGAAAAGCTGGAAGAGTTTTGGACCTCAAACTTCTTTATGTTCAGCATAACATTATATTATTTTAAAGCGTTGTGTATTTCAGAGGGAATTTCATTTTGTCAAACCTTCTCTGTCATCTAAAGGAAAGTCTGTACCCTGCACACCCACGCTATCCCCTACTGGTGCTATCTTGTTTGTCTCTTAGAGTGCTACTTTGCAGAGCAAAGAGAATGTTTTCCCCTGAATTCACGAAAAAATAGACCTCCTTTCTGATGCCCATTTATTTTATATAATAATGCTTTTTTTCTGCCATACAATTTACCTCCATGAACCAGTCCATATTTGCTTAGTTGCAAGCATAAAGACTTCAGGTGAGTAGCATTGTATTGGTCATTTGAATTCAATGTAGATAAAATATTAATCACTATGAGTTCCAATTCTTTGTTTTTAACAGAATTGTATATTCTTCTTAGCTATGACTATCCCCTGACTCATTATTCTGCCTCACATTTTACCAATTTGCAAAAAAAAAGTTTAGTTTCTTTGATTTTGCATTGACATAATTTTGAAAACGTTCGTGTAGACTAGAAAGGTCCATTTAAAGTCACTTTCCTGTGCAAAATAAATTGAAGGTGTTGAAAAAGTTAAAGATTTACTTCCTAATTTAGAATGAATTCTTATAAAGAGGTTTTCAATTCCAGGAAATGTATTTTCCAGGCAAACTTTTATCAATGAGAACGTATAAAAACAAGCACAATTGTACAATTTATACCTTTAAATAAATCACTGTAATCTTCCCTTCTGTAATACTTTTGCATAGCTGCTATTTATATATGTAAATATACATATATATTCTGTCTAAACATTTTATGAACATGTGAGTTAAAATCTATTAAAAAGTCACAATTCACAGGATAAATGAAGGAATAGGATACATAATACTCCCATTTTCATTTACAAAGGCACCAGTTTATTAAAAGATGAACTTAATGCTAGAATGTTAAGACTGACAAGAAAATCAGAATAGAAATTGGATCTGGTGCCAGTAAGCTTGTCCATCATCTCAGGAGAAAATCTGTCTCACAGGGTCATCTGGCTAGGTCCCATGCTATCCTGGTCGAGTGGGGAAGTATTTCAGCAAAAAAATTCATTTGCGAAGTTTGAGTGAGGAAAGTAACCCCCAACATGTTGCAAAAAAGTCACGCTTTTGATGTTGATTTCGTTGTTGCATTGCTATTTTTTGTCTTTATTTTCCCCACTGCAATTGATTTGTCAGCTCATCTCTGGGTCAGGTTGGATTCCCTAATTTGGTGCCAGAGTCAAGCCCTCAACAGCAGTCATATATAATGTATAGGCAGTAATGGCTGTAAGAGTGTTGATACCCTGCGGCATGTTTACTGAGGCATAGGTATTCATCTTGCACAACTTCATAAACAATCCACTCACAAACACCTTTGCTCCTGATCTTGGATACATCAGAAATGGGCTTTGTTTTTTTTCCACAGAGCCCTGGGCCAAATGATGAATGAGTCTTTGGCATTCTCTGGGCTCCCAGAAATGCCTCTCCTTGTCTTGTACTACAAAAATTCCAAGTTATTTAGCCTGTGAATATGGACTTTGAAGCCAGGGTGAAGTATCAACATGTAACATCCATGAGACATATTCTGCCTTATTTTGTTCATATGCCCACTCAAGGCCCACTATGAGTCAGGCATTATGATAGTTACTGAAGATAAAGACAAAACAGGATGGCTGCCTCAAAATTTCATAACAGAAAAAGACACAGCCAAATGTATTAATAACTACCTTGAATAATTTCTAATACAAAGTGAGCTATTAATAAATTCATTTGGTATAAATAAAAGTTGATTTTTTGTTAATATTTTTGTTTTCTTTTGATATTCTATAAATGTGTAAATTAACCAAAATCTGATTCTAAGGCTTTCAACTGGAGGTGACTGGAGACTGTACCTCCATCATTTTCTGTATTTCTTCCTAAAACGTAAGTCAAAGGAGACGATAGATAGGAAAGATCTCACTGGTTATGCGAATACTCTCTCTCCAGGTGAGTCACTTGTGCCAGATCCCAAGCCTCTCCCAGGTCCCCAGGCTCTGTGGCTTCAGGCCATGCATGGAGCAGGGTGAACTGGGGCATGTTGGGAAGGCCCTATGCCTGAGATCCGCTCTCCCGGGTTTGCCTCAGAGTCACCTCCTCAGAGATATTGCTACTTCCCAAGAGTGCTGCTTCTGCTCATATGGTGACTTTCAAACTCCTTCCGTTTTTCAAAAACTTCCATGCCCTTGTCTCCTCCTCACCCTTTACCTCCTACAAGAATCCCAGTTAGGAAAATATAGGTTTTAGAACAACAAAGCAAAACAAAAAACCAAGAATTAAAGTACATTCAGCCAGTTTCATCTTCAGAGAAGACTCATAATCCATCCCAAGGGACAATTGAGCACAGGAAAGGAGGTGGGGGAAGGTGAAGGATATAACTTGAGTATGATACGCTATTGGAAATTTTAGTTTTTTAAACACGTTTAATAAATATAAGCCAACGATTATAATGCCATGAGAATGCTATGATAGAGGAAATCACCAGCCATGAGATAAACAGAAAAGATGCCCCTAACCCCTGACCATGAGGAAATCAGGGAAAAATCTAAAGTTTTTGCTGGGATGGACTCCAAAAGGATTTTCAGACACAGCTGAGTCTTAAAAGACAGAATGAGTTAATCGCGAGGTTGAAAGGGAAGGAGTTTATTCCAAGCAGAAAAAGCAAGTACCACTAGTGAACGTTCTGACCTATTTAAGGAATCACACTTGGATGAGAAGACACAGCGTACAGAATGTGGAGAGTGCTGCGAGAGAGGGCTGGCAAGACAGTGGCCAGATCACAAATGTTCTTGTCTACTCTGGAGATTTTATTTTATCTTTAAGACAATAAGCTGCTCGTGTACAATCTCTGGTGAATCCTTTATTTTTATTTATTGCCTTATCTATTACACTTTCTTTCAACTGCTCATATACTTAACCTAAAACTATGAGATCTTTAAGTAAAAAGAACATGACTCATGCTATTTCCTATGAGTGTTAATA
Source organism: Equus caballus (assembly GCF_041296265.1). Classification (NCBI taxonomy): domain Eukaryota; kingdom Metazoa; phylum Chordata; class Mammalia; order Perissodactyla; family Equidae; genus Equus; species Equus caballus. The sequence continues at coordinate 70,847,343 of NC_091692.1, read as the reverse complement.
CAGTGCCATTTAAATGGTAATTCTCAGTAGTTTAACATTTGGATCTTGCTATTTATAGCATGCATGTAGACGTAGTATATTTGTTCATTTTACTTAAACACTAATTTCTGTTTCCATGCCAAATTTTACTTATTAACTCAAATTTTGCTTATTGAAATCATGTTGTATTCTATTTTTCCCTTAACTTTCAAGTTATCTAATCAAATTTTATTGTTTACAATTAAATCAGTAACTCCTTTAGCGATGAATATAATACATCTTGATTTCCTTTTTGGAAACTGAAGACATTTTAGCACGGAAGGAATTTGTTAAAAAGCACGATAATTTTATTTATTAGATATATTTTTAAAAAGACAGGAAAACAGGAAAAAAATATTACTTTCCCTGACTGAGTATATGTTGAATCAATTTTAGTTATGGAAATAATAACTATGTTTAGTATTTGATTACTCACAGTCATAGTCACTCCAGAAATTTGTTGGGATATTTTAGTAATCAAATTAATATCATACTATCTCCATATAGGCTACAGAAAGAATTATTTGCTTATTAGCATAGTAGAAAATAATCAAGCTAGAGGATCAGTAAGACAGTAGACTACATTAAGAAACAGAGGAAAAATCCACTATCTTATGTGATATTGTGTTATTCTTTATGGTGTGTAGACTCGAGATGTTTCCTTCTTCCAATATATGAATCTACCCATTTGTGTGTATGTGTGTATGAGTAGCTAATTTAAAAAAATTAGCAAAGAGACTGCCAATACCTCCACATATCTATTCTCTCTTCTGTCCTTACTAATACCCCTCCCTTCACTTTTTATCTGGGTACAGGATGGAAAGAAGAATAATGGAAGTGACTCAGGTCTCTCCTGAATGCAGAACTTCACAATCTGCCAGGATCTGTACTGCCACCCCGACTGCACAAGTCTCAGCATCAAGAAGCCAAGAAAGGAAATGCTACAGTCACTAGCTCCAGAACCATGCAACGCATCTTAGTGATGACTCTTCACAAAATGAGTGTCCTATATCCTCTCTCTCTCTCTCTCCATGTAATTAGTTTCTGAATCAAAATCTTGAGAGGAGGAATCCAAATTACATCCCCAAACTTGCAAGACAATTTTGGAAATGTAGTTTATAAATTAGTAGCCTCTGTATGCTAGAAGGTGTCTGCAGTATCAACAGAAATTTAATAAAGTTGTTCAAGGCTACTATGTAAATAAAATTAGACCTGTCATACACTGTTCTTAAATCTCTTTTCCAAATGACCCACTAATCTCTGCCACCCCACTGGCCAAATAGGATTAAATTCTATTTTTGATGCTGTGACTGGACCTTGAGAAAATAAAAATGAGGAGGAAAGCTTAAAAAGAGTAAAAAATAAGTAGCAAAACAAATGCAGAGGCCATCTAGAATCACAAAGCACTTTAAACACCTCTTTCCCAATTTCACGTGGTTAGTCCTCAAACATCACTCTCCACTCCTCTCTGACTACTTTGATAATATGATTACTAAACTGCTTGATTTCTTTGTGTCTTAAATGACACTGGCAATTGTATTAATCATGTGTTGAACTCAGTGATTTAATAAGATGACTAAAATGAACAGGCTTTACCTTGTTTAAAGTATAAATGATATCCTCCTAGTATAAAAGAAAAGTGTGTCAGAAAAATGTCAATTATTTAACTGGAAGCATGAAGAATAACAGATGTTTTGCTAATGCCTTGAATCTCATTTTTCTCAAACGACTTCTAATCACATCCAATGCATTGGAATAGAAAGATGACAAAATTTAGAAATACATCTATGTCTTGCTCTACACATGCGAAGAACCACTGGCCATGGCTCAACCAATTCATCTCTTTGACTGACTTACTGGTTAGTTCTGATTCACTCCAAGGCTAGGTTTTCCACAATTTAAAAAACAACATAAACAAATAGACGTAAATGCCTTATTAGGCTACAAATTGTTAAAGAAAAGAGATGTATGACCTATTATCAAACAACTTTTCGTGGATGCCATTGAAAGTCTAAAGAGAAAAGGAGTGACAGAGGGGTCTCTTTCGATGTTCAGCACTTCCATAGCTTCTCAATGGCCATGGATATTTGGATACTTATATAAAGAATCTATGACCAACTCTCAAAATCTACTACCTTTTGAGAAAAAAACGCTGATGTTGGTCTATGTCTTTCAATTTTACTCCCCTAAGGCCATGTCTTCTCTATAACCCATCAGTTTACCATTCCAGTGTCCTGCCTTTTCTCAGGCTACACCTGGAGTTGTCAATCATTTTGTTCCTACATAGTACAATCTTTGAGGGTCTGGGATAGGAGTTGAGGGTGGGGAAAAGGAGCAACTCTCTTGGGAGCCCTCACAGCTCCTCTCTGAATTTGTTATCTTGCATATGTGCCAAGCCCAAGGAAGAGGAATGGATTAGGAGAAAAAAGCGCATCATCTCATTAATATTGGGCTTAAAATCTTTGGGAGAAAAAAAGTGACCAATTGAGCATTATATCAATTTGATCAATGAAAAACGACAGAATTTGGTATTGGCTTCTGTCTCTGGGTCTGAGGAGGTAGCTTCTTGTGATGATTAATTTTGTGTGTTACCTTGGCTGGGCCACAGTGCTCAGATGTTTGTGCAAACACCACTCTGGGTGTTGTTGTGAAGGTATTTTTTGGATGAGATTAACATTTCATTTGGTAGATTTTGAGTAAGGCAGATTAGTCTCCATATTCAGTGAGTCTCATTCAATCAGTTAAAAGCTTTAATAGAAAACGACTGATACTTCAGGAAGCAAAGGGAATTCTGCTAGCAGACTGCCTTTGGACTCAGACTGTAACTCTTTCCTGGGTCTCCACGCTGCTGGCCTATTCTCCAGATTTTGGATTTGCCAAGCCTCCACTTGCATGAGCCAATTCCTTAAAATTAAAAAAAAAAAAATTAACTCTCTTTCATGGTGGGCTTCTCATTATGCTAATTAAGTGACTTGTGATGGGGTCCTAGATAGTTTTTACTAAGAAGGTGACCCAGGATAGTGCTGGCCACCCCAGAAAGACCAACCATATGATTAGAGGGATCTGGCTTTGAGTCATATGACATCAGCTGCATTTCCAACTGGAGATTGTCAAATGGACGATGATTCATTCAATCATGCCTATATAATGAAATAATAAAAACTCTGGACAGAGAAGCTCAGTTGAGTTTCTCTGGTTGCCTATACTCTTTAAGTACTGTCATACATTGGTACCAGGAGCAAATGCTTCCCTGAGGATGATGGAAGCTTCACGTCTAGAACTCTTCCAGATTCTGCCTATGAGTTTCTTCTTTTGGCTAGTTATGATCTTATCTTCTTGCTATAATACAATTGCAACTGTGAGTATAGTGCTTCCAATGAGTTCTGTGCACCTTTCTAGCAAGTCATGGAATCTGAGGATAATTGTGGGAACCTCCAAATTTGTAGCCAGTTGGTCTAAAGTGAGAGTGGAGGGCCAGCCCTGTGGCCGAGTGGTTAAGTTTACGTGCTCTGCTGTGGTAGCCCAGGGTTTTGCCGGTTTGGATCCTGGGCGTGGACATGACACCATTCATCAGGCCATGTTGAGGCGGTGTCCCACATGCCACAACTAGAAGGACTTGCAACTAAGATATACAACTATGTACTGGGGGGATTTGGGGAGATAAAGCAGAAAATTAAAAAAAGATTGGCAACAGTTGTTGGCTCAGGTGCCAATCTTTAAAAAAAAAATTAATAAAATAAAGTGAAAGTGACACTGGGGACCCCCAAAATTATAGCTGGTGCCTAAACGAGGACAGTCTTGTGAATGATTGTGTCAATAAACTTGATTGTGGCAAATTCATTGCAGGAAGAGACACATGACATTAATTTTTAAGTAAAATATGTTCTTATTCAAATTTACAAATTATGAACCTTACGTTATGTTTTAAACTTCAGGGGGCTTATGACCAGGGATCTGAGAAGAATAAGAATCTCATAAAGTTCTGACTACAGCATGCCTACAGACTATTTTTTTCACTTTCCTCTTAACTTCAAAGCCTGCCACCTGCATATTCTAGCCATCTGACTTTGCCTAAATTATTTAACCTAGTTAATGCTCGAATTTGTCGTCAGTAAAATAAAGATAAATATCTACTTCACGTAAGTTCTATGAGGATTACATTAGATGATGTATGCAATGTAATTAACAAATTACTTGGCTCATAATAAGCTCCTGATAAAGTAACAAGCTCTGCATATCATATTATTGTTTACTGATAAATAAAGCTCTAACATGCGGTTGAAAACTCATGTTATACTAACATATTACTTCCTTATAGGCAGACGTACTTAGGAAGTAAAGAAAAAGTATTATTTTATGGTGGTTAAAGAATATAGAGGGAGTTAAGCAATCTGGATCTTTAAAGACATGAAGCTGTAATTAAATAATATATTTAGCTCAAAGAAATAGGAAGTATTAGCCAGGGGATGATAATATGTTCTACTTTTTGGGACAGTGCATGAATAACTTCTGTTCAAATTGCCATGCTCACTTTCTTTTTCTATGTTTCCATTGCTCATCGGTTTTGCTCCTGGCAGTAAAGTTATTTCTTTCAAATACATTAGTGCCTTCCATTTATTTTGAGTTTTGAGTCAGGCAGACTGGAGGTTATTTCATCTCCTTATAAAGACATTGCATATCTTTCTTCATATTCATTTTTGGTTTATTTCATAATTTATCAATCTGAAAAAAACCTTCTGTTTTGTTTCCTCAACTTCTCAGAAATATATCTATTGCCGTTGTTGATTCCAAATACAGTGGTTAAGTTTGAGAATAGAGAAAGTAGTTGGAGATTCTATACTTGTTCAATGCTATTTATTTCTATTTATCTTCTATAAAATTATGGAAAGGGAAAGGTAGAGATTATTAATCTTTTCTTTATTCATTTTAGCACCACTTATTACTATGAATATACATTATTTCCTAACTAAAAATCATAAAGCAAGTTAAAAGTAACAAAACAAAAAAGTTTACAGAATTAGACTGTCCATATTCTATTCGAATGTCTACTTTGAAAAATTATTTGGGCACCGTAAGCATCTGTTTTATCACTTGTAAAAGTAGTGCAATGATAGCACATTCAGAATAGAAGAAGCTTGGAAGAACCTTATGTAATAATGAGAGTCCAAAATGCTAGTAATAGATTATTGTACGTAGGATCCCACCTGATCCAAGTTAGGTCAATCAGATTCTCTCTTATAGGAATTTAGAATTAATATTCAACACATTGGATAAGTTAGATAATGAGCACACTTGTAATAAAAGTCACTGATTCAGAACCAGAATTGTTACCATGACAAGTCCAAGTTCTCCACAGAAGCCGTGATTGAAAGGAGAAAATTTGTCCCAAATGAAGCAAGAAAATGAAAATGTCTTACCAAGAGGCAGAGAAAAAAACCACCTTGTGGCCTCATAAAAAAAAAAGTAAATTAACTCTATTTCTAAAATTTTGCAGTTGTTTTGTGACCTGAAAACTTATCATTGGCTTTATTACTTTATTTCAGTTTTTGTTTCTTTGATATTCCTCATCTTTCCATTAAACTGTCTTTCTAGTTGAGTCTATTAGGTAGCTCAAGAGAAAAGGAAGATTGACTATGACAAAAATATGAAATATATGCAATCTAATTAAACTGTATGTTAATCTAAGTAATTTTTCCCACTTCAGTTGATACCATATACAAACACCCTGTCCGTTATGTTTATCTAAAATAAACTCATCCAGACCGTGCTGTTACATCTAGTTCCCACAAGAAACAGCTTCCCATACACAATGTGAATTCAGCCATGGAAGGGAAAATATATACATCTGACTTCATTATTAAACTTTAATCTGTATATGAAAAAGATTACATAGATATAAAATAAGCATTTTCATAAGTGATATTAATCACCTTACTTAACAGAGTAGCATATAATCATGAGTGATTCAAAGTAAAAATTTGTTAGCATATTAAAAATTTGTCTAAAATTACATTGAATCTGCAAGTTTAATAGGATTTTTTTATTACCGTTAAATAAATTAGCATCATCCTTGTATTATATAAGATTATGCTAATATGTATATGTATCCATTTTCTTATAGGCATTAAAAGTCTGCAAAATTTTCTGAATAAATACTTAAGGAAAGAAGATAAGTGATAAAATAATTTATCACCAGTATACCAGAAAATTAATAAGCACAATTTTCTCTAAGAAATTTTAATGAAAACTAATCACATCAAACTTGAGTCACCAATAGGTGGTAATATAAAAAACTTGGATCGTGCCTACTACACTATCATACGGTAATCTAATTCACTCAGTATGGCTCAGAGAATAAGACTTTAGATAAAACCAGGGAGAATATACATTGTTCAGACAAGAAGGATGACATGCTGCACTGCAAATAGCTGTGAATTCCAGAATTCCAACTTAATTTATTTAACTCAATATTTTTATTTTATTCTTTAATTTCACTGTTTTTCACACTATCAAGTTCATAAAAGAAATGAATTCAGCATTGATTGCCTAATATGCTTAAAAGCTCTTATATTGATATCAATTCATAAAAATCTACAGTCTCTTTCATGAAACAAAATAATAAATATTTTAAGGCCAACAGCACTATTTTTCAATAATTCTGAAAGGTCAAATTATACCCAGCAATCAGTTTACCAATTTTGATATAATCTTAATTGGTAATTGTAGCAGATAAATATAACAAGAAAGCATAGCTATAGTATACATTTTGGAAACATTCTTATTGGCTTCAATGGTAATGTGAAAAAATTGAAATAGGCATATTAAACAAAGCAAAAAATAACTATCCTGTATATTTTCAAAATAAACCTTTAAAATTCAGTATCAGAGATTTAAAAAAGATCTCAGTCGGTAAGTGGACATTGAATGCCACATTGCCTAAACATAAGTAATTTGTAATATAATATGACTTTTTTGTTTGAAGTTTTTCTTGAAGATAGATTTGTAAATTATGAAATATCTACAGGAAATTACTAACCAAAACCGAGTAAATAATCAACAGGCATAACATAATACTGACATCCAGTGGCCATATCGGCTAATTGCAGAGGGATGTTCTTCAGATTATTCAAAGCAGAGTGTTGGTAAAAGATTTGTCATGATTATTTAACTTGATGTTATCCATGTGGGAACTTGATGTTATCCATGTGGGAAGCAATTTCCTTATTGATCACAACATAAGTAGAAAATGTAAGGTTACAGATTGCTTTCTATTAATAGTATATTTTTCTCTAATAACTCCCACAATTATTAATAAACTCCTAGAGTAATAAACAAACAAAAACCAATATAAAATAGTTAAATCTTCCCCAGGTTAGTTCAATATCTATTATACAATTGCCAACATTTAACTTTTGATACATAATCCCATGGATACGTTTTGATTTTCAATTTGCTTTCATGGGCTGTTTTTCACATGCTCCATGGAACAGGTTTCCACTTGTAACTGAGGCGCGACATGTCTCAGCCAGCATAGGTTGAGTCATACAGTTATAAACATCAGCACACATTTATTCCTTATTCAAATTATCAGTTAGCAGAGAAATTGGGCTCACTGGAGTTACTCATGAGTCCAGACAGGTAGAGAAGCTCTCATCAGGAAGTTGCTATTCGTTGTGAAGAAGGAGAGAGAGGAGTGAGAGAACCTTGAAGAGTTTCATATGTTAATTCAACACTATAGTTCACAAATGGCCATTAGACTGCATTGGTGGAGGCAGTCACTCATCCCCACTCACCAGCAGGGGCCAGGAAGTGATTGTTACCATGTGCCCAGATGGGCAGGAAGCACTTAGACATCAGCTCCCATAGAATTACACCCCTCTGTCTTTGTTCCGTTGCCTTCTTTGTTTAGTTCTTCTCTAACATTCTTCTAAACATTCAGGTGCTAAGGCTGTAATCTTAACTTTAAATAACATTTATGCTGATGATTCTTAAATTTATATTTTCAGCCTGTAAATTTCTTCAGCACTCCAGATGCATTTAGCCAATATTTTGCTCAGTATATCCACTTGATATTATCAAACTCAAACTCAAAGTGGCTAGAATAGAAATTATGGTAACATTCCTGAACTTTCTTCTCTTTTGATGTTTCCTATATTTTTAAAAGACATCATTCATTCAGTTAAACTTGCCAAAACCTAGTAATCATCCTTGAAAATCCTGGGCTATCATTGACTTAGGAGGCACTCTTTTTTCTTTGTCCATGCTAATGACATTCCTCTGTCCAGAGTGAAGGGTCAAGGCTAGGTTCATGGAACAAGCTAAGCAAGCTAAGCAATTCAGACCTCACAGGTAATGCTGGAATGAATAGCCAGTGGTAACAACTCTTGCTAGATTTTAACCTAGGATACTAACAACAACATCTATAGCCATCAAATCTCCACACAGTCCTGAAAATAAAGTAGATATATTGAAATAAATGCAGCTAAGTCAACAGATATAGTCGATCAAAATCTTCTTGTACTTGTTTCAACACAATACAGCTGGGCTTGAATCTAACTGTAGTCCTGGTTTTTCATGTATTTGAGTGAAGAAATTTCTTTATTTTGTTTAAGGCAATTTGATTTATGTTTTCTGTCACTTGTAGCCAAACAAGTTCTAAATGAAATATTTTCTTCTCACATATACACAGACATATATATTTACAGTACTATGGTAATATTTAAATAATTTATATAATGCATCATTACTTATTGCCTAAAGATAGTACTATTGTGATATATTATATATGATAATATTGAAGTATTTATAAAATTTCTATTAAGTGTATATATGCATATGTATATATAAATATAAACATTTTTTGCAATAGATGGGATATTTCAAGTTAATGGAGAAATAATGGATATTTATCAAATTATTACAAGATTTGTAACATAAACAAGTTATGACTACATATATTCAGGAGGGCTTCATTTGCAGTTGAGTCTGTGGTTCTGGCTTCCATTTTAGGAATCAGATATGTGGTCTTCAAAGTGACCCTTATCTATGTGTTCCTCCACACATAGAATGATTTTACAATTACGTATATATGATGTGTATGGTGGTTTCTATTTATCTGTGCATGCTATTACCATTTATCTGAGCCTGTGATCTGAGGTGGGGGCCCAGTTCAAGCTGCATAGTAGACATCCGCTTGTACATCACTTGTGTGAGCCAACACCTACAAGGAAACACTGCTCCAAATTCTGAAGGCCAGGATTTTCCTATATAACCCTGTTTAAGAATTTTTCTTTCCTAACCCCTGTCATTTTGTGTTGGTAGTTTGGTTGTTAGAAAACAGCTACACCAAGGAGAACATTTTAAAATGATGCATTAGAAAGGGCTTAATAAGAATTGATACAAGTTTTGATTTATAACATTTATCATTTAGAAGGCCTGAAGGAGCTAGTCCACCTGTCTCTGACGTGATGATTTGGCTTCACAAAGAAAATAAAAACTCACAGCACAAGTCAGATCAATATAGTCTGTTCGGTATTTTAAGTTACCCAAGGGCCACAAATTCCTGGTATCTAAAACAATATTTTCCTTATTCTTAAAGTCAGTGTTTCTAATTTGTGATATATGGGGCACAGTTCTCTGAATCAGATACTCTGAGTGAATTTCAGATAGCTATATTTTAAGCGATATACCCAGTGATACTGTGTGCCCCTAAATTCAAAATCTAATGATCCAACTGAGGAGCTTAAAAGCTGCCCAAAAAAATCCTGTTTATTCACCATATTTAAGGTCCAACCATATTATTGGTTGAAATCTTGGGACACTGAGAAATCTATTTGATTTCTGTGTCTTCCTTTTCTTATTAATTCACTTATACTATGGATGAAACTCCTATAAACAATAGCTGGCACTGATGACATGAAAGAAATTAAAACATAGACCCACTTGGGTACGATCTTCTCCCTTATATTCACAGGAAAGTGGGCAAGAGAAGGAATAGAGATGGACTCAAGAACACAGTATAATTGAGATTATTGGAAGAGCTTACTACCAAATAAAGAACTTCGGGAGAAATTTTACCTACCGAACTTCCCAGCACTGTTTTCTTGAGATGTTTAGTAAAACAAAATTTTGTCTAATTAGCCAGTATTCATGAACTAGTGGGCTAATGTCATCTAACCACTAGTTCACAACTCTTCTCGTAAAACTGATTACTTCTAGGAGTCAAGCTAAAGGTTTTGTAACAATTAGTAATTGTAACTGAAGCTGAATGTAATTAATTACATAATTTGGGGATGTTAAGCTTAAACCCCCTTCTAATTACATGATGAAACTGAATCATTGTGAAGCATTTATGTTAGTTTGAGGAAAACTTCTGTAAGAGATTTGTTGGACATTTTTATTGAGAACAATAATAAAATTACTTTCACCTGTAGGATACATATTAACCTGCAAGCAGTTATTAATTATAATGAATGAAATCTGTCTCTTCCTTATCATACACTCTTCTCTCTTCCCTAACTCTTCTTGAATATAATTGATTGAGAGAAACCAATTTCTTCCCTCACCCTACCTTTCTGTATTAGTTCCCAATAATTTTAAAATTTTAATAAACACAGCAACTTTTTAAAATAACGTCATATACTTAGTAGATGAGGTTCAGCAAATATACAACAAATGGATAAACATTCACACCCTCTTTACCCTTGGTTGATATTAAAAGTTTAAAGAGGAAACATTTCCACTGTGTATGTAGAATTGAAATAATTTTTTTCATGGAGAGCTCCAAGCACCTACTAACAATAGATAGAGCCAAGCAAATAAAATGAAAACTACTTGGCAACTCATGGTTAGTTTATTAGCCATTCATATAAAACAAGAATTTCCCATTAATTTTTGTTTTCACAATGCCGAGTACGCTGGGCCCTTGTTAACTGTGCGGAAAGATAATATGAAGAAATGGAGAGCCACTTGTGTATCATCTGTCTTCTGCACATTCATACCAGAAGTAATAATCATTGAAGAGAAAAGTCTTGAGTGAACACAATGGCTTGAAATATGGATTTAACACAGTGCCCTCTTCCCACGTCTCCACTGGACCACTGCAACTGTTCCTCTTGGTTTCTATCTTTACTCTCCCGTTGGTGTTACTGGATCTTTGGGTAAAACCATACAATTTATCTGAAATAATGGTGGCTGTCTGAATTTTTATTCTTGCTCAATGGTTTTGCTTTCTTTTTTTCTTTCAAAATAGTAAAAAATAAAAAGACTGAAACTCCCCAAACCATGGATTAATAATGTACGCAAATTAATGTCTTTCATATTTAAAACTGCTTTAATATAAAAACAATAATTAAATGTGACAGGTGACAGTTTTAATTTTGTGACTGGTTAGAATTACTTTAAGTTTGAGGCTTTATTCAGTATTTAGTAGAGTATTTTTTGAAGTGCTTTAGTTACAGCATAGTTAAAACATCTCCTTACATGCAAACTATTTTAGAATAAATATCTACTGTGTTTCACAGTCTGAGTCTGAATCTCCATTGCCTGAGTAATGTTGATGAGGATTATTTTTATATAAGGTATTTTAAAGGACATATTATCTGTGACTATTGTCTGTCAACAAAGTAGTGCAAAAGATTATATCTGAGATAACATCCCTGACTATCAAGATAGATCTCTCTTTTTATTCTATATTTTTTTCACCATGTTTCAAATTTCTTCATTTTATAACCTCATGACATATTGTATAGAATTGCTTAGTTATGTGTATGCTTTCTTTTTCTCCCACTAGATTGTAAGTTTTAAGAGAGAGTCTTCCTATTTTGCCTTTGCTGTATCCATTATGTATAAATAAAACAATTCTGGAATATAGTAGATGCTCAATAAATATTTCTTGAAAAAATATGTGGTTAAGCCAAAATTGAAAATGTGCAAAAAAGGTTTTAATTTAAAACTAATTTAATTTTTATCATGGTTTTGTTATTGTTGTGATATGCAACAAAACCAAAACAAGAGCATTATTCTAAAAATCTACATTTACAATTAGCCTAAAATTTTAAAATCCAATTTGACAGTGGCATTTATTAGTAAGTAAAATTATGTATTGTCTTATAAAACTTAAGAGAAAAATTGAAATGGAATATACCTCATCATTGAAGTTAAAATATTGATGTAAAATTTAAAACACCATCTGAGGCCAAACTTACCATTTTCCCTCTAAACATTTTGAAAGCTATATGGCTAATCATTTATGTTTTCCATTTTCCCAGACTGATGGCATATGCAAAATAAAGCAGATACTATGGCTTGCGTGTAATGAGACATTGCCATTCTAACCTAAGAGAAGAGATTCCTGTAAAGAGTGTTATACTAGGAGGCAATATGAAACATGGTTAACACTCTTAGGAGGTTGTTGTGTTATAGTCTACAATTCTGTTCAACCAGGAGAGTTTGGATATTCAGCACTTTGGCCTATGGCAAATTTTCACCTGGGGTTAACACAGGATTATGTTTTGTTGCCTTGTTTTTTTTTTTTTTTTTGGTGAGGGAGATTCACTCTGAGCTAACATCTGTGCCAAGCTTCCTCTAGTTCGTATGTGGGATTCTCCCTCCACAGCAAGGCTCATGAGTGGAGTAGGTCTTCTTCAGGGATCTGAACCCGTGAACCCAGACCGCTGAAGAAGAGCATGCAAAACTTTAACCACTCGGCCACGGGGCCAGGCCCTCACGTAGAATTGCTTTTAAGAAGTAGTTTTACATAGTCTTTTCTTATTTCTTTATCATCCTTTGTGGTCTTGTTCAACACTGTTTTTGTGTTCCTGGGAAAAAAAGCTGTAACACTAGAAAGCTGTTTTTCCACCTGGGTTGCTTTGTCACTGCTTGTTCAGACCTTGCTTTGCAGTAGGGGACAGGCAAAGGAAGACAAACAAGGAGCAAAGTTTCCTTTTTATTAATCCCAACCAAAGATAGTCCCCTAATGAATGCATCTTCTTTTGCAACCAAAACTTACACTATCAAGTGAGAATGCTTATTTCAAGAGGCAGGAAGGGAAGTCAGGTCAACTTATCAAAATTCAAACTATATTATGATCTTATAATCTTTTTTTGTGATGTCTATACCTACATAATGCCAAGAGATTAGTTCAGATCACTGGATTCTGCTCAACAGTTTTGTTGACATTTATGGAGAATGTGGAAGGCAGAATAATGTCTCCCGCCAAAGATGCCCGTTGGCCAATCCCTCTAAACTGTGAATATGTTATGTTTCATGGTAAGTGGGAATTAAGGTTGCAGATGGAATTAAGGTTAGTAGTCAGCTGACCTACAGATGAGGAGATTATTTTAGATTATCTGAGTAGGCCTAATGTAATCACAAGGGTCTTTATAAGTGAAAGAGGATCACAAGAGAGTCGATGTCACAGTGGTGTGATATGAGAAATACTTGACCGACTGTTTGCTTTAAAGATGGAAGGGAGCCATGAGCTAAAGATTGTGAGCAGCCTCTAGAAACTGGAGTAGGCAAGAAAACAGAATCTCGTGTAGAGCTTCCAGAAAGGAATGCAGCCCTGTCAACCCTTGATTTTAGCCAAAGGAGATCCATTTTGGACTTCTGACCTGCAGAACTGAACAATAATATATTTGTGTTGCTTTAAACCAAGTTTCTAGTAAATTGTTACAGGAACAATGGGAAATGGTTACAGATACTTCAATGAATTAGTAGATTTTCCTATGCCAAAGTTTATAGCAGTCAAAAGCATGGAGCTGTAAAACACTTTAAATTAACATTAAGTCTTTCTCCAAATAGGGCCATGTAAAACAGCTTCTTTAAAAGAATGGCAGGGGCCAGTCCAGTGGCATAGTGGTTTTGTTTGCGTGTTCTGCTTTGGTGGCCTGGGGTTCACAGTTTTGCATCCCGGCCACAGACCTATACATCACTCATCAAGCCACACTGTAGCAGCATCCCATATACAAAGCAGAGGAAGATTGGCACAGATGTTAGCTCAGGGACCATCTTCCTCAGGCCAAACAGGAAGATGGGCAACAGATGTTAGCTCAGGACCAATCTTCCTCGCACACAGCAAAAAAAAAAGGCAAAAAATCAGTGGAATCTAGCATTAGGTGAAACGTTCCAGACTTGATACTAAAAGCATTATCCATAAATGGAAAATTGGAAATTGGGCCTCATAAAAGTTAAAAACTTCTGTTCCATGAAAGACTTTGTTAATTGGACAAAAAGACAAGGCATTGATTAGGAGAAAATATTTGCAAATCCACATATCTGACTACCGACTAGTATTTAGAATACATAAAGAATTCTCAAAACTTTACACTAAAAACAAAAGTCCAGTGGAAAATGAACATATGCTATGGTTAAACAATACATCCCAGCATTTGAACGTGAAAAAATTCACAATTATTATTTCATCATCACATTTGAAATCTTTAGGTATATTGAGTCAAGATTCTTTATTTTTTTTTTGAGGAAGATTAGCCCTCAGCTAACGACTGCCAGTCCTCCTCTTTTTGCTGAGGAAGCCTGGCCCTGAGCTAACATCCGTGCCCATCTTCCTCTACTTTATATGTGGGATGCCTACTACAGCATGGCATGCCAAGCGAACCCTGGGCCGCCTAGAAGCGGAACGTGCGAACTTAACCGCTGTGCCACCGGGCCGGCCCCTGATTCAAGATTTTTAGTTGATCAGGTCTTCACTGTCAACAACCAAGATTAAAAACTACCACTTATAAGTGTTTCTTTCACACACACACACACATACACACATTTTTATTAGTTTGGACGTTATCTGTAACAATAGCCATAATTTGATGATTTTGTGGACCTGAGTTGCCTCATGGACTGTTAGTCCAGATTTCCTGGGGCTGGCCCCATGGCCGAGTGGTTAAGTTCCAGCTGTGCTCTGCTTCGTAGGCCCAGGGTTTCGCCAGGTCCGATCCTGGGCGCGGACCTAGCACCACTCATCAAGCCACGCTGAGGCGGCATCCCACACGCCACAACTAGAAGGACCCACAACTAAAAATATACAACTATGTACCTGGGGTCTTTGGGGAGAAGAAGGAAAAATAAACCTTTAAAAAAAAAGGATTTCCTTCTGTGTTCCTGGAGAGGTGAAGTAGCACTTAATCGATTCTCCTGGAAGTAACTGCATTCCTTTCTTCTTTCTATGTTCCTCTCTTCCCAGACAATAATAACTATGGCCGTAAGTTTCCCTTAGGTTTCACTGTTCTCAAATCTCTACTCCTCTATCATACATTCTTTCAAACAATATACTTAAAATGAGCCTCTAATTTAAAATGGACTAAGTAAATGAAAAAAGAAATGTTGAAGGCTGAAAAATGGACCCTTAAAGATACTCACATCCTACTCCTTGGAACCTGTGAATATGTTCCTTTACATGGTAGAAAGGACTTTATAGACGGAATTAAATTAAAGATCTTGAATTAGGAAGATTAGCCTGGCTTGTCCAGGTGGGCCCAATGTAATTGCAAGTGTCCTTATAAGATGGAGGCAGAAGGAGATTTGTCTACAAAAGAGGAGTGTCAGAAGAATGCAGCGTGACAAAAGACTCAACCAGCCATTGCTGGCTTTGAAGATGGAGAAAGTGGTCACCAGCCAAGGAATGCAGGTGACCTCTAGAAGCTGAAAAAGGTAAGGAAACAGATTGTTCTCTTGACTAGCTACACCTTGACTTTAGCCCAGCAAGACTTATTTTGTACTTTCAACCTTCAGGTAACACATTTATGCTGCTTTCAGAAGAGTTTGTGGTAATTTGTTTCAGCAGCAGCAGGAAACTACCGGGAAAGATGTGGTAGAGAGAGTTATTGGGGATTTAGTTTTGGGGTGAATTTTAGGGAAAAAAATTACTAAAGTGTAATTATTATATCATTAATATTTATCATATTTTACGGTATCTCTATATTGTTTTGGTGAATCCAAGTCTCAAAAATTTAGTATAACTTGCAGATGACTGTTTTTTTCAGTTTTTAATTAGCAAGTTCCCATATTAAATACTTCTGAAGGTATTTTCATTTTTTATTGAGGTGTCACAATCCAAATAATTTAAGTAAAATGAGAGATTCACCTTAATGTAGGTGTAACTTTTTGAAATATCATCATCATTTTGGAATGTGAGGCTTGCTCTTAAAGTTTTGCTTTTAATATTCATTTTTCAAAATATAAACATAATTATGTTTGGATCATTTTGCTCCTTAAGCTGAGATGAAATTCATGCAGTTATTGTGTAACTGACATAATTTTTAATAGTGCTCTACTAAAGCACAAAGCTAAAAGGCATCCCAACATAAATAATAGTTTTATGCATCTTCAGAGATACTATTTGAATTACATTTGAGTTAAGATATTGAAGCTTTTATTTACTGCCACCATAAACAGAATATCTGAAAAACTAACTTTTAATGAGAACTTTTTAGCACATATTTGATTGCATATAAAAAACATTGCTTTATTCGTACGGGCATGATAAACATTTTGAATGGGATTTTTACAGTATTTCAAACGCTTAAACTAAAGTTTAAATATAACTAATTAAATTTCATCAGGGTTTATTGCAAAACTATATATTATACAACTAAAATTCTACAAAAACATTTTTTAGTTTTAAAATTGCAGTATGATAAACATATTGCAAACAGCACACATCATAAGTGAATTTTTGTTGAGGAGGATTTGCCCTGAGCTAACATCTGTTGTGAATCCTCCACTTTTTGTTTGAGGAAGATTCACCCTGAGCTAACGTTTGTGCCAGTCTTCCTCTATTTTGTACGTCGGTTGTCACCACAGCATGGCAGCTGATGAGTGGTGTAGCTCTGAGCCCAGGAACTGAACCCAGGCTGCCCAAGTGGAGAGTGCCAAACTTAACCACTAGGTCACAGGGCCAGCCCTGTAAGTGAATTTTTACAAAGTAAACAGATCCATGAAATCCCTAATTATCAAGGTCGAAAACATCTGAATCTCAAGAGCTTCATTTGTGTTCCATCCCAGTCATCAATCCCATCAAAGATCAATATTATTCTGACTTCTAACATCCTAATTTATTTTTGCCCATTTAAAAAGTCACATGTTTTAGGAATTATATAGCATATCATATGTTGTGTCTGACTTATTTCACGCAATATTATGTTTGTAAATTCATCTGTGTTGTTGCCTGTAGCAGTAGTTTATTTTTCATTCTTTTATTGATTAAATTATGTGATTATATCAATATACCATGAGATAGTTATTAAATCTACTCTTAATTGATAGGTGCTTTTTCTCCAGTTTGGAGCTATTATAAATAATGCCATAGCATTATTATAAATAAGGCTATAATATTATAAACAAGGCTATATTATTACAAATAATGAATGTTGTTGTGTATGTCTTTTGGAATAATCTTGCTCATCTGTAATTGCTTTGTCATGTTGTAGAGTATGCTTATCATCAGTTTTGGTAGACAATACTGAACATTTTTCTAAAGTGGTGATATAAATTTATGTAATCACCCACATTACATGAAATTTCTAGTTTTTGATATTATTGCTAAACTTGATTTTGACCTTTTTTTTTCAAATTTAGCTATTCTATTTGATTAGTATTCTACTTGTTGGAAGTCAACTTTCCATGAATACGTGGGGGTATTCCACATCCATCTGTTATCTGGAATTTTTGCCTAAGTATGCAGCCCTGGAAACACAAGGACAGGGAATCCCTCTGGGGCAAAGTTACTTACTTCTCTGGAGAAATAAAGATAAAGACAGTAACTGTCTCCAGAGACATTTAGTGACTTCTTTCCCAGAAGAAAAGGCCTACGTTTCAAGGCAATAAACTCAGGGATGCCTTCCTTGCCTCCGCAGAAACTTTTACTTATATTCCAGGCTAATGAAAGTAATGTTTGTTTCTGTAAATTAGTGGGGGTAGGGGGCAGGGGCTGATGGGCAAGTTTGCCAGCAGCTCCTGGATAAGATCAGAGTCTTCCAACCTTGTAGATTTCATACTGTAACATACTGTCACTGCATGACCAGTTCCTGACTGGAACTTACTGCATTGCTCTATGGGAATTGGGGCTCTATGACTCAGCACTATAATTTTAGTCCAGTTTCTGCTTTTGATGTGTGTAATAAACTGTCTTTGTCTCCAACTCTAAGGTCTTCTGTTGTCTGTCTCTGTCTCTGTGTTATACACACACACACACACACACACACTCATATATATTCTGCATGTCAGGCAAACTTGCTAAGTCGCAATAGAGTAAAATGCTTGAGATTTCACGGTTCTGACTTAAAAATATCGTGGTTTAAATTTGCATTTCTCTGATAAATAATGAAGAGAGAACCTTACCCTACGCCTAGTGAAAATTTATATATCCCCTTTTGTGAAGTGCATACTTAGGTTTTGCCACAATTTTATCAGGCTATTTTTATTTGATCTGTGATTTTCAGTAAATATTTTTTTAAATTCTTCATATAATTTTTGTAGTAAATAATACGTTTGTCTCCCATAATGTGGCTTTAATTTTTCATTGTAGTAGTAGCTTCTTTTAGTGACAAGTTCTTAATTTTAATGAAGTCTATTTAACCAAATATTTTCTTTATAGCCACTTCTGTTTTGTTTTCTGATTAAGGATTATTTGCTTGCCCCATCTTCATAAAGATGTTCTCTCTGCATTTTCTTCTAGCTAGATGCTTTATTGATTTACCTTTTACATCTTTCTCTAAACTACTTTTACATATGACTTTCGTTATTACAGTGTCAGTTAGGTACCAAGATTTATTTTTTTTTCTATATCAATTTCCATTTAACCTAGCACAATTCCTTCAAAGCGCTATCTTTCTACACCACATTGTAAGAGCACTTTTGTTATAAACCAACAGACAAGCATGGTTGGGTCTGTCCTGACTCTATTTTCTTTCATCATTATATTTTTCTATTCTTGTGCAAATACTTCATTATGTTTTCCAGCTTTGTAATAATTTTTCATAGGGTTTTGTAAGTCATTACTTTTCTTATTTTTCATGATTGCCACGGCTATCCTTGGCTTGTTCAATACTATTTGTACTTTAGAAACAAATGATCAATTATCATGCAAAAACTTATTGAATTTTTTTGTGATTTTATTATATTTATTTAGATCAACGTGGAAAAAAATTAACATCTTTAAATAAGTAATGTTTCTTCCATGTACATGCTATGTCCTTCCATTTTTTATCCTTATTTAATTTCTTCTACTAATATTTTGAATTTTGGTGGTAGAACTTTGCATATTTTTTATTATATTTCCTAGACATTTCAAATTTAAAAGCTACCTTTTAAAAGTTTATGCTTCTTTGTTTTTGGTTTAGTGAAATAAAATTGACTTTTATACATTGAATTTTCTATAGTAACTCGATAAATTCACTTATTAATGCTATGTATTATTTATAATAATTCTATGTATAAAATTAAGTCACCCATACATAATAACCTTCTGAAATATAATAAATTCTGGTTTTTATATCTTTTCTCTTGCCTTACCGTACT
Organism: Equus caballus; assembly: GCF_041296265.1. NCBI lineage: Eukaryota > Metazoa > Chordata > Mammalia > Perissodactyla > Equidae > Equus > Equus caballus. Next base: position 70,827,795 of record NC_091692.1, on the reverse strand, counting down.
GGCTAAAATTTGCAGTATTCAGTTAAATAAATATGGAGGTAGTGGCATTTTTATCTTCTCCCTGATGTCAATGCAAATTATAATATTTTATCATTGAATATAGTATCTGCTCCAGGACTTATATAGGTGTGTATTATAGTCCAGGTAGAAATAGCATTTATCATATAAATGTTGTGAAAGTTATCAAGTGCAATTTCTACATTATATAAGGTAATTATTTTATTTTCTTATATACTCTGTTAACTTGATAAGTTATAGTGACTGGATTTAAAATGATAAACTTTGAACACCTGAAATATATTAAAATTTGTTATGTCACATTCACATATTATATTAATATAGAGATGACTTAAATTTGCTAATATTTTGCATTTATGATCATGAGAATGATTGATTTATTTTCTTATCCTGTAATATCCTGGTCAGTGTTTATACTCAAGGTGATGTTGCTAACTTAAGTGAGTTGAAAAGTTTTCTCATATATTCTGTTTTGAATGAGTTTGTATAAGATTTTGTTAAATATTCTTTTTGGGGAGGGATTATTATCTTCAGGTATATATAAGAAAACGGGACCTTAGAAATCTTATGTTGCTCACGCAAGCCTTCTCAGCTAGTGAGTGGAAGCCCTGGAACATGCATCTGGGCTGTCTGGTGCCCAAGTGCATAGTCTAAAGCCATGGTTCCCAGTCTTTGGGTTTCGTGGACTACTAAGCTTCCAAAACATCTGGGGACAAATAATAGGTTGCTGGCCTCATATTTTCCCAATTATAAATAATATTTTAAAGATTAAACAATCACCTTTATGTCACAAAAGAAAGAACATTTTTTCCCCAAATATGAATACTGAATGTACATAAATCTACTTGGAATTGTACTATCTGTCTAAAAACAAGTTATCTTTTATAGATAATTCCTTATCCAAGGGTCAACAGCCCTGAGAAAATAGCCTAACTGAGGAACAGTTCACAATGGGCCTCCTTTCCACCCAGGAATGGACCACATCTTTGCCAACAAAATTTTAAAAAATCAAGAGGCCTCTATCATATGCCAGTGCCATGATCCACCTCTGCCAGAGAAACTTCCAAGAGCTGTGGCCTCCTCACCTAGCTCCCTAGACATGCTCCTATGGGCCATTATGTACACATACAAAGCACAAATGGAACATGTATCGATGTTCTGGAAAATGATTTTGCTATTAATTATTCTTTAAGATTTTACCATTGAAGTCATTTGTGCCTAGATATTTCTTTGTAACAAAGTTTTCATATTTTGCAGTTAATTCTTTTAATAGCTATGGCAGTTTCCTGATTTCTCTTTTATTCTTCTGTCAGTTTTGGTAAGTTGTACTTTTCAAGGATTTCATACAGTTTATCTAAGTGTGAAATATTGGCAAATTTCCTTCAAAATATATTATTCCATCTTTACATTATTTTGAAGATCTATACTGATGGCCTTTCCTTGGTTCTTATATTGCAATTGTCTTGAAGCAGTTAATAGTATAATTTATGGATGTAAGGACACTTAGTTCATCATCATGACATGGCATACAACATTGCCTAAGATCAAGAAACTTATTTAAACTGTTGGAAATGTAGTAATGCGTTCATGCCACGGGATTGTTCAGGCGTTCCTTCTCTCAGAATCATGTGGCTAGAGAAAAGAGTGAAATGGTGCTGTTTCCCACTTAACGAGAAGTCATAGGTTTGGGAAACAGACAATGGAGTGCCAGTGGCCTCTCTCACTGTTATACCTAATCATTAATTTAGGAAATTTTTGTTTCACATCTCCATGGCGCTGGGCTCAGTTGGTTTTGAGGTGCCAGTACCTAGGGAATACTTCTATCAGGTAACACATCAGCTGAATAGAAAGCTGAGTCTACCACGTGGACGTTTTGGGTTCTACTGACTCTAGTGAACAGAATGATTTGATCCCAATTTCCAAGAGGAAATTGGGAAACTGTTACATGGTGGGTACAAGGAGTTCTTGAAACCAGGGAATCCTATTAATACAACCATTAGTATTATTGGGCTGTCGACGAAAATAATCCATAACCAATCTATAAATGAAAATTTGGGTGAGTTTATTCTGAGCTGAAATCTGAGGACCATGGCCCAGGGCCTTTCTTCCCGAAGGAAGAAAGGGCACCAAAGAAATGAGGTGTACAGAGTGGTTATATACCCCCAAAGAGGGTGCTTTACATATGATTGAAATGTCCCTCCCACAATAGTCACAAGATTGCCCTGTCGGCACAGCGCTTGATGGACACAGCAGGGAGTGGGTCTGCCATCTTGGTGGGCATAGCCGGAGGCAAGTCTATTGTCTGGAGCTGGGCAGTCGCAGGTGAGCACAGCAATCAGTTTCCAGCCTAAGGAAAGATGCTTAATCCTTAAGGAGATGCCAAAGTTGGGAGGGGGAGGGAGGTTGCACCTTTATCTCAAGGGCCTTTGCTCTTGCCATAGGGAATCTCTAAAGCAGATATACAATGCATGCTCAATGGCCTCGGTCAGTCAGGCCCTTTTGGAAACACAAGGTCAGGCCGAATTAGGTTTATACCACATGGCTTCCTCATATTCTCCAATATATCCTATTGCTTGCCATTTTTATTTGTCAGGGCAATGGGAAAATGCTTAAGGCCACTAAGGAGTTGGATTTAGAGAGTATTAAATTAGGGACAAACTACTTAGTAACATCTCTGACCTGCTACGTTCCTAGGAGAAGGTCAGGGAACAGGAAACGGGTAGTCCAGGTAGGAAAGTATGCTTAACAACATAACCTCCTGTGACCAATGAACAGAAGATTAAGACTAAAGTATCCATGCTTTAGGTTAATTCATTTTTTTCTCAAATTCTCACAATTTTCTTGCTAACTTATATAAAGACACTGTTAGTTGTTAGCATTTTAAGTTTTAGATGGGAATAGTATTAGTTTCTGAAGTCTACCATTGTTACAGTCTCTTAATATCAGCCCTGATATCAGTTCCCCCACATTGAACCCAGCGTATATGGGGTTAAAACTAAAACCCACCACCCCCTTTCCTGCTTCTCTAGCTCCACTCATATGTAAATACCTGTTTCTTTAAACTTGGACTCCTTGAGCTTTACAACTCAATGAGAGTTACAAGTTGTTAAAAGCCCAGGTGGCCTGGAGTTGGAGGCACACTAAAGTTTAGCTAATCATGTGTTCTTGAGTTTGCCAGGAAAGCCGCTGTCTCAAGAACATCAAGGAGCGGAGGCTTCCCAGACCTCAACTCCTCCCTCCCAGCGCTCGAACCTGCCTCAAACAGGAAGATGAGACAAGAGACAATGGCGAAGGACGCCCACCTGCCATCCTCCTATCTCACCCTCCCCGCGGCCTTGCTGCAAGCAGCCTCTCAAGGCCAAACCAGGCTGGTGGGAAAACGCCAGGCTGCACAGCTACATGCGCCCCCTCCCCTACTCAAAACCCCCAATAAAAATCCCTACCCATTCCTCATCCGGGAGCTAGCAATTTTTGAGTCATGAGCCCTTGCTTTGTTCCCTGTGCCTGGCATAGTAAAAACCTTTCCTCTTCCACTCAAGACTCTGTTCTCGTTATTTGGATTGGCGTCGGGTTCAGAGACCGAACTTTCAGTTACACCATAACAAAGTACCACAAACTGGGTGGCTGAAAACAACACAAATTTATTCTCTCACTGCTGTGGTGGCAAGAGTTCTAAACTCAATATGTTGGCAGGACCATGTTCTCTTCAAAGCCTCTAGGGGGAATCCTTCCTTACCTCGCCCAGTTTCTGGTATCCCCAAGGAATCCTTGGCTTGTGGCAGCTAACTCCAGTCTGCTTCTGTCTTATAAGGACAAACAAAAATTAAAAATAAGACGCTTAATTCTCTGTGATGAAAATAAGGAAAAAGATCCCTCTCTCCTCCTTTTTCTTAGAGCATCTACTTTAGAAAACTTAAAATTGTAAGTGCTTTCTCCTTTTTGAGATTTAAATAGATCATTTTGAAAACTAGATAGGCCTTTTGATCCAGCTTTATGATCCAGGGATGTCTGTCTTAAAGAAATGGAAGCCATCTCTTTGAAATGTAAGCATCAAAGGATAATGGTTTGTTCTTCCTTTGGATAAAGCTACTTAGCCGACTGAAGGTCACCTCAATTACCAGGTGAAGTTAGTATGAACTATGTGTGACAAGTGATACTATCAAGTCCTCTTACTTGAAAACTAGTTATAGTTTAACTTGAGAACATATATGTAACGGGTTGTATTTGCTTTGCTAAATAAAAGAGTGAGATTTCGTTTTGACTTTATAATCTCTTAGCAGATTATCTGTTTTGCACATCACATTCCAGTGTAATGCTCATTCCATAGTAAAAAATGTTTTCTTTCTCTACTACATCGTGAAGAGTATTTCTGGGTTGGTAGAAAACTTTGCTATTAATTATATTTCCTCAGCAGTCTTCACATGACTATCTTCCCTGTGTGTCTGTATCTTCTCATGGCTTTGTCTATATGTGTGTGTCCAAATTTTCCTCTTCTTATAAGGACATGAGTCATATTGGATTAGGGATCTGATGGCCTCATTTTAACTTGATTATATCTTTAAAGACCCCATTTCCAAATGAAGTTATATTCACAGCCAACAGGCATTAGGACTTCATATATTTTGGGGAGGGAAGGAGACACAACTCAACCCAAGACAGGAGTATGCCTGGGCTAACACCACTGCATCATGGTATGGTACCTGACAGGACTCTGTGTCTCTGCTTTTTGGAGAAAAAGTTTTTCCTCTGGACAAAGAACAAGAGTGGATGCTTTGAGACAGATGAGTAAACTGTTCTGAGTATCCTTCTGTTTCTCTAGATCCATTGGCTACTCTATTCTAGGTCCTGGACGTTTGATTTCTGTATATGGCAGAGCAAAACACACGTCCTCTGCCTTATAGTTAGGTTCAAACAGCAGGAGGAGATGGCAGGAGTTAAAATGATGGGAATAGAGGTTGGATTATTTATTACCTTACTTCCTACATGCCAGTGCCTCAGTTTCTTTACCAAAGTTTACAAATACCAGTGTAGGGACCTGAAATTGGCCACCCCAAGATATGTCTCTTTGGCATCAGGATTATTTGAGACTGATTGCTTTTGATAAACTGGGACAGGGAAGGAGGCTCTGAGGAATGGAACTTGCCCTTTGTTAGGACACATTTACATTTGTAAGGTAAATCTCTATCTGTAAAATGTGCCTCCCTCTCTGTACCAGGAAGAAGAAAGGAGATGACCTTCTTTCTAGAAACTCTTAATCAATACCAAAGGTAAGGACTTAAAATCTGCATTTTATTGTGCTTCTCTGGTAACCTCCTGTAACTGACTTCCCTCCCCCTCCCAACGTTGGCATCTCCTTAAAGATTAAGCATCTTTCTTTAGGCTGGGAACCGATTGCGGTGCTCATCTGTGACCCCCAGCCCGAGGTAACACACCTGCCACCCCACGGCGTTCACTGAGACAGCAGACCTATCTGCCGTTTCCATCAAGCGCTGTGCTGACAGAGCAGCCTCATGACTATTGTAAAAGGGACATTTCAATCATAAGTGAAACACCCTGTTTGGGAGTATATAACCACTCTGTGCACCCCACTTCTTCGGTGCACTTTCTTCCTTTGGGAAGAGAGGCCCCGGGCCATGGTTCCTCACAAAGCTTTGTTTAATTTTCTCTTGCTATTCTGTCTCATGTGAATTCAATTCATTCTCCGGCCAGACGAACCCACATTTGGGAAGAGGAAATGCCTTCCTCCCCTACACCAGCTAGTGTTCATCTTCTACAGGTACAGTTCTTGCTTAATTCTAATAGCCCCCTCTCCATACCTCTTCAATTCCAAGGGTGATGATATTTCACATTATTGCTAGACCCAGACATCTTTATCATCCTTTTGTAGTTTTCCTTCACCCTCTCTCCTTGTAAACCTCTCTCCTTTAAATCTGTCATCTCCCCTTTTTAGCATGACATTACTCCTTACCAAGACCCTGATTATTATACCTAATTCAATGTAAATAATACAATACATCTTTAAATCTACTTCTACTTAAGCTTATAGGTAAATGATTTCTTCATGCACCAGTATGAAAATAACCTTTTGCCTCTTTTCGTACAGACCAAAGAGAGGGAAAAAAATATGTCTTGCAGCAATGTTTCCAAATAGGGGAGCCCAACTCTTATTTGGGTGAGCTTGTAAAGCGTTGCCTGGAAATTCTTGATGGGAAGTTGTAACTGAGCACAGTGGGCTGCAGTATACTGTCCACGTGCATGAAAAGACTGTGCAGGCCAAGGAAGCCATTGGCTCCTGATCTCTCCCCACTCATCTACACAATAATGCTTTGCAGGCATTATAAAAACAGATGCTCTAGGCATGTTCTAAGCCATGCATGACAGCCCAATTTTTACTGTAAATTACATGTCAGGGTTTCTATTTAAATGAGATAATTTCTTCCATATTTGCTTATTTGTAATCTTCATGCTTCATGGTTATACAACCTGCACTGGCAATTTCATATTGTTTATAAACAGATCCTATCCTAGAGAACAAGTGATATCTCAATCTCTCTACTTTGTTCTACTTGAAACGTCCCTAAGTTTCTTGGACCAACTCACTCTTCTTTCTCTTTATCTCTTAATTTCAAAATAGTATAAAGTTAAACATATTTTTATTATAACTTTCTTATCTTTTTGTGACTTTCTCACCTTGTCATTTCACACGTGCTAATCATAATATCAATTAATAAAAACCAAACAAGCAAAAATATCTTTAAAGATTTCTCCTTTTCCTCCATTTTCTTATTTAATATGGCCTTTTCCTTCCCATAAGTTCACTTGATTCATCTTTTCTTCTACTTCTTACAGAGACTATAAATGCCAAAAATTATCAGTCAATTGTAATTTTGAGCTCTTCATCTACCACTCACTGAATTTTTAATTAAAAGTTTCTTGTTTTCTGTTTTTCAGACTATGCTTGAGCAGCCCTGAAAATTTATATGCAAGTTTTTGATTCATCTCATCTACTTTAAAGAAATAAATTCAATTTGCATACAAAATTTCTTGATAATGAGATTTTCTTCTATCCTTGTTGCTTTCCCCATAAGTACTGTAATATCTTACAATGATATTTTCATTAATTATGAAGTATTATAATAAACTCATAAGAAATTACTATATATTCAAGTTTCTCAAAGAAGGAACTTGAAAATGAATGAGTTTTTGTCTAATTATGGAAAATAAATAAGAAAGGATTTCAGTTAATATTTTATCAGAAGTATTATTCATGATTTCAATGCTCTATTGAACCACATTTTTTGTAAGAAATGAATTTGAGGAATTGTTTAACAGTTTATAAACTTATAATTGTGAATGTCTCTGCACTATCATTCCATAAAAGACCGTATTTGACCTGGCCTTGCAAGTGAATTTTTCTACCTCAAAACAGTATCACCTCAGAGAGAAAAAAGTATATAGCTAAAGAAAAGACTGAGAAATATCCAGGTATTAAACAACTGGCTAGGGTTTTAAAATAATACTGACATTACATTCCTAGTCTAGAAAAGTGAACGTATCTTTACAGAATTCTTTGTATCCCAAATATCCATCCAGGAAATTCAGTTGTCTCTGGAGAACTCTTCCCCCTAAATAGACAAGAGTCCTCTATCAAAATTCAGCCTTAGAGGGCCATTTTTTGGAGTATTTCAAAAAGGTATAGCCTACAGATATAATTCTATAAAGACATACATGACCTGTATGTTTTTGCTTCTGTAGCATCTCTGGAAACATGATGTTTGTTGGAAAACTAAACGTATATGAACTCAATTCTACCTTCCTGGTTACAGCGCAGCTGGCTGTAATATAGCAACTTTCCTTGGGTACCTTTACTGGGTCAGGTATAGAAAGAAGATTCACTCATCTGCTATTATGCTGAATTCCCAATTCAGAAGGTATCAGTGAGATTTGGAGACAAACATCACTAGGGACACAATTCTCCTTTTGAATTCTATACCACCATATGAAAATTATTTTGGAAGGTCTCAGTGAGCTTATGCAAACACAACCATTGTTCTGTTTCCTCTTAGGCTGGGAAAGCCCATAAACATAATCAGCATCTGGTCCAGAGCAGACAATCAATAAAAATTACTCATGAAAGATGGTGGATTTTTCTGAGACTGTGTGACTCTTAAAAAAGTTCTATATTTAAAGCTGTTCTTAAGTTGCTTAATGAATTTCATCAGTTGCCCTGGACCTTTCCTCCTTTGGGTATGCACTGCCTAGGGAACTGATTAAGAATCTGTGCTTTGTAGTTAGATCTGAGATCAAATCCCTACAGAATCACTGAAATTCTATTGGGTAGGATGAGCAAACAAGATGGAAGGCAGTAGGGAAAAGGCAAGAATCTTTCTTGGGGCTGTTTTTTCATAATAGGTTTTCTGTTTTTATATAGAATGCCAGTTGATTTGATCTGGGTTCTCAATATTAAAGAGGATTCAGTGATGCAAACTTTTCTTTCTACTAAACCACTCTTTGATGATGCCATCATTTGTAAGTTGATAAATTGTAAACTGACCTAAGGAAATTTGGTGCTGACAATTGTCAGTTTCTTGTAGTGAACACTAATAATTTCTGAAAACAATATGTAGGTCAGAGCAATATATCTCCTCCTCCACAAGCTCACTAATGTGTCATTTATGAAAATGTAAGCAAGTCTCAGATGGAATTCATCCAAACAGGCACACAAGTGTCATAAAAGCTGTCCTTGAATATTCATGAATTTCCCCTTCTCATTGTTTTAAGTATTCTGACAAGAACTTTGCTAAAATTTTGCTTCTAGAAATACCTAGCAATATACTGAAAGCTGGATCAGTGAACTTTCAGTCTGAGCAAATGAGAGAGGATTCTTTCAAGTGGGAGATTTAAGGACCAAATGGAATTCCAAACCAGTGCTATCCAATAGAATGTTCTGTGATGATGATATTATTCTATGCATGTACTGTACAATATATTAGCCACTTAGCCACTTTAAATGATTGAAGAAATTAATTTCACTTAATTTTAATTTAAATAAAAACAGCCACATGACTACCATTTCTAAACTAAGAGTGCTAAGCTAAGGCCGTATGGGAACTGGTTTAGCAAATTCTTACAGCTTGCACATGGAAGGGCAGAGGTATGCTTACAATCTTTCTGACTAACCACAATCTTAAACACCAATCATTTCACAAATGAAATCTTGTTTCTATCATTTCTCTTGTTAATTGCCAATGATACTGCCAATTTTGGAGTGTGGCTTAGAGATTAGTCTTAGAATGTTCCCTACTGAAGGAAATAAAATCTTGATAAAAGTAACCGCTCATAGGTTGTAGATTAGAGCTCATTTACTCCCTCACATACTTACTTATCATCTTAATTTCTTTAATGATAAAATGTAATAATATTAATTATTTTTAAATATATTGTTGTTCTTTGACTTGCACTTGAAACATAAGAAACTGATACTGAAATATCCCTTCCACCAGAAACAACTACAAAATGAACATATATGAAAAAACCACAAACTTTTAGATGTTGCACAATCAACAGCACATGACTGATTCCTGAAAGAAGTAAAAGGAAAACCCAAGTCTCATAACCAATACAACTATTTGCCTTACACAAGATGTAGAGCCTTACACAGAGGTGTGGAACCCAAGCGGATCATAATGATTATAATTCAGTTCTGCTGAAGTGACTGGAATTGGTAGAGAAGGACACCTAAAAAGAGGAGGCTGTACAGAGAAGGTGCACCAGGTATCTGCATAGGGACTCTCAAGTCTCCAGTTAAAAATCAACTTGCACACTTACAGGGCTTAAGTGTAATGTTCGGCAGAAAATAGCTATTTGGAAACTATAATCTAATTGAATAATCTCAAGATCATGCAGTATGAGAAATGTGGGGTTTCTGAGCAGCTAGTATGGAGAGATATTATTGTAACCTCTAGCATAAAATTGATACCTCAGAAATGTCACACTTCAGGAATAGTTCTCAAGTAGATGAGCCCTAACAAAGCTTTTAAAAAGCCTTAAAAGAATTAAGCTGACTCACAGGTAATTTAACCACCTTCCAGAACAAAACTCAATACTCTTTAAAAGGAGGGCCACACGATGCTGATTCTCAAAAATGTAGATTCTTCAATGTTCAGCATGCAATAATAAATCATTAGACAAGTGAAATGTGGAAAAATGTGGCCAACATCAGAAAAAAGAAACAGATGCAAAGATAGCCAAGAAGTTAGAATTAGCAGACAAGTATTCTAAAATAATTATTAGGGTTATGTTTAAGGACATAAAGGAAGAATGTAAATAGATGGAAATGTCAGAGAATTCTAAATCACAAAAAGTTGAAATTTTAGACTAAATGATACAATGTCTGAAGGGGAGTTTAATGACAGATTAGACAATGCAAAAGAAAAGACCAAGAAACAGGAAGAATGGGCAGTAGAAACTATTTAAATCAAAGCAAAGAGATAATGGGCTACAAATGATGAACCGAGCCTCAGGGATGTGGGGACAATAACAACTTGTGTAAATTATGCAAAATAGGAGACCCAGAAAGGGATGCGAAAGAGAAGAGACAGATTTATTTTTAAGAAAAATGATATTTTTTTTCTTTTTTCAGTCTGGTAAAAAACCTAACCTTACATATCTTGGAAATGTAGTGAAGCTCAAACAAGATAAATATAAGGAAATTCAATTATACATTTAACAACAAAAAAAAAATTCTTCCAAAATGAAGGCAAACTGAAGATATTTTCAGATAAATGAGAGATGAGTGAATTCATCTTCAGCAGACCTGCATTATGAGAAAGGACAAAGGAAATTTTTCAGACAGAAGGAAAATAAGGCGAGATGAAACTACAGAACGGCACAAATGAACAAAAGGCCGTAATTGGTAGCTGTGTGTGAATCTGACTTTACCTATATATATATTAGCTCAATAATGCTAAAAGAAATGAACTTTAAACAAAAGGTTTAAATTTAAAAGAAGCAAAATATGTGTTATACAAGTATTAATGAAAAGAAACTGTAAATTAAAAGAGAGTGGTACTGGCATAAAGACAGACATACAAACCAATGGAATGGAATAGAGAAGGATAAATACATATTTACATCTCAAAATTATTTTCAACTTGGGTGCCAGGACCATCCAATGGGGAAAGGGCAATCTTTTTAGGAAAGGGGAATCTTTTCAATAACTGCTGCTCGGAAAAGTGAACATGCACAAGAAAAAAAGAATAAAACTGGATCCTTAGCTTACTCCATGTACAAAAATTAACTCAAAATGGATTAAAGATCTAGATGTAACAGGTAAAACCATAAAGCTCTTAGAAGAAAACACAGAGCAGAACCTTCACAACATTGGATCTGGCAATGGTTTCTTGGATATAGCACTAAAAGCACAGGCAAGAAAAAAAAAGATAAATTGGACTTCTTCAAAATTAAGAGCTTTGTGCATCAAAGTACACTATCAACTGAGTGAAAAGGCATACCACAGAATGAGAGAAAATATTTGCAAATCATATTTTTGATAAGGAAGCAATATCCAGAATACATAGAAAACTCCTAAAACTTGACAACAACAGAAAATAATCCAATTCAAAAATAGACAAAGACCCTGAATACAGATTTCACCACAGAAGATATGCAAATAGCCATAGGCACATGAAAAGACCCTTAACATCAATTATTGGAGAAATGCAAATCAAAACCACAAGATACCACTTGACATCGATTAGCATAGCTATTATGGCCCACACACAGAAAAAAAGCATATAGTAAGTGTTGATGAGGATGTGGAGAGCTTGGACTCTTATGCATTGATGATGGGAATGCAAAATAGCGCAGCCACCGTGGAATATATTATAGTGTTTACTCAAAAATCTAAACGCAGAAATACCATATGATCCAGCAATTCCACTTCTAGGCTATACTCCAAAGAATTGAAAGCAGGATAGATATTTGTACGCTGATGTTCATAGCAGTGTTATTCACAATAGCCAAAAGTTGGAAACAACCCAGGTGTTCCTCAACTCGTGAAAGTCTAGTATACATACACAATGGAATATTAGTCAGGCTTAAACAGGAATGGAATTCAGATAAATGTTATAACATGATGCATGATGAACTGTGGAAACATTACACTAAGTGAAATAAGCCAGACACAAAATATGTATGTGTATATATATAAACATATATTTATATATATATTATATGATTCTACTCTGGGATATCTAGAACAGTCAAATATATAGGGACAGAAAGTAGAACAGTGGTTATCAGAGGATGAGAAAGGGGGAGGTAGAAAATTATTGTTTAATGAATACAAAGTTTGAAATGATGAAAAGTTCTGGAGATGAATAGCGGTGATGGTTTCTTAGCAATATGAATGTTCTAATGTCAAGATGTACTGATCTGTACACTTAAAAATGGTTACAACAGTAAATTTTATCATAATAAATAAAAAAGAAAATTGGAGTGGCTATATTAGTATTAGATAAATTCTCAGGCTAAAGAATGTTACCAGAGACAAAGAGGTAAATTTCAAAACGAAAAGTGTCAATTTATCTGGAAGCATGTATACTTAGCGTAAATGTGCATGTACCAATTGAGAGATGTGCCAAATAATTAAAATAAAAACCACCAGAATTAAAAGGAGAAATAAACTCACAATTACAGCTGGGCCTTTAAACCTTTTTCTCTCAGAAATGCATAAAACAATTACTACCAATACTTTCACCCATTTGCCGTTTATGGAACGCTTTACCTAAGAACAGGAGAATATGCATTCTTCCCAAGAATTCACTGACCATTGAACTGGACAGACTATATGTTGGACCAACAAAGGAGTCTCAATAAATTTAAAAGGACTAAAACCACCTCCAGTATACAATTTGAATACAATGGTATTGCATGAGAAATCAGTAAGAAAAGGATATTTGGGAATTCTCTAAATATTGGAAATTAAATAGCACATCTCTAAACAATACATATGTCAAAGAAAAGATTCAAAATAAAAATTAGAAGATATTTTTAACAGGACGCTAATGCAACAAAACATATCAAAATTTGTAGGATGTCATTCAGGCAATAATCAGAGAGAAATTTTTACCTTTAAATGCTTATATAGAAAATGAAAATAGGATTTAAATTCTGTGATCTGAGTTTCTACCTTAAGAACAGAGAAAAAGAAGTGGAAAAAGGAAATAATAACAAAAGCATAAATCAATTAAACAGTTAAAGAACAATGATACAGAAAATCAATGAAACCTGAAGACGTTTTTTGAAAATATCAATAAAATTGTTAAACTTCTAGCAGGACTGATCATGAAAAAAGACAATAAAGCACATTTCTAAACGCAGGAGTGAAAGGAAATTTCTCTACAGTTCTGATGGTAATTAAAAAGATAATTAAGATCTGTTTTGAATAGATTATTCCAATAAGTTTAACACCTAGATAAATTTGAGCAAATTCCTTGAAAGAAATGAAACTGTCTGAAGAAAAAATAGAAAATCTGGATGGCATCATATCTATTAAAGAAATTGAATTGGTAATAAAAAATTTACTACCCTTCTGCTCACTTCTGCCAAAGAGAAGAAAAAAGGCCCAGATGTTTTCACTGGTGAATTCCAACAAAATTTTAATGTAAAATAAGAACAAACTAATAGGGGACGAGAAGGCAATTTATAAATCAACTTTGTTGTTATTCTTCCCTGTGACTTGTTAATTCATTCAATTTCCCATTTTGGATAGGAATATTGGTCTAATAATCCCTAAATGTGGTGTAAATAGAAAATATTTTCCCCAGTTTTTCATTTTTTTTGCTATATTTACTCAAGACAACGCTGATTCTGAGTGTGATGGTTACACTTTGTGTTCCATACAGAACTATCACGGAAAAAAAAGGTGATATTTATGATAAAACAACCCATTTAAATTTTTGTAATTTCTTTTAAAGTTTATTCCTTTATGCCATTTTTAATCCAGTTCACTTTATTTTTTCTGGTAACAAATTTCAGGTTCAAATATAAAGTTTGTCATTTGGCAAGTATAGTTTTGAAGATTTTCGTTTCAGTTAGAATTTAGAGAAAACTTACTCAAATTGTACATAAAAGATAAGATATCAATTCATTAATTTATATGCAAGCATGCATCTGCTTGCTGTACGCTGGAATTCATACTGGTTTAGAAGGTTTTATCTCTCTTCCGTCATGTTACTGCTTTCCTCTATGTGAGGTTCATTTTCAAATATGCGCTTACCATGTGCTGGTTTCTGGTAGCTCACAGTTTAGCAGCTTGTGTCAAATGAGAACTTTTCATTCTACTAGATTCATTCAGGAAGTCTGGCTATATTAACTTGCCTGCCCATACCTGAACAAATCAATGGCCAGGGAAAATGGACCAGCCTGTTAGTCAAACATCTACTATATGAGGCATGTCTTACAGAACAAAGGGATTGAAAATAGAAACTCGGTGGTTTCCCAAAGGTAAAGCAATGCTGTATTTAGGTAGGCAGAAACAACACAAGTGTGTGTGCGCGTGCAGACACACACACACATACACAATCCCATTACAGCATTTTTACTTGACAAGAATGGTGATTCATTCTGGGAAGAAATACCTATAGATAGACAACGATACAATTAAAATAAATATAAGCAAAGATACATTGTAATCACTAAAATATGGGACACCCCTTCAAGTGGTGTTTGAGAATATGAAAACTGAGGTTTTTGTTACATAATGAATAAAAACATATGGAACATTGCGTACCTCAGTAAGAAATTTCCAGAGTAGATAAGATATTAGGGAACATGTAACTTAAAAGATGATTGAAGTCGTTTGAATACAACTTTCTTTTTCTCCTTTCCTTTCTTCCTTTTCCCTCCCTCCTTTCCTTCCTGGCTTCCTGAGGCTACCATTATGTAAAGAAATGCCATTCTTCCACAAAACAACCATTTATTCCTCAGGCATTTAGTAAACATTGAAAAGGTTAAAAGATTACATTTCAAATTCTATCTTCTTATTGAAAAGTAGTTTATTTATTTTTAGTTTTTTAATTATTTGGTGATTTTAGTCCTTAGATCAAAGTTTCTTAAATGTTAATTCACACACTAGAAGAAAAATGATATGACAGGAAGGGATTATGGAGTTCCAGGAAAGAAAAAATTTTCTTTGGAGTAAGTAGCGCCCACTTCAAATCTCTCAAAAGGACGTCATTGAAAGTATATACCTCAATTACCTTATTTCTTCTGTAAGTACATTTGTATAACATGTAAATTAGTATGAATTAAATAATGGATACGTCTTTAACCTTTAAAAATTCAGCCTTGTTCACAAAGCATATTAAGACAATTAAAAAATTTGTCCTGTCAGCAAGATCTATTTTATCTATATTAAAATATGTTGTAAGCATTTAATTAAGACTTGCAGTTGTTACATAGAAATTACAGAGGAGTTGCCCATTCTTTTATGTAGAGGTACTCAACAGTAGTTCTTTACATGCAAATTTATATTTAGATATCTTCTCCTGTTTTGTCTGCAATATTAAAATCTAAAAGCTATACAACTATTTGGTGATGTTTGAGATTTTGTTTTTAAAATCTGCTAAATGTTTTAATGTAAATTAAAGGAAATGATATTTTATTCTTCCATACAGCACAGGTTTTAGCATCGTGTCTTTACATCTGGAATGTTTAACATGGACCTATGTTCCTTCCTAGACTATTAAGATTTAATTTCAATATGGCAGGATTTAATGTGTTTAAAGTAACAGAATCTACACGTTTTCCCTTCATTTTGTTTTTGCCCCCTTAAAAGAAAGTTCTAATCATACAATAATGAACAGCCACTTACACACACGCAAGACATATGAGGTAATTTTCTAATTTTCTTCTTTACAAATATAGTTTAAGAATATTACAGGTTAAATATCTTTATTAGTTCATTGATTTATTAGAAATTAGATATTTAAAGTTAATTTTCTTATTTAAATAGCCTAATAATCTATTCTAAAATTAAAGTAATCTATGGTACACTTTTTTGACAATGCAGATACTGAAAAAACATGTTTCATTAATTATTTACAAAAAAATCTTCAATTCTTTTCCTTAGATAATTTGTTGATCATCTCACTTTCTTCCTCCAATTGTTAAAAAACATTTCATCACTAGGTAGCTACCGCCTAGTGCCCAACTTGAGTAGAAACACCGACTGTTTGTTCTACATGATATAATTTTTAAATTTTTCATTGATTTAAATTTACAATTGTTTCATGGTTAACTTTAAATGCTCAAACCTCTAATTCATTTGGATTAAAAAACACACATGAAGAATTTCAGCACTTTTGGTAAAACTAGACAGCCACATGCAAAAGAATGAATGTAGACCATTATCTTACACCATACACAAAAATTAACTTAACATGGATTAAAGATTTGAATGTAAGACCTGAAACCATAAAACTCCTAGAAAAAAATATTAGCAGTACGCTCTTCAAAATTGGGCTTAGCTGTATCTTTTTGAATACCATGTCTCCCTAGACAAGGGAAATAAAAGAAAAAATAAACAAATGGGACTACAACAAACTAAAAAGCTTATCATGACAAATGAAAACTTCAACAAAATGAAAAGACAACCTAACAATTGGGAGAAGATATTTGCAAGTCATATATCTCATAAGAGGTTAATATCTAAAATATATAAAGAACTCACACAACTCAACAACAAAAAAAACCCAACCTGATTAAAAAATGGGCAGAAGATTTGAACAGAAACTTTTCCAAAGAAGATACACAGATGACCAAAAGGCACATGAAAAGATGTTCAACATCACTAATTATGCAAATCAAATCTACATTGAGATATCACCTCAGGCCCGTCAGAATGAGTATTATTAAAAAGACAAGAAATAACAAGTGTTAAAGAGAAAAGGGAACCCTTGTACACTGCTGGTGGGAATGCAAATTGATGCAGCCACTATGGAAAACAGTACAGAGATTCCTCAAAAAATTAAAAGTAAGACTACCATATAATCCAGCTATTCCATTTCTGGGTATTTATCCACAGAACGTGAAAATGTTAATTTGAAAAGATATATGCACCGCTATGTTCACTGCAGCATTATTCACAACAGCAAGGCTTGTAAGCAACCTAAGTGCCCATCAATGGATAAATGGATAAAGAAGATGTGGTAATATATTTATATAATGGAATCTTATTCAACCATAAAAATAGATGAAATCTTGCCATTTATGACATCACAGGTGAGCCTTGAAGGTATTACACTAAGTGAAATAAGTCAGACAGAGAAAGACAAATGTGACACGATTTCATTCATATGAGAAAGATAAACAAACGAACAAACAAACACATTGGTATAGAGAACAGACTGGTGGTTACCAGAGGGGAAGGGAGGGTGGGGAAGAGCAAAATGGGTAAAAGGGCACATGTGTACAGTGGTGGATGACAACTAGACTTTTGGTGGTGAACACAACGTAGTCGATAGAGAAGTCAAAAATATAATGATGTAAGCCTGAAATTTATATAATGTTATAAACCAATGTTACATCAATAAAAAATTTAAAAACATTTCAATACTCAAAAGTAGATATTGTTATAGGTGTGTAGTGGTATCACCTTATAGTTTTAATTTGCATTTTCATTATAATTAATGACGTTGAGCCACTTTCAAGTGCTTATTAGCCACTGGGAATTAATTCAAGTTGGTTTTTTGTCTTTTCAACATGGGCAAATTTTTTTTTAGCACTTTCTTATTTCCTGGCCCCATAGCTTTCTGAGCTCGTCTTGTACTCTTGTTACCCCAACCTATCAGTCATTTCTGCAAGGAGTCCCAGTTTCTTTTATCGGAGAATGGTATTTAGAAATTAAAATCTAGGCATTACGTATGCTCATTACTTCTGGAGTGTAATAATTTCCACATACTTCCAGTAGACAGAACAGGAAATGTATGAATATGTGCATACATCTCTGCCTATTCTACAGCTATCTGTATATTTATTTGAAACCAAGTGTTCATACTGATACGTCTAATTTGAATTCAACACCACAAGGTTCACTATGGCCAGCATCCTCTGATTATCTTAAGTCGTTTCTCCACAAGTGAGAAACCTGGCACTCATTCTTCACAATATACTGTTTTGCTCAATCATAGAATATACACATTCTAGTTTCAAATTTGTTGATCCATACCACCAAGAGCAAATTTTCTAATTAAATACAATGTTTATGTTCAGTTCTTTTTGTCTTTAGCATTGCATTATAAAATAATACTATTTACCAATATTAGATGAGTTCTATTCTTTACTGCCAAGGATAGTGCTGTGGTTAGGTTATTCATTTGTAAACATGTTTGGTTCGCTCTATACTGTTTGTGTTCCATACTGGATATCTCCTCACTTTGCTTGATTTTAATTAATTATTTGGTTTTTGGCTAAGTGAAACGCTACCATGTGTGTAAAAATTACCACTACAAAATCTATACTCAAAGAAGGGTCACTCCACCCTCACTCCTTCTACTCCTTTCCCGTTTCTCCATTCTTTCTACCCTGCTTGTACCCATTCTGTATAAGTTACCGATCTCACTAATCTCTGATTTATAATTCCAAATTTCTTTTTTGCCCAAATAAGCAGATATATGCATCGTTTCTTATATGCCCCTTTGTCCTACATAAAAGGTAGCATAATATACTCTGTTGTACTTTGATCTTTTCACTTAGCAATATATCCTGAAAATCACTCCATATCCTTAGCTATCTTCTTTAATTGTTTTTACAGTCCCATAGTATTCTATTATGTTGATATACCATAGTTTATTCATCATTCTCTTATATATAGACAACTGCACTGCTTTGAACATTTTGCAATAACAAATAATGTAGTACATAACCTTACACATATGCATTTTCATATTATTGAAATGCGTCTTCAGAGAAGATTCCTAGAAGTGAAATAAGTGGGGCAAAATGTCAATACAAATAGTCTAATTTTGATAAATATTGCAAAATCTCCTTCCAGAAAAATTACACAAGTTTGCATCAACCCTTTGTCCCATAATTTTCCTTTTACTCATATTTTCTCCCAGTTTTTCAGTTGTGTTTTGGCTTTATAATATTTTTATACATCATGCAATTTTTTATAAATTTTTAGTCAATCAAATTTTTCAGTCTTATATTGTCTCTGGGTTTTCGCTTCACAAAGGTTAGACGATTTTTTTACATTTATATTTCTGTTCAATTAAGACTTGATTCTTGTATTTGGTCCGAGGTATGGAACTAAATTTGTCTTTGTTTTAGTTTTTTTTGAAATGGCTACCCAGTTTTCTAGTATTATTTATTAAAAAGTCCATTTTGCCATTTTGGAGTGAATTCCCACCTTTGTCACACATTAAATTTCAACGTATATTTAGCTCTATTTCTCAGCTTTCCGTTCTATTCAGAACCTACTGTTTATTCCTGATCTTGCAGCGCACTGTTTAATTATAGAGGCATTACACAATGCTTTCATTTATAGCAGGTCTAGTTATTCCATCTCAGCGTTTTATGCATATTCCAGCATGTCTGTTTTTCTATATAAACTTCAGTATCAAGTTGTCAAACTCTATGAACAAAAAGTCTGTTGATAACTGCATTGAATTTATATATTGACTTGGAGAGAAATAACAGAATTTCTTTGTTGAGAGGTCGTATTATTGAACAGCATGATGACTTTCCAGTTTTTCAAGTGCACTTTTGTAACTTTCAGGAGTGGCTTAAATTTTTCCTGGTTTTAAATGTATCTGGCTAAGTTTACTCCTAAGTATTTAATTTATTTGATGTGATTGTAAGGGGGTTTTCTCTATCTCTATGTATTTTAACTGGTAATTGTTTTTTTTTAATGTAAAGGCTATTGATTTCTATATCAAGTCCACCTTGGTGAAAACTTCGAGTTTGTTAGTTTTATCAGTCATTCTCCGTGTTTTACAGACATCTTATCAGGTTCTTTGCAAATTGAGGAAGTTTTACTACTCCTTTGGCAATTCTTACCATGCTAATTGATTTCTTTTATTGGATTCCATTGGGTAGTTACTTTAGCAAAATGGTAAATAGTAGAGGTGACTGGCGTTCTTGTCATGTTACTGATCTTAACGGAAATGATTACTGTTTCCCTATTAAGATACTGGCTTTAGGATTAAGGTATAAATATTAATTATGTTAAGAAAGTGTCTTTGTTTCTATATTTTTAAAAAATTTTCCTTAGATCTACTATTGTGATATTTGGTTTTAAGATATTTCTTAATATGGAAGCAAACTTGTTGCTGGAATAAATCCAAGTTGGCCACGATGTATCACTGTCTTAATGGGATGTTGATTCTGTTTACCAATATTTTATTTAATGTTTTACATTGATAGTCATAAGTAATATTGGCCAGTAGTTTTCTTTTTCATGCAGTCATGCGTCCCTTAATGACAGGGATACATTATGAGAAATGTGTCATTAGGCAATTTCATTGTTGTGCAAATATCATTCATAGAAACATAGAGTATAACCTCCTACACACCTAGACTATATGGTACTACTCTTATGGGACCACCATTGTATATGTGGTCCATCGTTGGCCAACATGTTATGTGGTGGATGACTGTACTAGCGTTACTATTTTCAGTATTCAATGTTACACAGGCTTTATAAAAAGAATCAGAAAGTTTTCCGTCATTTTCAATCTCTGAAATGATTTCTGGAGTATTGGAACCATCTGTTCTTTGAAGGGTGTGTAGAATTCCTCTGTGAACCATCTAGGCCTGGTGATTTTTGTGGATGAGTTCATTATATAAACAATGGAAACTGGGCTATTTAAACTTTCTATAGTGAATGATGTCTTTTTGCTTTTGTTCTTGTTTTTGCTAAGGAACTATCTATTTTATTGAATTTTTCTCATTTATTTGAATAGAGGTCTACAAATGAGTCATTTATTTCTTTATTTACTCTTGCAATGGTTATTTCTTCCCTGATAACTCTTATTTTTGTACGTTTGTGCTTTTCTCTCTGTTTTTCTGAATGCATTGTTTACAAAAACCCAGAATTTTGTTTTATTATGTGACAAGTTTCTCTTCTATTCTCTACCTCACCAATTTCAGCTTTTATCTTTGTTGTTTTCTTTTTAAGCATTCTTTTTGGCTTGCTTTGCTATTTATATTCTACTTTTTTGAGCTGGATGTTTACCTAATTTAATTCTTTATTTTTTTAGCAATAAAAGTATTTAGAACTACACATTTTCTTCTGATTGTTTCTTCTAATTTATCACAAGATTTCAATATGTAGGGTTTTCTTTTTTTTCATTACTTTTTAGGAATTCTGTTACTTTAGTTTTTATTTTACCTTTAACCCTAGAGTTTTGGGGATTTTTTTGAGGAAGATTAGCCCTGAGCTAACATCTTCCACCAATCCTCCTCTTTTTTTGCTGAGGAAGATTGGCCCTGAGCTAACATCCATGCCCATCTTCCTCTATGTTTTATATGTGGAACACCTGCCACAGCATGGCTTGAAAAGTGGTCCACACTGGGCCACTGAAGCGGAACATGTGAACTTAACTCCTGGGCCACCAACCTGGCCCTTAACCCTAGAGTTTTTTGATAGGTTTATTTAACTTCCATGTAGAAGGGTCATATTAATTTTACTTCAATTAATAATATCTTTATTGAATTAAACTGTATTTTCCATAAATTTGAATTTTTTCTTGTGGAAACATGAATAAATCAGCTCCATTTCAACTATTTTTCAGCTATTAAAAATTAGTGAAACTGGTGTGAGATATTGACTCTGTTTGGGGCACGTTAAAACTTCAGCACATGGATCAGTGGAAAGAAATAGCAAACTAGGAAAGAAATGATATTGGATGAAAAAAATTAAATATTAAAAGTGGGCTCTTCTGACAGAATTTGAATATTATGATACACATCTTGTAACACAGTAGTAATTTAAATAGAAATGAAAGATGTAATCTAGTAAGAAGAGTGAGGGGAAGATAGTCCGGGTTGTGGATTCCTGGAAACATTTCTTATATGTAGGATTTTGTTTTCTGGAGTTGTCTTTATTCACTACAGAGCCTCGGTCAGTGGCTGTATAATGAAGGAAGAATTTATACTTCAGAAGGTAGATTTGCAGTCAAATTTTAGGCAAGGCTATCTTACAGCTCCAAAAGAAAATAGAGTCCTAGACAAGAAAAGAGAAACCGAATCCCACTTTTATGGGTGGATAACATGATCCATAAGAAGAAAGCCACCAATGATACAAATCAAAGGCTAAGTCTGTATTCCAAATATATACATATACTTTTGCCAAGCAGTTATACTACAGTCCTACACAAGGTATAGAACTAAACTTCCTCATGTACTTCATGTTGTCTTCACTGCTGACTGAGATATATCAGTAGATAGAACTACGCAGAATTAGAGAACATAAGAAGATAGGAAGGAACCCCATAAGTTAAGACATAACATATGATCAAAAGACCACTTTGTCCCATGAGCCCCATTTCAAGGTTTCAACAACCTTAGGTGTTTAGTGGTTTCTATATTGAGCAGTGAGATATAGAAAATATCCATTATCATAAAAAGCGCATTGAACAGATCTGTTCTAACATCATTAGTAATACAGACGACGTTCAGTGTAATAATCTTAAATGATAGTAGAGAGTATTTCTGGCATGGAACTGCTAAATTTGGCAGTAGTCACTATTCCTCTCTCCCCCTCTTTCCTCCCATCCCCTGACTAGAAGTTGATAACTTTTGCTGATAGATTTTTCTCTCATTCCTTTATAACTTTGGTGGCAATTCATTAAGTCATGGGTTCCACAGGAAATATATTTGTGAGAATCATTACAAATTATAGTATAATGTAATGGATTGTAATTATAATGCAAATGTATTTTATGTAGATACACAGTGATATATTTTTAAATAAGAAATGAAATTTTACTTATTCAAATGTTACGTTGACAGAGTATAATTAAAATGCAAGGTCATTTAGAAAATGGAATAAAAAATCTTTTAGGACTAATATAAACATTTTGTGTGGTCAAAGAAAAATAATTGGGAAATGCTAACCTCTCTCTCTCACAAATTAAACTAATTTACATAATTGTGATTTCCATAATTGAATTAAGGAGTCATTATTTTTATAGAAGGCTATTACTTCTGGTAAAATACATAATTTTTAAACAGTCTGCGTAAGTGTTCTTATTAGAATAAATTTATCAAATTAAGTGACTCTTTTCTAAGTGATATGCAATAAAGATTAGTGACACCGTGTCTTCCAGAATGACTTTATTTAATTAGTTTCCCTGATAATTTCTTTATGAGAACAAAACTGTCAAATATAGTGAGTCTGTGTCATCCAACATCATCTTATATTCAATCGAATTTCCTTGACAATTTGCTATTTTATTCTGTCATTGATTATCAAATTATGTGAGATTTTGCTCTTCTTTTATTCTTAACAAAAGCAATTTAAAATAAAATATTATTTCCTGGATCTCGTACTCCCAATAAAGTGATATCTCTTAATCATTAAGATTCTAGTAATCAGTGTATAATTACCTTCAAATTGGTTTGTAATAGGCAGAGACAATTAACTATTGCGGTAATAGACAATTGAAGAACTGTTAATTCTATCACATAATTTGTTATATTCTTTAAAAGATTCTATAATATAGAACTGAGTGTACATGATTGTGTAAAGCACACATATTTATATCTTCATTCACTGGAAATACTTTTATCATGTTATTCTTTAAAGGGATACAGAACACAGCTTTGGATAAAGATATATTTTCCCCAATATTAGGAGAATATTGGCTCAAATCTTTCCTATATGACAAAAGCTCTATATGGCTGATGCATTTCAAGATTTCTCCAAATGAATTCAGAAGAGACTGAGGTGAGCATTTGCTCACAGGTTCATCAAGCTGAAGTTTCTCCCCATAGAGCTCCAGGAAAAAGCAATTGTGTTTTGGGTCTTACTGTTTGTTTTGGTTTTATAGTTGATTATTTCTGGTAGAGAAATCATTTATATTAAAAATGCATGTTATTGTTTTATGCACCAGGGCTTAAAACCCTTAAGGTTTACTATAAAGCATAAGCATGCAAGCATACATGCACAAACGCAAATGCCTTAAGTCACTGATTCACGGAATAGGAACAGGTAACTAAACTCCTAACTAAGCAGAGGAGGAAGGAAAAAACAAGGAAAATGTCTCTGTGTCTCCTGACCAACTAATAAATGGTTCACATAGCACAATGATTTAAAAAAAGAGAAGAAGAAGAAGAAACTCAATTTACGAAGAATGAAGACATCCATTCTTTGAATAAAAAAAGATTTTATTTCCAGAAATTATGAAATTTTAATACCATTTGAACTGACAATTTAGATAAATGCAGATTAAAGAATGGAGACTATTAAGGAAATCTCAGCTCAAAACTTGCTGTGGAAAAGGGACGTTTTCTCCGCTTTGGCTGAAAGTACTATGAAGTTTTTGAGCCACTGAACTTCCATGATGGAAATGGCAACTTTTGAAAAATGTCTTTGTCTGTGATAAAGGGATAATAACAACATTTGCCTCATGGAACAATTGTTTAGTTCAAACAAGCTGTTGCTTATTATTATTGTTGTTGCTCTTATTTTGGTTACAATTATTACAAAGCTATTGTTTTGATCTGTAACACACATTTACAACACGAAAAGCCAAGTCTCTTGTTTAGGGGACTTCAAACGTGTTCTCAGATCAGTACTATCTCTGGCGCGCTGCAGATCCCGTGACAAGACACTTAAGGCTCTGAAAAAGGGGGTATTGTTTGACAAAGGCCAGAAAGGGCAGCTTGCCACAAAATAGGCATTGGGATCTGCCGTCTTGACTGAGGTACTGATAGAACTGTGCTTGAGGGAGCATTATGTATTGACTGACCCTGCGGCATTTGAAGATTAGGTTGGCTCAGATTTCTCTTGCTCATAATATATGTGACCTTGGTCAAGTTACCAAACCTTTTGAAGCCACCATCTTCTTATCTACACAGATCACACCTCAAAAAGGGATTTTTTGAGTATATAAACTAATCACAGTGTCTGTCACTTACTAAAATAGCGTGCACTATTTAAAAAGAAAGAGTGCGAGAGTCTTGGGAAGATGGCAGTGTGAGCAGACATTAAACTCGCCTCCTCCCATGAACACAACCAGGTTACAACAATTCTTGGAAGAATTACCCTGGATTGAAAACTGAAAACTGGATAAGAAGAACCCCTACGACGAGGGACAGTCCTGACAAAGGCAGAAGAGGCAGTAATTACTGCTGGAGAGGAAAAAAGCCACCTTTGGGAGCAGCAGAGCTTCTCAGCTGGCCAGGCGGCAGACACCCTAAGATACGGAGCCCTCCCTGAAGGAGTGAGGTCCAGAGTGGGGACAATACTGCTATAAGCATCCTGCGGACTCAGCCCAACTGAGATGGGGGTCTTACTATCTGGCTTTGCTGGCTATTGACTGCAGCAGGGACACCCCCAGAAAAGCTATCGGTACAAAGCCAAAAAGACCCGGGTCTTAAAGGGCCCACACACAAACTCACTCATTGCAGCAAGCTGAAATCACCAGAGAGAAGGCTGACAGTCCTTTGGTGAAACGAGACTCACCTGGTGGGGTCTGGGAGCATCCTGGTGAGAGGAGTGACTCTCTGGAGACTGAGACGTTGGTGGGGGCCATTGTTCTGAGCTGGTCCAGGCGTGCTGATATGGACACTGGTGGCGGCCATTGAGGTTCATCCCTTGAATCCCTTGAGCTGTTAGCCCAGGGGCCTGCCACGCCCACTAGAGCACAGATTTAATCCAGTGCAGCCAGCGTAGGCAACCCACCCTAGGGACTGGCCCCACCTAACAGCAAGTCCTCAGTCTACTTTTCAGCCTGCATTGACTGGCTGCCTTGATCCTCTACAGGCAGGCAAGGGTGTCTGCCTCTGTGGGGCAGGGCCTGTGTGAGGATCAGGTGAACTGTGGGGGGCATTGGTGGAGAGGTGGGGGCCTCTGCAGTGTGGTGTTTGGGTATGCTCCAGGGGATTCAGAAGGCAGCATGGACCAGGACTGTGTTGACAGTATATGTGGTCCTGTAGTGGGGGGGCGGGGGGGGGGGGGTTGAGGCTTATCAGCAGCAGAAGACTTGTGCTTCACAAACAGCCATAAAAAGGATCAGCTCCACCTTTGAAAGCCTGAAACAATTAAGTACCCCCATACCAAGGGCTAGCCCCATTCAGCTGCACTCCTAAGAGAACTGACAACAGCCTTGTTGGTCTGAGGCCTATCACAACTGTACACTCCTGAGCCTAGCAACCAGCTACACTGGGTTCCAACCCAATTAAGAGGAAAACTACAATAAAAGAGTGCTGATAGACTTTTTAGCCAACAGTGCTGAGGCTCCCCAAACCAGATTTACAAACAGCTGGCCAGGGAAGGAAAGATCAGACTCCCTGGGAACCTGCAGTGGGAGCAACCCTGTCACAGCAGAAGGACACAAGTAGCCCACAAAGGGGTCACTCCTGGATCTTCTGGACTGGTGACGAGAGGGACACACACTGCCGGGCCTCATAAGTCATGTCATACATAAGGTCACTTCTCCAAGATCAGGAGACTTAGTCGACTCACCTACTACAAAGAAAATAGCACAGAGAAAGAGTCATAATGAGGAGGCAAAGGGATACTTTCCAAGCAAGGGAACAGTACAAAACCCCAGAAAAAGGACTAAGTGAAACAGAAACTGGCGACCTACTTGACAAAGAATTCAAACAAAATATCATGAGGATGCTCACAGATATACGGAGAAGGATGGATGAACACAGTGAGCACATCAACAAAGAACTGGAAGATATAAAAAGGAGCCAATCAGAAATGAAGAATACAATACTCGAAATGAGAAATTCACTACAGGGACTCAATAGCAGAGTAGAGGAAGCAGAAGAACAGATCAGCGAGCTAGAAGAAAGACTAGAGGAAATCAGCCAAGCAGAACAGAAAAGAGAAAAAGGAATTAGACAGAATGAGAACAGTGTAAGGGAACTCTGGGACAATATCAAGCATGCTAACATTCAGATCATAGGGGGTCCCAGAAGGAGAAGAGAGAGACAAAGGGGCAGAAAATTTATTTGTAGAAATAATAGAGGAAAATTTTCCTAACCTGAGGAAGGAAACAGACATCCAAGTTCAGGAAGCACAGAGAGCCCCAAACAAGAGAAGCCCAAAGAAGCCCACACCAAGGCATATTATAATCAAAATGTCCAAAATTAAAGACAAAGAGGGAATCCTAAAAGCAGCAAGAGAAAGGCCACAAGTGACATATAAAGGGAAGCCCATCAGGCTATCAGCAGACTTCTCAGTTGAGACCCTACAGGCAAGAAGAGAATGGCACGACATTTTTAAAGTGCTGAAAGGAAAAAATCTACAGCCAAGAATACTCTACCCATCAAAGTTGTCATTCAGAATGGAAGGAGAGATGAGATAAAGAGCTTCCCAGACAAGCAAAAATTAAAGGAGTTTATCACCAAGAAACCAGTACTGCAAGAAATGCTGAAGGGACTTATTTAAGCGGGAAAGTGATGACCACAAGTAGAGATAAAAAAAATTATCAAAAAAACCCAAAACAACAACAACAAAAAACCAGGCAATAAAATCACTTGTAAGGTAAAAATATAGTAAAGGCAGCAGATAAACTACCTGTGAAGATAATATGAAGATTAAAAGACAAATGTACTAAAATCACCTATTTCAAAGTTGAGGGTAATGAATAGACACACACTAAACAAGAGACTATATAGGATGTGAAAAACATATAATGTGGGAGGAGGGGAGTGAAAAAGTAGAGCTTTTAGAAAGAGATCAAGCTAAAGAGTCTATCTACTCAATATAGACTGTTATATGTATAGTATATTAAATAGGATCCTCATGGTAACCACAAATCAGAAACCTATAACAAGCGGGAAAAAAAGTAAGACAAAAGAAATCAAATGTATTACTAAAGATAGCCATCAAACCACAAGGGAAGAGAGCAAGAGAAAAAGAAAAGAACAGAGAAGAACTACTAAAACACCCAGAAAAAAAAAAGTGACAAAATGGCAATAAATACATATTTATCAATAGTTACTTTAAATGTCAATGGACTAAATGCTCCAATCAAATGCCATAGGGTGGTCCATTGGATAAAAAACAAGACCAATGTATATGCTGCATACAAGAGACACACTTCAGACCTACAGACACTCACAAACTGAAAGTGAAAGGATGGAAAAAGATATTCCATGTAAACGGCAAAGAAAAGAAAGTGAGGATAGCAATACTTATATCAGACAAAATAGGCTTTAAAACAAAAATTGTAATAAGAGACAAAGATGAACACTACATAATGATAAAGGGAACTATCCAACAAGTAAATATAACACTTGTAAATATCTATGCACCCAATATAGGAGCACTTAAATATATAAAGCAATTATTAACAGACATAAGAGGAGAAATAGACAGTAACACGATAATAGTAGGGGACTTTAACACTCCACTTACACCAATGGATAGATCATCCAAACAGAAGATCAATAAGGAAACACTGGCCTTAAAGGGCACATTAGACCAGATGGACTTAGTAGATATATACAGAACATTACATCCAAAAACCACAGAATACGCATTTTTTTCAAATGCCCATGAAACACTCTCCAGGATTGATCACGTATTAGGTCACAAAACAAGTGTGAATAAATTTAAGAAGATCGAAATAGTACCATGCATCTTTTTGACCACAAAGGTATTAAACTGTAAATCAACTACAGAAAGAAAAACAGAAAAGCCACAAAAATGTGGAGATTGAACAAAATGCTACAGAACAACAAT
This sequence comes from Equus caballus, assembly GCF_041296265.1. Lineage (NCBI taxonomy): Eukaryota > Metazoa > Chordata > Mammalia > Perissodactyla > Equidae > Equus > Equus caballus. Next base: position 70,798,844 of record NC_091692.1, on the reverse strand, counting down.
TGGGTCAATGAAGAAATCAAAGAAGAAATCAAAAAAATTCCTGGAGACAAATGAAAATGAAAACAGGACATGCCAAAATCTGTGGGATACAGCAAGAGTGGTTCTATGAGGGAAGTTTATAGCACTTAAGGCCTACCTCAACAAAGAAGAAAAATCCCAAATAGACAATCTAAAAATGCACCTAAAGGTACTGGAGAAAGAACAACAAACAAAGCCCAAAATCATCAGAAGGAAAGAAATAATAAAAATCAGAGCAGAGATAAATGAAATAGAGACTAAAAAAACAATAGTAAAAATTAATGAAACCAAGAGCTGGTTCTTCAAAAAAATAAACAAATTGGCAAACCCTTAGCTAGACTCATGAAGAAAAAAAGAGAGAAGGCTCAAATAAATAAAATCAGAAATGAAAGAGGAGAGATTACAACAGACACCTCAGAAACACAAAAGATAATAAGAGAATATTATGAAAACAATATACGACAACAAATTGGATAATCTAGAAGAAATGGATAAATTCTTAGAAACATACAACCTTCCAAAACTGGACCAAGAAGAAGTGGAAAATTTGAATAGACAGATCACCAGTAAGGAGATCAAAACAGCAATCAAAAACCTCCCAAAAAATAAAAGTCCAGGACCAGATGCCTTCCCTGGTGAATTCTAACAAACATTCAAAGAAGACTTAATACCTATCCTTCTGAAACTCTTCCAAAAAATTGAAAAGGAGGGGAGGCTTCCTAACTCATTCTAAGAAGCCAACATCATCCTGATACCAAAACCAGATAAGGACTACACAAAAAAAGAAAATTACAGGCCAATATCACTGATGAACATTGATGCAAAAATCCTTAACAAAATACTAGCAAATCAAATACAACAATACATTAAAAAGATCATACATCATGATCAAGTGAGTTTCATTCCAGGTAGGCAGGGATGATTCAACATCCGCAAATCTATCAACGTGATACACCACATTAACAAAATGAAGAATAAAAATCACATGTTCATCTCAATAGATGCAGAGAAAGCATTTGACAGGATACAGCATCCATTTATGATAAAAACTCTAAATAAAATGGATATAGAAGGAAATTACCTCAACATAATAAAAGCCATATATGACAAACCCACAGCAAATATCATTCTTAATGGAAAAAAACTGAAAACTATCCCTCTAAGAACAGGAACCAGACAAGGATGCCCACTGTCACCACTCTTACTTAACATAGTATTAGAAGTCCTAGCCAGAGCAATCAGGCAAGAAAAAGAAATAAAAGGGATCCACATTGGAAAAGAAGACGTGAAACTGTCACTCTTTGCAAACGACATGATTTTATATCTAGAAAACCCTAAAGATTCCTCTAAAAAACTTTTAGAAATAATAAAGGAATACCATCAAGTCACAGGATACAAAATCAACGTACAAAAATCAGTTGCATTTCTATATACTAACAACGAAGTAGGAGAAAGAGAAATTAAGAATACAATCCCATTTACAATTGCAACAAACAGAGTAAAATACCTAGGAATAAACTTAATCAAATAGGTGAAAGATCTGTACACAGAAAACTATAAAACATTGTTGATTGAAATCGAAGACACAAAGAAATGGAAAGATATTCTGTGCTCTTGGATTGGAAGAATTAACATTGTTAAAATGTCCATACTTCCTAAAGCAATCTATAGATTCAATGCAATTCCTATCAAAGTTCTAACAACATCTTTTACAGAAATAGAACAAAGAATCCTAAAATTTATATGGAACAACAAAAGACCCTGAATAGCCAAAGGATTCCTGAGAAAAAAGAACAAAGCTGGAGGCATCACACTCCCTGATTTCAAATTATACTACAAAGCCATAGTAACCAAAACAGCATGGTACTGGCACAAAAACAGAGACACAGATCAATAGAACAGAATTGAGAACCCAGAAATAAACCCACACATTTATGGACAGCTAATATTTGACAAGGGAACCAAGAGCATACGATGGAGAAAGGAGAGTCTCTTCAATAAATGGTGTTGGGAAAACCGGACAGCCACATGCAAAAGAATGAAAGTAGACCATTCCCTTACACCATGAACAAAAATCAATTCAAAATGGATTAAAGACTTGAATGTAAGACCCAAAACCATGAGACTTCTAGAAGAAAACATAGGCAGTACGCTCTTTGACATCGGTCTTAGCAGCATATTTTCAAGTCCCATGTCTGACTGGGCAAGGGAAACAAAAGAAAAAATGAACAAATGGGACTACATCAAACTAAAAACTTCTGCACAGCAAAGGAAACCATCAACGAAACGAAAAGACAACCTAACAATTGGGAGAAGATATTTGCAAACCATATATCAGATGAGGGGTTAATATCCAAATTATACAAAGAACTCATACAGCTCAACAAAAAAACCCCCAACAATCCAATTAGAAAATTGGCAAAAGATCTGAACAGAGATTTTTCCAAAGAAGATATACGGATGGCCAACAGGCATATGAAAAGATGCTCAACAGCATTAGCTATCAGGGAACTACAAATCAAAACTACAATGAGGTATCACTTCACTCTGGTTAGAATGGCTATAATTAACAAGACAGGAAACAACAAATGTTGGAGAGGGTGTGAAGAGAAGGGAACCCTTGTTCACTGCTGGTGGCAGTGCAAACTGGTGCAGCCACTATGGAAAGCAGTATGGAGTATCCTCAGAAAATTAAGGATAGATCTGCCATATGATCCAGCTATTCCACTGCTGGGTATTTATCCAAAGAACTTGAAAACACAAAGGCATAAAGATACTTGCACCCCTATGTTCATTGCAGCATTATACACAATAGCCAAGACTTGGAAGCAACCTAGGTGCCCATCAAGGGACGAATGGATAAAGAATATGTGGTATTTATACACGATGGACTACTACTTAGCCATAAGAAATGACGAAATCCGGCCATATGTGACAACATGGATGGACCTTGAGGGTATTATGCTGAATGAAAGAAGTCAGAGGGAGAAAGTCAGATACCATATGATCTCACTCATAAGTAGAAGATAAAAACGACGACAAATGAACACATAGCAATGGAGATTGGATTGGTGGTTACCATGGGGGGGCGAGGGGGGAGGGCAAAAGGGGTGATTAGGCTCACATGTGAGGGGATGCACTATAATTAGTGTTCGGGTGGTGAACATGATGTAATGTACACAGAATTCGAAATATGATGTACATCTGAAAATAAATAAAACAACAACAAAAGAAAATAAAATAAAACTAGATGAATATGTAAATTATAAAAAAAGTTTTTTTAAAATTAAAATTTGCCTTTTTGTTTACTAGGCATAAAAAAAGAAAAAAAGAAAAGAAGAAAGAGTGTCTATAACTATTTTGAGGAAGAGAATCTACCTAATCAATGCATACTTCAAAAGTATCCAAGATGCCTAAACATTTCTACTCCATAAACTTTAAATTTCCCTTTAGTAAATACCAAGTAGGGGAATATATGGGATGGATTTTAGTACTTGTTATTTATCTCACGCCTTCTGGTCCTCAGACCCAGTGGTTTCAGTTTCAGGTCAGGACTTTTTGGCTGGCAGGCCAGAGGGATAAGATCACGTATCAGAAAATGCATAGATTAGCTTAAATAGTTCTGAAAATTACAAACACTAAGACAGTCTTAAAGTCTTATAGGCATTATATAAACCTCTGTAATATAGGCAAATTACTGGATCCACTCTGTCACAATATTTGTGAGGGATTTTCTGCCTATAGTGAGAGTTACAATCTCAGAGAACTGAGAAATATCAAAGTAACTAGAATGTGACCTAGAGATCCTCATATCTGCTAAAGAAGATAGAAACTCAATTTTAGATGTGACACGCCTGTTATGTTCATCAAAATTATGTATTCATTTACTTCAATGATCTCTGACATACAAGTATGCCTGGAATATGTGTTCATTTGTGATAGCTATTAATCCTTAGTATCTTGCAATGAGTTAGCCTATTACATCCCTTTACAATACAAACAGAAATGAGATTTCATGTGAACAAGACATGAGGTAAATAGGCTCTGAACTGGCAAAGGTGTAATATGATCGAGCCTATGAATTCACTATTAATTGAAGGGAAAATCCAGGTTAGAAACCATATTGTGGAGGGGTAGCACTGCACAGAGCTGAGCAAAGCCCCTGGGACATTAAGAAGCCAATGCTATATATAAAAGAAACAATATTGTGCTTAGGTTTGGAATTCCTGGGTTCCATGCATTCCTCCACATGTAACCTTCAATCATACACTCAACCTTTTTGATATTCAATTTCCTCCTGTATGAGATAAAGGGATATTTAACTCATGAGGTCATTCTAAGTATTGAAGGGGATAAATAATATAAAATTTAGTGAGCTTTAAATAATCAATCAAATTTAAGCATACATAAATTCACCATAGAAAGACACTTTCATTCTTTTGGGTCATTATTTGGACATTGAACCAAATCATATCACTAGAGAATACAGTATTTGGGTGTCTAATGTTGAATGAATGAAAAATTTAACAAATTTGATGCTTTCTCTGCTGGTGAATTCTTATGTTTTTCCTTTAAGTCTAGAGTTTCTAAAACTATCAAGTATCTTTTCCCTTCTAGTAGATTATTCTACTCTCTCCCAGGAATAATACTTCCAAATTCAAAGGATGGTTTGGTGGATACCATCTTTAAAAAGAATTCGTTTTAATTTAGGCACTTTTACTAAAGAAGTACCTAAGATGTTTACTTAATTGCAGGAATAATTACTTGCATCATAAGTAATGCATTTCATGAAATTCTGAGTCATAAAATTTTCCAGTGGGTTTAAAATGGTCATAAAGAGTATTACTATTACAAACGATTTTCTTATAATTTAATGTCAGGATACCAAGATAATCTCTGGTTTGCTTATTAAGTTTTAATTGATATAACAATCACATAACTAGCCTCAGGCTCTATTCCATCATATTGAGGAAATGACACTATATCATTGCCCACCTCTGTGATTTCCTCATGCTTCTTCATCAGCCTAGAAGGCCCTTTATTTATTTCCTACCATGCGAGCACATAATCAATTTTCAAGACTTGTTTTAGATATAAACCTCAATTTAGCATCTTTTCTGAGTTCTTCTGGGGGAATCAGCTGCTATTTCCTTTGGGACTAGACCATAATCTCTGCTTACTTCTCATGCTGCTGTTATCACACGTTTCACTCTTATTGACATATATGCCTGTTTCTCATTTTCAGGCCTATTAATTTCCTGAAGGTAGGCTTTAATCTTATTCTCTATGTCCCCTAGGCATAGTATTTACTTTTTGGAATATAGAAGGTATTCTGCAGTTGTTTGATGAATAAATGATTGATTCTGTCTTCCTACGTTATTGTGAAAAATACTGTGTGAAATGTTGGAAATAGGGACGTAATTTTCAAGATACATTTCCATAATTAACCAGACCTCTGGTATATCTGACACTATTTTGAATTTTTCATTTCTAATGATATGTATTTGTGCCCTTTATTTCCTGATAGTGTTAATTTGTTAGTTGTTCTGTATATAGATTGAGAGAAATTTTTTCTTGTAATAGAATGAAGGCAGCAAGCCTGAGGTATGTGTGATAATGAGAAAAATATCTGTCTTTTTTTGAATTGTGTTAAATTATGAGGTTGGAAATGCAAGTAGGAAAAATTATTTTTGAAACATCATGGTAAGACATCAACAATATTTACTTTTAAAATGCAGATTTAGCATCAAGTTTTGTATACTTTTCTGTAAAAGTTATGTTTAAAACATTTGTCCAATAGTATAAGAATACAAATTAATATATTAATCAATTTATTAATCAGAATTATAAAACAATACTCTATTATTCCTATCTTATACATGATAAAATAGCAAATAATTCAAGCTATGGTATAGATCACTGATCAAAACATTATTGCCATCTCCAAAACTTATGCTGAATTTTGGAAACTGTCAGTGTCATTAGCTTAATTAAAGATGCTCCCTGCTTCTGCATCAAACATTTTCACAACAAATTTCACATTAAACTAACGTTATCAATACGCTGGCATTGGAAACTTCATTTCAGTCCAAGTGAGGCTAAATGTCAGAACTTTCCACATGGCTTGAAACCAAAGCTTATGTCTCAGCCTGCATGAAAAATGCTGACACCAAGGCTGCGTGCACCTTCGTTCTAGCCAACATCAGGCTGCTCTATAGTGATGGAAGGGATTTGCACCTGCCTGCCATTGTCACTGCTGTCTACTCAGGAGATCCTGGGAGCAGCCACTATGAATCTTGGACCTTATTAATTACTTTACAGTTTTAGTAAATTATATTTATTTTCCAGAGTGGTAGCATTTAAATAATTTAAGTCAATCTGTATCTATGAATACTGGCTAAATATAAAGTCTATTCTAAAATACTGATATTTTGGGGGCACTTTCCCTGCGGGAAGCCCAGGAAGAAAAATTATCTCTAAAACATGGGAGTTTGATCAATTTATTATTAGTATTAGATGTGAGAGAAACTTTCTAAGTTTAGAGCACAAATTGTAAAAAAAATACTGATATTAAGAATTTTCACTGCAAAATTATATTAATTTTCTGCATTTTTGGAAACTTCATAAGTAAATATTGAAAAAATCAGAAGGTTAAATGAATATCAAGCAGAATTTGATGATAGATCTTTGCTTAAGAAGATTTTTCTAGAAGGATTTTTTTGCAGAATGGTAAAATTGAATGGAAAAATACTGCTTTCATTTATTACTAAGTATTTGGTATATATTTGAACATCCATACTTTCAAAATACAATTATTTTCATTAATTAAAATAGTCACTTATCAAATATCTATTTGGTGTCTCTGATGTGCCAGGAATGTTTCTAGGTGCTTTTTATATCAATTATTTTTAAATAAAGACTTTTTTTTATAGATTCTTACCGACTCAAAATCCTTGGCTTTTTGAAATAAAATAGATACTATTTTCTGAAGTATTTAGAGGAACATATGACAAAATTTAAATAATTTTAGTCTATCCATCAGGAAAAAAAATTAAACCTTTTTTCAACATTTCATTGAATACAGTAGATTTTCACTTCTTAAGGAAACAACCTCTACTCCTAGAAAATCCTAATTTCTTTGTAAATTATTCATCTTTTTGCAACAGCTTGATTGAGATGTAAGTTACATACCATAAAATTTACTGATCGAGCATGAATCTTTGATATGAAGTTCGGGGCCATTCCTATTAGTCATTTGAAGAAAGAGTGGTCAGACATGTATGAAGACTGTGAAAGAGAAGTATGTGCAACTAAACTATTCTATTTCTCTTACGATGCATTCACTGTTAGACAAGAAAAATATGTTTCTGAAATTTCTACTCCAGTGTGACAAAATTAAAAGCCTCTCAAGCTTCCTAGGTACATTATTATTTGAAATATTTCGTTTGTTGGGTACTCTTCTGCCCTCTCCTCCATTCCCATCACAGGATCTCAAAGAAAACATAAATGTGTTTTAGAAAGATGTGACAAAAATTTCTGTCTAAAGTGAAATGCTGTATTGCACACTGGACAGAATGCATCATATTGAAGATGAAATTCTAAGTATTGTAAACATGTATAGTTATTGAATGTATTTCACCTCTCTTAAGAGCAAGATTGGGTTTGTATTGACTCCCCCACTGATTTCTCTTGTGCATCGTCTCATTATTTCCATCAAGTCTGTAACCATTACCTCTGGTTTTTCAATAATTTAGAGTCAACTCAACAGAATTTAGATGATCCCAAACAATGCTTTTTGTCTCCTGTATTACTCCAAAATATTTTATTCTATCCTCATAGATTTAGCAGTTAATGACATCGTGAAAACGCTTTATTTGTTTCAATGATATCCTTAGCATGTTTTTTTTCACAGCAGATTGCTGACCTTAACCCTTCTCTGCATTTTTCCTTTGCTGATGAGCAATATCTATGCTGACATCTCACAAATGCATGCCTAATCACAGTCCTACAGCACTTACCTTTATAGCATATGTGTGTCAGTTGAGGACAGAAAAGCATTTGCCAGAAGGAGAAATTGTATGTGTAATCTGTTTACTGTTGACATCGTAAACTTATTTCTGCAGTTATGTGAATATGTGAGATTTCATTTTTTTCTCTATTCTTTTTTCGTGTGTGGAAGATTAGCCCTGAGCTAACTGCTGCCGCCAATTCTCTTTTTGCTGAGGAAGACTAGCCCTGAGCTAACATCCGTGCCCATCTTCCTCTACTTTATATGTGGGGCACCTACCACAGCATGGCGTGCCAAGCAGTGCCATCATGTCCGCACCCGGGATCCAAACCGGCGAACCCCGGGCCGCTGAAACGGAACGTGCAAACTTAACCACTGTGTCACCAGGCCGGCCCCTTTTATCTCTATTGTTAAGTTTAGAAGACTACTAAAGATATTCTGAATTTTAAGATATCAAAATCCATATGAGACGAATCCTTACAATTGGAATTGATTAGCAAACCACTCTCAGGTAGCTTATAGGAGAGAGAAGAGGGTGGAGAGAAAGAGACAGAGAGAGAAGAAATATTTGGATTCTTGATGTATCTGTTCAATCACTAAAAGTAGAACTATGGGTGCTAGCTTTGACTTTCCATTCTATCTTACAGCGAGCAGCTAATTTCTGTTGTAGTATTTTCAATTCCCTCCCCTTACTATCTCCTTAACAACTCTGGGAATAATTTTCTCTTCCATATCTATATTGATCTTACTTTGGTTCGGTCAACATCATCTCCTATTGGGCATGTTAGAAATGCACCCTTACTGACATTCCTGTCTGTAAATTCATAGCCTCTCATTTCACCCTCTAAACCATGCCAGAGGGGTTATTAAAGAATAAATGTGGTGATGATATTTACTTGTTTGAAATTCTACAGTAGACCACTGTTGCCTACTAGATAAAGTTCAAACAGTATAACTCGATACACAATCTGTTTGCTAGAAATCACAGTAGCCTCTCTCCCAACCTGGCTTTCTCTATATTTCTGTAATGGAAACTATTTACTCTTCACTGAATATTATGCCTATTTTCAGGACATTTTAAGCTTTGTGCATCTTTATTCCTCAATCTATAATTTCCTCATCACATTCTTTTCCTTAAGGAAAATGCTTAATGATATTATGTGACATAAATCCTGAACCATGTCATCTATGATACTGACTTAGTGACCACTATTCATTTTACAAAAATGAATCATTCACACTAATTTTCCACACTGTACCCGATATGGGCAATATTAATGTGTTCAGCATTTATACCATTTTATTTCTTTTTCCTCTATGAGAAAATATTTTTCCTTTAGGAAAAAGAAAGAAAATATTCTGTCTTGTTTCCTGTATTTCCAGAAACTGAGTTAAAAATCATTAAAAAAGACCCCTTGGGTGGTGCAGCAGTTAAGTTGTCACGTTCCGCTTCTCGGCAGGCCGGGGTTCACCGGTTTGGGTCCGGGTGCAGACATGGCAGCGCTTGGCAAAAGCCATGCTGTGGTAGGTGTCCCACATATAAAGTAGAGGAAGATAGCCATGGATGTTAGCTCAGGACCAGTCTTCCTCGGCAAAAAGAGGATTGGCAGTAGTTAGCTCAGGGCTAATCTTCCTCAAAAATAACAAAATAAAATAAAGAAATAAATGAAAAAAGATTACATGGCACTTATGTGACTCCATCTCCTATTGGAAAAGGACTGAGAAACATCTCAAAAAAAGACAGAATTTAGAAGCATTAGAGATAGATACCACAACACAATTTATGGTGAGGAGAATCACTTTAATGATAAAGCACAGATGTAAACATCATCAGTTTGGGAGTTCAAAATAAAATATACATATAGAGAGAAAAGTTTCACAGGACACCTACCACCTACTTCTCAACATAGAAGAAAGACAATGTGTTGACTAACATAGATATGTCAGCCTCTCTGTCCCACTTAGGAAAACACACCTATGTCTGATTAGTCTATAGAATTCATCCTTCAATTTTAGTAATTTAATTGACTTTCAGAATGAGTTCCTTTACTCAAACACATAAGACTTTTGATATCCTTGATATTTTATTGTAATGATTTATATTTAATTATGTTTCAACACCTCAATACACCCAAGAGATCTTCAAGGTAGATATCTTATTTTCATTTTTTTGTTTAATATATGTCTAGAGACAAAGTAAAAATGCAATAAATTGTGCTGCTTTTTTGATCCAAGCAACTTTTAAAAATATTCTAAATTTCAAAGGATATTGAAATGGTATATTGACAATTTCAGAACTTCTAGAGTTTAACTTTGGGACACCTACTTCTACCCTCAGACAGAGGATTAGGTTTGATGATTATTGAGTATATAGGGATATTATTTACATTAAAATGATACAACCAACATACCCCTTAAGATATTGCAGGGATACCAACTGCAATTTAAACAGGGACTAATTTTCCTATAAAATAATGCTACTTTATTTGTTGTTTTCTTAATTGTTTGACTAGGTGTCTATCATATGTACTGTAACAGTACAGAATTATAAGAATTATAAATTAGAATTATGCATTATAAAAAACAATTCGAAATTAAAAAGCAATTATTTTAAATATGCTGAAGAATTCGATGGAAAATATAGTCACTCTGAATAAATGTGTAAGTTAATCACAACTGTGAAATGAATGTAATGCAAAAGAAGCATACTGAAATTCTAGAAGTGAGAAGTAAAATATCAAAATGGATGGGCCTAACAGCCTATTGTAATTTGCAGAAAATTCGAATTCAAGATAGACCAGAAGAAATTTTAACACTGGGAAAGATAGAGCAAAAAAAAAAATTTTAAGTAAACAGAGCCTCAGTTTCCTGTGTTACAATTTTAAGCAGTCAGCAGGTATTTAATTGGAGTCTAGGGAAAGATGAAAGACAACGAGGCAGGAAAACAATTGAAGATTAATGCCTTCAAATTTCCAAAATACACTGAGAACCATGTATTTACTGATCCAAGTTCAGTGAACCCAAATCAAGGTAAAACAAAGAAAAGTACATTCAGTTACATTATAGTCAAATTGTTGAAAAATCAAGGCAAATAGAAAATTTTGAAAGCAGTCAGTAAAAAAGAACAAATTACATACAGGAGAATAATTACATATGAATGATGGTTAGTTTTTCTTTAAATAAGAGACTACAAGTCAATGGAACAATATCTTTAAAATATGAAAAACAATACTGTCAACCAGGAATTTTCTGTCATATTGGGGCAGACACACCCTATGGTAATGTCTAATCAGCATAAAGCCTTGTAGGTTCCCTTCTCCTGGAATGTGGGAAGGACCTGTGACTTGCTGTAGCAATTCACCCTAAGTTTTTACCTGAGAGAAACAAAACCACATATCAATAAATTCTACATGGAGTTTTATAGCAGCTTTATTCATAAAATCCCCAAACTGGAATCAACAAAACAATCTATTAAGAGATGAAAGAATAAGAAAAGGTTTTTTATGTTATAGTCACACAACGAAGTCCTACTTAGCATTACAAAGTGACATAGAACAAATACAGTCAACAACATGGGTAAATCTCACATATATACTGAGTGAAATAAGCCGAACACAGAAGAGTATATTCGGTAAGTTTCCATTTATCTAGAATTGCAAAACCCAGTCAATCATGAAAACAATCATAATAGTTGCTACTTGTGGGTGATTCATTGACTGGAAAGGGGCAATCGGGATCTTCATATAGTGAAGGAAATATATATACCTATAGAGGGATGTGAGTTACAAATACATGTGTCTGTCAATGTCAGGTGACCCAGGAAGCAGACTCTCCGATGAAGATGAGCAAGAAGAGCTGAAGAAACTGGAGGCCCAGCTGCTATCCTACACCAACAAGATCAACCAGCAGCTGCTCTGCTCTGATCTTTAATGAGATCAAAGCTCCTTAAAGATCGACATATTTTATAATCCATCATTCTATTAATTTAATAACGATCATATTTTATCATTTAGCGATACACTAAATGTGAAAAAATATTTTTCTATTTTATAAGGAAAGAAATAACTTATTTGAATCATAATTTTATCTTTATTCTCTCATCCGCTAGTATCAAACCATTGATCCAATATCTGAGGAAAACAAATGAATGACAATATATTGTTGCACTTTCTAAACGTGAAATATCAATTGTAATTGCCTTAGAGATGGTCAGTTCAAACTTTCTTTCTCTGTAAGATGAAGAGTGATTTTAAATATATATATATATTTTTTTTAATCTTAGTGATCTGCAAAGGTGCTAAAAACTGTTAACCTCAAGTAACCTCATTTATTTTGATGGAAAGAAGTATGATTACTCAAGAACAGGAAGAGCTTATAAGTGACCTTTATAGTGAGTGGGAAGTTACCAAGATTAAGGAATAAATGAAAACAATGATACATACATGTAAACGAATTACCGAAACTCAAAATTACTGCATTCTTGTAGAAGAGGTGGTTAATTTGTAACTGCAAATTTGTTCAGTTCATCAAATTGTTATAGTGTACATTAGAAATGATATTTATATCAATCTTCTATACTTTAAAATATCTTATATTTTAAAAAACAAGGATATTCTCAGAATTTATATGTAAATACCTTATATGTAGAGTAACATATGCTGCAGAAACACCCAAAAGAGTAGTGTGTTCTCATGAGCCATCATTATCTTTTTGACATCTTTTGTTTCCAATCCTATACCTACATATTGGGTGTTAATTCTTTAATGTTGACATCTTATATTTTGTCATCCACTGTAGGTTTAATTATCTATGTTTTGGAGGTAATAAGATAGTACCTGATAAACACTGTTCTGCAAATATAGGTAATTAGTTTTATTGGCTATAATACAAACTCACCTAAAATTCATAGAATGATGAAAACTATATTCTTGATACATTACTATATATTTAGATTGCCTGAACGTGTCCCCAGGAAACACCTGTGATAACAGGATTGTGTCTATTTGTTCCTTAACGTATCCTCAGATGCTCACAGACCATTTACCAATTAATAGGATCATTAATTTTTTTAAACCAATGCATTAGTAAATAAAATTATTTAGACTTAACCTAATTAACATTTGTAATATCTTTGGTAGTATTTTATTTTTTACTCAAAGTTTTTCATATAGCTTTCTCTGCTGCAAAGTAAGTCTGAAATATTCAGAAACTCTCCATGTATGAGCAGCCTTAAGGAAGAACTTTTAACTAAGTGGCATTTTCACAGGTTCTGAAAATAGCACGGTACACCAGGCTGGACCAGATTTGAAAGTTCTTAACACGGATAACATCTCTATTACAGGGTTAGGTGAGAGATTTGAAACAAACAGCCCAAACTCTTTGTTATAGCCATCAGAAAGAAAGGACAAAATTTTCTTACCATGAGGGAAATTCATGACATATTTAATTACTGAAGAATATTATAAAAGAAGTATACTTGCCTTTAGTAGTCTACTTCAAGGTCATTTAACTTGATGGAATCATACTGCAAATAAAATTTGTGAAATTCACTGTGCATCATAATCAAAATTATAAGAATGTTTCTGTCTTACCACCATTCTCACCCACTGTGTTATATTTCATTTTACGGAATATATTAGTAGAGTTTGTAGATTTTTCTAGGCAAAAAGAACTATGGGCTTCCTGTTTAAATAGTGGAAATGTGTCACAGAAAAAGATAATTTTAGTTGTATTATTAAAAAAATAGTTTCCTCTTTTTATAACACATAAATACCTGGACATGCCAAGGTTTTAACTCAAGTTTTCCTTATGAATCATTAGCTCCTTAATTTTATGGCCAAAAAAAAAAAAAATGTGCTTCCTAGAATGGTAGATATTAGCACTGCTAGCCAATAATTTCATTTCTCTGCTTTTAGCGTTTTGAAGGAATGCACTTTTCTGCCTTCAGAACTGTGCCCATTTTGACCAAATTTGGTCAAAGAAATGGAAGAGTAAGTGATGTTTGTCACTTTTGTGTGGAAAGATTTAATTTCTTTTGCAAGACTCTACATTCCCCTGCACTGATGACTGTGGAAGCATTTGTGGATATTTAGGTGCAACATGGGGCCATCACTATTTTGGAGAGGAACCAAGACCTGTGGTAAAATTCACACGAGCAAGAAATACCTTTGAAATTTAGAGGGTATGTTTGTTATTACTATAGTTGTTATTGCAACATATATATATATATTGATGGATAACTTCAGTGTTATTTCTATTGGTAAGTTTCAGCAAAGAAGAAAAATCATGCACTTTCTGTCTAATAAAGATGACAAACTAAGCATTCCGTGATATACTAAACATCGAAAAGGATAGTAATGCCTATGCCTGCAACAGAAAAGAGTGTGAAGTCTACATTCAGATGTATAGTCCAGCATTTTCACAAGTGGTAGAGTTTCAGTTAGAGAACAGGGTGCGTTATTTAGAGAAACTATGCATCAAATGTACAGTTTAAACACCCTATTAAATCTAAAACTTAGACTATTTTTTCTTAAAGTTCTATTTTATTATAAAAATCAAACTATGCATTGTACAAAATGAAAGAAAGTCACTTAATTTCAGGATATTATGTGAATTACTTACAAAGATATGCTATAAATCTGTTTATATCAATAAATTACCTAGTAGCTTTTTGTAGCAAGGTGGGCGTTTGTTCACTATGGAGCCTTACCTTAATTCCTAAACAACCTCATGAGATAGTTTTCCGTAACTATATAGAATCTTACAGATGAGGAAGCTGAATGTTAAGTAGTTTGTAGATAGTAAAAGACCTACAAAGTTTTTATAATATTAAAGAACATGCGCTTAGCAAGTACATTACATATGCCATCTGTTCATCACCCTTGGCTAGTAGAGAAATGATGACACCAGAAATGTTTCCAGACAAAGAGAATATTAAAGATGATCGTCCTAAATTGGTTTTCAGTTATGTGCAGTCGTTTCTCTAATCTGGTTAGAGTGAAAGTTATTTATTACCCTGTTTCCAGTAGCAAAAGGGACAAAGGATAGTCCAGGATACGCTCTGGTAAAATAGTTACTTCTATTATCTATGATCAAGTAAATATAGAAAGAAGACTTTGAGTGGTTATTTGCTGCCTCAAAACATTTAATAGAAATAAAGAGTGAAACATGCTGATTGGATGCTCCTACCTATGATGTAGAATTTGGGAAAAGAATATGATGGGCTCAAGGGTTTAAGTTTTTAGTTCAACGTCTGTGTAAGAAATCTAAAAGCTTCTAGGACTGCTCTAAAAGGAATCTTTCTCTCTTCAAGCCATGGAAATTTAAAGTCTAATACTGTGGGTGGCTGAATTATAATATAAATTGAACTATCAAACCTGCAGCATCTTTTAAATTAGTTTAAAGTTAGGGCTTAGATTAGGAAGGAGCATGATCATGAAGATTGGCAACGGGGAATGCGCAGACTCTGAAAGCTGAGCATCTTTGGCTGGAGAAGCAACCCTTCTACCACCTTCTCAAGCGGTTATTCTACCCTTGACTGAATAACCTGTTATGACATTCATTTAAGCAGTTGCTTCACAAAGGACTGCTGATCTCCCTTAAAATCCATCACTACCACCATTCATTGTTTTGGGACATATAACAAGACTCAAGTCTTAAAGAGGTTCAGAGGGCCAGGTACAAAATAAGACTCAAAAGATGATGCAAAAAACAGAATGGTTTTGTCAACTTATTTTGACAGAAGACCTGAGGATTATGTGTGTGAAGGGATTTTAAACATACAAAAACTCAGAAAAAGGAATATAAAGTTGATCAGACTGAATGTATTGATATGAACATGCTAATCAGAGATTCCAGGTGTAATGTGTTAGATTGAGGGGCTCTAACAATTTGATTGGTTGGTTGACTAAAAGTTGGACCCAAGGCAAGCTTGGAGTAAATAAAGTTGAAACGCTAGAATTTCCTCAGTATTTTGAAAACAAAAGTGTCCAAAGGCTTAGAAAGATTGAAAAGCTAGAGGGAGTTTGTCATGTAAAACCTCTGTCTCACCTCTTATACGTGTACCCTGAGGGGTTTTGTCACTTGAGATTCATCAGCTATGTGGTGGGACTCTCTGGTTCCTCCTACCCCTTCCAAATTCAGGTGAAGCACTGATGACAAAGGACAGGCACTGTGCTTCCGTCAGGAATGGGTCATGTGGCCATGCAGGGCACCACAGAAGTATGAGGCAGTTAACTTCCCATGAGGCAAACCTACCCCTGGGGTACAGGAGCCGAAGAGGAACCGGCAACTAAGTGACCTCTTCCTTCCTGTGTCTGAGGAACACGTGTTGCTGAACATTTGCAGCTGTTGAGCAATCAAATGTGACTCTTCCTAGCTTATGATGGGACAGTGGCCAGAGAGTTAAAGCATTCTTTTGCCTTTACTCACTTTCTTTTTTGCCTCACTTTCCTTTGCATCATTCTAACTTCTTTGGAGCTGGACGCCCCCAAAAGATAATTAGTATTAATACCTAGTCTCAGGCTCTGTTTTCTAGTGAGTTTGGACTAAGATAGCAATAGATCCTAAAATATCATTTAATAAACTTCCATTTATGATTCTATATACAACTACGTAATAAATGAGACAAGAAGCAATATAAAAATAGATTTTTAACCAAAAGCAAATACCTTAATAATGTATATGAGTTATTACAAATGAATTCAAATCTAAAAAAGGATATTGATTATCATAATTTACACTTTTCATTTACTTCTGAGTTATCTTATTTTTCATTTAAAACTTAGATTGCTTCATAGAGAATCATTCTAAAGCCATTTCTTATTTATTTATTTCACTTAAGAACCTGTAACATTCTTGCAGCCAGGAGACAATGATATGCAAACCCAGATATGGATTCTTACTTGATGTATAGGTTCTCCATTATTTTATTTCTGTGTCTTAATCATAACCAAATCACAATAATAAAACTTAGTAATGATCTTATAAAGAAGAGAACTGTATTATTACCTCCATAAAGTATCCTAGAGGATAACATCTAGCATTATCCATATATTTTCACTGCCTGTTAGTGAAATATTTTTCTCAACTATGTTAAAGAAGGGTGACATTAAATTGAATGCATAAATATTTCCTTCTTTGATCTTCTTACAATATTGGAATTTGGGGATCAGATTTGACTAAACATTTCTCATTTCTTTGTCATTTAGGGTCAAGTGTCTTAATTTGTGTTGCCAGCTTTAATTATATGCTAAAGAAAATAATTTCTTTTTCTCTACATGGCGTAGAAGAATGACACCAACTCAGAGAATTTAAATGCTTCAATATGTTAACTTTGTGAATTATAATGTAAATTTGTCTTTAACTTTGAGTAAGAATAATTAGGTATATTTGTACTAGGTTTTTCCATCAATTATCTCTACAAAATTGATAAAAAGAATAAGGTAAATTTTCTTACGTAAAAATTAGTTTTCAGGTATAACAAAATAAATCAAGTAAAATATAAACCAAAAAGTATAATCTTCTTTTTTTTTAAAGATTTTATTTTTTCCTTTTTCTCCCCAAAGCCCCCCAGTACATAGTTATATATTCTTCGTTGTGGGTCCTTCCAGCTGCAGCTTGTGGGACGCCGCCCCAGCACGGCTCGATGAGCAACGCCATGTCCGCGCCCAGGACCCGAACCAACAAAACACTGGACAACCTGCAGCGGAGCCCATGAACCCAACCACTCGGCCACGGGGCCAGCCCAAGTATAATCTTCTTCTCAAACATAAAAAGCGAAATAGGAAATGCAGTAGGAGTATTGTGGAATGAAACTCTTTAAATTCATTATAGAATCTGTGTATTCTGTTGACAAAGAAACAGCAGGTGCGCAATGATATTTATTAATATTCCTGTGCTGGAACCGATAAAAATCTCTGTTTTAAGAAGATGTACAAATGGACTAGCAGTGTGGGCGGCTATATTATTCACAACTTACTTGATTGCCCAAGCATTATGTTTCAAGAAATGGTTTGATTAGCTTACTCACTGTTTGGTCATCCAAAGAAAATATTTTAGATACATTTATACCTACATTCATCTTTATATACCACCCATTGGTTAATTCTTTCATGAAAAGCCAAAATTCTACAAAATTAAATTTTGAAATTTTATCTTAAGAACTATCTATACTAAGACTATTAACTTTGTTCAGTTTTGTTCTAAAAGTTAACTCCTTTTCGTCTTTGCAGTGTAAAATATAGCTGTAATGGAGAGAAAAGTTTGCCATTTGTTCAATTTTAACACTGCATAGCATTCTTTTAAAGAAGCAATTTGACAAATGATGCCTATAATAATAGCTAATATTTGTACAGCATTTGCTGTGCCAAATTGTGAGCAGAGTGCTTTATATTGCCTATCTCATTTATTTTAACAACCAAACTATGTGCTCTGTGCTATTAGTATAATTCCCTGAGGCTTAGATTGGTTAAGCCTATTGCCCATGTAAGCCATTTGCTGCAGTCTGGATATTAAACCCAGGCGATAGGTACAGGCAGCAGAATCTACTCCCCAAACTGCCATATTAATTGTGAATATTGTGTAGGGCCTCATTATTTAAGATTCATTATCATTATCATATGATATGATGTACTGGGATCTCCATTGTTCTCATTCAATCTCTGTGTCTATGCTCAGAGCCAATACACTAAATTAGAATACTATGTAGAACAATTCACAGAGCCAACAGTGTGATTACAAAATTCAGTCTTACTGACCAGTCAGGAAGTATAGTATTTCATTTTTAATGAATCATGTCTCATTTAATATAAAGACTATCTAACAGAAAAATGTTCTTTATCTTATGTCACTAAGATTTCTTCTTTTAAAAAAATCACTCAATTGTTGGTAATGTAAATCATATTCTTATTTTGGAGGAGCTATATTTTGCATACAAATTCAACTTAACCAACAGAAATACACACAAGAGTTCTTTTAAGTCTTGGGAAAGAATCGTTTGCTTCTGTTCAAATGCTTAAGTTTGCATAGCAGTGACAAATCTATTTTTTAAAGTAATCATAATTTATACATTCTCACATTTGGAGAAGAAAGTTTGCCTGCAATTTTTTTTTCAGGGTGAAATCAGATTTTGATTTTGTTTTTGATATAACGTTCTCATCTCTTGAAAACTGACACTAGTTACCTAGAAATACTTTTGTCACCAAGTAATCTGCTCCTACATAAAAAATACAAACAATAAAGATTTATTTGAAAATCTTTTTAAAATTTTTGCCAATAGTCTGGGTAAGAAGAATTTGTATAAACATCTGTTACACATGGGTCAATGTAAGCAATTGATTAAGTGTTGTGTTGATAAATAATGAGTTTTGGCAAATTCATGCACCTGTGCAACCTCAACAAAGTATAGCAAGTTTTAATTACCCCAAAACTTTCCTTATCTCTCATCCCAATTGATTCCTCTAGTCCCTTGGCCACAGGAAACCGCTGATCTCCATTCTGTCTCAATTTGCCTTTATAGATTTTTATATAAAGGGAATTAAATAGGATGTAGTTTTGTTTATGGCTTCTTTGCTCAATATCTCTCTTGAAAATCATTGTTATTACGTGCCATCAAGTCGGCTGTGGCTCCTGGGGACCCTATGAATAAGTGAGGTCCATGATGTCCTGTCCTCAACAGCCCTACTCAGCCTCTGTAGACCCATGCCTATGGCTTCCTTTATGGAGTCATTCATCTCATCCTTAGATTTCCTCTTTCCCTGCTGCCTTGTACTTTTCCCAGCATTATTATATTTTTCAAAAAGTCCTGACTTCTCATGATGTGCCCAAAGTAAGACAGGCTCAGTTTTATCATTTTTCCTCCAGCGATAGTTCAGACAGTTTGCTCTAGAACCTACTTGTTATTTTTCTGGCAGCTTGGGGTATCCATAGAGCTCTCCTCCAACACTGTATTTCAAATGGATCAGTTCTTTTCCCGTCAGCCGTCTTCACTGTCCAGATTTCGCCCCTGTACACAGTAACTGGGAATACGAGAGCGTGGATAATCTTGGCCGTAGTCTCTAAAGACACTTCCTTACTCAATGATCTTTCCTAATTCTTTCATTGCTGCCCTTCCAAGTCTCAGTCGTCTCTTGGTTTCTTGGCTGTAGTCTCCATTTGAATTGATGACTGAACCAGGGTAAACAAGGCTTTAACAACTTGACCGTCTTCACTGTCTATGTTAAACTTGTATAGTTCTTCTATAGTCATGATTTTTGCTTTCTTGATCTTGGAATGCAGTCTTGCTTTGGCACTTTCTTCTTTCACTTTTGTCAGAAGTTGTTTCAAGTCATTGCTACTTTCTGCCAGTAAGATGGTGTCATCTGTATATCCTAGATCATTGATCAAGTGCATATTTCATGTTTTAATGAAACATAATCTTTACAATTATTTACCCAATTTTTATGACATTGGAATACATAATATTATAGAAAATCAGAAATAGACATACCATTTTTGTTCCCAAGGCATTGATAACATGCACATTCTAATATGGAGGTGTCATATGTGACCTAAGGCAACTTAGGGCCACGTTGGGCAGAAACACAGAAAACCAAAAAAACTTCTGCCAATCTGAAACATTATAAAACTTTCTGATAATGAAAAATACAAGCATTACTCATTCTCAAAATCTGAAAATTATACTTAATAGTTACAGGCATTAAAGAGTAGATGATAGGTAATAGATTAAACTCATTTGAAAAATAAAAGTAATTGGAAATGTTTAAATAAAATCTTTGTTTTATCTTATTGTTAGTAATAGAATTATAAAATAAGTAATTAAAAATTTCCAAAATAATTGCCTTTCTTTTCTCTCTTCCTTTTTTCTGAAATTTGATGCCATAATAACTTGAAAGGTAGCAATAATATATTTTAATTCCACCACCGTGATAGTCACTGTATTTGTCTTCTGTGAGGTAGAATTGTGTTTGCCTTGATGATGTGGAGGAGTTTACGCTGTGTTGAGGGGGCCTCGGGGAATATTAATGTTTAAGATAAAAGTATAGAAACTGAAACCTGGTAAAATACTTTATTCAGAGGATAAAACTGTTATTCCTCAAATATAAGTATTCCTTGAATGTCCCTGCTCAAATGAAAATAAAAGGAAATCACCTTATGCCTCAGATCCTATGGTGATAAAAAAAAATCAAACTCCACTTCTATTGTGGTGTATCGGAAAATATAAGGCAGAGATATTTAAACTTAATACTCCAAAAATGTAAAAATCTACCTGACTTTCAACTTAATGGTTCTATTCTCATTGATATACAAATAACACATAACAACATTTTGCATATCTCTTCATCATCAGAGAGTTTTTAAAGGTGTACTATCTAACTTCTTGGCAAAACAAAATTTGCAACAATAAATTAATTGAAATTAATTATAGTCAATGTAATGTGTATTAAAAATAATTTATACTATCTAACATAAAACAAATTAAATGACTAAATTAAATTCTGCAAAATCTTATAATTAATTGTGGAAATGTTGATTAAAATTGGTTCTTCTTTTCTTCCTCGGTAAGAGAGTTTAATCTACACCTGTGGCCATCTAGATATAGAATATGTTTTCCAACCTTTTTTAATTGTTACTTCTGACCACACACCTAAGCTCACACAAATGGCAATTAAACATAAGAGCTGTGTACCAATTCCACCTCACTGGACTAAAAGAAAATTTCTGCTCTGGATTTTGTCTCTCTTTTTCCTGACATCTGGATCTTGAATACGCCAGATCAACTTTGAAAAAGTAAATGTGGACGAAACTCCAGCAAAAGGTGGAATAACATGGTGAAAGAAACCAAGATCCTTGAGTAACCATATGCAGAAGAGTCATTCCAAAAATTTTCATTACTCATCGTAGAAGTAAAACCTGAGAAAGAAACCTCTATGATTTTGTTTAGCCACATATATTTGGGGTTTCTTGGTTAGAGCTTTTTAGCAAATAAATAGGTATAACAACTGAAAAAATATAACAACAGAGAAAAAATGGCTTATGAGACAATACATTATAAGGATGACAGAATTTTCATGTCTGAATATTATATCTTAATTGTACTATATGAAAAACCACCAAATTTTAGAAATAGATACAGTGGAATTACTCATTATATCATATTTTAGTCAAGAAAAGAGTATTCTTAATAAAGATGAAAAGATAATATTATGTGAAAGTTAACTTTCTAAAAGTATGTTGCTACTTATCTATAAAAATTAATGTAATACACACATCATGAATTAAGGCTTACTAAACACTAGCACATGTTTTTTATTAGACTGGTAAATTACATGATTACTAATTCTAAAATAATTCCATGCAATCTCAAGATATAGAGAACTCTTTCTTTTTCTATTGGAAAAAGTATAAATTCCTTTCGCTAAAAACAGCTTTTTTTGTATTATTCAACACACAAAAAAAGAAATTATATCCTGAAATAAGTCATTAGTACCATAAAAACTGCCAGTTAGAATAATAAAAATTCATTTTATCAGGAAAAAATATTCACTTTTAGTAGTTTGCTAACTTTTTGATACATGAATCTATCATGTACCTTCATTAAAGCATATTCTTCAAGCTGACACTTCAGTTAGAGTTTTTGCAGACAGTAGAAAGATGACAAAACAAAGTTGGTTTACGGAAAAGTTAGTGGGAATTATGCAAAGCTCACTTTAATAGGAAGTCAGTCAGTGCATCTCCAAAATTCTCTGACTCTACTGGAATATCAATAAGATTCGAACCTGAGCATCCAAATTAGTCAACAAATTTTCACATGTGCTCACTTAAAAAAGAGAAAAATAGCCAGCCTGGCTTACAAATGTTGCCACACAAAACTAGATTAAAAAAGGTATAAGATTCAGATAAAAGATGCATTTTACATTTTTCTTCAATACTGGCTCCCTGCTTAGGTTCAATCAATTTTGTCTTCTCTGAAGAAGAATAAATGATAAGTTAAATGGTCAATGTGTAAATGATCTCTATTAAGATGAAAAATTTTGAAATATTAAAACTTTTCTAAATCAGACTCTGAAAAATAAATGAGAGATTATCATTCATAATTTTAGAGGAGAAACTGAAGAATGTATTATGCCAACAAAGCTAATTTATATCCTTATAGTCAATTTGGCAGACATTTTGCTTTGAAATTTCAAATATGAGTAATCATTGGAGCAAAAATTGTGAAAAACGCCATCAAAATAAATTGGAATGGAATGTCCATTAGTTAGTTAAAAACCTTTAGGACTTCATCAAATTCAAGATTGGGTAACTATTACGCTTATCTAGGATAGCAATTCCACTTGTTTGATTACATGCAAAAGCAAGACTAAAAATGAAAACCTTTTGCAAGACAAACATTCAAGGAGAAAGAAAGGCATATTTTCAAAAGCTTACTGAGTATTTGTCACCAATCAAAGGCAATCTCCCCTTTCTCTCCCCCTTTCCTATTTATGATCATACTGTAGACTAATATAATTCTACCCCTGACTTACAAATAAAAGTTAAGTAAAATTGGTCACAACAAAGGTAAAAAAGTCATGTTAGTTCTGACAGTGTGTTAGAAACAATTTTGTAGCTTAATGTACAAAATTATTCACTCTGATAATAGGTGATAATGGGAGTTTTAATTCCTGAACATTGTGCAACAAGATAAAAAATCAGGGTAGCATTTTCATGTACCTTGTCTTTGTAACCTTCTGACCAATTGATCTTGGGAAAACTACTCAAGCTTTCTTTCCCTCAATCCCTTAACTATAAAGTTAGTAGAATAATTCCTATATTCTAATGTACATTTTCTGTTGGTGTTGGTTTCCTAGGACTGTGTAACAAATTTCCACAAACTTGTGGTCTACAACAAAAGAAATTTATTCCCTCATACTTCTTGAAGCAAAAAGTCTGAAATCAAGGTGCCAGCAGGGTCTAGGGAAGAATCCTTTCTTGCTTCTGGTGTCTTCCATCAATCCTTGGAGTACTTTGGCTTGTGGCAGCATAAATCCAATCTCTTCCTTTATCCTCACATGGCTTTCTTTTCTGTGTCTCTGTATGTTTCCTCCTCTTCTTTTGAAGACAGAAGTCATTGGATTTAGGGCCCATCTTAACCCAGAATGACCTCATCTTAACTTAAATTACATCTGCAAGGACCCTATTTCCAAATAAGATCACATCTGAGGTTCTAGATAGGCATGAATTTTGTCTATTCAACCTACTACACTACTAAAGTCTTATTAAAACTTTGCTGTTTTTTATAGTATTATGTTTTACATAATACATTTGTGGAATCTAAGATTCCTGAAAAATTTTCCTATCCAAGATTCTTGACTTTATTTATTTTTTAACATCAGAGCCTTATACAAGTTGAATGTTGAAAATAAACATATGTTATTTATATATATATATATAAAGAAATAATACCTGAAAAGTTCCCAAGTTTGAAGAAAGATGTACAGAAACAAGTAGCTCAACAATCTCTAAGTAAAATAAACCTGCAGAGAATCACACAGTCACATCATAATTGAACTGACAAAAGACAAGGATAAAGAAAAATCTTTAAAGCATCAATATAAAAACAACATTATGCAGCGGCCGCCCCCATGGCGTAATGATTAAGTTCATGTGCTCTGCTTTGGCATCCCAGGGTTTGTGGGTTTGGATCCCCAGCATGGACCTACACACTGCTCATCGAGCCATGCTGTGGCAGTGTCCCACATATAAAGCAGAGGAGGATTGGCTCAGGGCTGATCTTCCTCACCAAAAAAAAAAAAAGGACATAATGCATACAAAAGAACAATTAAATAGAATGACTTCAGGCTTCTCATCAGAAAACAGCAATTCAAAGAACAGTGGAGAAACATCTTTACTGTGCTGAAAGAAAAGAAAGAATTGTCAACCAAGGTTTTAAATATACAGTTAATATATGCTTCAAAAGGAAAGTGAAATAAAGACATTAACAGACCAATAAAAGCAGAGAGATTACATTGCTAGTAGATCTTCATTATAAGACATGCTGAAGGCAGACACTTCTGTTTTCCACCTAGCATGTAGTAGCTGGAAAAATCATCACTCCCACTCTGACAAGTAGAAATAGCTGGGTGATCCACAAAACAATAACTTTTGGGGAACCTAGCAGAGAGCTGAGTTCATATAACAATCAACCAGCCTGAAAGCTAAGGGAAGACAGCACCTCAAAGGAGCATTGCAAACCTGTGGCAGCAGGAGGAAGACAAGGCCTCCAGATAGGCAGGTAAGGAGAAATTGCTAAAATGTTTACTGAGTTGCTAACAGCCAATTGTGATCTAGCCTGAGACTATGGCACCCGTGGGAGCCACAGGCACAGGGGAGTTTGAATGTGCTTGAAGGCTGCTCTACACAGACCTCACTGAGTTCTCATGAGAGAGATTGCGAGCAGGAAAAGAGTCCTGAGAAAGCTTCTATTACTGGTGCAGAAATGGAGAAGGGCAGTGACAGTGCTGGAAGAAAGGCACATAATCCTTCCTGGTCCTTGCTACCCTGAAGGACAAATGACTTAAGCCCCAGGAAGAAGGCAACAAATTCCATTAGCCTCAGTTCACAAATGAAAAACCGCTATAGCTAGGAAAAGGAAAACAAATAAAACCCCTTACTTCTCCGTGTCGGGGAAGGAACAATCCTGGACCTAGGCCATTAGAATTCTGACCATGGCTAGATCAGCCTTGGTGAGAGGAAGTCCATGTTCTTGGTGTCATACACAGCCTCCTTCCCCACACTATGGCTATTCCATTCAAGGGCCAATTTTACTAATACTGGGACAACCAAGGGAAAAGACAAACCTGGCATACAGAAGCCAAGTTAACCTTATTTTGTTTTTGAGTGTCATCACTATGATGGATGCTTTCTAGTGCCCACTAATGTGATTCACCAAATCTATATGCTTTGTGCTCACTCCAATCAGTCCATCTACATCTCTCTTTCCCAGATCTTTTTGTCTCAATATTCCAGTATTATTTTTTCTAGGACCCGGATCAAGGAGCCAAGACATTTGTCAAAGTGCCACTGGTGTCAATGTGTAGTCATATCTCAGGCCACTTTTCTTTCCATGCAAAGTGATCAACTAAATCAATTTGCATCTCTTCCCTATCATCAGTGTTATCTATTGCCACCCTTGTGTCAAGCTTTACTACTAGAACCATCTACAATGTTAAAGAAAAATTATGCCCGATGGATGTTGTTAAACAGGCAAGGAAGATTTTATTCAAGACTTATAATAGGGGAGAGAAATTTAACTCAACTATGCTAGAATGAAAGTGTTAAACCTGAGCTAATAAAAAAGTACTGGTGGGTATTAGGGGTAAAGTTGGTCGATTTGACTAGGCCAACTCTATTTGCTAACTGTCCCTTTTGGAAGGTAGGCTCCTACCCTCCCACAGAGAATGGGCACTATCTTCTCAAATGATTACATTTCAAAAGAATGACTCCCTGGCCTTGAGAAAGACATTGGTAGGTGGTATAACTGGCACATCTCAAAAGGGCAGAGATAAGATTTGCAGTTACAAGTTTTCTAAAGTACATGCTCTAAGAAAAAGGAGGTCAAGGGACTAGAATAAGGAAGAAGCCTCTTCAAAGTCTAGGCAAGTTGAAGGGTAAGTTAAGTCCTTCTTGGGCAATATACGGTCTGCATGAACAAATTGTGCTGAACTATGTATGAACAGAACCCAAGGCTTCCTTTCAACAGTTCCTTAGTAAAAACTTTTTGGGAGAATATGGAAGTGAGCTAAAGGAGAGGCATCAGTGTAACGGATTCACTTGTGTCTTCTGAACTTGCTTGGGCCTGATCCCAGATGAATCAAACCATCATTCAATGGTAAACTGCCAGGCTTACCTAAACTAATGACTCAATATATCTAAAAACATTCATCTTTATGGTATAGCTCTTATCATATGATCACCTGATTTTCTCTGTTAAATTGCTCAATTTATAATAACATCCAGTGGCACATCAGGAGTTATTTTCAAATGGCAAATAATTCTCAGCCAAAAACACAGCATGTGACTTTGTCTAAGGGTCTTATTATTTAGAGATACTTCGCATCATCGTTACCCACATGAACGCCTCTACCTTCCCAAGATCTTCTGTGTTCTATGCCCCAAATGGCAAGACTTCTAAATGATAGCCTAGACTGCAGAGTAAATTTCACTTTAAGTTGCAATCAAGTTTTGACAGTCTCCTGACTAATCAGTAAATTGGTAGAAGCAGTATTTCTAAGTGTGGTAAAAGTCCACTTAATCCACAAAATTCTCCCCCAAATAACACGAAGTACTCCAGCTCTTTGTTAGTGGTAGGGAATTCAAAATGCAACAACTTCTCTTTTCATTACTGAGTATGTTTCAGAATGTCTCAGACCATGACATTCCTTCAAACTTCACCAGAATGGCTGGCCTCCAAATTTTTGCGGGGTTTACCCTCCATCAGCCAGCATATATGCATTTTACTAGAGCATTTAGAACACTTGCCACTTCTTTCTCACTAGGTCTAATTAGCATGATATCACAAATATAGTGGATCAGCATTACGTTTTGTGCAACAATAAGACAACTGGGGCTCTTCTTGCTGACTATCTTACATCATTTATCAGGAAAGTCAACATGACCCAACAGCTGGTCAAAAACTGCAAAGAAATGGTTGCTACAGCTTTGGCTAGATTAAGAAGTGGTTCTGAGAGGATTTTAGTGGTGCTCGGGTGGTGTCTGATAAATAGGCCTTCTGTGTGCCCTGTTTTTCAAAGAGAATATAAAAGAATTTCTCTGCGTGTCTGTTTAGGAAGTATAACTACAGGCCCTCCAGGACCAGTTCAACTGATCCCATCTTATCAAGAGAGTAATTGAGTGGTTTTTCAGGAGCAGAGACCCCTAGTCAAGTTCAGGGCAGTTGAGATCACCAATCCATCAAATGGGCCTGTGCAAATGCCTAATAAGTGACCTTTTTGACATTAGAGTGGTAAAAACTCCACCCTCAGATGATGCTAACACCACCATTTTGCAAACATGTGTCCTATGAAAAGGCTTGAAGCTTGACTACCTTTACACAGATCCTCAGTTACCTCACTTTTCCTTCCCTCCAATCATCCATCTCCACCCTTCAGACCGCCCTGCCATTCAGCCCGTAAATTGTGCCCCAAGCCCTGGATGGGGGAGGCAGATCTGAGAGCATATGCTCCTGTCTCCTTGCAGGTGGATCTCGCAAAATAAAGCTGATTTCTTTTCCCTATAGCTGATGCTGTAATTAATTAGCTTTTTTTATGTGCATCAGGAAAGAGAACCCCAATTTCATGCAGTAACAGAAACTTTGCAGGATAATTTGGAGATAATTAAAGATATCTAAGAAATAATCTCTGCTTCCAAAAATATTATAATCTACTTTAGTATAAAGAGATTTTATATAAGGAATACATTTTTAAAGATAACAAGGAAAGCAATTTTATATACTAAATATAACAAATAAGTACTGTAAATTGTGTATACTGTACATGTTTAGAGGGGAAATATATCTCTGCAGAATGGGTTAAGAAAGAATGTATGTGACTGTGGTTGTTATTTGACCAAAACATAAAAGACAGATAGGAATTATATGGAGTTGTCCTATCAGAAATAAGATAGTACAATATTGGATCATAGAAAATTTTAAAGACATATGTATTCATGAAGCCATAGCTTAGAAATTGAAGAAATAGCAATGTTGCTCTATGTGAATGACAACTTAGAACAATGGTGACAACATTGCTAGCACAGAATGAGTATGAGCTAATTTAAAGAATGTGTATGTCGCTAGTGAGGTTGGCTGTTCATTCAGCCATTCTCTAGGAACATGCTATATCTTTGTTAGAGAGATGATGTCTAGTCCTTAGTCAAATTGAGTGCTCTGACAGAATTAGGATCTCCTGTGGTCCAAGGTGAAATTTACAGTTCTTTATTCTTTGTGTCCTGCTTTACAGGTAAACTTTTTGTCTTGATCCTGTGTCCCAAGTCCCATATTTTAAATTGAGAATATTATTGTAATTGCTGATTGTGATCACGGCCTCTAGACTAATGTTTGTTTCTCAAACTGTGCTCATGAATATCTCGATTAGAATCATTTAGGTTGATTTTTAAATATGTAGAATATCAAAGAACTCTGTGTGAAAAATGGCTGGCAAAGTTATCTGAGAGATCATTATGCTACATAATAAATATATCTATCTACCACTTCTCAGCTCCGCAAGAGTAAAGAAGTTCTCTAAAGAACTTACTATTAAAAAAATCCTGAGAAGGCTGGCCTGGTGGTATAGTGGTTAAGTTCACGTGCTCCGCTTTGACAGCCCAAGGTTCACAGGTTCAGATCCAGGGCACAGACCTACACACCACTCATCAAACCATGCTGTGGTGGTGTCTCACATATAAAGTAGAGGAAGATTGCCACAGATGTTAGCTCAGGGGCAATCTTTCTCACCAAAAAAAAAAAAAAAAATTCTTGAGGAGATTGAAAAAGACATTTAAACACAGTTGGAAAGCATACAAAGCATCCACATACAGATAGAAGCCAGACAGAAGAAAGTTCATCCCCAAAATTGCAACTAAAAGATTGGAAGAATTGAAAATTTGTAGTTTTCTAGTTAGAAAATGGAGCTCAAATTTAATAACTATGGCTATAGAAAACAGCAGTGTGATAACTTCACCGTTAATGGTTAAAAATTCCCAGAAGTTAGAGTTCTGACCTGGGAAACCATCTGGAAATTAAAGGATAAATCTTGACAGCTAGGTAAAACAGGAGGAGTAAAACAAAGTCAAAGAATAAACTGTAAGAAATCCCTGGCTAACAGCTGAACACTGCATGTGTTAAGAGACCTGAAAGTGGAGATGAGGCATGATGGCAAAAAAGGAGGCAGAGGCCAAAGAGAAATCTACTTCAAAATACAGAGCAATAAGGAGCCTAATGCATCAAGTTGATATTTCCTTACGTAAGTGCATATGTCAACTGTGCACAGCTCTGGTGGCAAAAAGCATGAAGTATTAGACTACAGAGTCCAAAGCTAGCAAAACAGCTGGAGATGAGGGAATTCTCAGAGACTAGGAACCCACAGAAAGGGTGAGCTCCATCCTCTGCCAGGATACTTGGTTGACTGATAATTTTTCTGGGGAGGGGGTCATTCAGAGACGACCAGGCTAAAAAGCAGCAGTGGAGAGTTAAAAAAAGATCAGAGATTGTAAGACAGTGCATGCTGTAGTTTGATTTCACACAACTCTCTGTTATACAAAATTCTCACAATCTCCAGAAGAGCAGGACAGAACCCAATCTCCACAACATAAGACTGCATTGTCTAGTTTTCAAGCAAACTCTGCTATATATGCAAAGGATAAGTGTGACTAACCCATAATAAGGAAAAAGGAAGAACTATAAGGGACTATAAGTGGAGCCGTTTGTTGGCTTTAGCAGACAAAGAGTTCAAAGCAGCTATGATAAATAAGTTAAAAGAAATAAAATATAGCGTGTTCAAATAGTTGAAAGACGATATTGCATTTGTGAATAAATAGACTGATAATCTCCTGAGAAATAGAAATTACAAAAAAGTGGAATTTCTACAGTTGGAAATTATGATTACTGAAATAAAAATTTTGGTAGATGGTATCAGCATAGGACTGTAGACACAAGAAGAATCAGTGACTAAAAAGAAAGAATTATAGAAATTGCCCAGTCTGAAGAGCTAAAAAAAAATAAGAAAAAAAAGCTCACAAAACATCAGAGTGCAGTGGAACCACATGATGTGGTGTGAAATGTGACTGTGTAGGTGGAATCCCAAAAGGAGAAGAAAGAGAGAAAGGTACAGGAAAAAAAAGATTTGAAGAAATAATGGCTGAAAACTTTGCATGATTGGTAGAAAGCATTAATTTACAGACCCAAGAACTCAATATACCCCAAACAAAATAAATACAAAGATAAATGCTTATAGACACATCAGAGTAAAGCATAGAATGTGAAAGCTAAAGAAAAAATCTGGAAAGCAACAGGACAAAAACATGTTATATAGAGGGAAAAATGGATAAGATATGGTGGAAGTAGAAGGCAGAAGACATTAAAACAAAGTATTCCATTTGCTAAAGTAAAAACGAAACAAAACTGTCAAACAAGAATTCAGTATCCAGCAAATCTGTCTTACAAAAGTGAAGGTAAGATAAGGCAACATAAAGATAAATTGAGATAAAACCAAAGCAGAAATGTGTCAACAGCAAATTTTCTCTATAAGGACAGCTGAAAGAAATTAGCCAGTTTGGAGGAAAATGACACTAAATGGCCACTGGCATCAACAGAAAGAGATTAAAGGTATAAGGTAAATGTATGAGTAAATATAAGAAACTATATTATGTTTTATTCATTTAATCTATTGAAATAATATCATTTGATAATGTAAGAATTAAAATATTGTATTGAGGGGCATTGTAATATATAGATATAATATTTATATAGAAACAATACCAAAAGAGAGAATGAGAGAAATTATTCACAAATCATATATCCGATCAGGGTCTAGTATTCACAGTATGCAAAGATCTTTTACAACTCAACCATAAAAAGACAAAAGAACCCCCCAAAAAAGGCAAAAATTTTGAATAGACGTTAGTCCAAAGAAGATATGCAAATAGCCACTAAGCACATTGAAAGATACTCAGTGTCATTAGTCATTAGGGAAATAGAAATCAAAACTACAATGAGATATCACTTTATATCCACTGGGATGACTATAATAAAAAAAATTGGGAAAACAAAGTTTTGGCAAGAATGTGCAGAATTTGTAACCCTCACACACTACTAGTGGGAATGAAAAATGGTGCAGCTGCCATGGAAGATAGTTTGACAGTTCCTCGAAAAGTTAAACATATAGTTACACATCAATTCCAAACCCAAGTGTACCCCAGTAGAATTGAAAACGTGTTTATGCTAAAACTTTAAATAAATATTCATAGCAGTGTTATTCACAATAGCTCAAAGCTAGAAATCACCCATATGTCCCTAAAATGATGAGTGGACAAACATATGGTATATTCTTCAGCCATAGAAAGTAGCAATGTTGTGATACATTCTACAACCTGGAGGAACCTTGAAAACGTTATGCTAAGAAAAAGAAGCCCAACACAAAAGATCATACGGTTTCAGATTCCATTTATATGAAACTTCCAGAATAGGCAAATCTAAAGAGACAAAAAGTAGATTAGTTGTTTCCGGTGGCTGTGGGGAGGGGCAATAAGGAGTGATTGCTAACAGGTATGGGGTTTGTTTATGGAGTGTATTAGTTAGCTCAGGCTGCCATAACAAAGTACCACAGACTCGGCGGCTTAAACAACAGAAATCTATCTTCTCACCGTTCTCCAGGATCTAAGTCCAAGATTAAGGTGCGGTCAGTGTTGGTCTCTGATGAGGCCTCTCTTTCTGGCTTGAAAAAAGCTGGCTTCTCACTGTGTCCTCACATGGCCTCTTCTCTCTGCATGCATGGAAAGCGAGAACTCTGGTGCCTCCTCTTCTATTTGTAACGACAACAGTCCTTCAGATTAGAGCCCCAAACTTTTGACTGCAATTAATCTTAATTACCTCCCAAAGATCCTGTCTCCAAATAGGAATTTAGGAGGGAGAACACAATTCAGTCCATAACATGGAGTGATGACAATGTCCTAGAATTAGACAGTGGCAGTAGTTGCACCAACATAGGAATGTACTAAAAACACTAAATTTTACATCTTAAAACGGTGAATTTTATGGTATGTGAGTTGTATCTCAGTAAAGAGTGAGTGTGTCTGTGTATAACTGCTTACACTTCACTGACATTTCAGGGCCACCTGTCATCTAGTGTGACAGCATGTAACCCCTGGGACCCTTGGACATAAGAGATATCCACACTCACTTGCCAGCTCTTAACAATGGAGTTCTACTGGATGCTCACAGAAAAATGGGGGCAGGGCAAAGTTCAGTGAAAGTCCTGGTTGGTGGCATTCAAGCACAAATCTCGTATGCTTCCTGGAGCCTCTAAAACCATAGCCTGTGGGGAGGGGTAGGAAACACTCCCAACCTAGTTCATGAGCATGGGGCGGGGGGCAACATACACTGCTGCTGAGAAAGTAGTAAACAGAAAAACAAAAAAATTCTACTGTCAAGAATCATTCTGCTACTGGTCTCAGATAAACATACATTGCTATCCATGTCTGTTTGGATTGCCATAACAAAATAGCATAAACAAATACTTTAAACACAGAAATTCATTTTCTCATACATCTGGAGTCTGGAAGTCTGATATCAGAGTGCCAGCAGGGTCGAGCTATGGTAAGAACTTTCTTCCTGGCCTGCAAACAGCTGCTTTCCTGCTGTGTGCTCATGTGGCCTTTCCTTGGTGTGTGGGTGTGGAAAGCGAGGGAGAGAAAGAGTTCTCTGATGCCTCTTCGTATAAGGGCATTAATCCCATTATGAGGACCCACCTTCATGACCTCATCTAAACCTAGTTACCTCCCAAAGGCTCCATCTCCAGATACCATCACTTTGGGGGTTAAAGCTACAACACATGAATTTTAAGGGGACACAATTCAGTCCATATGAACTACCTTTGAAGGAGGACTAGAAGCAAAGGCTTTCTGCCCTTGTGGGAGGGACTGGAAACCCACTCACTCTCAGAATCCTGAACTGATACAAAGCAGAGGTCTGCTATTCTGAGGGAGGAACGGGAAAATTTCGCCAAGATCTCCCACAGATGCAAGGCAAAAGTTGTGTATGTCTTTACTTACCTACCTTACCATTTTTCCAACAGTATTGGTTTATACGCCAGACTAATGATAAATATCCATGTTTAAGAAATTCTTTAAAACATTATCTGGATTCTAAGTAATACATAAAAATGGAATATTATGTTTTTCCAACAATGATAGAGTGAATCCAGTTGTTGCTCGAAGAGATGAAGTAGTTGTGAAAAACTAAAAAACAGAATGGAATTTCATATTTTCCAAATCATTATATACCTTACTTGTCACATACATATGAGATTTATTCTAATATTAAGAGGGGATCAGCAGAAAAAATAAAATGAAAAAGAAGACAAAAATATGTTATTTTTAAAGATGCTATCTGGATAAGTAAGACTTAGATTTTCTTGTTAGCTTGCAGAATAGAAGTTGTTTTCCCCTACAGACTTAAATGGAAATCCTACATTCTTTTAGATATTTTAATAAACTAAGATTTTCTGTAATCTCATAGTACATGTTGAACTCTTTTTCAAAAGAACAAGTACCTTCGGGAGCACTTTATGTCATCAGCAAGTAAAGTGAAATATGTATCGTGTATAGCAGATAACAAAACAGCCTTGAGAGAATGCTTTATCATTCCAATTGGGAAAAAATAGCTTTAGCTATAATATGACTCCATATTGTAATTATGAGGTGTTAAATGTGTGGCCCTATGCCATACATCAAAGTTGAATTTACTTTCATTCATATGCCAGGAAAGCAGTAACAGCCAAAAGCAAGAAAATCTCTGTGCTCCTAGCATCAATGCAAGTGAATATTTTTTTTCCATTTAGTCACTCATGGTAACAGCATGAAGGGGTACTTATAATTAGAACATTATGAACATTTGAAGGGCAAAGATAGGAAAGCACAATAAAGAGAAACAAACATGTAAGGAGTGAAATATTCTCTCCATCTCAATGCATCTTCTGTTCATATTTCAGTTGAAAATTCCAACTAACCTGGCTTTTACCTTTCAATGGATGTAAGCAGTTAGAGAGCAAGGCTAGAATGAGCATCAGAGAGTACCATCTGGCAGCCTATACCATAAAAAATATCAGAAGTCCTTTTATCACTGAGGAACAAATATCTCCCTGCTATGATAAATATTCAATTTAGTTCTGAAGAAAGGTACAAAGATAGCTGGAGAATAGAACTTTCCTCGAAATATAAGGTAACAATACAATCTAGTTACCAAGAAGAGTTAAAACATTGCATGTTATATTTTCACTTTTTGAAAGGCAAAGATGGAGAATTAATGAAAATAGAATGGTAAAATAGAATATTTGTAAAACGTCGCAAATTTTGATCCAATAGTTATCCAATTGAAAGGAGTTCATTATTCTAAGTCTCTAGTATCAAATGCAACAAAAACGTAATGGTAAATGGCATGCTGGTGTAGGTTAGCCACTGATATTACCATTATTGAAATCTTACTATAAAATAACTATATATCCTGTTCCATCAAGATAGAATTTTTGATCAATAGAGTCCACAAAAGCACAAAGAAATAAAAGTAAGTTGTTCTTTTTATAAAAACCTACATGGTGGGGATTAACACAGCGCTCATCATGTGACATCAAGCAGGAAGTATTCACCTTATGACATTATTATTTTTCTCTTTCTGTTAAAACAATGCTTGGATATAGATTCAATCTCAACAGGGAGGGAGGTCGCTCTTTGGATATCTCTGCCTAATTTGTAGGGGTCTGGAATCAAAGCTGCTCTAATCAAATCTACTTCCTCATTATGCTTAAGGATTAAACAATGTGGAAGTCTCTTATGTCTTCAAATTTCTTGCTTGATATTTTTTTCATTTGATATATAATATCCATACGATTTTGAAATTCATCTAACGTATGGTAATAGAAACAAGGCAAAAACCTTAAAAATCAAAATGTATAATTGATTCCAGAATAACTTGAAACCCAGGAAAACTTGTAAGTTACAGGGATTTCTGAAAAAATCAAGACTTAAGTGGTAAGATGAAAGATTTGTTTTCTCTTTCTCATACAATTCTTTTTCAGAATACATATATTATATATATAATATATATTATATATATGTATGTATTCAAGCCAATCCTGGCTTGAATAATGAATGATTTGCTTACCATGAGTCATCAATAAAGATCTAACATTTTCTCATTGGCAAGCAGTTTCCCCCAGTGGATTCATCTTACAAAGTTATAGTACAACATCAAAACCAGGAAAGTGATATGAGTAAATGTTTGAGTATAATTCCACATTATTTTATCATAGGTGTAGATTTGTGAAACCAACCCTGTAATCAGGATATAGAGCTGCACCCTCACCACCCAGATGGCCCTCATGCCACCCTGTTATGATTAAATTCACCCACCTCCCCCACACCACCATCCCTAACCTCTAAACAATCTGGGTTTTGTCTCTCTACTTTCGTCATTTTGAGAATGCTATATAAATGGAATCACAGAGTATGCGACCTTCTGAAAACGACTTCTTCACTCAGCACACTTCCCTGACACCCATCAGAGATTTTGTGGTGAATCCGTAGTTAAGTGCTCTTTTATCGCATGAATGTGTCACATTTAATTTAACTATTCACCTATTACGGACATTTTGGTTGTTTCCAAATTTTGATTATTACACATAAAGCTGCTATAAATAACCCTATACAGGATTTTGTGTGGACATAAATTTTTGTTTCCCCAGGATACATACCAAGGAGTGCAATTGCTGAGTTGTGTGGTAAGTGTATGTTTAATTTTGTAAGAAACTACCAAACTATTTTTCACAATGGCTGCACCATTTTACATTCTGACCAGCAATGTATGAAAGAGTTCCTTCTCTGGGGGCTGGCCAGGTGGCGCAGTGGTTAAGTTCGCACATTCTGATTCTCAGCCGCCCGGGGTTCACTGGTTTGGATCCCGGGTGCGAACATGGCACCACTTGGCACACCATGCTGTGGTAGGTTTCCCACATATAAAGTAGAGGAAGATGGGCATTGATGTTAGCTCAGGGCCAGTCTTCCTCAGGAAAAAGAGGAGGATTGACAGTTGTTAGCTCAGGGCCAATCTTCCTCAAAAGAAAAAGAAAAGAAAGAGTTCCTTCTCATCCTCACCAGCATTTGCAATGTCATTATTTAAAATTTCCTTTAACTGCCTTAATATGTGTATACTGATATTTTAGCGTGGTTTTAATCTGAATTTGTCTAATGGCTAGTCATGTTAAACATCTTTTCATGTGATTATCTTCTCAGTGAAATGTCATTTTATCTTCATATTTTGGCTCATTTTCTAATTTTTTTCACCATTGAGATGTGAGAATATATTCTATATATAAGTCCTTTATCAGACATGTAGCTTACCAATATTTTCTCCAAGCTCATAGCTAGTCTTTCCACCCTTTTAACAAAATCCTTGTAGAACAAAACTTCAATTTTGATAAAATCCAACTTATCATTTTTTCTTTTACACATCAGGTCTTCAACATCATGTCTAAGAACTCTTCACCAAGTCCTAGGTCCTGAAAATTTTCTCATGTGTTATCTTCTAAAAGATTTAGAGCGTTTCAATTTACATGTAAATCTGTGATCAATATTATGTTATTTTTTAACAGTTTTTTTTTAGAGCAGTTTTAGGTTTACAATAAAATTGAGAAGGAGGTACAGAGAATTCTCATATAGCCCTTACACTCACACATGCATAGGCTTCGCTATTATCAACATCACCCACCAGGGTGGTAATTTGTTGCAACGGATGAGCCTACACCAACTGGTCATTATCGCCAAAGTCCACAGTTTACCTTAGGGTTCACTCTTGGTGTTGTCCATTCTATAGGTTTGGAGAAATGTATGACAACATAAATCTATCATTAAAATATCATACAGAATATTTTCACAGCCTTAAAACTTCTCTGTGCTCTGCTTATTCATCTCTCCTCTCTCCCTCCACCCCTGGCAAGAACTAGCTTTTTTCTGTCTCATAGTTTTGCCTTTTCCAGAATGTCACATTGTTGGAATCATACAGTATGTAACCTTTTCAAATTGGCTTCTTTCACTTAGTAATATGCACTTAAGTTGTCTCCATATCTTTTCAAGTCTTGATAGCACCTTTCTTTTTAGCACTGAATAATATTCTATTGCCTAGATGTACTACAGTTTATCTGTTCATCTGCTAAGGGCATCTTGGATGCTTCCATGTTTTGGTAATTGTGAATGAAGCTACTGTGAATGTCTATACACAGGTTTTTGTGTGGACATAAGAGTTCAACTCCTTTGGGTAAACACCAAGAGTCTGAATGCTGGACTGTATGGTGTGAGTATGTTTGGTATTGTAAAAAACTATCAAACTGTCTTCCAAAGTGGTCTACTATTTTGCATTCCCACCAGCAATGAATGGGTGTTCCTGTTGCTCCCCATCCTCGCCAGCATTTGCTGTTGTAAGTGTTCCATATTTTGGCCATTCCAATAGGTGTGTAGTGGCATCTCAATGTTATTTTAATTTGCATTTCCCTGATGACATGATATGGAGCACCTTTTCATGTACTTATTTGCTATCTGTATATCTTCTTTGGTGAGGTGTCTATAAGGGTCTTTGACTCATTTTTTAATGGGATTGTTTGTTTTTTTATTGTTGAGTTTTAAGAGTTCTTTATCTATTTTGGGTAACAGTCCTTTATCACATATATCTTTTTCAAATATTTTCTCCCAGTCAATGGCTTGTCTTCTAATTCCCTTGATAATATCTTTCACAGAGCAAAAGTTTTTAATTTTAAGTTCAGTCAGCTATTGCTTTCATGGATTGCGTCTTTGGTGTTGTATCTAAAAAGGCTTCACCATACCCAAGGTGATCTAGGTTTTTTCCTATATTATCTTCTAGGAGTTTTATAGTTTACATTTTACAGTTAAGTCTATAACTCATTTTGAGTTAATTTTTAGAAGAGTGTAAGGCCTATGTCTTGATTCATTTTTTTGCATATTGATGTGCAATTCCAGGCCAATTTACTAAAGAGAATATCTTGCTTCATTGTGTTACCTTTGTTCCTTTGTCAAAGATCAGTTCACTATATTTATGGAAGTCTGTTTCTGGGTTCTCTATTCAGATCTGTCGATCTATTTGTCTATTCTTTCACCAATACCCCTCTATCTTAATTACTGTACATTTACAGTAAGTCTTGAAATCAGGTAATGTCAATCCCCTGGCTTCGTTATTCTTCTTTAATACTGTGTTTGCTATTCTGAGTCTTTGGCCTCTCCGTATAAACTTTCTAATCAGTTTATCGATATCCATAAAATATTTTGCTGGGATTTTGGGTGGGATTGCACTGAATCTGCAGATCAACTTAGGAAGAACTGACAGCTTGACAATATTGAGACTTCCTATCCATGAACATGGAATATCTCTCCATTTACTAAGTTCTTTAATTTTGTGCATCAGAGTTTGTAATTTTCCTCATTTAGATCTTGTACATATTTAGATTTATATCTAAGAATTTATTCTCTTGTGGTAATATCAATGGTATTGTTCAAATTCCACTTGTCCATTGTTAGTATATAGGAAAGCAATTGATTTTGTACATTAACCTTGTACCCTGCAACCTTGCTATAATTGCTTATTAGTTCCAGAAGTTTTCTTGTCAGTTCTTTCAGATTTTCAAGATAGATGATCATGTCATTTTTTTGTAAATGCTTTGTTTGTTGTCTTTTTCCTTTTTAAACAAATTTTGTTGTTTCTTATCAAATAATTTTGAAAGGTTCTAATTTATTTTGGTTGAAAGACATTTATATAAATGTAAAATATATAACTTATGAAAATATAGCTTTATATCTTCCTACTCCAAATCTTCCATTTATTCCTATTGTTATTATTATTTTGCCCCACTGCACTTGCTAGGACTCCATATGATGAATAGCAATCATGAAGGCTGATGTTTTTGCCTTGTTTAAAGTTATAGATGGAAAACATTTTGTTTTACCATCAAAAAAAGGTATTCTCAAATACCATTCATCAAGTTGAGAAAGGTCCTTCCATTCCTAGTTTGCTAGAGTTTTGTATGATTGCATTTTGAATTTTGTCAAGTTATTTTTCTGCATATATTTACACAAACTTTTTCAGTTAGTATGTTTTATGTTGAACTACTTGGATTGATTTTCAAATGTAGCACCATTGTTTCTCAGGATAAACTCCACTGGATCATGATGTTCATTTTATATGCTGCTGAACTCTATGTGATAACATTTTATTGATGATTTATGTGCCCGTATGCATGACAGACATTTTTCTGTAGTTTACCTTCTTTGTAAAGTTTTTCACTTGGTTTTGGTGTCAGGGAAATGCGGCTCTCATAAAATGAGTTAGAAAGAGTTCTCTCATCTTCTAATTTCCTGAAGGAGTTTGTGAAGGAGGGGGAGCATGTTTCCTTAAGTGCTTCGCAGAATTCGCTAGTTATGAGCTTGGAATTTTCTTTGTTGGATAGTTTTTAAATATGTTAATGACTGGAGATGTTTCTTCTTTTTGAATACTAGTATTTGATTCCATACATTTTCCTACAACTACTACTCTAGCTACATCCCACCAATTTTGGTGTGTTTTATTTTCATACTATTCAGAAATATTTTGTAATTTCACTTGTGACTTCCTTTTTGAAACATGAAATATTTAGAATTATCTTGTTCTTTTCCCCAAAGCCCCTGTACATAGTTGTATATCTTAGTTACAAGTCATTCCAGTTCTTCTGTGTAGGATGCCACCACAGCATGGTTTGATGTGTGGTGAATAGGTCCATGACCAGGATCCAAATTGGCAAACCCCGGGCTGCTGAAGTGGAGCGCTTGAACTTGACCACTTGGCCACAGGGCCAGCCCCAGAATTGTCTTGTTTAAATTTAAAGTATTTGAGGATTTTATGCACACTGGTCTGTTAGTGATTTTAATTATAATTTAAATGTGGTCAGAGTGATACTTTGTAAGCTTCTAAATTTTGAAAATATGTTAAGGTTTGTTTTATTTCTCAGAATATGATCCTGGTAAATATTTTATGTGTACTTGAAAAGAAGGCTGATATTGGATGAAACACTCTGTAACTGTCAATTAGCTCAATTGTTTGATAGTATTGTAGAGTTTTACTTTATCCATATATATCCTCTATCTTGTTCTTTCTATTGCTGAGAGATGAATGTTGAAATCTCAAAATATAATTGCGAATATTTCTATTTCTCCTCTCAGGTTTATAATATATTTGGAAATTCATTTGTTAGTTTACTATAAATTTCTAATTTTACATCTGCCTGGGGAATTTACTTTTTATAATAATGTAGTATTCCTCTCTATTTCTGGTAATATTTCTTGTTTTGCTCCTTTCTGATAGGAATTTAGCTCATTTAAATCTTAGTTTTTACAAAAAACAAACTACACACATAAATTGATTTGAGCATTTTCTATATAAAATCTCAGAGTTCCATTATACCTGTAAAATAATTTCCTAGAAGTAGAATCAGTAAGTCACAAATGTATGTGTAATTAAAATGCTTATGTTTATTTTTAAACATCCTTCCACATTATCTATCATCAAATTATACAACCATCAGCTATATGTGTGTGCTGAATGTCCCTATACCATCACTTACTTTGTGTACCATAAAACTGGGAGCTTCTCCAAGATGACAAATGATTTATGTACAGAAACTGTTCATGTTAATTTTATTTATGAATAAGATTGAATATATTCTCATGTGTTCTTTTTTGAAAGTTTTCTATTACCTGAATGTCCATATATTATTTCCATTTACTGATTTTACAATGCCTTTAAAACTGTCTTCTTATTTTTAAGAATGTTTATTTTAGGGGCCGGCTCCGTGGCCGAGTGGTTAAGTTCGCGTGCTTCACTGCAGCGGCCCAGAGTTCGGATCCTGGGCGCGGACATGGCACCGCTTGTCAGGCCATGTTGAGGCGGCATCCTGCATCCCACAACTAGAAGGACCTGCAACTAAGATATACAACTATGTACGGGGGGTTTGGGGAGACAAAGCAGAAAAAAAAAAAAAAGAATGTTTATTTTATTTATGAGATAATATACTCTGTGTTGATGTGTGTATAGTCAAATTTATGACACAGAATTTAATCTCTATCATAGAAAATCATTCACCACTTCAAAATAATATTTAAAAGACAAGTAATATATGTAAATATAAAATTATATGAACATACATAAGTGTGAAAATTTAAACTCTGATAGTACTCAAAGATGATAGATAATTTTTGTGTAAAATGTTAAATAATGGCATAATGATATAAGTTATTGTTCACCAGATGGTTAGCCCATCACAATTAATAAAACTGACTCTAATTAATTTGTAAAACATTTAAACATTTTATAATATATTTTACTATCTGGTAAAATAAGACATGTTTTCTTCTGTTTCAAAATTTTCCATAATATTTGTTCATATGTTTAAATTTTTATTCACTTCAAATTTAAAAATAGCTAATCAAGCCCCAAAGGGATCAAAGAAATGTCAAAGAAACATTATCTAGTTGGTAATATTTTATTTGTATTTCTTTTTTTTTCAATCTTGGCCAGTTCAACAGGCCAAAAATAGTGTGATACTTTCCCTTTGGAATTCCAGGTAATTTAAGCTACTATTTTTAAATTGTCATTTATGTTTCCGAAGAATGCAAAACACACAACTATGTTGGCAGTGGGGTGAAAATCCATATTTTTCTTCTTATTTTACTAATAATTATAGAAACCACAAACATTTACATGAAGCTTATTGTATTGTAGGTACTCTAACTGCTAAATATAAACACAAGTTTAATCCTTACAAAACCCTATAATGTGAGTGATCGAATTATTCGTATTTTATATATAAGAATACTGAGACACAAGAAAGTTAGACAATTGGGACAAATTATGCAACTATTAAATGGTCAAGTTGACAGTCAAACTCAGTCTTGTTCCAAAAGCTGAGCTCTTAACCTCTGAACTTTAGAAGATACGATATATACACAGTATACACACACTTAGTATGTGTGTATAGACACACTATATACACACAGATATACATATCTTTATGTACTCGTGTTCTTCTTGTGTCACATGTGCAAAACAGTTTATCTTATGCTGGAATGATTATTAGTTTTACAAATACTACTTGTCTGCTTCAAAATGTCAAAAATGTGGAAGCTGAATTTATTTTATTACATTGTATAAGGAAAAGATATATGAATATATTTTCCCAATACTATTTCTTCCCCACTGTTTGAAGATGCCACATTTTACACTCAATTAATTTTGGAATTCTTTTTCTATACTTTGCCTTCTATTTCATTGCTCTTTATGTTTATTTTATGCAAGTGTACTACATTTGCAAATTAGTGGTGCCTAAGTACACACTCATATATTAGAAGAAAATTTAACCCATATTTATTGTCTTCTGTGGTTTTTCTATTATAGTTCTGTCACAATATTTTTTTCTTTTTTTTTTTTTGTGGTGGGGGGGAGAGATGAGCCCTGAGCTAACATCTGCTGCCAATCCTCCTCTTTTTGTTGAGGAAGACAGGCGCTGAGCTAACATCCGTGACTATCTTCCTCTACTTTATACGTGGGACGCCTGCCACAGCATGGCTTGCCAACTGGTGCCATGTCCACACTCAGGATCTGAACTGGCGAACCCGGGCTGCTGAAGCGGAATGTGAACACTTAACTGCTGCACCACCAGGCTGGCCCCGTGTCACAATGTTAATTAGCTGCTTCAGTGAATAGAACACTATTGACCAATGTGTATTCAACCAATTCAACTGTTGAACAATCTTATAAATTAATTTGTTTGTAATTTAAAAATATTTAATTGTGCCTATTTATTTCAAAAACTGTCTAGACATATTTGTCTCATTAATAGGATACAGCATGAAACTAGGCAAGGCCTCTGTGTTCTCATGGCATACTTTCTATTAGGGACAGCAGAAAATAAATTAATGTATAATAGAATAACCAATATGGTTTTAGGAATTAGGACATGGACACCTTTGGGGGTGTCTGTCCAACACAAATGATAGTCCTGAAGATCAAATCCAGATTGTTTCCCAAAATATAAAACACTGATGAAAGAAATTGAAGAAGACACAAATAAATAGAAAGGTCCCCCACATTCATGGATTGGAAGAATTAATATTATTAAAATGTCCACTGAACTGAAAGCAATTAAGAGATTCAATACAATCTCTGTCAAGCTTCCAATTGCATTTTTTACAGAAATAGGAAAAACAATCCTAAAATTTGTAAAAAAACCACAAAAGATCCTGAATTGCTAAAGCAATTTTGAGAAAGAAGAGCAAAGCTGGAGGCATCACATTTTCTGATTTCAAATTATATTACAAAGCTATAATAAACCAAATAGTATGGTACCAGCATAAAAAGAGATACCTAGACCAATGGAACAGAATAGAAAGCACAGAAATAAACCCACACATGTAAGGTCAATTAATCTTTGTCAAAGGTCCAAGAATGTACAGTTGAGAAAGGATAGTCTCTTAAATAAATGGTGCTAGGAAAACTGGATATACACATGTATGAAAGGATGAAATTGGACCCTTCTCTTATATCATACACAAAAATCAACTCAACATGGATTAAGGTGTAAAACCATACTGGTTAGTTCTTAATCCTATCATTTTTTCAGCCATGTTATTAAATGCTTCACATGTTTTATTTCAAATAATTACAGCAACTGCGAAAGGGGAAATTATCATCTCCTTTTTAATGTTAAGAACAGTGAAGTGAAATAGTTCAAAATTTTCAAGTACCTTTTAACTGCTTTTCAGAGAGAAATGATGCATTTAAAACTCCAAATCATAGTCATATTTCATAAGTAAAAGAAATAAAACAGATATTATTAAGTTTATGTAGAGTTAAACAAGCTCTTTGAGGGAAAAGATCATAGACTGTTTTCCATCACA
The DNA here is from genome assembly GCF_041296265.1 of Equus caballus. Classification (NCBI taxonomy): domain Eukaryota; kingdom Metazoa; phylum Chordata; class Mammalia; order Perissodactyla; family Equidae; genus Equus; species Equus caballus. The sequence goes on along the minus strand of NC_091692.1, from coordinate 70,754,080 downwards.
TTCTTGGCAATTAACATGGTTGGTTTTACTGAAACCTTATGACACTTTAAATTAGCATCGAAATCAAAGCATTGACATTTGATCCCATATTATTTGACAATCTTATGACTTTTGGAAAAATATTAGATGCAACATTATTTTATTAAAAATTTTTATGAATACACCAAGTCAAGTTATGTTGTAGATACCAAGATTAATATTTTTCTTTTATACAATCTAATAAAAGAGATTAAATATTTATTCTGTTTTATTTTATACTCATTGGTAGATTAGCACATATGTTTTGGTCCTACATTTGAGTATGCTTGTCTATCAACAGATTTTAGTTTAAGTTTAAAAAATAAATAGGCAGCCTTTTTTCAATATAATAGTTTATCATCATTCTGAAGTTCAATATCATTATCTAATTATAAGAATATAATTAAAAATAATGAAGACCACTAATTTACATAGTTTTCTAACATCAAAATTAATAAAATGGACTTTATTATGATTTAAACAAGCTTGATAATATAAAAATTGTTTGCCACTTCCAGTTTCAGCTTTGACATGTAAAGAGCTTTGAAGTTGTCACTCCCATCCTTACACAAGGAAAACCTAAACAAACTGAAATTCAATCACTTTTCATACATCCATTAGGAAACTCAGAGTGCAGAGCAAACACCACTTCAAAATCTGGAGAGACAGGTAAATTCAGAGTCACAGTCGAGACCTCCTGACCTGAAGTGGAAGCCACTTGAGTTTCAAACTGGTAGGAACATTGAAACAGTTTTTCGATGAATTTCTGGAGCCTGAGTAGACCAGCAGGGAAGTAAGAATCTCCTCACTGTTATAGTCTTGGAAGAGGGGACTGCACTTTTGGGGGTTTTACTTCTAGGAAACTCACCAGATTCTCAGAGTAAGGTCCAAGAAAGAGACTTTCATAGTTCTGGCAGAAGGAGGTATATTTAATCTCTGAAATATACCATAGTGTTCTCCATAATGAAGGTTGGCTCTCCATGGAAATGACCTGACCAGAACCTTACCCAGTTCAGAGTAGGGCTTTTCTTCAGCTCTAGCCCACTCTAGACTTCTTGTCTAACCTGAGAGGGAAAAATAAAAAGGTATACCAATGGAGAAACACTTGTCAGCATCACAGACCTGTTGAATGACAGATACATTAGTAGGATTATAGAAAATTTTCCCTTCCCTTCACTTTACCATTACACCAATAGTGCCGCAGTATAATAACAGTGGATTACACAGGAAGAACTGAAAGATACAGACTCTTTCTGAGAATGAGGACTCAGGGAAGCCCCAAGCCAAGAGGGAAGACAAGAACAGGGGACTAGAGTTTTATAAAGCCTATTCTACCTTCAGCCATAGAACATTAAACACAGCCCACTGCTAGCCAGGTTAACCTAAATTCTCACACTGAAAACCTACTTATCAGTTCCTGCTGCCAGATACAACATGTACAGCTTTCAAGAAAAAGATGATAAGACATGCCAAAAAGTAATAAAAATGAAATCTAAAGAGAAAAGGTAAGCATAAGAACCAGAACAATGTCTTGGACACAGATGTTCTAATTAGAAGACAAGGAATTTAATATAACTGTGAATAATATGTCAAGAGCACTAATGGGGAAAAGATAGAAAATATGCAAGAACAGGTGGATAACATAAAAGGGAAATAGAACCTCTAAAAAAGAATAAAAAAGAAATTCTAGAAATCAAAAACACTATAGCAAAAACAAAGGATGACTATTATGATCTCAGGAGCAGATTGGTCAAGGCCAAGGAAAGTATCAGTGATATTGCAGATAGGTTGGCAGAAACATCTCAAACTAAAATACAAAGAGAAAAAAAATGGAAAAAACAAAATCCAGAAAAACATTTTAAAGAACTGTGAGATACTTATGAAAGGTGTAATATTTACATGATTGCAAAACTAAGTTGAGAAGAGGGAATAGGGTGAAAAGAACATTTGTAGTAATACTGGCTATGAATTTTCGAAAATTAATTATTCAACAAACCACAGATCCGGGAAACTCATAGAGTACCAAGAAAGATAAATACCAAGAAAAATACACCTAGGTGATTTTACAAATAAAATGGCACATTCTAAATAAGAATATGTCTAAGAAGAAGTCCTAAGAGAAATTTTAAAGATATTTTAAACTAAATTAAAACTAATGACATTAAAATCTATGAGATACAGAAAAGCAGTGCATAGAAATTTATAGCTTTAAATGCATATATTAACTGAAAAATAAAGATCTAAAATCAGTAATCTAAGGTTTGATCTTAGAAAACCAGTAAATGAAGAGCAATTTAAGGCTAAACCAAGCAGAAGAGAATAAATAATAAAAATTATTGCAGAAATCAAGGAAACTGAAAACAGAATGATAATAGAGAATATCAACAAAACCAAAAGCTGGTTCTTTGAAGACTTCAAGAAAATTGATAAATCTCTAGCCAAGCTAACCAAAAAAGAAGAGAGAAGACAAAAATTATCAGTGTCAGAAATGAAAGAGGGGTCATCACTACTGATCCCAAGGACATTAAAAGAATACTATAAAGAACTCTATGCCCATAAATTTGGTATGTTAGATGAAATGTATCCCTGTTTTGAAAGACAAAAAAACCAAACTCACACAAGGAGAAATAGATAATCTGAGCAAGCTTGTATCTCTTATAGAAACTGATTAAATAATTAATGATCTTCTAAAAAAGAAAGCATCAGGCTCAGATGTTTTTAAGGATGAATGTCCCCAAAACTTTAAGGAAAAAATGATGCCACCACTCCACAATTTCTTCCAGAATGTAAAAGAGAAAACACTTCCTAACTCATTGTATGAGACAAACTACTCTAAGAACAAAAACAGATGAAGACATTACAAGAAAGGAAAAGTACAGAGTAATATCTCTTGTAAACATGCCTGCATATGTCCTAAAGAAAATGTTAGCAAAACAAATGTAACAATGTATAAAAAGCATTATTATATACCATGACCAAGTGGATTTTTTTTCCTTAGGTTTGAGAGGCTGGTTCAGTATTTGAAAATCAGTCCTTGTAACCTAACATATCAACAAGATTAAAAGAGAAATTATATGATCATGCTAATTGATGCATAAAAATGCCTTGTAAAAATTCAATACTCATTCATAGTGAAAACTCTTGCCAAACTAGGAAAAGAAGAGAACTTCCTCTACTTGACCGAAAACATCTACTAAAAAAAAATGAAAGAACTTTGCAGCATAATTAATGGTGAGACACTGAAAGTTTTCCCCCCCTAAGACTGAGAACAAAGCAAAGATATTATCTCTCTCATCACTTTGATTCAACATTGTACTGGACCTCCTAGCTAGTACTATGAAATGAGAAAGAAATAAAAGTATATAGATTTGATGAGAAGAAATAAAAGTGTTTATTCACAGAAGACATAATTATTTAGAAAATCCCAAAGAAACAACAACAAAAATAAAACACCTAGAACTAATTAGCAGATATAACAAGGAAATGTAAAAAAAAAAAAAAAAAAAAAAAAAAAAGCTATATAATAATGCCAAAAAAAGATATACTTAAGTACAAATCTAACGTCTCAAGCTCACATGGAATATTCACCAAGACAGGCCAAATTCTTAGCCATAAATACACATTAACTAACTTAAATGACACAATTGATAAGTTTGATTTTATTAAAATTAACTCTTCTGTTCTGGGAAAGACATTGTTAAAAGAATGAAAAGATAAGCCACAGACTGGGAGCAATATTGGTAAAACAGATATTTGAAAAAGAGCTTATATCTAAAATATACAAATAATTCTTAAATCTAAACACTAAGAAAATAAACAAACCCAATTTAAAAATAATGAAAGATCTGGAGTGATGTAAGCATCATGGTGGAGTGAACTTGCCTAGTACTGTCTCTCCTCCAACATACAATAAGAAGCGGCTTCCATACTCCAACAGAGGACATCCTAACACAAGACAAAAATGTCGGAGAGACACTCAGCTGTACAATGGAGGGCAGAGAGGCTGGAGCCCCCATCAGAGGAGCTGGAACTGAGTAAGAGAGAACTTCACTCTCTTCCCTAAAGACTGTGATTCATGACCACAGCAGAGTCCAGGATGGAAGGAATGGGGCGGGGACATTTGTTCATGGGAACATTAAGGACCCCCAAGGGCCCGTGCAGCCTAGTGGGAAGATCTATATCAGGGGGAGAGCTTTCGCAGGGGATGATGTCATCAAGCCAATACCACAGAAGACCACATAGTGAGAACAGAGCAAGAAATCCCAGAGAGAATGCAGGAGAAAGCACCCCTCCCACCACCCACCCCATGTCTGCTCCAACTGCCTGGGATCTCTACTGAAGGCGAAGGGCTCAGAATATGCAGCTCTTGACAGCCACCCTCGGGCGATAGGGGGTAACTGCAACCAAATAATATCAGGAGGCGTAAGACCCAACCCACTTTCTCTAGCAATGTCTCTGGTCTGGTCAAATCTCCAGACCAGAGAGACAACAACAAGTACCTAGAATTCAGTCCTGAGGACACAGAACTATCTAATCTAAATGACAATGAATTCAAATAGCTATCATCAAAAGACTCAACAAGGTAAAAGAGAATGTAGAGAAACAATTCAATGACTTCAGGAGCTGCTTCAGAAAAGAGATTGAAACCATAATCAATCAGAAATATTAGAGATGAAAGACACAATGGAAGAGATAAAACAAAATATAGATTCCCTGAACACTCGAATAGACATCACAGAGGAGTGTATCAGCATAATTGGAGATAGCCATGTTGAAATGCTCCAAACAGAGGAGAGAGAACTAAGACTGAAAAGAAATGAAGAAAGTCTCCAAGAAATATGCAACTCAATTAGGAAATGCAACATAAGAATTATAGGTATTCAAGAAGGAGAAGAGAAGGAGAATGGAGCAAAAAGTATGTTCAAAGAAATAATAACAGAGAACTTCCCAACTCTAGGGAAAGAAAGGGAAATGTGTGTGGAAGAGGCTTCTAGATCTCCTAGATTTGTCAATGTAAAAAGACCTTAGGCAAGGCATATAGTAGTAAAACTGGCAAAAATGAATGACAAAGAAAGAATACGCAGGGCAGCAAGGCAGAAGAAACTAACCTACCAAAGAAACTCTATCAGGCTTTCTGTGGATTTCTCTGGAGAAACCTTAAAGCTAGGAGAGAATGGAATGACATATCCAAATCATTAAAAAACAAAAATTTTCAGCCAAGAATACTCTATCCAGCAAAAACATCCTTCAGATATGAGGGAGAAATAAAAGCTTTCCCAGACAAACAAAAGCCAAGGGAGTTCGTAGCCATGAAACGCCCCCTATAAGAAATCCTCAAGAAGGCCCTCATACCTGAAAAAAAAAATGGGGAGAAGGGTTCACAAAACAAGGAGTAAGGAGATACATAGTAGACAGAATCAGAATAGGGTAGCATATACCCAAGTATACGATTAAGCTAAAGGGAAGGAAAACACCAAAAACGAGAATAATCCTATCATTTAAACCACAAACTCACAACATAAGATGGAATAAAATGTGAGAAAAACAACTTAGGAGGGGAGGAGGAAAAGAACTGAATTGGTTTAGACTAAGGAAATAAGAGGTCATCAGAAAATGGATTGTTTTATACATGAGATTCTGAATACAAACCTCAGGGTAACCACTAAACAAAAAAGCAGAACAGAGACACAAATAAGAAATATGGAGAAAACAAAGAAACACGTCATAAAAAACTACATAATTCAATGGGTAGACCAAAACACACAGGATGAGAAACAAAGGAAATACAGGAAAACTAGGGATAAAATGACAGCATTGAGCCCTCATACATCAACAATCACCCTAAACATAATGGATTGAATTCTCCAATAAAAAGAGAGAGTGGTGAGATGGATTAAAGAACAAGACCCAATAATATACTCCCTCCAGGAAACACATCTCAGCTCCAATGACAAACACAGGCTCAGAGTGAAGAGATGGGAGAAGATACTCCAAGCTAATGGCAAACAAAAGAAAGCAGATGTCACAATACTTATATCAGACAAAGTAGACTTCTAGATAAGACAGGTAAGGAGACAATGAGGTGCAGTATACAATGATCAAAGGGACACTCCATCAAGAAGAAATAACACTTATAAATATCTATGCACCCAACACAGGAGCACCAAAGTTCACAAAGCAACTATTAACAAACCTAAAAGAAGGTATTATAATAACACAATAATAGTAGGGGACCTCAACAGTCCACTCACATCAATGGATAGGTCATCTAGACAGAAAATCAACAAGGAAACAGTGGAATTAAATGAAAAGCTAAACCAGTTGGACTTAATAAGACATATACAGAACCCTCCATCCAAAAATAGCAGAATACACATTATTCTCAAGTGTGCATGCAACATTCTCAAGGATAGACCATATTTTGGGAAACAAGGCAAGCCTCAATAAATTAAAGAAAATTTAAATAATAACAAGCATCTGTTCCAATTACAATGCTATAAAGCTAGAAATTAATTACAGGAAAAAAGCTGAGAAAGGGACAAAGATGTGGTGACTAAACAACATGCAATTGAACAAACAATAGATCATTGACGAAATTAAAGGAGAAACAAAAAAATATCTGAAGACAAATGAAAATAATAACATACCATACCAACTCATATGGGATGAAGCAAAAGCCAAAAAAAGGAAATTCTTCACAATACAGGCACGCCTTAACAAACAAGAAAAATGCCAAATAAGCAATCTCATATTACACCAACAGAATTAGAAAAAGAAGAACAAACAAAGCCCAAAGTCAGCAGATAGAGAGAAATAATAAAAATCAAAGCAGAAATAAATCTTATTGAAACATTAAAGGCAGTAGAAAGGATCAATGAAACAAAGAGCTGGTTCTTTGAGAAGATAAATAAAAGTGGCAAACCCCCAGCCAGACTTACAAAGGAAAAGGAGAAAAAACTAGATAAACAAAACTAGAAATGAAAGAGGAGAAATAACAACAGATACCACAGAAATACAGTGGATTATAAGAGAATACTACGAAAAACTATATTCCAACAAAAATGGACAATCTAGAGGAAGTGGATAAATTCTTAGACTCTTACAACCTCCCAAAGCTGAGTCAAGAAGAAACAGACAGCCTGAAAAGACCCATCACAAGGAAGGAGATTGAAACAGTAATCAAAGGCATCCCAAAGAATAAAACCCCAGGACCAGATGGCTTCCCTGGGGAATTCTACCAAACTTTCAGAGAGGATTTATTACCTATCCTTCTCAAGCTATTCCAAAAAATTAAGGAAGATGGGACACTTCCTAACATATTTTATGAGGCCAACATCACTCTGATACCAAAGCCTGACAAGGACAACACTAAAAAAGGAAAACTACAGGCCAAGATCACTGATGAACACAGATGCAAAAATCCTCAACAAAATTTTGGCAATCCGAATTCACCAATACGTCAAAAGGATCATACATTATGATCAAGTGGGATTTATACCAGGGACACACGGATGGTTCAACATCCGCAAATCAATCAACGTGATACACCACATCAACAGATTGAGGAATAAAAACCACATGATCATCTCAATAGATGCAGAGAAATCATTTGACAAGATCCAACAGCCGTTTATTGATAAAAACTTCTAACAAAATAGGGATAAAGGAAATTACCTCAACATAATAAAGGCCACATATGACAAACCCACAGCCAACATCATACTTAACAGGCAAAAACTGAATGCCGTACTCCTGAGAACAGGAACAAGACAAGGACGCCCACTATCACCACTCTTATTCAACATAGTACTGGAGGTTTTGGCCAGAGCAATTAGGCAAGAGAAAGAAATAAAAGTAATCCAAGTAGGGAGTGAAGAAGTGAAACTCTTGCTGTTTGCAGACAACATGATCTTATATACAGAAAACCCCAAAGAATCCATCAGAAAACTAATAGAAATAATTAACAACAACAGTAGAGTTGCAGGATATAAAATCAACTTACAAAAATCAGTTGCTTTTCTCTACTCTCAGAACGAACTTGCAAAAAGAGAACTCAAGAATACAATTCCATTTACATCACAACCAAAAGAATAAAGTACCTAGAAATAAATTTAACCAAGGAGGTGAAGGACTTATACAATGAAAACTATAAGACATTACTGAAAGAAATTGATAGTGACATAAAGAGATGGAAGGAGATTCCGTGCACATGGATTGGAAGAACAAACATAGTTAAAATGTCCATACTACCCAAAGCAATCTACAGATTCAATGCAATCCCGAGGACATTCTTCATGGAAATAGAATGAAGAATCCTAAAATTCATATGGGGCAACCAAAGACCTCAAATTGCTAAGGCAATCCTGAGGAAAAAAGAACAAAGCTGGAGATCACAATCCCTGACTTCACAATGTACTACAAAGCGATAGTGATTAAAACAGCATGGTAGTGGTACAAAAACAGGCACACAGATCGATGAAACAGAACTGAAAGTCCAGAAATAAAACTGCACAGCTATGGACAGCTAATCTTCGACAAAGGTGCCAAGAACATACAGTGGAGAAAAGACAGTCTCTTCAATAAATGGAGTTGGAAAACTGGACAGCCACATGCCAAGGAATGAAGGTAGACCATTATCTTATGCCATACACAAAAATAAACTCAAAATGGATCAAAGACTTGAAGTCCTGAAACCATAAAACTCCTGGAAGTTAATAGAGGTAGTACACTCTTTGACACTGAACTGAAAAGGATATTTTCGGATACCATGTCTTCTCAGATAAGGGAAACAAAAGAAAAAATAAACAAGTGGGAGTTCATCAGACTATAGAGCTTCCTCAAGGCAAAAGAAACCAGAATCAAAACAAAGAGACAACACACCAATTGGGAGAAAATATTTGCAAAGCATATGTCTGAAGAGAGGTTAATCTCCATAATGTATAAGGAACTCACAGAACAAACAGCCCAATCAAAAAATGGGCAGAGAATATGAACAGATATTTTTCCAAAGAAGATATACAGATGGCCAATAAACACATGAAAAGATGTTCAACATCACTAATCATGAGGGAAATTCAAATCAAAACTACACTAATATGCCATCTTATGCCTGTTAAAATGGCTATCATCACTAAGACTAAAAATAACAAATATTGGAGAGGGTGTGGAGAAAAGGGAACCCTCATAGACTGTTGGTGGGAATGCAAACTGATGCAGCCATTGTGGAAAACAGTATGGAGATTGCTCAAAAAACTAAAAATAGAACTGACATACACCCAGCTATCCCCTTACTGTGTATCTACCCAAACAACTTGAAATCAACAATCCAAAGTAACATATGTACCCCTATGTTCCTTGCAGCACTATTCACAATAGGCAAGACATAGAAACAATCCAAGTGCCCATTGACTGATGATTGGATAAAGAAGATGTGGTATATTTATACAATGGAATACTACTCAGCCATAAAAAAGACAAATTCATCCCATTTGCAACAACATGGAAGGACCTGGAGGGAATTATGCTAAGCGAAATAAGCCAGACTGAGAAAGACAAACACCAGATGATTTCACTCATATGTGGAATATAAACAAGCACATAGACAAAGAAAACAGTTCAGTGGTTACCAGAGGAAGGGGGCTGGGGGGTAGGCACATGGGGTGAATTGGAGCATTATGTGGTGACAGTCAAGAAATAACGTGCAACTGAAATCTCACATTGATGTAAACTTTTAAGAACTCAATAAAAAAATAGTAAAAGATCTGAACAGACAACTTGGCCAAGAAGGTATACAGATGGCAAATAAGTATATGGAAAAATGCTCAATACTTATTGTCATTAGGGAATTTAAAACTAGGACAACAATGAAATACCATAATATACCTATAACAATGAAAAAAGAAAAAAAAAATCTCCCAATAGGACAAGTTTCTGGCAAGTATGCAGAGAAAAAGGAACTCATTTATGCTGGTGTGAATGCAAAATGGCAAAGCCACTTTGGAAGACAGTTTTGGAGTTTGATACAAAATTAAATGTAGTCTTGGGACCGGCCCCGTGGCCAAGTGGTCAAGTTCATGTGCTCCGCTTTGGTGGCCCAGGGTTTTGCCAGTTCGGATCCTGGGCGTGGACATGACACTGCTCGTCAGGCCACATTGAGGCGGCATCCCACATGCCACAACTAGAAGGATCCACAACTAAAATATACAACTATATACTGGGAGGATTCAGGGAGAAAAAAGCAGGAAAAAAAAGATTGGCAATGGTTGTTAGCTCAAGTGCCAATCTTTAAAAAAAAAAAAAAGTAGTCTTACCATATGATCCAGTAATCATGCTTCTAGACTCGAAAACTTACAGCCACGCAAAAACCTGCATGCATATGTTTTTATCAGCTTTATTCACAATTGCCAAAAACTGGAAGCAACCAAAATATCCTTACATAGGTGAATGGATCAGCAAGCTACGGTACATCTATACATTGAAATATTTTTCAGCAGTAAAAGTAATGACCCAACAAGCCTCCAAAATCCATGGATGAATGTTAAATGCATATTACTAAGTGTAGAAAGCCAATCTAAAAAACATTGCATACTGTAAGTACCACATGATTTCAATCATATGACATTTATAAGAGGCAGGAAAATATATTAGTGATTGCCAGGTATTCTGGAAGCAGGAAAGATGAATTGATGAAGCAGATGGGGAATTTTTTTTGTTCTGTTATTATAATGATGGAATTGTGAAAACTTAGAATTTTAAAACACAAAAAAGGGAACCTTAACATAAGCAACTAAAAAACAATAATTTAAAAAGTCAGGAGATCCCAGGATGGAATGTGAAAAGTGAAAAGAAGATTTAATCATATTATAATCACATGAACAACCTCACTGAAGGAGATGAGAGAAAGGTGCTGACCTAAGTAACTTTGGAAATGAGTAGAGTTTGTAAGACTAAAGCCAAATGGAACTGCATATAATTATTGTCCTTTGGTTGATAAAGTTGTTTTCCATGAGAATATGGGTTAACAATTCTGTTACTTCTATACATGTATACCAGAATTGAAAAATTAAATAAATGGATGGTGGATGGTGGGAGCCAGACATCTCACTTTTAGAGTGGGAGGTTACAGATAAGGCAGAGGTAGAGGCTAGAATGATTCATATGGTAATGGAGTAGAGTTGGAGACATCACTATGAACTCGTTTATCTTAATACAAATACAGATGATCACATATACAAATATTTATAGATAAATGTAGATACACAGGTTAGTATGCACACACACACATGTCCTTGCTTTGTCAGCAGAGGGGACCTAAAAATAATGACCCCCCCCCCCAATAACTAGCGCTCAGATTATTGGTTATTACTGCCATTCTCCAATAAAAGGAACCAACACTTCTTTGAGAAATGGGTGTTCCTAAGTCTGGGGCAGAAAATAAACAAGATAAACCTGGAATATTTTAGAGTGCCTAAGTGTAAGGAAGTGCTAACACACACACACACACACACACACACACAGATACACAGAGGAATGGAGGTATTTCAAAAGGAACAAGGAACCAACTGAAACATCTCCCAACGTCCAAAACTGAAACAATTTGAGATGGATAGATGAGAGAGAGAGAGATAGCGTAGTATTCTACTATAATCCAAAGTAAAAAATAAATGAGAATATAGTGATATAAATAAATGACTGAATAAATAATTAAGTAAGAAAGAAGAGACAAATTCCCATGCAACAGAATTCTAAATAATTTTTGCAGCTACTTCACCCTCAAGGAAGTCAAAGAAACTTCGTACACCTTAAAAAGTGGGCTGTGTGTAGTGACTTCCTTTCAAATATACAGTATGGAAAGGAAAGAAAAAAAAGAGGAATTTTTTTCAAAAATTACCTCAGCCAGGTAATAAAGGTTAACATCAATTGTGATACGTTATATTAATAGTGTGCTCTCTTTGTAAGACGTGATAAAATGACATTTTACCTTTGTATTCTTGTTTCCAAGAACACATAACCTTAGTCTTATTATTAGAAAAACACCAGACGAATCCCAATAGAGGAACAGTGAACAAATGTTTGGACATAATTCCTCAAAAGTGTCAAGGTCGAGGTCTGAGAAACAAGGAAATTCTGAGAAACTGCCCCTGCCAAAAGGAGCCTTTGAAGACATGACAACTAAATAAAATGTGGCTTTCTAGGTGGGATCCTGGAACAGAAAATAAAAATAGCTAAAAACTAAGGAAATCTGAAATGGATTTTAGTTAATGATAATCTATCAATATTGGTTAATTAATTGTAACAAATATACCATACTACCGTACACAACAGTTTAAGTTGAATTCCCTTAATTTAATATGTTACAATAGAAAGTTCTCAAAGAGTTACTTAAACAGCAGGATCATCACCCTCCCAAATACTGAAGCGCAACATCTTGGGGATGACATCTCCGCCTGCCTCTGTTATTTCTTTTTGGTCACTAATATAACTCTACTTTGCTATGTGAACTGTAAATGTGCACTTTCCTTGATAGTCCCATTACTAACCATCTAGAAGCCCTTATCATTCTCTCCAGGGTATATTTTCAAAAATAAGAGAATGTGGTAAAAATATATAAGGCATGAGATTTAAAATCAGACAGACTGAATTAAACGTATAATGTTGCTATGTACCAGCTGAAACTTTGGTGTTGTGGACTGCATGTTTATGTCTCCCCAAAATCTAAATGTTGAAATCCTAACCCCCAAGGTGACAGTATTAGGAGATGAGGCCTTTGGTAGGCCATTAGGTCATGAGGGCTGAGCCCTCATGAATGAGACCAGCGCCCTTTTAATGAGACCCCACACAGTACCCTCGCTCCTTCCACCACGTGAGGATACGAGAAGTTGGCAGTCTGCAACCTGGAAGAGGACCCTCACCCCAGCTTGACCATGCCAGCACCCTGATCTCAGACTTCCAGTCTCCACAATTATGAGAAATAAATTTCCGTTGTTTTTAAGCCACTCAGTCTATGGCACTTTGTTATAGCGGTCTGAACTGACTAAGACACTTGGACATGTTGCCTAATATACTTAAGCTCAGTAATCTTAAATACAAAAATGAAAAAACATAAACAGTATTGCTATAAAGATTAAATCAGATCTCATAAGTGAATGTCCCTGTCGCATATATTGGTGGTCCATAGATAGGGTCCCATTTCACCGTGTGCTGTCCATACAACCAATTTAAATGTTTACCACATCCTTTTTAGGACAGCAAATCATTTACCCTCCATTTTTTTTTCTATCCAGCCTGATGACCTATGTCTGAACTAATTTACATGAAGATATGTTCCTATAATTGTCTGAAATTGATATGCCCCTTAGAGAAACATGAAAGCTGATTAAGTCTAAATAAGAACATTCTAGTCTGTTTAATAAGAAAGCCTCACTTTTTGCACAGTCAGAACAAATACATAAATTACTTAACTATCGAATCTAAAGAGATGATTGCTTTGGGATAGGAGTATTCTAGATGTGGTGTTTTTGCCAAAATAAAAAAAAATGCAGTATACATAATAATTAATAATAGTAACAGCATCAACAGCAGTAACAGTGACAACCGTGCCAACTCTATGCCAGGTATAGTGCGAGTGGGAGGATCGCCCTGGATCTTTTTCACAATCCTTATACGGAATCCCCTAATGGTATGACAAGCAAGAAGGTTAACAAAAGTCGCCCTCTGTTTATTCTCCAAAATGCATGGTATGGCATTTTCCTGTGCAAGCCAGATTTACAGAGCAACGTGTCTTTTTCCCTGCCTGCTCATAATTCTCGGTTAAAGGCTGACAAGCGTGTGAAGCATTTTATGTAAGAAACCGAGTGTTTCAGATAAGGCAACCTTCCATCTTCCAACAGAAAGATGTCAAGGTGAATGCCTTCAAATCAATTCAGTTAAATTCAATAGAAACTTTTTTTTCAGTGATTATATGAAAGACATTAGCGGAGAATAGAGATGGTTGGATGGTGGTGGTGATGATGTAGAAATAGGAATTAGACATGGTCTTTGCGTTCATTTCACCCAAGAATTTGTCCATTACAGACATGTTACCAAAATCTTGGACTTCACTAGGCAAATTACGTTCTATTCTTTTTTAAGACAAATGGAGAAGTTTTGAAAAGTTTAATATTAAATTTGTTTTATAAAGATGGCATTTCTTGAGTGCCTTTTACCTTTGATTTGTCTTTTTCTTGCCTAAACCTTTTCAAACTGAATTGCTTTGAGCACTGTTACATAGTTTGTTCTTAGGTAGGAGAAATAGCAAAATAAAAAAAATCATTTGATACGTACAGGTATGACACAGAGCCCAAGCAGACAGTATAAGCATTTCTTTTGTTGTCTTTTAGAACCTGACTCCTGGAGAGATGAAGGCTATATATTCTCTTCTATATTGGTATGAAGCTGGGCTAAAACTAAGCTGCTTCATAATTTACCTCAGCATATGTTTAGCATATGTTTCCCAACACCCTAGCATAATTAAAAGTTAACTTAGGAGCCAGCCCCATGGCTAGGGGTTGAGTTCAGTACAATCCACTTCAGCGGCCTGGGTTCGGTTCCCAGGCACAGACTTACACCACTTGTTGGTGGCCACAGGGCGACCCACACACAAAATGGAGGAAGATTGGCACAGATGTTAGCTCAGGGTGAATCTTCCTTAAGGAAAAAGAGGAGGACTGGCAACAGATGTTAGCTCAGGTCTAATCTTCCTCAGGAAAAAAAAAATTAAATGTTCTCATTAAAAATGTCCAAAAAATGGACCAGCCTAGTAGCATAGTGGGTAAGTTTGTGTTTTCTGCTTCAGCTGCCCGGGTTTTGCAGGTTTGAATCCCAGGCACGGACCTACATACTGCTCATCAAGCCTTGCTGTGGCAGCATCCCATATACAAAACAGAGGAAGATTGGCACAGATGTTAGCTCAGGGACAATCTTCCTCAAGCAAAATGAGGAAGATTGGCAACAGATGTTAGCTCAAGGCCAATCTTTCTCATAAAAAAACGTCAAAAAAAGATTGTATTCATAACCTAAACAAAACCTTGTTAGATCATTCTAATTTTCTCTCTCTAAATATCTCATGACCCTAACACAAGAACTCTCTTTCTTCCATCCCTGACATTCCTTCAACTGTCTTTCAAACCCATTCCTCACTGTTTGCCATATTTCTTGCTTGTGCAGATTCTAGTCCTATCCTTCAGCAGATATTCCTCTGTCCTTACCAATTTTAATCACTCATGTTGGTCTCGACTCTTTCAAACTCTCCCACTGGAGTGTTCTTTACTAGACAGAGGACAGAGAACTTATGATAAATCAAATGTTGACTATGATAAATCAATGTTGATCAGTTTTTCTTATGGTTTATTTAAACAAGGATGCAACAAGGTGTCATTCTCCTGGTTTTTCACAAGTACTTCAGCACCCACAGAATGCAAGTTTTACGGAATCTGTATTTTGGTTACAAGTATCAATATATGATCTTGCATGGAGATGTGGACTCTGGAATTTATCAGAACAGATTAGATCGGACTCATGCAGACAATCTAGTATACTTTCCCTATTTTAAGATCTATAATCCTTCATTACATCTGAAAGACAATTTTGGCAAGTAAAGTAACATATTCACAGGTTTCAGCAATTTGGGCATGGACATCTTGGATGGTTGGTGGTTAAGGTAGGGGTATTTGCCTACAATTAGAATCAAACTCTAATAATGATCAGTAAGTAAATCCTTTATTACTGATAAAATTCAGCAAGTAAAACCAGGGCATGACCTGGCTTACTGTTTTTATGTCAATCACCAAGATTATATAATCAGCAGCAGGACTTTAATGAATGGCCTCTACACCATTTAAATGTCACGGTTTACGCAAAGATATAAAATTATCGTGAACTAATTAGGAAAGTTTGAATTGCATGTAAGTGAGATGCGCAGTCACCTTATTTACACAGGAGCACGTGGATCATGGAACATCTCTATTTTAAACTCAGATATTTATACAACCTCAGCATTCTCAGAACATGTTGCTTAAAACTTATACGAAATGCATATTCCTTTTTAAATATTATGTGCTTTTATGGCTTTGATGTTATTGTGATCTGATAAAAATTGCACATTATTCTTTTACAGAATTTGCCTTAAGTAAAATTGCACAAGCAAAACAACAACAACAACAAAATCACCCGGATTCTACTCTGGATTTAAGTAATAAGCCTTTTCTGCTATAATAATGTACTTATTTACAATCATTCAAATCAAATGCTTATTTTGGATTGTTTCGTTTAATAACTTTATCAAGAAGCGCTATCAACTGACATCTGTTTTCAAACACTTAATTCATCTGTTTTTAAATTTTTGAGAGTTTTGAGAAAAAAAGTATTTTTGAAATTTTTGATTAGAATTTTATATTTCTTCTCCTGTGATGTGGAGAGAATATACTTGTTTTTTTAGCCATGGCCTTATTAAGCATGGTTCAGCAGTAACATCTTTCTAAGTTACTGTCTCAGGAATCGGATTTGCTCCATTAACTCTAATATAGAAAGCAACCTCTGAAAATGGAAGATGAAAAATTTTAGGTATATCAACTAAACGTTTTGAATATTTCCTTGTAACCTCAAGAATCATTTTGACCAAACTATTAAGCCTCAAAGAAAGAACACTAATGTCAGTTTTCAACATCTATGTCAATAGAGGAGATTCTTGCCTCAGCTACTTAATATAGTCTATTAATCTGTCTGGAACTATGGCCTTGTTCCTTTCCCCAATCCTAAACATGATTAAAGTAACATTTTAGGGGTTACTGTGACAGTCTTAATTTAGCAGAGCTGAGTTAAAGAGCAATGTGAGGTAGATGGACTCTTCACGTCCTCGCTTACAGGTTTCAAAGGAGTAGTAGCGGGTGTATTTTGAGCGTTAATGTCTGAAATACCATCTTTACAAACTTGCATATTATTCAAAAACAAATATTTTATAAGTTGCTTCTATGTGAGACGCGCTGAAGAGGCTTGTAAGAGAATACAGAAATAAAGTCCTAATCTTTCATAGGTTTGGTTTTCACCACAGCTGAAAGCAAGCGTAAGGAAATAGAAATATTCATCAATTTCTCTTTTTGATTTGTACTTCTTATCTATCCATTTAGCCAGTTTACCTGAATGAAGTCTAATCCCCCTCCCCCAATATCATTGGTAAACTTTACCTTTTACTCTTCACAGCCTGTTCTCTTAATCTTTCTGGAAGTTTCCAGAGGCTAAGCATACTAAACAGCCATCCTGACAAGTCCTAATGGTATTTTATCGTTCTTGCATTATTTCTTGCCAAAAAGTATGTTAGTGATTATGACTTGGACATAAAAGACAATTGTGCTCACAGTAGCAATTTCAGCTTATGCAATAGATCAAATTTCTAGATCAGACTCCTTGCACACATCAGGGATATTAACCTGTATCAAACATTTGCTAATAATTTTTAAAAATAAAAAAACTGTGTGGCACAAATGAAACAGGCAAGTCCTGGATCCCCAACGCAACTTTCTTTTCCCATCGAGCTACTCTGGCCTGGGTTAAAAGATGGGGTTTCTAAGTGAGATGTGAGGTCACGGTATTTACATAAGAGCCATTTAGATCATGGAACATCTCCATTTTAAACTCAGATATTTATATAATTTCCATGATATTTTCCAGAGATTCATGCCCCATAAGTTCTTAGATTTCAGGTTTTTTACATTGTCAGTCCAAACAACAAGGTGCTTTCTGTTGAAAGCATTCTCCACATAGAGACTATCCTCCTAGCCAAAAGCATTTAAGTTATTCATCTGGAAGTCTGCCATAAACATGTCTACAAAAAGATTTGACAGGCTCCGCTCTCTTATTTTTTTCCTGAGTGTGTCACTCCCAGAATTTCAGAACAACTTTTTAATCATTTTATCATCCCTCTTTTAAAAAAATATTTTTCACAATTTGCCATTAAGACAAACAAAAACAAAGCAACACAAAATTTACTTTGTGAGATTACATGTTCTTAAATGATTCTGGTTTCGTTTTCTCCCATTCTATGCAATGCAATTTTGACTGCATTTTGCTATGGAAATTAACTGAACATTTTCTCTCTGTGTGCTCATAATACATACCATCTTTGTGACTACAGGAGCCCTAGAGAGAATAAACACAGACGGAATATGATGCTGATAAAATATTTTTCTAATACTTAATAAACCATTCAATGATTTTACTCATCTTTTTAGGCATCAAATATTATCCTTATCTCTACCAACAGGGGTAATTCTTTTAAATAATTTTGGTTCTTCTATGACTGGCTTATTTTACTTAGCATAATATCCTCCAGATTCATCCATATCATTGCATATGGCAAGATTTCTTCTTTTCTAAGACTGAATAATATTCCATTGAATATACATACATTTTCTTTATCCAATCATTGGTTGAAGTCCATTTATTTGTTTGCATATCTTGGCTACTGAGAGTTATGCTGCAATGAACATAGGAGTGCAGATATCTCTTAGTATTTTTGCTATTGAGTCCTAGGAGTTTCTTACATGTTTCAGATATTAATCCCTTATTAGTTATACGGTTTGCAAATATTTTTTCCTATTTGGTAGGTTGCCTTTTCATTCTGTTGATTATTTCCTTTGCTGTGCGGAAGCTTTTTAGTTTGATGTGGTCCTACTTCTCTAATTTTGCTTTCGTTGCTTGTGCTTTTCATTTTATACCCAAGAAATCATTGCTAAGACTAATGTCATGAAGGTTTTCCCCTACATTTTCTTCTGAGAATTTTTCAGTTTCACGTCTTATGTTTACATCTTTAATCTATTTTGATTTGATTTTTGTGTATGATGTGCGATAAGGATCCACTTTCATTTTTTGCATGTGGATATCCAGTTTACCCAACATTGTTTATTAAAAAGACTGTGCTTTTCCCACCCTTGTTGAAGATTAGCTGACAGTATCCATTTATATGAAGTATCTGAAATAGTCAAACTCATAGAAACAGAATAGAATAGTGGTTGCCAGGGACCAGAGGGAGGATGAAATATGGAATTGGTGTTCAAAAGATATAAAGTTTTAGTTATGCAAGATGACTAAGTTCTAGAGATCTGTTGTACAACATTGTAACTATAGTCACCATTATTGTATTTGTACAATATTTTAACTTAAAAATGTTTTGAGGGTAGATCTCATATTGTGTGCTTACTACATTAAAAAATATATAAAAATAATTAAATTTGGTTCTATATACTCAAATGTGTTGATTTTAACAACATATTATATTTTAATTTTATGTTTTTTAAGATTTTTTCAGTACACTAAAAAATTAAAAAGTATAATTTCTTTAGTTGAGATAAGATATTACTACTAATAATAGGATATTACCGAGAAAACACCCAGTAGCTGTATAAGTGTTAATTTACACAGTCTGCAGAAATTCACTTAGTCCTTCACAAGCAATTCAGAAAGCTGAATTATAATTTGTCTCAATTTGATAATGTCCATAAGTAAGTCAGGTAAAATTTTCATGCCAATGTGCGCTTAAATTCTTATCAGTTTGTATTTATTACGCCAGTGTTTTATTAGTCAAACTTCAAACCTATAATAGACAGTTGAAAATGTTATCTTATAAAGATATACTAAGAAAAATCTTTCATTTATGACTTTTTAGTGAATATACTTTTGAATTCATCGTAGACTGTATTTGGATATAGATTTGACCTGTTAACCTTAAATGAATAGACAGCCAGTTATTTCTCCAGCAAAAATGAGTTTATTTGGGATCAGCAAAACATTGCAATTTGGGGTCAACAATCACGGTGAGCCATGTGCGAGTCTGAAGCAACAAGGGGAGGAGAAACTCTTTTGCAGAGAGGAAGCGGAAGGTGGGGAGCTATTGTAAACAAAGAGTTGGAGGTTAGTGGCTTTTCATTGGCTGAGTCATGACACTCTTTCACTGGCTGAGGTTCTTGCTTGTCAAGAAGCGCAAGTCTTTCACCTTCCTGTTGGGCTCTGTTATCCACAAGAGGAGTGAGAGCTCCTCCTTTTGGCCCCCTGGCTCCATTTTAAAGAGGTTTCTGTTTATTAATTTCCACAGGCCCAAAATATGCTTAGTGATTGATTTTTTAACTGTACATAACCACTCAATAAAATGTAATTATTCTTAAGACCAAATGTTTAAAGGTCAACCAGTTATCTGTTTATTTTAAAACGGTATTTTATAGGCTATTATAATTTTAAAGCAAGATGTCCTAGAATCAGTTACCCATCTTTGCACGCTTGCCTGGGGATACATCATAGCAAAACAATGTAGCTAAGAAAATGTAAATGCATTTTCTTAAATCTTGTCAATTGTTACAAAGCATTGAAGCTTTATACACACACTTTTTAGGAAAAATAAAGTTTCAGCAGCCCCTCCTCACTTTTCAAACAACATTGAGTGACTGAAGAGTAAAGATTCTTACTCTTTTCAACTCCTAAATATCCATTCTAAAAAACAACTCATTAACCCTAATGATCCAATCTACTAAATTGTTGTCTTCTTAATGATAAAAATACGGAGAAACTAGGTAGACATATGTACACAATTAAATTATCAAAATTCTTAAAGAAAATTATAGATCCAAGACAATTGTAAGATCATGACATTATATGGACAAAATTAAGTAGTTTAAGAAGAAGAAATTAATAGATTGGATAGTAATTTCTTGCCAAAATGTTATAATTGTCACCTTTCATTTCTAAATTTTTAAATTAAACGGAAGTATATAATTGGAATAGTCTCACGTTGTTTTATTTATATAAATTATATTTCATTTCTACTAATAAGATATGTTCAATATACCAGGAAATAATTCATTTTTAAGTAATATTTTATTATAGAGAAGTACAACATCATTCTCACTTTCAAATTTAATGTTATTTTATTTTCTAGAAAGTCAGTAGGTTTTAATTAAAAGTGTGTGGGCTTTGGATTAAGCTTAAAATATATTCATATCTAATTTTTAATTTCAGCTATTTTTTATTATCTTCAGAGAGGTTATTATATACCCATATTTGACAAGAGTTCTCCTTGTTTAAGTTTGATTATGTAGTTGAGATGCATAATAGCTAAAAGACTGTAACATATTGGTTTATCAATAAATGATAATGTTCTTTTTATTTATTAAGTTTTGTTGAGCTAATATGTTCTGTTTTATTTGGAATAAATGTTTCCTGAAATTTGTGGAAAGAATAATTGATAGAAATAATAAATTCTTTTAAAAAAATCAAAAATTGCATTAAAAAGCAAATAGGACTTTTCCTCTCTTTCAAATTCCAGTTTTCACAGATAAATATATTTAATCACATATTATCATTCTGTTATGATACTATATATACAAGCACACACAGACACATGGTTACTGAAACCAAAATGGGTTTTGCCACCTGGCAACTTAAATCAGACTCTCCACCAGAAGTAGTTGTCTCACACAGTAAGGTATATTTGCAGCAAATAGGAGACCATGAGGAATCATTTTGAAAGTCATGGTGTCACTGAACAAAGGAAGCAGAGATCTTTTATTTCAGATGAGGAATAGATATTCAAAAGGGAGAGGTGGGTATTGGCTTGCACACGCTCAGTTGGAAAACACGCTTCCACATACACTGCACGTTGTGATAATAAGGGCTAAGCTCCTCCTGGAGAGATCATAGCATTAAAAATAAGGCAAAGGTCACAGGCAGAGCTCTCCTGGTGAGGCTTGGTCTGGTTCAGAGTGGTTGGTGATTGCATCTCCTTAACACAACAAAAGGTGAATAACAATTTGGAAAAATAGTTAAATGCTTCCCAACCCGCCCTTGAGTTCCTTGGGGCAGCTAGTCTGTGACAACACAGTTTGTGTATGTTCACTGAATAAGTCATTTGTACTGCTCTTTATTAAGTGAGTGTTAACTATATACCTTTGATTGAAATGTTAGGCAAGTCTCCTGAATTTTATGTTCACTTTTAGAAAATAGCTGTTTTCACTTCCTGTTATAAAAGTTGAGTCACAAAGAGAAACTCAGTCAATAATTAGAATGTCCAAGACATCCATAGGAATCTGAAGTTGATTTAACAGTCTATCATCGTCCCCAGTGGGAGCTGCTTCAGGTTGGAAGTCATCATGGGGAAAATAGAACTTGCTACTTCTCTTCCATTCCTAGACTACATTTACTTGCAAAGCATTTTTTGGACCTCCAGGCCTGGGATGGAGGTTTAGAGGAGTGTTAAGAGTTTAATTGCATTGATTCCTTCCTTGGTAGGCTGACCTTGTACTCCCTGGGGCTGGCAAATGTTTACCATTGAGCTTTTCATGAACCACAAGAGATTCCAGATAACATGACTCTCCAACTGAGATGTCTTTACCCCAGTCAACTCTGTGACTGGTAATTGCTTATAACTCATTCCTAACATCAGCATTCCCTCTCAAACTTTTGCTGCTGGGATTGCTCCCTGTACTTAAGTGGACATATTTGGCAAGATTTAACATGTCCTGATCTCTTTTCTTTCTCCTCTGTGGTACACATCTTGCCTATAGAGCAGGGCAGTGGAGTTGGGGGAAGAGAAAAGATTTAAAACAATTATTCCTATGTGGGGACCTGGAATTGGCCACCCCAAATATGTCTCTTTGGCATGAGGATTATTTAAGGCTGATTGCTTTTGATAAACTGGGACAGGGAAGGAGGCTCTGAGGAATGGAACTCGCCCTTTGTTATGACACGTTTACATTTGTAAGGTAAATCTCTATCTGTAAAAGGTGCCTCCTTCTCTGTACCAGGAAGAAGAAAGGAGATGACCTTCTCTCTCTAAAAACTCTTAATCAATACCAAAGGCAAGGACATAAAATCTGCATTTTATTGTGCTTCTCTGGTAAACTCCTGTAACTGACTTCCCTCCCCCTCCCAACGTTGGCATCTTAAAGATTAAGCATCTTTCTTTAGGCCGGGAACCGATTGCAGAGCTCATCTGTGACCGCCCCCCCCCCCCCCGCCCCCCCCAGCCCGAGGCAACACACCTGCCACCCCGCGGTGTTCACTGGGACAGCAGACCTATCTGTCGTTTCCATCGAGTTCTGTGCTGACAGAGCAGCCTCGTGACTATTATAAAAGGGACATTTCAATCACATGTGAAACACCCTGTTTGGGGGTACATAACCACTATGTGCACCCCACTTCTTCGGTGCCCTTTCTTCCTTCGGGAAGAAAGGCCCCGGGCCATGGTTCCTCATAAAGCTTTGTTTAATTTTCTCTTGCTATTCTGTCTCATGTGAATTTAATTCGTTCTCCAGCCAGACGAACCCCCACTTGGGAAGAGGAAATGTCTTCCTCCCCTACACCTGCTTTGGAAAACTCTGTGAGTCCAGGAAGGGTAGAATACTTCCTTTTATCTTGTTTTCATTACTGAACTTTCTCAGGTGTGAGTTCAGCACCAATATTCTGAGTCTCCCCATCACAGGAATATATTTCAAAAGCACTCTGGAAGCCTTTCTTACTGGAAGAGAGGTGAGGAATTAGCACGCTGACTCCTCCCACCATGTGGGACTCACAGATATGGCAAGGCAAGAGCTGCCTCCATTAGTTGCTTTCCCTTCCTTTCTAGAGGCTTTTAATTCTTGAGTCACAAATGGAATCAAGAGTCCAGGGAGTGAGTTCTCAGATATTTCCCATTCTGTAAACAGCGATCTGGTTTTGTAACTTCACATTTTTTAAAATCTTGGGGTCCACTGATGAAATTCAGTATTAATGCCTTTTATACATCTGTACATCACCAACTGAGACTATGTATAGAGTTTCATATGTTGCTATATTTCATTAAAAATAAGGTGTAAGTTTTCCATATTAGCACATACAGCTCTTCCACATTTTTAAAACATCTATATGAATACTTATTTACTCTTCCCCTACTAACTTGAACTTATCTTGTTTCAAATAGCAGGTCTTGAAAAAAAAACTGCTTTGCACATTTTGAGGTAAACTCTCAGTGTTCTGGAATATTGTAGGTTAATTTCCTACAACTAAAATCAGTGGGTCAAAAATTAATGTATGTTTGGGGGCTGGCCCCGTGGCCGAGTGGTTAAGTTCTCGTGCTGTGCTTCAGGTGGCCCAGTGTTTCGTTGGTTCGAATCCTGGGCATGGACATGGCACTGCTCATCAAACCACGCTGAGGCAGCGTCCCACATGCCACAACTAGAAGGATCCACAACGAAGAACCTACACCTATGTACTGGGGTGCTTTGGGGAGAAAAAGGAAAAATATAAAATCTTTAAAAAAAAAAATTGATGTATGCTTAAAATATTATTAAGTATTTGATAATCTGTCCACATTGTATTTCATCAAAGTTTACAACGATTGGCAATATATGCCAGTGCTGAATTCCCTAAACCATAATCCATATTGCGTGTCATCAAATTGTGTAGACTTGCCAATCTGGTAAATGATTTCTGTATAGAGAATCACTTTTTAATTTGAATTCCCTTTATCATGAGTAAGTTTGAGGATATTTTCGTGACTTTGTAAGCATTTTAGAAATTTCAGTAAACTGTCTGCCCATGTATTTTGTCCATTTCATTTTTCCCCATCCATTTTTGTAATTGTTCTTACTGTTTAGTACGAATGTTTATTATATTAAAAAGATACAGTGTTTGCCTTATGCATTGTCAATATTTTTCCAAATATGGCATATACTTTTGGCTGTATTCATCATATGTTTTTTCTTTGTGTGTATGTCAAGTTTATTACTATGGGTTTAATCTTTACCTTAGAAAGAATCTCAGAACTAAAAAATAATATTTAAATAACCGATAAGATGTGTACATAAGTCAAATGAAAAATATGAAGTGTATAAATATTAAATTATATATCTATTTGTATATACACATTAAAATACTGAGTCCTCAAAAATGATAAAAATTATGTAACACATTCCATAAAGATACACTTTTTTCTTTTTGCCAGATGGTTACTCAGTTGGGATTAACAGCATTTAGTATAATTGCTTTGTAGCATATTTAAGATTTCTTAATATATTTAAGCATTTTGTAATATATTTCACTATCTGTTAGGGCAAGATCTCCTTATGTTACTCTTTTCAAAATTTTCCATACAATCTGTTTGTATGTTCCATATTTACTTATCCACATTAAATTTAAGAATAGTTGGCTAATCAACCTTGAAAAAGTTTGCCTACTTAGTATTTTTATGAAAATCATTCATTTTAAACATATTTAAGGAAAAAAATCCTTATTATATGAACATTTTCTATCAGAGGATATACGATCCTCTTAGATGCAGGAAGATGAAGAATGATAATACACCCAGGTTTTAGCAACATTCCTTAACAGGAGCCTCGTGGAATGAAGTGAATCAGAGACAAAAGTGAGAGGGAAGAGACTGACACTTTTTCTTTTCTTGATCCATTGATATACTTATGTAATGATCTTTCAATATACAATATGCTCATGCAATACACTTATGTAAAAAGTGAGCATTTTTTTTAAAAAGCATGTGTGTGTGCATATATGTGCATGTGAGCAATTACTTAGAATGATAGATATTAGTTCAGTATATTATTAGGTAGAAATTTGGCTATAATCAACAGAAAACAAGTAAACATATACATACGTATATACAATAATATTAATATTTATATTAAGTGCATATGAATGTATGCATATATATTTTACTTAGTTTTCCATAGAATGCAACCAAAGTATCAGGCTATTATCTATCATCCACAGATAGATTAGACCTTGGTGATTCAGATGAGTAACTGTGATAGGAACGGGATAACAAGAATGAGAAGAAAATCTTGTGTATAATAAGGGAAATAAGCTTTGCTGAGCTGTCATGTTATAATTAATATATAAAGATATTTTCTTAGCAAAAGAAAATCTTCTTAGTTCTCCATTTTGCTATTCACAAAGAAGATACAAAATAATAGACTATTTTTATTAGACTTCAGCAATCAGGGGCAAGAAATTGGATACAGAGCTTGGCATGGTAACATTTTAACATAAACCTGGTCACAGGCTTGGGATAGGATCCTCCAATATATTCATGTGAATACTCAGAGATCCTCTTAAATCACTCCTGGGATTCTGAGATACTTACATTTATTATCCTTGGCCAAAATACTGTCAGAATTGCATCTACAATTATTGGGTAAATTATATCATCTGTTAGTTCATGATATAAAGTTATTGCCTTTCTAGGATTTGAAGTCCTGGATTTAAGGGCCAGATGGGACTTATTTATCATAAAGCAACCTAAAAAATGTCTAGAAAGGATAATCCTCCAGTTTATACTCATTTTCTTCTATGCTTCAGTTCTAAGCTGTAACAACTGCTATTACCCTAACACCTTTGTTTTAAATCCCAGATGGCACTTCTACATCTGTGGATTATTTATGCATTTATTTTTACTTTGAAACAGATGTACAGATAAAAAATGGAGCTGTTAAGGAAGATTTTTATTATTAGGAAAAAGCAATAGAGTTGTTACATCTCAAATTAATAGCAGAAACAGAATGTTTCTGCTATGTCGTTTGTTTAGAAGTGTAATTTTATTTTCCAAAGACCCACGTGTTTTCTAAAATGGGTATGTAAGAATTGACTCATGAGTTCTCTGCAAAGACTTTTGGAAATACATGCAACGTAACAAGCTATTTTAATTGTGTATCACTTACAGATAGTAAAGTGTAGAGATAAGTGTATTTTTTAAGTATGTGCTTATCCATGAAATCTCTACCCAGATCAAGCTATAGAACAATCCTGAAGCATCACCTCCTAGTCAGGAATCACAAAATATTAACTACTATTCTAACCTCTAGCACCATAGAATAATTTTGCTTGATTTTGACCTACATATAAATGGAATTATAGAACATAAACTCTACTTTTTATGGCTTCCTTTGCTCAATATCATATCTGTGAGATTCAATCTCCTGTTGTATTTCAGCATATACAGCAAATAGGAGACCATGAGGAATCATTTTGAAAGTCATGGGAACACTATTGTGTATGAACCCTATTGTATTTGGTGGACATGGGTAAAGAGAACAGATTAGTGGTTACCAGAGGGGAAGGGGGATGGGGGTGTGTATGAAAGGGGTAAAGGGGCACGTATATACGGTGACAGATAAAAGTTAGGCTATTGGTGGTCAGCACAATGCAGTCTATACAGAAACTGACAAATAACAATGTTCACCTGAAATTATACAATGTTATAAACCATTATGACCTCAATAAAATAATTTAAAAATAAAAGTATTAGTTTATTTAGGAAAAAAAGTGATCATTGGAGGAATCACAGAAATGCAAGAAAACAGAATATCACCGAAAAGCATAAACATGCAGGTAAACATGTATATTAGCTTTTAAAGCAATAATAATACTATAATTGACAATAGTAGAATAATAATAATGTTTTGTGGAAATAGATATGTGACAATAATATTTGAAAAGGCATGACAGCTTAAATAAATTTGTATAAATCTCTGCATTGTTCAGGAAGAAGTAAATATGTTAACATAAAGTATAATATACTACAACAAAAACACAAAAAATTTCTAATGTTAGAGGGAATGTTTGTGTTTTTCCTGCTTTCAATTTTTAGAACTTTTGAACATTTGATTTTATATTTTCTGTCAGTTCTGGAAAATCTTTGCCTGAAATTTGTTCAAATATAGTTTTGTTACCATTCTCTTCCTTCCTCTCCCAGCACTCTAATTACCTATATTTAGACACTTTCACTATTTCTAACTTGTCACATAAATTTGTTTTTCATACTTCCCATCTTTTCTCCCCCCTGTGCTTCTTTCTGGATATTTTCTCCTGATCTATTGCAAGTTGAGTAAAGATGTTTTCTGCTGTATCTAAACTACTATTTTTAAAAATAAACTTTGTGGAGGTATACTTTATATACAAGAGAATGCATAGATTTTAGGCTTTTAGTTTTATAAATTACCAATGTACGGAAATGTATCTGATTTGTTTTATCTTGCACCCTGAAACTTTGATGAATTCATTTATTAGCTCTAATAGCTTTCTTGTGGATTCTTGCAGATCTTCTGTATATACAGAATCATGCCTTCTAGGAATACAGATAGTTCACCTCTTCCTTGCCAATTTGGATGCATTTAATAACTCTTGTCTAATTGCTCTGGCTAGGAATTTCCACGCAATCTTGAATAGCAGTGGTTAAACTGGCATTGCTGCATTGTTCCTAATGTTAAGGTGGAAGCTTTCAGTCTTTCACCACTAATTATGATGCTAGCTGTTGGTTTTTCATAAACGTCCTTTATTATGTGGACGAATCCCTTCTATGCTTAGTATTCTGAGAGTTTTTATCTTGAAAGGGGATTGGATTTTTTCAAATGCCTTTTATGTGTCAATTGAGATGAACATCTCAGGGTTTTTTTCCCTTAATTCTATTAATGTGATGTATTACATGCACTTACATTTTATGTTAAACAAGCCTTGCATTCTTTGGATAAATCTCACTTGGTTCTGGTATGCAATCCTGTCAATTTGTTGTTGCATTTGATGGCTAGTATTTTGTGGAGAACTGCTGCATGTAAATTCATAATAATTATTGGTCTTTAATTTTATTTTCTTGTGATGTCTTTATCTGGCTTTGATGTCAGGATAATGCTGTCCTCATAGATAATTTAGGAAGTATTCTCTCTTCTTTTTTCCTTTTTTTTTTTGGTGAGGAAGATTCACGCTGAGCTAACATCCATTGCCAATCTTCCTCTTTTTTTGCTTGAGGGAGATTAGCCCTGAGCTAATATCTCTACCAATCTTCCTCTATTTTGTTTATGGATGCCTCCACAGCATGGCTGATGAGTGGAGTAGGTCCTAGCACAGGATCCGAACCAGTGAACTGGGGCTGCCAAAGTGGAGTATGCAGAACTTTAACCACTTGGCCATGGGGCCAGCCCCCTCTTTCTCAATTTTTTTATAGGAGTTTGAGAAAGATTAGTGAACCTCTCTAATGAATTTTCCTTTCCATTTACTTTTTAACTCCAGAAATTCTATTTGGTTCCTTTTTATAATTTATATCTATTCCTTTATATTCTTATTTTCTTCTTGCATTACTTTGTTGGTTTCCTTTATTTCTTTGTCCATGGTTTTCTGTAGCTCTTTGAGCATAATTAAAGTAATTAACTTAAAGTCTTTGTCTAGTAAATCTAATGCCTGTTTTTCCTGAAGGATAGTTTTTGCTCCTTTATATTTGTCCTATGAATGGGCCATACTTTCATATATCTTTGTATTCTTTGTGATTTTTTGTTGAAAATTGAGTACTTGAATGTTATAATTATAGTAATTGTAGAAACCAGATTCTTCCCTTCCCCAGGGTTTGCTGTTCGTGGTTGTGAAAGGTGGTAATCATCTGTTGAGTTATTTTTTCCAAACTCTTTTTTCAAAGATATATTCCTTGTTATGTGTGGTCACTGAAGTCTCTGCTTCTTTAGGTTTTATTCCAATATTGCTTTGACAGAGATTTTTTTGAATGCCAGGAGCAGTCTTACATTCCTTTTTCTTTATTCCATGTTTGCTTGGCACTATAAACTCTTGACCTTTTCTAAAGTCCTAACAAGGTTGGTTCTGACAGTTTCTGCCTGGTTTTCAGTGTTTCTGTGGAGGAGCAGAATTTGGAGCTGCCTACTCTGCCATTGTGTTGTCTTTGCCTTGTTATTTTTGTTTGGATGTAGTATATTGTGTTTAAATTATAACTTTCAAATGCTTCAGAAAATATTTTCATACTAAAGTTTTAATTATTTAGTTTGAAATCATAGCGTACACTTGTTAATAATCAGTTTTAGATTCTGTTTCTGTCGATGTATTTCCATTTGGCCTACTCTAGGCCCTTATGCTATCTGAGTGAAAGTCTGGGGTGTTTACTGGGCCCCTTCACCCT
Organism: Equus caballus; assembly: GCF_041296265.1. Lineage (NCBI taxonomy): Eukaryota > Metazoa > Chordata > Mammalia > Perissodactyla > Equidae > Equus > Equus caballus. The sequence continues at coordinate 70,724,097 of NC_091692.1, read as the reverse complement.
GGCAGATCTTGAATTCTAACCTCTCTTATCCTAGTACCACACAGTTGCTGAATTCTCTGCTAAGTTCTTTATGATCCCACTGTGATTTTCTCTTTTTTCTTGGAATCCCTTCCTGTGCATTTGCAGCTTAGGAACTGGCTAAATCCTTTGAGGGCAGTGACACGCATATTTTCAGGCATTTTGTGCAGGGCAGGTCTTTTGAAGTTCCTCCTTTCCAAGATTTTGTCCCTCAAGTTCCTGTGAAGTTGAAAGCTCAAATGCCAGCTCTGCCTCCTGCTTGGAGTCTAGTCCCAGGTAGAGTCTACTTCTTGCTTGGACTGTAAGCTGTGAATTGTTAAATGCCTTCAGAGAAAAATCTAGTTTGAATGTGGAACTTTCCATAATGTATATTCCTTCTCTCAGGAGCCATAGCCCCTCACATCACACTTGTTTAATTGACCTCTCATGCTTATGAAGAATTGTTTTTGCATTTTTTCTAGATTATAATTTTGTTCAGAATGGCTAGTATTATTCAAATTATTTCATTCACCTTTGGTGTTTAGTGGTCTATGCAGAGTTTCCGAATTCACCACTCTTCTGAGGCAAAATCAGCTGTGTCCTTGAAGCCTGTTAAGTTTTGCCAATATCTTTTTTCCAGCAGGAGTCTTTCACAGGTGTAAGATCCACATTTTCAGCCTCCTGCTTGGCTCCAAGATGAGCAAATGTCCCCCGGGAGAAAGTGACTGAAAATATCACCACTTTCAACTTTTTCTCTCTCTGGAGTATAGCCCTGCAGTCCTCCTGTCTCTGAAGCTTTCTGTGAATTCAAGTACATTAATTTTTCAGTTGTTCTCAGTTAAAGCAGTGTTCTGAAGCCAGCCACTCCAACCCACCTGGGAGTGCGACACTGATGCATGTACTGTAAATGGAAAAAGCAACGATCTTTCAGGGTTATTGTTAATGTGGATTCTAGAGAATGATGACGTAAATTCTCATATGCAAATGTTATATTATTTACACTTTAGTAACGGTGTAAATTTTACTCTACCACAAATATGGATACATGTTTTCAAATATTTTATATGTATCTATTTCACTGTTTTCCAAAACTTTTATCTAGAAGTGTTTTCATTAGTTTTTTTCAGTCAATAAATTTTCCAAAATCATTTAACAATCATATATATACACAAAAACACATGCTTCAAGAAGTCACAATGACACGGTGAACATGTATAAGAACACCACTTTTACCCTTTCCCAACCACCCATCTAATAATTTTCCAATATACTCTAAGAATTTTAAAATCTATCATAACTTTCTCACTCTTACTGAAATCTGGATCATTTCTAGGGCAATGTTTCCTTGAAAACCTCCTTTTGATAATTTATTCTCTATCTTATCCCTAATGCCATTAACAGCAGCTTGATAAAATCTCCCCTTCCCTTTTTTTACACCATTCTCCCTCTGCTCCTTATAATAATTATTGATATTGAATCTTATTTAATTAGTCCATTCAGTCTACCACACTTTCTTATTGCAGTAAATTATAAAATTTCTCCCCTCACCTTCCTCATCCCATATAGACTTCAGCTCCTGTCTTACTATCATTCTTCCCAATACTACCTATTTATACATTCCTAGAGATTTCAAAATGTATGTAGATTATTCTTCAAATATTCTGGCCTCACCAGACTTGGCCTCTTCTCCTCTGTGATTCTATCATCCACTATACCTCAAGTATTTACTCCCTTTGTTACATACACTGACTTTGTCACTTTTAAAAATATCAAATTTGCTGGCCCGGTGGTGCAGTGGTTAAGTGCACACATTCCTCTTTGTTGGCCCAGGGTTCACCGGTTCGGATCCCGGGGGCAGACATGGCACTGCTTGGCACGCCATGCTGTGGTAGGCGTCCCACATATAAAGTGAAGGAAGATGGGCATGGATGTTAGCTCAGGGCCAGTCTTCTTCAGCAAAAAGAGGAGGATTGGCAGCAGTTAGCTCAGGGCTAATCTTCCTAAAAAAAATAATAAAAATAAAAATATCAAATTTATAATTTCTACTACCAGTTACAGTTGTTCAATTTCATGCTTATTCTTTCTAATACTAGTACAGATAATTTTTAGTCTCCACAGATATTACAATCTATTGATACTCACTACTATTCTCTAATCCTCGTTTTACTATGTTCTTATTTGTCCACTTATCCAGCATTAATCCCATGGTCCATCAATATATTTGATTCCTTTCATATAGACTTTTAACTTCATTTTCCCATTCTAACTTCATTTTTCCCTTCTCAACTTACTTTTCTTTATTGTAAAGAACTGCAGTCCTGGTTAAATCCCACTCTTTTCCAGAGCTGCAGTATATGACTATGGAAGACCAAATAGTCATGCTGACTGATCCTTTTTTAAATTCAGGAGTACCAAACTCAAATGGCTATTAGTTTTTCTAGCTCTTAAAACTTCTTACTGTCTTAGACAACTATTTATTATCATATCTTCTCTACTCAAAGCTACAATAATGCCTATAACATTCTCACCTTTAGTTAGTAAGTTGGTTTCCTATATACTGAGAAAATAGAAACAATTAGAATATGATTTCCATAAATTCTAAATCCAACATCTATGCAGCTATGTGCACCTTTGCTCATATACTCTGCTTTCTCCTATCATGTTCTCCTATAATATGCCAACCCTTTCACTTTTGCACTACAGCATTTCTCTACTCTGTCTATTGCATAATTTTTTCCTGTCTTTTATTTTATTCTCTTCAGTAAACAAACATGATGAAATTTCATCCATCTTAAACAAAACACAAAAACAACAACAAATCTGTTGACTCCATATTTCCCTGTAGCTAACTCTCCATTTATTTGTTCCCCTCGAAAAGTCAAGTTTCCTCAAAAGAAATGTCTAAAGTATTTTAGCTGAGTCTAATTCCTTTCCTTCAGTTTGCTAGTATTCCATTCCAGGAAAGTTTTACTTATAACATTCCATGAAAATTCTCCTTGTGTAAACACCAATGGCCTTTATGTTGTGAAATCCAATGGTTATTCCTAGGGCTTATCATACTTGACTTATTTGGTATATTTGACGTACTCTCTCTCACACACATTTCTATTTTTTTCCTCTATTAGAAACACTTTCTTTGTTTGTCTTCATTATCACTGAACACTCCTTCTTACTTTCTTTTCTGTCTTTCTTCTTATTTGCAGAAAACAGAATTTTAGAGTGTCTCAGGGATCAGTCCCCAAACTTTTCCCTTTGTCGCTTGGTCCAATGTCGTCTTGGTGATCTCACCCAAGTTTATGCTTTGGAATGCCTACCACACATATTTCCAAACATATATCTCCAGTTGGAGCTCTTACTTGAAAGTTGAATTTATGTATATAAATGCTTTCTTTCAGTGGAATCTCGATTCACCCTCCTAAACTGTTTCTTTCATAATTTTTTGCCCTCTAAGTAAAAGGTAAATCTATATTACCAGGTATTCAGGCCAAAATTTAAAGATGCCATGCAGGTCCATTTTTCTCTCACATACCATATCCAACATAGACAAATTATGCCAGTTCTCACCGTTATAGTCTTTACCAACACCCTGGCCTAAGCTTTTATCACATTTTACCAATCATTGCAATATCTCTCAATTATCTCTGTGCTTCTACACTTAGCTTCCTATTCTCAGCCAGCCAGACTGATCTTTTAAAAATATAACTACCATGTAACTTCTCTGTCAATAAATTTGAAATGGCTTCCATCTTCTTACAGTGTTTGCTTTGTGTGCGAGTGTATGTAAAATTTTTTGTGTATTATGATATTTTAACATCTTAAAAAACCTTTCTGTCTCTGGAGAGACTGCCCCTCTCTGGTATAGTCAATTTCTAGAAACAGCAAACAGCCCAGCATGGAGCACACCCTTAACATGCAAACTAACCATTCCAGAGTCACTCCTCTTTCTGGCCAGTGCATCCCAGGAGGCAATACTTCTCTGCCTTAATTATCCCAGGGCTAGGTACTAGGCAACTAGAGATCACCCCTATCACCCAAAGCCTGTGAAAATTATTCAAACTACCCAATCCTAAACTGTTTATTCTTCTCTGCCTGCCTTTACCAGGGAAACCCCAAAAAAGGCCTTGGGTTAAGCACCCTCTCCCTCCTGCTGCTCCTTTCTTCTGCCTCCATAGCCTCCAGAAACCCCACTTCTGGATATATACTCAAAGTAAATAAAATCACTATCTCGAAAAGATTTCTGAACCCACATGTTCATTGCAGCATTATTTACAATAGCCAAGACATGGAAACACCCAAAATGTCCATTGATGGATAAATGGAAAATGTGGTGTATATATATACACATATACAGACACATAATGGAATATTATTTAGCCATAAAAAAGAAGGAAATCTTTCCTTTTGTGATATTGATAGGTCTTGAGAACATCATTATGCTAAGTGAAATCTCAAAAGAAAAAGACAAATGCTGTGTGTTCTCACTTATATGTGGAATCTGAAAAAGCCAAAGTCAAAGAAATAGAGAGTAAAATGGTGGTTACCAGGGGCTAGGGAGTGGAGGAAATGGGGTGATCTTGATCGAAGGATGCAAACAGGGGCCAGCCCCAGGGCCGAGTGGCTAAGTTTGCACGTTCTGCTTCGGCCCCCCAGGATTTCATGGGTTTGGATCCTGGGGCGGGGCATGACACTGCTCACCAGGCCATGCTGAGGCACTCACAACTAGAATACACAACTATGTACTGGGAGGCTTTGGGGAGAAGAAGAAGGGAGCGAAAAAAAAGAAAAGGGTACAAACTTCCACCTATAGGATGAATAATTTCTGGGGATCTAATGTATAGCATCGTGACTATAATTAACAGTACTATATTATATACTTGAAAATTGTTAAGAGAATAGATCTAAAGTGTTATTACCACATACATACACAAAAGGTAATTATGTGAGGAGTTGAAGGAGTTAACAAATCTTATTGTGGTAATCATTTCAAAATATATATATCTAGCAAATCATCATGTTGTACATCTTAAACTCACATATGTTATATCCCAATAATATCTCAATAAAGTTGGGGAAAAACCCACAAAATGCAAATATTTTTTTACCAAAGAACGACCAGATCAGAATGATCACTCCAAAGCATATACTGGTAAAAGTATTAGACCTTAAAGATATTTAAATGACACCCAAGTCCTTTAGATAGAAATAACAGGTAACTTGCAATAGAAAGAGAAGCAGGCAACTTCAGGATTCTGGAGACTAAGTGATCAGCAAAACAAAGGAATATTTTCAACAAACTTGAGGAGAAAAAAAAAGTATCTGCTGAAGATTTTATATTCAGCCAATCTGCTCTTTATCTGTCAATGTTATAGGAAGAAATAAAGTGTTCATAGATATCAACACAAATAATCCATAACCAACCTATAAATCAAAATTGAGGTGAATTTGTCATGAGCCAGAGTGAGGATTATAACCCAGGAAGGCCTTAGAAGGCGTTCCAGAGGAGCATGGGTTTCAGTACAATCTTATATCTTTTTCAAACAAAGTAGATACATTAAACACACCCAGGATGCATTTTCAAAGAGGTATTCACTTGCAAATTAGCAAGTTAACATGACCATGATGCCAGGAAAGGGACTAATCTGGGCATTACCAATAGAGCTTTACCAGTGGGGCATTGTTACCAATAGGGCATAGGAGAGGAAGTATGCATTCTTTATCTTAAGAGTGCATTCCTTACTTTAACGGATAAGCAGATGTACAATGTATGTTTGATAGGCCATAAGTCAGCCTTTCTAGTTCAAGCTGAATCAGTTTTGTACTTGAATAGTTACCCCATATACCTCAATATGTGCAAATATTTCATAGATTACTGTACTCACAAATCTTTCATCTGGAAGCTACTAGCGGATGAACTTCAAGCAAAAAAGGATAACTGGGAGAAATGGTAAAAATGACTACTAGCGAACATAACATATTTGATTATAGATCTAAAACTAAGTCATAGGTGGGAATTAGGGTTTAAAAATAATATATAAATTGTATCTTTTTGGAGTAAGTGTAAATAATGCAACTAAGTAATGGTTAAGGGAAAAGTAGAACAAATTCAATGAATGATTGTTGTGTATATACTACATGTGACCAAAGAATATAATTTAAGGCTGAAAAAGAAATATATAAGGAAAAAATAAAAGCACTCCAAATCATATCAGTGAAAAAGTAATTAATAGAACAAAAATGTAAATTTTAACATTTCACACAACAAAGAATTAAGGGAAAAATTTATATGAAAAAAGAAATAGAGTAAATATAGTAAAAAAGTATAGTAAATATTAAAAGATAAAGTGACTATTGCAGTATTGCAACCAATAAATGTGAAATCACTTAAATATCTTATAATAAGATGAATATTTTCAAATTTCCTCACAATGTAAAACTGATTCTGTCATCTGTGAAAAATGCCTAAAAATGAGTCAGAAAGGCTAAAAATAAAGGTAGAGTCAGAAGTATGTGAGTCAAACGGAAAAAAAACATAAGGAAGAAGAAATGCAATTGTGATATTAGACAAAACACATTTTATTTTTTATTTTTATTTTTTTTCTCCCCAAATCCCCCAGTACATAGTTGTATATTTTAGTTGTGGGTCCTTCTAGTTGTGGCATGTGGGACGCCGCTTCAACACGGCCTAATGAGTGGTGCCATGTCCACACCCAGGATCTGAACCCTGGGCCACTGCAGCAGAGCGTGTGAACTGAAGCACTCGGCCGCCACAGGGCCGGCCCCTGACAAAACACATTTTAAATGATAAAGCATTTAGAACTGTCACAATTTACAATGGAAATCTAACCGTTTTGAATATTCACAAATGACATAGCAAGAACTTTTACAAAGCAGAAACTGAAGTAGATTCATGAAGAAAAATTCAGTTATACGTTAATTATGGAAGATATTTAACACACCCATGCCAGTCCATGATACATCTAGTAGATAAAATAAAGTACATAGAATACCTAAACCACATAAGCAAAAAGGTAGATTTTATGGATATTTATTAAATTAACACTCCAATATTAATGAATATATTTTCTTCTCAAGTGTACATTAAGATTCACACAAAGTGATCGACCAAAGCATGAATAAGTCTCACATAGCAAGAATAATTTATCACAAAAATAATAATACTAGAAATTAACACCAACAACATAGACAGAATGACTCATCTTTAGGGAAATTTTACAAATACATTATAACTCTTTGATTAAAGGGGTAAGGCAAACCAAAAGCAGAACTTGGGGGAAAAAATCACAGAACGACTCTACATCTATTTAGAGAAAAATGTAGAGCCTTTAACAGAAACAAAATAATAAAAAGAGTAAATTAAAACCTCAACACAAAAAGTGAGAGAAATACAAATTACACCAAAAGAAAGAGTGTAACTAACATGAGATAAAATGGATGGAGCACAGCTTATGCTTTGCTTTGCTTATGCTTATGCTTTGAGAGATAACCTAAGTTTGACTAACTAGAAACAAAGCCTGAGACAGGGACTTAAACTCATGTAATTGATTAAGAGAGTTGTTTCAAGGAAAAACAGAACAGAGAATTGGGGAACCTTTGCAAGAATGTGATTTTAGGTACCTTCTAGTCTTCACTTGGTTTGGGAAGAACTCAAGGGAATGTGCATTATAATGCAGAGTTTTTTCACTTTTAAGCAAGGGGGCTGAGCTACTGAATTTACATGTCAGTCAATCAGGCAGTCTTCCGGGGGAAGGTAATCTCCAAGTTATCTCTAGCAAGGAGGGCTTTATCAACAGAGGACAATTCTCCTGAGAATATCACAAATTTTAAGCCATTTCCTATAACATTTGCTGTCTTTGTGAGACAGATACATGGTCTAGTCAAGGGGCTCTGACCAGGGTTCCAGCAGAATCCACTATAGTGCACATATTTTTTATTTCCCATGTCTACTACTAAGAGTTAAAGGAAGGCTTTACAGGGATGTCAAGGGATCATATCTGTTAAGAACAATGTTTTGGTTTAACTATGGAGAAAAGAAGCTCTAGGAGCAGAGATGGAAGCTGAAGATAAGAGCAACTGAATTGAATAGTGAAAAAGAGTAGTCACAAATGTCGTGTGCAAACTCATTTGCACTCATTACAGCCTTCACCTTATTTCCTTCCTTCATATACTATAAACATAATTAACTAACTGCTGTCTTCATTGCTTTCCCTTTGCCTCACCATCCTATGTAAGCTGGGGCAAACTTGACAATTTAGTCTTCAAAATGCAGAAAGTGAGATGTGATCATGAGAGATCAAGAGGTTAAATGAGTATCAAACATATATTCTATCAGAGTCAGTTACACTAACCAATAACACCTGGGCTATACTTCTTTTGGGAGAAATTGGTGTTTTGTTGTTGATTTGCTTTGTTTTTATTTTTGTATGCAAAATACTTGCAGTATCATGAATTGAAGAACTGTTTTTCAAGCATAGTCAAGAGAAGAAAGTTCACTGTGGATAATGAGCTCAAAATATTGACATGTAATATTTATCAATATTTTAGTTGTTCAAAATCTGAACCCTATTACCATGTTTGAGAACCTTCACTAAATAAGTTGTAGTGGGCCCCATCTTTTATGCAGAAGAAGTTGGAGAATTCCCACTCCCTCTTCCCTAAGATTCTTATGGTTGGTCAAATAATTAAAAAGACAGGTTAGGAGAAGAAAATCAAACATGGTTTAATGACATGTATACATGTGTAGGGGAGGAAGATATTTCCTCTATCCACTCTAAGTCCTTCTGGCTAGGCTACAAATTAAATTCACATGAAGCAGAATAAGAAGAGAAAATCAAATAAAGCTTTATCACATGTACACATGGGAGAGACCCAGGAAAACTGAGCAAGTCTTCAAAATGGTGGAGGTTTTCACCTTAAATACCATCAAAGGCAAAGGAGGATATTGGAGGTATCGGTTTCGGGCTTCAAAGGAGAGGAAGGCAATTCACATGGAAATGGAAAAGATAATGTTTCCTAAATAGATCTTTGATAAGAATGGGCTTAACAAGGATCCTCCCAGGCTACTGGATACCCAGAGTTATCCATGGTGATGGCCTGTCCCGGGGACCTTTATTTTAAATTTCTTTGAGGCAGTCAGGGGGAAGGTCAAAGTTTCTTTCAGAGTCTTTTGTTCTTAAAAATAATCAAGGCAAGGCAAAATGACAGATTTTGGGGTGGCCAATTCTGATCTCCTACACATGGGAGAAACTAAGGAAAAACTTAATAACTCAGACATCTGGCCAAGGCCGCCTGTTTAAATATCTTCAGCTACAGACAAGGAGGATGTGGGGGGTAGTGATTTGAGATTCATAGGAGAGGAAGACAATTTATGTGGAGATGGACTTGCAAATGTTTGTGAAACAGGTTTTGCTGCGACAAAAAATGGGTTTGTTGGTGTCTTTCTATCACACCTGTTTTACATTATACTATAGCTATCGTATGGTATGAGCTCCTTTCTTGAACAGGCCTTCTATGTTAAATTCTTTAAGGCAGTTTAGAGGGGGAAGGTCAAATGTTCTTCCTGAGTCTTCTGAGCCTTTATTGTCTTCAGCTCGAAATAATCTGCACACCAGAGTGGCTCATCTTGGGTCAGCCTCCTCTGAACCCGATCGTTTAAATCATACATAGGAGAGACTGAGAGAAAAATAGTGAGCAAACTAAAAACAATTGATTTGAGTGAGTGTCTAACATACAAATCACAGATGAAAGAATCCATTAGAACATTAAGAATAAGTTTTCTAAGCAGGTGGAAGGAGCATAAAGTCTGTGCAGGAGAGGTAGGAAAAATATCCCTGGCCTGGGGCCTCAGTGAGTAAGAGTGAATAAAAGGGAAATTGAGACTGGCATATTAAAACATTTACCTGAAGCTTGTCCCAGAATTCTCATAATATTTCAGAAAATATTCCTGAGGACAATGGTAAGGGAGGAATTAAAACAAGAACATATTAAGGATTTGTAATTTGGTAGGATTTACCGTGAGCATCTTGCTAAGCAATTGAATAATTCTGAGTGATTTAGACACTCATCCAGTCCTTGACAACAAACTGTTAATGTAACAAAGTAAGCTGTATATATGACAAATAGAAAAGATTTATCTCAGCCTTGGCAAAATATATATTCAAATGACTCAATTTACTTAACTTTATGTCAATGTTGGTTCTGCTGTTTTTCCTGGATAGACAAACATGACTGATGACGTTTCAGTCTTACTCTTTACTTTAGAGAGAAAATATTTCTGAATAAATGTTATCCAGAGCATGAATACATAACACATATGTATGCATACATATGTATACGAATATATATATGTGCACATTCCTATATATTTATATAGGAGACTCAGTTTTATATATATATGAAATACATTTACCATATATATGTGGCTCTCCTTGACACACTAATTCTGCAGGTGATTCAAATGAAGAGACAAGCTTGAAAGGCAACGGAGAGGGTTTAGTTTTGCACATTGAGAGTCAAGGGGATCAAAATTGTCCCTCTCCACAAGGTTCTCTTCACTCCCCATTCCCCCTGTCCCCCCAGAAATTGGCTCTTTGTAAAACAGAAGTGTCTCCTGCTTGGATGGAAACTTCTATGAAAATACTTTGCACGAGCTTTGAGGTCAATAAAGAGTTTGAGATGAACCCTGATGTTTTTACTTGTTATTACCGGTTTTCTAATTTTGGATAAGTAAACCTTCTGAAACTTGTTTCCCATCAACAAAAATGGAAAAATATGATCTATCTCATGTGTTGGCTTGTGGATTAAATAATGTATATAAAAGGCTTAACAGAGTACTTCAGATATAGTAGTTCCTTGAAAACTGTAGAGCATCTTGTGGTGATGGTACAGTTAAGTATCTTGGTCAGGACAGTGGTTACATGAAGTTATACATGTAATAATACGCATAGAGCTATACACCCAAACAGGCACATGAACATAGGCACATACGCACATACACGCAAATGAGTACATGTATAACTGGTGAAATCTAATAAGCTCTTTGGATTGTACTAAGCCAATTTTGGTATTGTAGTATAAAAATGCAAAATGTTAACATTGGGGGAGGTTGGGTGAAGGATGAAGGGGTCCTCCTATACATTTAATTGCAGTTTTCTGTGAATCTAATTATTTCACAATAAAAGTTAAAAAAAATAGTATAGCTTGACACTTTGTTTTTATTGTAGTAGTGGTGATTGATGTGTAGGGGTTATGACAAGTGTACAGATGTGATTTTGGTGTTAAAGCCGGGTTGCTTGTGTGGCTCTGGTCAAGGGTACACTCTCCAGTCTTCCACACCACTGAAGTGGAGAGCCTACAAGGCTGACTGCAAAGATGCTGGAATCCTGGAGAAGGAAACCCAGGGCAACATCTTTATTCCTTTCTCTCCGGATTAGCTTAATTTGTACTCAAAGATTTTTTGTTTTTAAACCCAATTTGGCACTGTAGATATAAGGATTGGGATTTAATTCCTTGATAAAATTAAAGGGGGATATCTTTTCAAAGAGGTACCATTTGATTTAATCATTAATCACAATGGTAGAGGTGACATGATATGATCAGTTATTGGAAACAACTGGACTCAAGGAGCATCCCTGGAATGAGGACAGGGGCATACATCAAAGATTTAATAGTTATATTCCATAGCAGAGGAAAATGAAGTGCTTTAAAATGGCCAGTTAAGAGGGACCTTAAGTCAGTTCAGATGATACCTTTCCAAGTTCCCAGGGGCATCCTCAAAGGAAGGCATACATTTTTCAATGGAAACACTTCTTGCTCAGGCCTTCATACATAGTTAGCCACAAGGGGGAAAAATATATATATATATATATATGTATATATAAGTTATTTATTTATCTACTTATAACTAAAATTATTCTAGGTAGTCAAGGATTTGTACTCCAAATTTATGGCATTCACGTGGAATACCATAACCGAGGGCTTTTTCATTTTTCTGTCAATTTATTTTCCTTTAATCTTATTAAATACTCCTCTACTCCTACGCTCATGAGATGACCTTATACCGTCCTTTCGTTGATTCTGTATTTCAGTTGCCTTGAGAGGGTTTAAGGTGAAGAACATTCAATCTTTTGACCTCGTGGCAAAGAACTAAATATTTAGAATAATCATAAAGTTCTTTGGCAGTGGAAAAAGTGCTGCATAACTGTCATACAGGAAATGGCTTAAACATAATTTAACATTTAGTTGTAGTATTCCTGTCCTTTAAATTTATGCTGCTTTTTGCATGCTGCTTTCTACTAGAGCCACTAAAATACACATGCAGCTGTGATAGTGACAGCTTGAAGTTGAGCAGATTGACATAAAAGCCAAATAAAAATGCAATGTAGCCCTGTGAAGGGCAGATGGAGAAGACTTGGTATTAAAAGTCACTTTTTCCATATTAGGTTACATTTCCAATTATAGAAATATGTTTTTATATTCTTCAATAATTTCATTAAAGACTTACTACGTTAGAAAGTATGTCTAGGATACTAAATAAAAGATGTTTGATAGTTAATATTTTCATATTTTTTCTAAATGAATATATTTTCTCATTCGTTAAGATGTTTTACCCAAATATTAAAATATGTTTAAGCGCTCCAAAATAATTTAATTTCACTAAAGAAAAATATAAATTGTACCCAATTTTAGTATTTTAATAAATATAACATGCGTTATATGAATGTTGATTAGATCCTCTTTGTTGATGGTGTTGTGTTCTCCCATATTCTTTTGATTTTTCTGTCTAATTATCTATCAGTACTTGGGAGAAGGATCTTGAAAGCTCTAACTAGAATTGTGGATATTTCTTTTTTCTTTTTTCTTTTTATTTTAGTGAGGAAGATTGGCCCTGAGCTAACATCTGTTGCCAATCTTCCTCTTTTGCTTGAGGAAGATTGTCCCTGAGCTAACATTTGTGCCAATTTTCCTCTATTTTGTATGTGGGACACTGCCACAGCATGGCTTGACAAGTGGTGTGTGGATCCATGCGAGGGATCCAAACCCAAGAACTCCAGGCTGCTGAAGCGGAGCATGTGAATTTAACCACTATGCCACCAGGTGGCCCCTGGATTTTTCTTTTTATCCTTCAATTCTATCAGTTGGTTTTTGTTTCATATGTTTTGCAGCTAAGTTGTTTTGTGTGTGTGCATTCAGAATTTCTGTTTTATTGGTAGATTGATACTTTTATCATTATATAATTGTCCTTCTCTGTATCTGATAATTTTCTTGGCTCCGATGTCTACTTTTCTGATATTGATATAGTCACTCCTTCTTTCTTTTGGTTAGCATTTGCATGCTATATCTTTACCCATCCCTTACTTCCAACCTGCCTATACTGTTATATTTGAAATGAGTTTCTTGTAAGCAGCACATAGTTGGCTCATGCTCTTGAATTCATTCTTCTAATCTCTCATTTTTGTTGGATATATTTCGACTCTTTGCATTTCATTTAATTATCTGTAAGTCAGGGTTTTCTTTGTACCTGTTGGTTTTCCATGTTTCAGGCTTCTGGGATATACAAGGCAAAAAGAAAACTAAGAAAACTGACCGCTGTCTCCTTCCTTGTTTATAGAGATCCCAAGCTAGGTTTTCTTCTTTTCTCCACCTTTTAGAGTCTTCCAATGTTTGTTCTCTATATGGTGTCTGGGAATTTTAGTTTTATTTAGTGGGAAGATTAGGAAAATTGTCTCTTACTTCACCTTCCCAGAAGCAGTAATTCATTAAAAAAAAATTGGAATATATTTGTTCTGTGTGGTTTTTTGTTTTTTTTTTTTGGTTAGGAAGATTGTCACTAAGCTAACATCTGTGCCAATCTTCCTCTATTTTATGTGGGATGCCATCACAGTGCAGCTTCACAAGTGGTACTAGGTCCGTGCCTGGGATCTGAACCTGCAAACTCCGGGCCGCTAAAGCGAAGCATGCAAACTTAACCACTATGCCACTGGGCTGGTCCCTGTTCTGAATTCTTTTGTGTGATGATGAGTCAGGTGCGGCCACAAGAGGAGACACAGGAGAGAACGAGGAAAATAGTTGTTATACTCACAAGTTGTAGAAACAGGAGGCACAGCGTAACATGCAGGACCAAATGGAAAAGTATCACATTGGTCTGGAGGCAGAAGGGGCGGGACTGAGGGGAGAGCCTAGGCATGGCATTTATTGTAGTTTCTGCAGGAAAGACAAGGCAGGGCAGGATAAACAATTTATGATTGGCTAGTTTGAATAATTTTGATGGGCTCTAAGCTGCAGGAGTGGTCCTTAGTTGCCTGGTACCTGGCCCTTGGTGATTAACAGAGAGGAATATTGGTTTCTGGGGTGTATAAGCTGGAAAGAAGAGATATGGACTGGTTAGTTTGCATATTAAAGACGTGCTTCTGGCTGAGACCTTTGCTATCTCTTATAACTGGCTAACCTCTGAAGGGACACTGTCTTCCTAGTCAGAAAGGTTTTTAGGATCTCAAAAGTTAGGATGCTAGCTAAATTAAAAGCAACGTGAATAAAACACATTACATGTAAACAAAATTAAAATTTGTAAGAAAAATAACATTTTCTAAAGCAATATATTAATTGTAAGAAGAGTATTCATTTACATTTTCTGAAAATCTCTTTAATTTATCATTTGATAAAATTTAGATAGATTCTCACATGAGCCTTTGCTTTTAATATAACCTTATATTTTGTTTGGATTGAAACATATGAAGAAAACACGGCTTCACACAGATAATATCGTTTGAAAAAGGAGGAATATTTTTATTCTCCATTTAAAGTGATTGTAATTATTCTACTTTGATGCTACATCAAAACAAAAAAATAGTAGTTTCTTCAAGGATAGTTGCAAGTTAAATTCTAAAATCATACCCGTAAGCTTTTCATACTCAGGTACAATAATATCCATTGTTCTATCTTACACTTTGAATCCATATTTTACCCATGCTTGATTTTACAACACTGTGAATTGGTCATTTGGAAAATACTGAATTCCTGATATTGCAGATCTTTCATTTATTGGCACATTATGTGATGCAATATCAAAAACAATCACATTTAGTAATATCACCACCCATCTCACTGCAAAACTTTTTAAGTAGTCACTTATTCAACTGTGGTCCTGGATATGTTTTCCAAAATTCTTATTTTGTTTAAAGTTCAAACTTTATCACTGACCAAAGTATTAGAGACTTTTTCCCCCTTGCAGTGACAGACTCCCTTCAAGCATTTTTGAGAATACCTCTGCCAAATGCCCAAATCTGAATACCATAGTTTGTCTGTCAGCTGTTCTCTTAAATTAAAGTGGCATTCCGTTAAATAAATCAGCTAGTTCCGCTGGCAAATCAAACAATCATAAGTGTTTTTTCCTCAAGGCTATTATTTCACTTGAATACCAGCAGAAGAGCTTTCTCTATATTTCCCGTGTGTCACAGAGTATATTAAAAAAGATATTAACTTAAGGTTCAAGATATGAGAAAGTTAATTATTTTACTGCTTCATCAAAACATTCTTAAAGAAACTTATTTGTTCGTTTCCTGTGAGTGGGTGACAGTTTAAAATACAATGCCTACTGATGGTGACAGTATTTTGCTTCGTGCTAAGTAGTTGCCAATTTTATGCATCATTGCTTTTGTACTAGGAATGCAAAAACTAACACACTAAAAAAGGAAAAGAATGCCTTAGTATTACTATCTAAATACTATGATGAAACAGTTTTACCCTTGCAGACTCCTGAATACATCTCAGGGATCTGCAGAGGTCAAGGAAGTCGCTTTCAGAAAGACTGGTTCACATTATGTTTCCTGTCTCTCGAAACCCACTCTAAGTTCAGCTTGGTAACAACTATCATCACCAAAACACCACCTGTCACAAATGTCACCACAGGCATGTCTTCCCACACTCTCACAATCGCTACAACCTCAACCTCTGCTACCAACATAGCAAACTAAATCTCGATAACTACTTCATAATAAATAGCTAAGATAACTCAAGCACTCTATTACTTTCCACCTTTATATGTATTATTTAATTCCCTCATACATCCCATAAAGTAAACATTGTTCCAGGAGGGTTACTTATCCAAACAAAACCAGTACACAAAAACTTCATGAATTAAATACAGCACCGTATAAATCTAAAATTTGTATTTTTAACCAACTCATCACAGTACCTCTTCAGGAGAAATTCATACCCCAGGCAGGAAGCAATATTAGGTTTCATCTTAACAAAATCCAAGTAGGAAGCAAAAACAAAAAGAAACAAAACAGAACCGTGATGAGAATGTCATGGATCATGAGATAAAAATCTTTACCCTCCTTAGTGCTTCTCAACCTCAGCTTCACATTTGAATCCATGGAGCTCTAAGGAATTCTGTGGAGATATTTTTGTTCAGAAACACTTCTCTTCTAATATATGCAGGAAAGATTGAAACATGGTCAGTCAGGTTGTTTTATCATTAGATGTCTCAGAAAAACAACCCAGGAGGCATTGCCGTACCTTTGGTTAACCTGAGTAATTGACGGTATACATCGTCAAAGTTGAGATGCCTGTTATCTTCTGTTTGCCAGTGAAGACCTGTTCATTTTGTTGCACTTATTAGTTGTCACAGCCTGGAAATATTTGTCACTGAGAATTTTTTGGTTGCTTAGCAATATATTTACATTAAACTCTACTCCATTACAAATTAAGAAAGATCCTTTACTCCATTTTCTACAATGTTTTGAAAATTCTGGGCAGAAGTTTCAAGCAAATATGTTTTCATGCCAGATCCAGTGTCCCCTTAATTCATTCTTCCCTACTCAACAATTTCCTAGGCCAGGGATATTCTTGTGCTACCCCTCCTTCATGGACTTTGAGTTTCTTTCATCTACTTCATATTAAAATGTGGTCAAATAGTGTTTAATTCATTATTTTATCCACTTGCCATTTAGGTAGCAAATACTGAGTTTAAACCCATATTTGCTAGCTTTCACACAGTCTCTCAACATTTCTGATGTTTATCATGTTAAGTAAATTTCTATTGGGATGAAGGGTGAAGATGAATAAAATGTAACAGATCCTGGAAAGGTCAATGGCCACTCACTACAATCAACCTTAATGAGACGTCTGTGTTTATGAGAGGAGCTACATGTTAGGGGAGTTATGTAAAGGACCCAGAGTCTCAACTTTGAAGATTGGCTGCCAGCAGATCTTTTTGAATTGTCTATATGTTAGGAAATTAATGTTTAAACATAATAATTAGATTTATTTACGCAACATCAAATAGTTAAAAGCTATTTACTCTTATTATTGGGAAGACTGGAAGTGAGGGGTAGTAGTTGGAAATCTGACCACCTTCAATCATAGGCCTTTATAGAACAAGGTGAGGGCTCACAATGCATATTTATTCATTTAACAAAATGAAATTTTGTGGTTTTTGATCTGGCGTGTAAGAAGCTTGAAAGTCACCACTCTGTCCTAACAACAAGTAAAAAGCTGAACAAACTGAAAATTCAACTACTCTTCTTAGATCCATAAGAGAATTGAGGCTACAGGACAAACCACTGCCCCCCAAATTGGAGAGCCAGACAGGTAAATACAGATTCTCAACTTACCATGAGCTAAAACCTATGTGGGAATCAGTGCCGGGGTAGGGAAATCTGAAACGTAGTTGTTGAATTGCTGGAGACTCAGTATGGACAAATCTGAGACTTAAAAACTCCAGAGGGAACTAGTCACACAGAGACCCTGTGCTTCTGTGAGTTTTACCTCCAGGAGGTCTACCAGCTCTCACAGTGAATATCTGAGAAAAATCCCCTCATGCTTCTGGCAGGGGGAGGGTAAAAGAAATCCTTTTTAAATAGTCCAGAGCATTCTGTTCTTCTTAACAAGGTCTACCCTCAGGAGAAACTAAGCAGAGTGTAAACTGCTAGGATCTTAGCAGGACCTAGGAGACCTGGGGGAAGGGAAATACTCAACTTCAGCCATCTTGTCCCACCTAAGGGAGGGGAGACGGAGGAGCACACGTGAAGTTCACAGTCCAGCGGCACAGGCTCAACAGGCTAAAATCTAATCATAGAACTAGAGAATGTTTCCTCTCCCCCAAGGCCTTACCACCACATTATAAAAGGCCTACTCACGCAGTTCCTTTTACCCAGTACATCGTGCCTGGCTATCAAGAAAAAAATTACGAAACATACTAAAAGGCAGAAAACACAGGTGGATGAAACAGAATAAGCATCAGAACCAGATTCAGATACGGCAGGGATGTTGGAATAATCAGACCAGGAATTTAAAACAACTGTGGTTAACATTCTAAGGGCTCTAATGGAAAATAAGCAGCATGCAAGAACAGATGGGCAATGTAAGCAGAGAGCTGGAAACTTTAAGAAAGAACCAAAAGAAAGGCTAGAGATCAAAAACACAAACAGAAATGAAGAATGCCTTTGATGGGCTTATCAGTATACTGGACATGCCCAAGGAAAGACTCTCTAAGCCTGAGGATATCTCATTAGGAACCTCTAAAACTGAAAAGCAAAGAGAACAAAGACTGAAAAAAAACAAGGACAGAATATCTAAGAACCATGAGACAAGTACATAAGGTAAAACATATGCATAATGGCAGAAAAAGAGAAAAGAACACAAGAAATATTTGAAACAATAATGACTGAGAATGTCCTAATTTTTTTTCACATTTTTAAAATTGAGACGTAACTGACATACAACATTGTATAAGTTTAAGGGGTACGACATATTGATTTGACACATTTATATTGCAATATGATTGCCATTGCAGTTAGGTAACACCTCTGTCATGTCACATAATTTTCTTTGTTTCTGGTGGTGAAGAATTTCCCCATATTAATGTCAGACAACAACCCGTAGATCCAGTGGCTCAGAGAACACCAAGCAAGATCAATGCCAACCCTCCTCCTCCACCGACATTTAGGCATATCATTTTCAAACTACAGAAAATGAAAGATAAAGAAAATCCGGAAAGAAGCCAGAGGAAAAAACACATTATCTGTAGAGGAGTAAAGATAAGAATTATATCTGACTTCTCCTCAGAAAGCACACAAGCAAGAAGAAAGAGGAGCGAAATATCAAAAGTTTCGGGAGAAAAAACCCACCCAAATGCAAAATTATCCTTCAAAAGTCAAGGAGAAATAAAGATTTTCAGACAAACAAAAACTGAGAAAATTTGTTGCCAGTAGAACTGCCTTGCAAGAAATGTTAAAAGAAGTTATTTAGAGAGAAGGAAAATGATATAGGTTAGAAAATCAAATCTATACAAAGAATAGAAGAGCACTAGAGAAGGAATAAGTGAAAGTAAAACAAAAACTTTTATTTTTGTTACTTTTAACTGATTTAGCAGATAACAGTTTGTTCAAAATAATAATAGCAATTATGTATTCGCCTATGATTGTGTATGTGTGTGTGTTTATATATGCTTATGATAAGTGAAATAATGACAGCAGTGATAGAAAGGACAGGAGGAAGGAATTAGAATTCTTCTCCTATTATAAGGTACTTGGCACTACCCAAGAAGGTATTTGTGTTATAAAAGTGGACTTGAACTTGTTGCAAACATATATTGAAAACTGTTGAGCAACCAGTACAAAAAGTAAAAAAAGAGAACTGTAATTGATACGCTGAGAAAAGAGAGAAAATGGAACCATACAAAATGCCCCATTAAAACTACTAAAGGGAGAAAAAGAATGGACAATAAAGGTAGGAACAAAGGACAAAAACAAAAAACAGTAAAAAATATTGTAGACATTAACCCAAATATATCAGTAATAAATGATATAGTTCTAAATGCACCTATTAAAAGACAAATGTTTTCACAATTTATCCAAAAAAAATTCTTAACTACATGTTGTTTACAAGAAACTCATGATATGTGTCTTTATAGACACTCATAGATTAAAAGTACGTTGGGTGGAGAAAGATATAGCATGCTAACACTAATCAAAAGAAAGTGGGAGTAGCTATATTAATTTCTGACAGAGCAGACTTTAGAGCAAGGAAAGTTATCAGGGATAAAGAAGGGTATTACATAATGATAAAGATACCTAATCAAAGAAGATATGCAGATGGAAAATATGAAAAGATGCTCCACATGGTATGTCATTAGGGAAATGCAAACTAAAACAACGAGATACCACTACACACCTATTGGAATGGCCAAAATCCAGAACACTGACAACAGCAAGTGCTGATGAGGGTGTGGAGAAAGAGAAACTCTCATTCATTGCTGTCAGGAACGCAAAATGGTACAGCCACTTTGAAAGACAGTTTTGCAATTTCTTACAAAACTCACACTCTTAGCATATGGTTTAGCAATTGCACTCCTTAGCCTTTACCTCAAAGAGTTAAAAACTTACGTCTACATAAAAACCCACACTTGGATGTTTATAGCATCTTTATTCACAAATACCAAAGCTTGGAAGCAACCAAGATGTCTTTCAGTAGGTGAACAGATAAACTGTGGTACATCCAAACAATGGAATATTATTCAGCGCTGAAAACAAAAGAGCTATCAAGCCATGAAACGATATGGAGGCACCTTAAGGGCATATTGCTTAGTGAAACAAGCCAATCTGAAAAGGGTACATACTATACAATTCCAACTATATGACCTGCTTGAAAAGGCAAACTATGAAGACAGTAAAAAAAGCAGTGGTTGCCAGGGGTTGGGGTGTGGAGATGAATAGGCTAAGCACAGAGAATTTTTAGGGCAGTGAAACTACTCTGTATGATACTATGATATAATGGTGGATGTATGCCATTATATAATTGTCCAAACCCAGAGAATGTACAAAACAAAGGGAAACCCTAATGTATAGTATCCACTCCAGGTGATAATGATGTATCTTTGTAGGTCATCAACTGTAACAAATGTACCACTCTGGTGGAAGATGGTGATATGGGGAGAGCATGCATGTGTGGGGACAGAAGGCATATGTGAAACTTCTGTACCTTCCACTCAACTTTGCTATGTACTTAAAAGTTCTCCAAAAAGTAAAGTCCAATAAAAATATAAAACTGTAGACATATGTGTGGATGGCTTGAACTTATTATGGATTTGCCAAAGATATATACTAGGAATTTTTCCCTTTTTTTCTTGAAATCACAGGTTAATTTCAAATGGTGAACTCCTACATGCAATGTAAGCTGGTTTTTAATTGTGCTGTCAGTAGGCTTTATTGTTAACTTATTTTGTTTATAGACATATTGACGTTTTAATTTAATATACACATCTTTAATATGTTACAGTCTACTCTCAAATACTGTGATCATACTTCACATATGATATAAGAACATTATAACAGAGGCATACTTCGTTTTATTGAGCATTACTCTGTTGTGCTTTACAGATACCACTTTTTTTTTTTTTACAAGACCAGCAAAAAGATTATGACTCACTCAAGGCTCAAATAATGGTTAGCATTTTTTAGCAATAAAGTATTTCTCAATTAAGGTATATGCATCTTCTTTTAGATACAAGGCTATTGCACACTTAATAGACTATAGTGTAGTGTAAACATAACTTTTATTTACGGGAAACCAAAAGGTTCATGTGACTCGCTTTATTTTGACGTTTGCTTTGTTGTGGTGGTCTGGAACCAAGCCCACAATATCTCTGAGATACGCCTGTATGTTTCTATTTTTCCCACTCCGGTCTTTGTGTTGTGTTGTTTTGTCATATATGTTACTTTCACAAATGTTATAAATTGCACATTATATTGCTATTATATTTTCTTAAATTTATTTTTCTCATCTTTTAAGGAGAAATAAGATTTATTTTATATTTGTCTACCCAATTACCACTTCTGGTACTCTTCATTCTTTCATGTAGAAACTATTTTTCTATTTAGTATTGTTTTCCTTCTGTCTGAAGGGCTTCCTTTAACATTTCTTGTATTCATCTATTGGTGGTGTATTCTGTCATCATTTTGTGTCTGAAAACATATTAATTTAACTTTAATTTTGATAGATATTTTTGCTAGGTATATTTTTTGGTTGATGATTTTACTTCACGGCAACCACACTTGTCAGTATTTTAAATATTTTACTCCATTTTTTTTTGGTTTGCATTATTTCTTGCAAGATGTTTGGTCCTCTTGTGCATAATTTATCTTTTTTCTCTGGCTGCTTTTAATGCTGTTTCTTTCTTATTGCATTTCAGCAATTGAATTATCCAGATGTGGTTTCCTTCATATTTCTTTTTCTTGGGTTTGTTGAAATTTTTGAGTATTTGGAATTAAGATTTTAATCAAATTTGAAAATTCTTGGCCATTATTTCAGTACCTTTCTTCTTGAACTCCAATTACATGTATTTTAGATTATGTGGAAATTGCCCCACAATTCACTGCTGCTGTATGCATTATTCTATATTCTTTTTTCTTCTCTTTGTGTTTTATTTTGATAGTTTCTACTGCTGTGTTCTCAAGGACAATAGTCTTTTCCTTTACAGATTCTAACTTGCTGTTTATCTCATACAGTGAGTTTTTCATCTTAATGCTATTTTTCATCTCTAGAAATTTGACTTCATTTGTGAGATTTTAAATGTATCTTCCATTTCATACTCATCATTCTCTGGATTCTTCTACCTGTTTCTATTGATTGCATTGGTCTTTGGTATAGGTCATATTTTCCTGCTTCTTTAAATGTCTTATAATTTTTAAAAGTTCCACACATTGAGAATTTTAAGTTTGGGGTGCTGGATTTTCTTGCATAATTTTAAATATTATTGTGTTCTGTTCAGGATGTAGTCACATTACTTGGAAGTATTTGATTATTTTGAGGCTTGCTTTTAACATTATTTTATCAAGTTTATAGCAGTCTTTTGTCGAGGGCTAATTTGGCCCCACTGCTGAGCTTGTACTCAAAACAATATTACATAATGTATTTCCACCCTGTTTTATACTCTCATATTATTATATTTATTTTTATTTCTTTTCTTTTTGCCATATCTGAGTGTAAATGCTGTTGAGCAGAACACTATGGACTGGTCACCAATGGTGAACTACACAGAGGATAGCAAAGATCATCATAATGCCGACCACCAGGAATAGGAGTCCAAACACTCTGCCCACCACATCTTAGGACCAGAATTGCCAAGGAAAACACAACTTAGTTAAGCACTGAACAGACAATGCTTTCACTTGCATAGAGAAGGGACAGAGCAAGATCAGCTCCTATAGTTTGTGTTGGTATCTCATGGCTAGTGGGTGCCGCTGTCAGCAAACCCAGGGCAACTGGCCTATGCTCACTCATCTCCTGTTGCAGCAGAAGGACCCCTCCAACTCCCCCATGAAGTCTGAAATGCTGAAAGCTGGGGCCTAAGAGCAACTGACACAGACGCTTAGACAGAGCAAGGGAACTGTCACTGACCATGAAACAAGGAAAGAGACTCCCACACAAGGTGGTAAACCTGGTCAAGGCTACATGGGCTCTTTACAAAAGTGTTCCAGGCCCAATGTCCTTTCTTATTTGGTCCAGCACTGGGGGAATCTAAAGACTGTCTACATGAGACTGCCTTTCCCAACAATTGGCCCCTATTCCATCTTTTAGGGAGTAGATACAGAAGGTGTTGGCCGTAAGTGCATTTGCTTCAAAGGGGCAGGCATACCTTTTGTGTAAGTAATCAAATTTGACCCAATTCTTAGAGGATGATTGATTAACAGTGATTGCAAACAATCATAAATTCATTACATGTTTAAGGTAGGTCTAAGTTTCAATCTTCTGTTCTGTGACTAGAAATATTAAATACAATCTAGCATAATAAAGAATTAACTAGAATTGTTTGCTTTGTGTTTTGAAGCTATATATAATTTACCTTTATTTGTGGACACACAAATCTTAGAAAAAAATTTCTAATAGGGAGTTTTATTTAACAACTTCTATTTGTTTATTTCATTATTTTCAAAAGAAAGGAAAATAATTATAAATTATATAGTAAGTATAAAGATAGCCTTAGGTTAGTAATAGAAAATATGACAATCTCCTGAATCAATGCAATGTTCAATAATGGTAATCCTAAAATGTTAAGAGATAGCATAGCTTATCAAATATAATCAATGATTCTACATTTACAATTGCTCTTAGAATTCTCTCTAATTCATTCACACTTTAACTACTCATTTCTCAGGAAATGAAATAAATACTTAGTTGAGATTCCATCTAAGATTTTTTCTTCTCTGTCTTACATTGTAATTTAAATGAGGTTTATATACATGAGCTATTTTAATTGAATTCATCTTTTTCTTAAAATCATGACTTTATGATTCTATCTATAAAAGTGTTTCTGTTAAAACACAAAAATATTTTAATTAAGATGCAGTTACTAGGAATCTTTTTCCTCAACAACTGTGATTCTTAAAATTATTTTGGAATGTCTTACTGTTAATACTGTGTGAGAGGTTCGCAGATAAGCCTGTTGTTTTTTTCTTTTCAAAAAACAAAGTCTAGTTAGTATTTTAAAGAGGTTTAACATACAAGAAAAATCAGACTGCTATGTCAGTAGTATTTTCATTCAGTAGAAAGAGAATTGACAGCATTTGGATTTAGAGAGGCATTAGAAATCATGCAATCCACAGCTTTCATTTGGTGAATTAGGACACTGAGCCTCAAAGGCACTCAGGGCTTGGACCAGGATGGTGAATTAGTACTTCAATATCCATGAAATTTTATCACTATTTATCTTCAATCTAAAATTAATTTATTTTCTTATCTTCAGAACGATAGTAGTATGTGAGAAGCATGTCTATTGAACAGAGTTCTCGATTTAACACATGGTTAAATCTGAAATACCACATTTCTCTGTCATTTACGCTCTAAATGCCTGCTTTTAATACTACCCTTGAAAAGAACAGCACACATGACATTCACTGCTTAAAAAAGCAGAGAGGGTGTGGTGTGGGGCCCAAGTAGCAAAGGACAGCTATAGTCTTAGGGGTAGTGGCTAAAGTACTCTAAGCTTAAGCCTCTACTGAGCAAAGTGCCAAGACCCAGGCACTGAGGAGGAACATATCCAAGGGTCTGAAAAATTTTATCCAGCTTCTGTAGATTCATGGCAAGAGAACTCATGGAACGAACAATACATATTTGTTTGCTTTTTAAAATACGTTTTGTTTTGTAAAATACTATCAGATGTGTTTTGGTCTCAGGTGCATTTGGGACACAGCACATATAAAAGGCTTTGTGGTTAGTCATAAATACTTGTTATTACAATTGTGACAATTAAGATTCTTTTAACTGCAAATACAGAAATAAATACTAAAAGTGTTCAAGTAATAGAGAATTTTTTTGCCTCGCACATGTTGATGGTATTAACAGGGAGGATCCACGATTGGTTAATTCCTAAGCTAAGTGAAGTCTTCAAGGATCTGTTTTCCCCCACCTTTTCACTCTGCCATTTTCATCATTTTTTCAGCTCCATACTTGGTCTTTAGATGGCCATACAATCTTTAGGCAATTTATCTTCATATACTAGTGTCTAGATGTAAGTATGAAAATATCCCTTTCTTGAACCACCTTTTAAATGCAAGAAAAATCTTCCAGAAAGCTCTCTCAGAATCCCTCCTCACTTTTTATTGGCCAGAATTATTTCAAAATGCCTTCCATGGAAAAGCTAAGGAGCCCATACAGATTGGTTCAGCCCCATCCCACTAGGGTTACAGGACAGAATGAAACTCTAGAGAAATGACTCGAGACACCATGTTCTCAATTCTCCCAAGGATGGTACATAGTTAGCACCATTTCAGATACATAGGAGAGAAGTTAGTTTATTACCTAAAATGAATGTCTTAGGGCATTAGGATTTAATTCTCTCCCAGAACACTAGTGGAAAACGGCTGTTTCTATTATCCATATCTTTTTTTCTCTGAGTCTAGGATTTGAGGATACAAACATCTTCCCCGTCATAAATAAGTGTTAGAGTAATTTTAACTAAACTGAGCTTCTATTAGCAAAGAAAAAGGTGGAGAATGGCTGTTGGGTAGGAAATTAAATTTCACATTTATTTTTAAGAGTGATATGTAATGCCTTATGCTGTGATATGCCACCCAGATACCCCTTCAGGACCAAAGGAATTATTCTGCCTATCGAAAGTGCTGCTGGCACATAACCCTCACTGTCGGAACTTTCTGGGAAGTGTTTCAGCTAAAAAGATTTGTCTCGCTCAATATCACACCGTTTTCCCAGGAAAGCTTACATCTAATGACTGGTTAATGCAGCAAGGAAAGAACTAACCCTTTTGACCCAATTTGGAATGACAACAAAGGACCATTCTGGCTTCAAAGTTTTCTGTGGCGTCAGAGGAAGACCTTGCTGGACTGCTTCACAGCCTAACTACTCCCTTTGCCCACACCTGTTCCCTTCCTTACCCCTCCAAAGGTGGTGATCTTCAGAGGGCACCTAAATCAGCCTCTTGCGTGCCTGTCTGCATCTTCGTCTTAGTGTCTTTTTCCGAGGTGAAATCTTGGATACCTTTCTCAATTATTTTGTGTTTAAACATTCACATGCACAAAGAAGGCCGTAATAATATCAAATATGTTGTGAAAAATGATAAATACATATATGTGTGAGTGTATGTGTATACATATATGTGTATACAGAGAGAGAGAGAGAAAGAGAAAGAAAGAGAGATGATATCTAGCAACATGCCTAACACATAGCATATGCATGGAACTACACAAATATACAATTCACTAATGCAGTTTTCTTAAAAATTGATATTTTAGTATTTTTATTTACTTCAAATAAATCTCAGAAAAATGTGTGCTTTGCTTATGATCATAAAGCCATATGTGCCAGAGCTAGTAAAGTCTGCATCTTAATACAAATCTCGTACTCATTCCATTATATCCCACTGCATTTCCTGTTAGAATAAATGACACAACCAAATCATAGGGAGAAAAACATGATAATCAGAAACTGACAAGACAGAATTCTTAACAAAAATTGTAAATTAGAAGATCTCTTTAAGATATATTGACTATAAAATAATTCTGAAAACTAGAATGGAGGAATTTATTTTTTGGTTCCTATAACACATTTAGTCAGGTAATGACTTTATTTTCAAAACCATATATATATATGTATATATACATATTTACAAATATGTGGTGACATCATTTCTTAAAAAATAAATTTCAATTTCAATTGTGAAGAAAGAATAACAAACTATTACTAAATTTTATTGAGAATAGAAAATATTCTAATGATACATACCAAAACATCTAACGTCAGGAAATCATTCTCAAGAAATTACTTTTATTGTACCTGATTTCTAACCATCCATTTGACAAATACATAATACATAATGTAAATCAGCATATGTAAACATTCACACATATATGTTAATTCTTCACCATTCTCCTAAGGAACTATAGGGTGAAGTAGGGTAGTTTAAATAGAGGAAGAGAGGGAGGTGATAAGAAATTATGTTTTTTGGATTTTCTAGAAGAATAAAGGTTCAAATAAAATAGAATAAAATAGAATACATGATGATTATGTTAATTCAAAGAACATTACAGTGGGAGCGTAACATTTAAATTTTAATTAGTAAGAGGTAGGCAGATGCTATATTTCAATGTGCAAATATCCTGCCAATTTTATAAACTACTTTGTAAATAAAGACATGCAAATTTCTTGATGTGGGATTAAGTGTAATAGACAAGCAAAAACAGCATTTGAGTCTAATGACTTTAATATAATATATTGGATAGATCAACAAAGTAGTACTCCATTAGGGGGCTCAAAACATTTTGGTACAGATATGCAAGGTGTAGAACTTACAGGTCAGTACTCCCTAGGTCTTAATACAAGCTTGTCATCTTTCTTGAACAGCTTCAATACACATGACCTCTTGTTATTATCTGGTATTAACCTGAGCCTCTTTTATTGAACCTCCTATATCCACTGCTTGACTCTTTAACTTTATACCATCAAGTTTGCATAGTATCAGGGCATATATATTCATCATAACATGGGGGTCCCTGTCCTTTTTACCACTCTTGATTCCCCCACCTTCCCATCATTGAGATAAGGTTGGGTTACCTTTCTCCTCTTCTCTCTGTTCTTCTCAATCCTTGCAATATCTTAGAATTAAAAAAGAAAGAAAACACATTAAAATTACTCCATGAGAATCAATCCAACCTTGACAAAAGAAGTCAATTCATAATATATATTTTCTTCTCTAATATATTTACCAGCTCCACAAAAAATGGTGGCTGTAGGGAAAAGCTTGGACTATGGATTGAGTAGTGATAGAAAAAAAAGGAGGGGCATCAGAGACCTCTGTTGTTAGTTATTTGTTTCATTCTGGAAGTGAACTGAAGCTGAACACCTTTCTGACTTCATAGAAAATAATATCTATCATGTTATTCAGTATATAGGACAAAATTCAAGTCAAAGTGTAGCTTTGTTGCAAATCCCTATGTGATAATATCAGACTCTGCAAACTCAAAGTTCATGTGAAAATTAGCACTACTTCCATATCAAATGTGGTGGTTTTTTAAAAAATTGTTCTCCCTTCTTGCCAACCCAATCTTGCTGCAAAAACTACAGAAAGAGAAAACAGATCACAGAAAACCGATAATGCCTCAAACTCAAGAAATACTCACACTGTAGTATCCTCACATTGTGGTATCCTAGCACACTATTACGTGTACATATGGAATTCATAATGTTTTCTTCATCGATAGCCACCCATACATGAAACTTGGAACTCAGCACTGCAAGATCTTCACCTAAACGAGTTTTGCAGCCTCACAAACATTTTCCATTCAATATGTATATTTTGTTTCTATCTTACTCTAATTTTTCTCTACTGTAGTTTCTGTTTACTCTTATGACTTCATTTCAGTTCTGTTGTATTTAACAACAAATTTTATAAACATTGTGCTAAAGTAAATCCTTTGTGTCGTAATTTGTCTAACTCATTTCTAATATATTTATAAAATCTACTTGCATTTATTTCATGTAAAAAGTGAAGGAGGACACAAAGACACATAGTATTTGCATTCTATAAATTTATGATCTAAGGAAACAAAAATTAAAATATCTTGCTTTTTAATCTCATTACTGATTTTAATCTCTCATTACTCTAGAAATGGAAATTGATTAATTTTCATCCTCTTTTTGTAACAACTCGAGGTTTTAAAGATATTAAGTTATTGGATCAAATATTTTGGCCAAATACATGAAGACTAATTGCAGCAAATGTAAGATTGGGGTGTGTGTGTGTGTATGTGTTTGTTTAAAGGTATCCCTATCCTTAAGCTAAACATTTTTCAGGCAGTTGTTCCATTTTCTTGTATTCTAAGTCTATTCTATAGCTTCAGGGAACTATCTGGGATGTTATAGGTCAGTCTTACTTGTTGATAGTGTTTCTTGCTTCTACAAATGGCTTCTTCAGTTTGATTTGACATGCCTGTAGAGTAATTCTACTCAGTACTTTGTCAAATAGCAGGCATTAGAGCTGACCACAGAGAAGAAAAATTGAAACATTGGTCAAACCAAACACTTCAAATAGGATTTTTTAAAGAACAAAGATCATCATATGAATTAACAAGCCATTTTGGTACCATTCAAAATATATTGAATGATAATAGTCCTGTATCAGATATCTTTTGCAAATCTTTTCTCCCAGTCTGTAGCTTGTCTTCTTGTTCTCTTGACGTTGTCTTTCCCAGAGCACAAGTTTTTAATTTTACTGAAGTCTAGTGTATCAACTGTTTCTCCCATGGATTTGGCATTTGGTGTCATTTCTAAAATTTATTGCCATCCCCAAGGTCACTTGGTTTTCTCCCATATTATCTTCTAGAATTTTTACAGTTTTGCAATTTACATTTAGGTCTGTGGTACATTGTAAGCTAATTTTGTGAAGGGTGTGAGGTCTGTGTCTAGATATGTTTTTTGAACGTGGATGTCCAGTTACGCCAGCACCATTTGCTGAAAAGACAAGCTTTGCTCCACTTTATTGCTTTTGCTTCTTTGTCAAAGATAAGTTGACTATATTTACATGGGTCTATTTCTGGGCTCCCTACTCTGTTTCACTGATCTATTTGTTTGTTCTTTCACAGTTACCATGCTATCTTGATTACTGCAAGTTTGTAGTGAGTCTTATCAGGTAGCATCAATCCTCCAACTTTGTTCTTCTCCTGCAGTAGTGTGTTGACTATTCTGGGTCTGTTACACAACATACAAAGATCTCTTAAAACTTAATAATAAGAAAAAATCCAATTAAAAAATAAGCAGAAGACCTTAACAGAACTTATAAAAGATATGCAAAAGGTAATTAAGCATGGGAAAAAATGCTCCTCATCATATGTCTCCAGGGAAATGCAGATTACAACAACAGTAAAATACCAACCACTACATACCCATTAGAATAGCCCACATCCAGGACACTGACAACATCAAATACTGGTGAGGGTGTGGAGCAACAGGAACTCTCATTCATCATTGATGGGAATGCAAAATGGTACAGCCACTTTGGAAGACAGTTTGGCAGTTTCTTACAAAACTAAACACACTCTTACCGTGATCCAGCAATTGCACTCCTTAGTATTTACCCAAAGGAGTTAAAAACTTATGTCCACACAAAAAACTGCACATAGATGTGTATAGCAGCCTTATTCATAAACGCTGAAACTTGGAGACAACCAAGATGTCCTTCAGCAGGTGAGTGGATAGGTAAACTGTGGGACACCCGGACAATGGAATATTATCCTGTGCTAAAGAAATGAGTTATCAAGGCATGAAAAGATACAAAGAGAATTTAAATGCAATATTGCTAAGTGACAGAAAACAATCTGAAAAGGCTATATTGTGTAGGATTCCAATTATACGACATTTTGGAAAAGGTGAAACTATGGAGAGAGTAAAAAGACCAGTGGTTGCCAAGGCTTGGCTGAAGGAAGGGAGGAATAGGAAGAGCATAGAATTTTTCAGTCGCTGGTTAGTGACTATTGTATTTTAGGTAAGAAGAATTGATAGAAGGTATGTTTGGAAATAACAAATTCAATTTTAATGAAAGAAAATTTATTTTGAATAAAATATAATGATGAGTTGGAAATACAGATTTAAAGACAGAATATTAAAGGAAAAATACAAAGTAAAATTTTAAATATAAACATGATTACAATAAACCCAAAAGATGTTGAACAAAGTGTAATATAAGTAAAAGAGTATTTTGAGAAAATTTTTCTCTTTAATCGATCTTCTTTATGAAAAAGGGTTTGCAAGGAGACCAATTGGGAAAGGAATATTAAATGCAGTGGTATAGAATCAAATAGAACACTTGAATTTTGATGTAAGGTGACTAGGAGTAAAAAATATTACAAATTTTAAAAAGTAATGTAAAATTCAAAGTGGACCAAAAAAAAACATAGACAAATGATTCAATAGGATAATATATACCACCTTCAAAATAGTATTTTAATTAAGACAATTTTTTAAAGCAGTTCATGTTTCATAGCAAAATTGAGGGGAAGATACAGCGATTTCCCATATATCACCCGCCCCCACATGCATAGCCTCCCCCATTCTCAACATGCCCCACCAGAGTGTTCATTTGTTACAATTGACGAACTACATTGACATGTAGTAATCAACCAAAGTCCACAGCTTACATTACAGATCACTCTGTGTGTTGTACAGTCTGTGGATTTGGATAGATGAATAATGACATTTATCCATCATTACATGGAGGAAACTAAGGTTAAGAAATGCCAAATAATTTAACCTTCCTCAAGTAACATTATCAACCTTCTTGATTCCCAACTTATGTTCTCCATTCTACTTTCTTTGCTGCATTCCACTCGCTTTTAGAATAGAAACAAATTCATCTCCATGCAGAGAATTTATAGTATAAGACGTTAAAATAATAAAATTGTACATATATGTGTACATTATCATCAATCACTTCTTTAATCAACTATTTACTAACCAAATATAGTTATGTTTACAAATTTTTAATCATCCTAGCAATAGTAATGAAGCAATGATATACGAAATGTAGAAAAATAATCACAAAAGAATATAGCTTTAATTATCTTTTCTAAGATATTGGTTACCTAGGAAATACCAGCAGGAGGAAATATAATTAACACGTCTTGTCAGCTGTATTATTGGAATTGAAAAATGAAGTACAAAATATACAATCTTTTGCAATGATTACATTTTTCTCTAAACTTGGTTGAAGTTAACGAAATTCCTAGTCGTTCACTAATTGTCATTAATGTATAACATTTGACTTACACATGGATGTATATACAGTTAGAGCTTCAAAATAATATAAGTAAATTCTTAATTTTTCTCATAATTTTGTAACATGACATTTCCCTATAAGGCGTATACAGATGGGAAACAGATAGCATGCCACATAAAACCAAAATTCAAATTCATTTCTGCTTTCTATGTCTCCCATTCTAAAGGAGCTTGATAATGTCTGCATGTGTACTTGTGTGTGTGTGAGCATGTGCATGCGTATGTGTGTGTTTCATGTGTTGATGGAATGATCTGTTTATCTTTAGCCTTGTTAAATGTCTGAATAACTATGAATGTACTTATAATCCTAAATTTCTTAATTCTTTTTGGCTTTAGTTCACATAGGATCCCATCTCCCAGACAGGGTCATTCAAATTTGCTTTGGAGTCGCCAGCCGTGTTGTCAGATATAGGCATCATGCAGCATTACCACAGTGTTCTTCCTCTCCAGCTCTGTCCACCATCTCCTCCCCTTAAAATGTTCACTCCTGGCAAAGCTCATTGTGATTTCTGTTCAATGTCATTGTTCTGACTGTCTATTTGAGAATATGCTTGATCAGAAGCCATCCTTGGCTATCTGTGAAGAATCAGGATAATGCCATGTGTCAGGATAAAATGACAGAATTTCCTGTGAAGAGGGAGGGACTACCTCCTCACCTTCTCTTCCTAGTGTGTCTCCTTTAAAACATAACGGACCCAATGAAGGACTAAGCTTTTGATTTTACAGTGCAAGATCACAGGCCTTCAGACACTTGGAACTGTAAACACATACCTCCCAAATGAACTCAGGGTTCTCTCAGGGAGTATACAGGAGACAGTCACAAAGTGGATCCACTTGTCTCTCAAGGAGACAAGAGAAGTTTGCATTGTTCTTTCTTTTACTTTACTGCATACATTTGTTTGCAATTCAGTCCAGACTTTGTAGTTACTTCATGTCACCTTAAATGAATATTAAATTTTGTCATCTCTTTGCTATATTGGTCTAGAGGGGGAGGTCTTTTGTTGGCAAGATTATTTCCTCAACATATTACCAAAATGAATAAGAATACTTAATAATCTTCCTCACAGTCAATTTATCTATGAAAATAAATCACTCTCCTAGGTTTCTTCAGACTAATGCAGGACAATATGAATAAACCGTGAACTGAATGTTTAGATAAACAAAATTAAGTGCATAGGAAATAAAAACCACCCAAAGATTCGTATTCTGAAGGCTTCTTAAATCCTTGCAAATGTGAGGTCTCCAAATAAACCATCTTAATTCTTATCTTTCAAGGTATAGAAAATAACAAACATTTTCATTGATTTTAGAAAAGTTTATTGCTTTCAGTTTTCCCAAACACATGTAAAATATCAATTTTTACCTTCAGAAAAAAAAAATGAGTGCGGCAACTCGTAGACTCAATAAATGCCCTCAACTGTATATACTTTCTTACTATTATCAATCGACTTTTTGGACTACTATATTATTAATGAAGTTTATGTTCTTTGACTCTTTGTGATGGGTGTTTATAAGGACTGGCAATAAATATCAGATTTAAATAGTAACTGAGTTTTATTTTGCAATGCTTCAAATCAAATATTTAGCAACAAGAAACATTAATCTGCCTTTGGTGTAAAGACTTTTAGATGCAAAGTCTCCATGTCTAATAACCTCTAGGATTTAGAAACAATGTCATCTAAAAATCCATCAGAATTTGAGATTACAAAATATATCAATCTGTATGGAGACAAGAAGTTTCTGCAAAAAATACATTAGTAGAAATAAAGAACATTAGAAAATGATACGCAAAAGAAATAAAAAAAGAAACTAAATATTAAAAGTAGATATAGTTAAAATGGTCCCAATGGAAAATATTAAGTAATTAAAATAAGAAGAAAATACAGGCACGTGAATAACTACTTCAAAGCGTTTGATGAAAGAAGGAAAGAAAGAAAGAAAGAGAAAAGAGAAAAGAAAGATAGATGAGAGAGAAAGAGAGACAGGGAGAGAAAGGAAGAATGAGGTTAGGAAGGAGGGACAGGTAGGACGGGAAGAAAGACACGCATAAAGAAGTCAGGAGCTGACCCAGTGGCGCAGTGGTTAAGTGCGCACGTTCTCCTTCAGCGGCCCGGGGTTCGCCCGTTCGGATCCTGGGTGCAGACATGGCACCGCTTGGCAAGCCATGCTCTGGCAGGCGTCCCACATATAAAGTAGAGGAAGATGGGCATGGATGTTAGCTCAGGGCCAGTCTTCCTCAGCAAAAAGAGGAGGATTGGTGGCAGATGTTAGGTCAGGGCTGATCCTCCTCAAACAAAAAAAATTTAAAATATTGAAGAAGTCAAAAAATTTTAATTAGAACAGTACTTGTAGAAAAGTTGAATAAAACCTAGGAAGAAAAGTGATGTGTTTAAGGATAATAATAGACATTAATACTAATCTTCAAGAAGAGAAAATTAAATTTATTTAATATATGTTACCCAGGAAGTTAACTAAATATAATAATATAGCAAAAATTTTAAAGTTTTGAAGAAAAGTGAAAGTAAAATGCATTGTTATAAAGAAGTAAAAAGACTCATTAGGTAAAAGACATCATAGATTACATACAGTACATCCACAAGAAGTGGTGAAGAATAACAAAAATGCATATTAATAGCATTTATATTTTTAAATATAATTATAAGAAATACTGTGTGTAATGCACTGATTTTTAAATGAGAAAATGAAATCAGAGAGGTTTACTAATTTGTTTAGTCTTTCATCAAACATGCTGAAGGATCAGAAGCATTTCCCAAAATATCTTTAGTCTAGTATGGCATGCTTAGGCAATTTTTTTTCTTTCCTTTTTTTTTTGTCTCTGTATAGATTCTATTTTGAAGGGTATCAGAATTACAAAAACTCAGCCATTTGACATATGACCTGTTAAAATGTACCTATCACTATTGTTTTCCAGCCTGTGATTGTTATTATTCCCCATGTTTACAACACATTACTCAAGTCCTTCATTTTTAACATATATCACAGTTTCATTTTTTTATCTTTAGGAATTTAGGAAATATGTTTAAAGTTATATATGTTAAAAGATGTATGACGCTATATATGTTAAAAGATGACAAATTTTCTATTATTTCAACTCTAGTAACTAATGAAATTCTGGAACTCATAAGTAATTAAAAATAGGAAGAAAATGTTTTAAATAAGAAAACATGAGTAAAATATATGACTAATAGCAACTAAAATCGAACCTAACTCATTCTTCTGACAGGAAATTACCCTGTTCCATCACTATTGAATGGCTTTGAGTAATTCTTTCTTTATTCTAGTAACTTCCCATTTGAACTTACTCAGCATATGTTTTTATAACTGAAACACAGAATTCGGTAAATATTTCAATCGATATACCTGTGTTGCCATAGAGAAACTATTGTTTTGTCTCGAAAAGGCAAAGTTTCAGATGAGGCAAACATCAACACACATGCTTCACCTCAAGCGGTCTCACTCACTCCTTCACTGTTTCCCTGACCTTCTTTATCATGTTCAAAGTTCATACGAACGCTTAAAGTTCTTGGCATTTTATTATTCACATTTATTTGTCTACTCTGGCATAAATTAAACATTATTTTTCATATAATTGTTAATATAGTTTAATGATGGGGTGTGTTTCTTTTCATTCTTCTTTTTTAAAAAAAATTTTTGGCTCTTTTGGTGTACTTGTTCATTCAGATAAAGTTTATAATCATTTTATAAATTTCTAAAATATATCATTGGAATTTTTATTTGAATTATAATAATTTCATGGGTTATTTTAAAACATAATCTTCCATGTAAGAAGATAGTATGTAGAAGATGAGTTTTCCATGTTAGAAAGTAGTGTGTTTCTCCTTTTATTTCCAGATTATGTTTTTTAATTCTAAGTAAAATATTTTAGGTTTTCCTATGTAGGTATATTATTTTTGTTTCTGGCAATTACCTTTCTTTTTGTACTATTGTTCATGGTATCACCTTGCTTGGGCTACATGGGAACCATTGATAAACGTACATGTGATTGTGGCATGCACCCTAAATAAAATTCATTTATTATTTGTAATGCTTTCTAAAATGGTGTTCTTGGGTTTGTCAGGTAGGAGATCTTAAAATATATGAATAGGTTTATTGTGGTAAGAATGCATGATGTGAAATCAACCTTTTTAACAAATTTTTAAATGTACAATACAATATTGTTAACTACAGGTACAATGTTGTACAGAAAATATCCAGAATCTACTCATCTTGCATGACTGAAACTTTATTCACCTTGTCCAGTAGCTCCCCATTTCACTCTCTATATTATATATAATGTATAATGTATATTATAATGTATAAATTTCACACAATACCAGTATGATCACCAACTCTTCTTGTAAAAAGGTATGTTACCACCTGTCCAAATGATACTGATATATCAAAAATAGTAAATACATAAGAACAGCTTTGTTAGCCATCACATTTCCTACTTGGAATATACCATTCTAAAACAAGTTTGCGTGCAATTTTCTGCCTGAATTATTCTATGACTCCTTACCTTTGATGTGAAACTATGTAATTTCTGAGCTCTAATTTGATCATTTTGAGCTAATTTGAGTTCATGTTACAAGCAGGCTTGCATGCACATGTACATATATGCACACAGACACACACATATAAATGCTTGCAATAATGTTTTCCTGCATAGACTCCGCAAATATTCCTCTCCATGAGTATCTTCAAATTACAAAATTAAATCCATATGGTGTTAAATTTCCATCACAGGTTTTTGCCATTCAATTATTTACCACCCACAAACGGTGTTTCATTGAATATTCTCTTTTTGATCTCGCTAAAAAATTCTCATGTAAAAGTAAAATTCATAAAAGTGCAGTGACAAATGTCAGATGTCATAATTATATATGAATATTCGTTTATGTAGAGAATTCTCAATGATCTAAGTGTGATTTTTGAACATAAAAATCACAAAATTGCTTTATATACTTAGCATATGAGTTCACAATTTTAGAAAAGGTATAGTGAAGAGAAAATACAATCAAAGGAAACATGTTAACTTGCTTTGGAATCTTTCCTTCCAAAACATGGTCATCAACTTAGAAATACTAATTATATTGTAATTAATTAGTAGGAAAACTAAATATATTATAACTAATAAGTGTATTGAACATTAATCAAGACAATAAGAACATATGACTGTGTTTTAGCAAGTAGAAAACATTTAGAAAAATACAATGATGAAAATATTTGCCAATTTCTATTCAAAGGAAAAATATACCTTGACAATTGACTTCTCAAAAAAGAAAAAATAGGATACAAATTAGAAAAATGTGGATTGCTATTTTGGATATCTTGAAGAAAATATACATATCATATTCATCAAAATTATCCTTCAGAAATAAAGATCCCCCAAAAGAAACTTCCAGGTGCAGAAGTTTTAATTGCAGAATTCTACCAAACATGTAAAGGATTAACATTAAGTTTACACAAGATTTTCCCAAAAATAAAAGGAAAAGGAATACTGTACTTGGCATTTTCTGAGGCTATTATTACTCTAATACTAAAACTAAACAAGCCAGTACAAAAACAAAATAAAACTCTAGACCAAAATAATTCATGAACTTCCACACAAAATTCATTAACAAATATTAGCACATCAAATCCAGCAATGTATAAATATAATTTATATGCGACAACAAGTGGGATTTAGTCCAGGCATGCAAGGCTGGTTCTACATTAGAAAATTAATCAATGTAATCAACCACAGTAGCCTAAAGAAGACAAACTATATGATTATATCAATTGACTTAAAAACAGCATTTAACAAAATCCAGCAAACAAATGAAACTCTCAAAAAACTAAAAATAAAGGGGAACCTTATCAATTTGATATAGACCATCTACAAAAATGTTGCTAAGTGGTGAGAGATTTAATGCTTTCTCCTAAGATCTCCCTAACGTCCAGAACAAAACAAGGATATTTTCTCTTATACTACATGTTATTGGAAGTTCTAGTTACTAAGAATAAAACAAGAATAATAAATAAAAGACATGCATACTAAAATGAAGAATATGACTATATTTATTCACAAACAACATGATATTCGACATTGAAAATCCCAAGAAATCTACAAAAAAGTGTCTCCTAGCCTGATAAGTGAGTTCAACAATGATGCAAGATACAAGAACAACATGCAAAAATATCAGTACAATTTCTAAATGCTACTAATAATGAACACGTGGAAAGCAAAATTCAAAACGCAATATCATTTACACTTACTTGAAGGATAATGAAATGCTCTGATATAAAAAAGCAAACAAAAAATATGAATGGGAAATTTACCCTAAAAATTACAAAATATTATGAAAGAAATAAAAAAAAGACCTAAATAAATAAGGACACATCCTATTTTCACGATTTAGAAGGATCAACATAGTAAAGATGTAAATTTTCAAATTTATTTGTTTATTGCAATTTCTATCAAAATCCAAGAAAGATATTTTTCTAGACATAAACTTATACTAAAATTTGTATAGAAAGACTCAAAAATCAGAGTAGCTAAAACAATTTTGATTAAAAAAATGAAGACATAGACACTTAGACCAATAGAATAGAATAGAAAATTTAGAAGTAGGCCTGTAAAATTTTTCCCAACTAAGTTTGACAAAGGGGCGAAAGCAATTAAATGAAAAAATGATACTCAGACTTTACAACAAATGGTGCTGGGGCAACTCAATATTCATGAGAAAAAATCAGTCAATCAAGGCTTAAACGAAATAGTATGATACTTGCTGAAGATCACTTGACCATAAATGTGTGAAATTATTTTTGGGCTATCTGTTCTGTTTCATTGGTCTATATGTCTGTTTTTATGCCAGTATCATATTTTGATTACATAGCTTTGTAATACATTTTTAGGTTAGGAAGTGTGATGCTTCTAGCTTTGTTCTTCTTGTTCAAATTTCTTTCAATTCTTCCAATCCGTATACATAGGATGTCTTCTCATCTATCTGTGTCTATAATTTCCTTTATTATTGTTTTATAATTTTAAATATACAAGTCTTTCAATTCTTTGGTTATGTTTATTCCTAAGTATTTTATTCTACTTGTTGCTATTGTAAATGAGATTGTTTTCTTAATTTCCTTATCAGATACAGTCATGCATCACTTAACGATGGGGACATGTTCTGAGAAATGTGTCATTAGGCGATTTCATCATTGTGCGAACATCATGGAATGTAATTACACAAACCTAGATGGTACAGCTTACTACACACCTAAGCTATACGGTAATAAGCTTATGGGACCACTGTCATATACACAGTCCATCATTGACTGAAAAGTCGTTATGTGGTGTATGACAGTAGTGTGTTGTTACTATATAGAAACACAATCAATTTTTGTATATTGATTCTATATCCCCCAACTTTACTGAATTTGTTCATTAGTACTAATAGCTTTTTTGGTGAATCTTTAGGGTTTTCTACATATATTATCATGTCATCTGAAAACAGATAATTTTACTTCTTCCTTTGCAAGTTCGTTGACTTTTATTTCTATTTCTTATCTAATTGCTCTGACTGGGATTTCTAACACTATGTTAAACAGCAGTAGCAAGAGTGGGTACCAGATCATAGAGGAAAAGCTTTCAGTTCCCCATCTCAAGAAATAAATCCACATATTTACAGTCAGCTGATCTTTGACAAAGGTGTCAATAATATACAATGGGAAAGGATAATCTCTTCAACAAATAATGCTGGGGAAACTGGATATCCATATGCAGGAGAATGAAATTGGACCCTTGTCTCACACCATATACAAAAATCAACTCAAAGAATTAAAGACTTAAGCATAAATCATAAACCCACTGGAAGAAAACAGATGAAAAAAGCTTCCTGATGTTAGTTTTGGCAACAATATTTTGGATATGATGCCAAAAGAACAAACAACAAAAGAAAAAATAAACAAGTTGGATTGCATCACGCTAAAAGCCTTCTGCACAGCAAAAAACAATCAACAGAGCAAAATGGCAACCTACTAAATAGGAAAAAATATTTGCAAACCATATATCTTGCATGGGGTTAATTTCCAAAATATATAAGGAACTCATACAACTCAATGGTAAGAAAACACACTGATCAAAAAGCGGACAAAGGACCCTGAATTTCTCCAAAGAAGACATACAAATGGCCAACAGGTATATGAAAAATGCTCAACATTGCTAATCATATCAGGTAAATGCAAAACAAAACCACAATGAGATATCATCTCATACCTGTTAGGATAGCTATTATCAAAAAACCAAAAGATAACAAGTGTTGGCAACTTTGTAGAGAAACTGAAAGCCTTCTACACTATTGATAGGAATGGAAAGTGGTGTAGCTGCTATGGAAAACAGTATCAAGATTCTTCAAAAAATTAAAAGTAGAACTACTGTAGGATCCAGAGCTCTCACTTATGGGTACGTATCCAAAAGAATTGAAATTAGGATCTCAAAGAGATATCTGCACTCCCATGTTCACCGCACCATAATTCACAATAGACAAGATATGGAAAGCAAATAAATGTTCATCAACAGATGAGTGGATAAAGAAAACGTGGTTTATAAATAAAATGGAATATTACTCAGCCTTTAAAAAGAAGGAAAGTCTGCTGTTTGTGACAACATGAATGGACCTGGAAGACATTATGTTAAGTGAAATAAGTCAGTCACAAGACAAATAATTTTATTTGGTGGTTACCATGGGCTGAAGGGAGTAGGCTATGGAGAGCTGTTGTTTGATAGGCACACAGTTACAGTTACATAAGACAAGTAAGTTCCAGAGATCTGCTGCACAGAGTGCCTATAGTTAACAACAAGGTATTGTGGGAAAAAAAAAGTATTAAGAGCATAGATCTCATGTTAAGTGTTCTAACCAAAAAAAAAGAAAAGAAAAAAAATCAACAAAAGGGCACAAGAAAACTTTTGGTGGTGATGGATATGTTTATTACTTGGATTGTAGTAATGATAATATGAGTGTATATATATATATCTCCAAACTCATCAAATTGTAGGCA
Organism: Equus caballus; assembly: GCF_041296265.1. Lineage (NCBI taxonomy): Eukaryota > Metazoa > Chordata > Mammalia > Perissodactyla > Equidae > Equus > Equus caballus. The sequence continues at coordinate 70,682,742 of NC_091692.1, read as the reverse complement.
TTAATCATGTATATTTTTTGCATACCAATATACTTCAATAAAGCAAAAAAAAGACATGAACAGACATCTCATTGGACAGAATGTATAGATGACAGATAAGCACACAAAAGAACGTTCAACATCATTAGCCCTTAGGGACATGCAAAATAAAACCACAAGCTGTCACGACACACCAAACTCATTAAAAATTGAATAAAAGTTAAAAATCCAGTTTCTCAGTGACACTAGTCTCATTTCACTTACTCAATAGCCACATGTGGCTAGTGGCTACTATACTGCATAGCACAGACATAGGATATTTCCAACCTTTTAGTACACTTAGCATTATACCTCTCCCCTGACCATTCTCCCACATAAACCTCACTTACAAAATGAGCCTATGCCCTTAACCATTGACATCCAACAACAATATCCAGACCCCTTTAGCACCACTTATACTTGCACTAAGCCACACAAACTTACCTTCATAGGAACACAGAGATCACAGGCAGCAGAGGGAACCTGGTGAAACTCAGGAAGTCAAATTACTTCCCGTATCACAAGCTTTCCTCATCTGATCTTGAATAATATTTCCTGTACTTGGGTTTGGCTCAAAATTCCAACAGATTTTTATTGAGGAAGGAAACCCTCCAAGCACTTGCCCCTAGGAACCACAGTAGCTGCAATTCTCCAATGCCACAAACAAGCTTTCTAATAGTCTTCCTGGTACTAATCACCCTAGAATCAAGGGTTTTTGAGGTGATAGGAACAGCATACGTGTAGGACACCACACAACAATTAAAGGAAACACAGATAGCCATGTCCAAGGAATTATCCATGCACAGTTGTACATAAAATAACATGGAGACAAGGGATGGATTGTTATAGAAAAGGGCCAAAGATGGAACCTGTTTATTGGCCCCTGCATTGTTTATGTCTTCATGGCAGGCTAGGATCATTAGCTTAAAGGCCATTGACACAAAACTCAAATTCTTAAACATACAATTACTTGAAATATGGCCCAAATCAGCAAAGTTTTATCCACTTGGAGCCTGCCTGCTTTCCACATCATGTGAAACTCCATCCAACATCTGCCCCCCATGGGAAAAAATAACTCCAGAACCATAAAAGACCCCAAACTGCTTCTGTCCTTCAGAGCTCTAGGATTCAGATCCCCCACTTTGCTGCTAAGCAACATCATCTAGACATATAAGTCCACTCTCCAAATCCCCTCTCCCCTGGGAGTTCCCTTGTCATTTCCATTTCTGGGCTATGGGCCTGTGCTGCTGTCTCTGAAAGGTCTCTTGCTGTGAACAAATTCCCCAGGCAACTCTGTCCAAGTAGCCACCCAATTAAGCTTACTGTGCTACACTGCCCTCTCCTGGTCATTTCTCTTCCTTGATCAGCACCAAAATCTTCAAACTTAGCACATCCACTCTCAGCTTTCAGCCATCCCTTCACATGTTCATCACAGAAACAATCTCTATATTCTTGCACTTTTCTGGCCAGTCCACTACTTTTTCTTGTTTCTTTATAACTGCTAGCTTGGTGGAGAGGGACAAAATTTATTTTTTAATCAAAATATTAAATAATATTTAACCAAAATATTAACTAATCAAAAAGAAGGCCTACCAGTAAAAATGAATTTGCAAAATTTCAGAGGTTTGTGGAAGGCTTACATTTGTAGCGTCAAATGTTAGTTGTTTACCTGTCATAATAGGAAATCAGAAAAGTAGGGTATGGTTTATGTAAAAATACATTATTTTCAATGTAAAGCAGTCACTTCCTGTAGTTTACAAATTTTTTTTTTTTGTAAAATGTACAAAAGTGATTCCTAGAAATCTATACTCTCCTGAATAGTCTCGTTTTTCTCCAACAGTCATTGATTATTTAGCATTTTAAACAACGTGATTCTCAGTGGGCCTAGGGGCTGTCATATTCTTTTCTAAGACTACAGGGGTGTCAGAGTTTTGAGATAGCATTATTAGAATTAAAACCTTATATTAAGCATATCAGAAAATCACTGTTGTATAACAGCTTGAAAGCTCTGGGCATTAAGTAGACAGCATCATAGCTTGTCAGAATCATCAACCAACTGGGACTGTGATATGAGTTTAGAGCAGCACAGTTATCTTTCCGGTGGAAGGAATTAATATTTAAAACAGTAGTCTTCACCCTCTTTCATATTTCACTGAATTGAGTTAGTAGAATGTTTTACTCTGGGCAAAACCATTTACAAGCTTACTGTGAATTTAATCACTGTATTCCTTTCCCAAATGCTAGCCTTTATAAAATAGTTTCTGCTTAAATATTTCTTCAATTTAAGTATTTGTGACTAACGAACAATTAAAGTCTTCTATCTAAAAGTTTTTTAAATTAATTTAAGTGGTAACAAAGGAAGGTTTCCTATCTCTTCCAATTTTGTTATCTGTAGCCTCAATATCAGGTAATGGTATTAGGTAAAATTTCAAAACATTTAATAAACTGCACATGTCATCCCATAACTAAATCTAAAATGAATGGCAAATTATTTCTCAGTTTATATGAATAACTGTTGCTTTTATTTGGCAATCTGTTCTGTCCAAACATTCAAATGAAGGAAAATTTAAATATGACACTTTTCATTTGTTTTGATCACCACAATTACTTAAAAAATGTTCAAATGAGATAACTTGCTGGATAAAAATTGTGACATTTTACCTTCTTGAGTAGAAATGTGTACTTTAACATAGGGTGTATAATATTCAGTTTTATCACTCGTATCTATTTTTGACTCAGGTGATGCTGTCGGCGTTCCACCTATAGTGGGTAGGCCTTAAACAATTCTGGCATGCTGGACAACTTCCAGCTGCCATTATCTCTCTCTCTGCCTGAGGGCTTTCTCCAGGGAAAGCTACTGGATGCCATCAAAGTGGGAATTCACAACTAGGAGAAGCTCTCAAGTAAGTTTATACCAACTTCCTGTCTTCTTGGATGGAATAACAAACGTGTGTTCTATACTATTGCTCACGGTGCTAGCTGGCTTGATGATACAATTTTATCGGCTTCTTTTTGTTCCAATTTCAATTTCCCACTGCCTTACTAGTGTTTCTACACCTCCAAAATAAACTACCTGTATTTGAACTCTTATTTTAGGGTTGTTTAAAACATTCACCAGTTAGCCTTTTGATAGTGTTCTCTCCCAGAGGCTCAAGAAAAATAATCATGAGATCTACATAGCTCAGTCTCTCTATGTATCCCCAACAATTAATGTATTTTAAAACAAAAACCAAAAACTCTCCTTGTTTGTTTATAGCACTTTATTTCTCCATCTTCTCTAGGCTTTCAGCATTTTCTCAGCCTCATTATGAAATTCTGGACCAGGTCACCATCATCTTAAGCCTGAACAATAAAATAAATTTCCAACTGGTATCTGATTTTATGCTTGTTCTCTCCCCTAATCTATTCTTCACACAGGAACCAGAATGACTTTTTTTTTTTTTTTTTTTTTTTAACACAAGCTCAGTGCTATAAAGATACAATTTCAATTCATTCCTTTAGCCAACAGAGTCTGGCTTTGCACTAGCTTTCAAATATCATTTCCTAACACTCTTTCTTTTCTGTGGAAGCTTTTGCCACACAGAGTGGAATCAAGTATTATGAGACTCTTTTAGAGAATGTAGAACATACAAATATCAAAAACAAATTACATATGAAAGTGAAAAATTTAGAATGAGCAAAGAAATCATAACAAATCACATATTTTTGAAGACTTACAAATTCTAAGAACAACACAGAAAACAGAAAAATGACACAATATTATTATTAATTAACTGCTTGAGTTAATCTATAATCTTCTGCCCTGTGTTTGAGTGTTGGATGCTCTAATTGTATCTTCATAACACAATAATTTTATAATGTATTTTTCTAAAGAGAGACTATAAAGATAATTCAGTCTCACAGCATAATTGGTATTTGTTATTATGCATTACTTGATGCATAAGCTGTGAAAATTTACAAACAGACGTACACTGGTTTGTGCCTAACAAACACACAGATTCTGATCATTTTAATTTCAGCTTATGCCAATCAAACCAGAAAAATAAATAAATTCTGTGTTTATAATTTTATGTACTGCAGTATCAACTGCCGATGGGTGAGAAATTTCATTTTAACTAGGCACCAGTGAGAACTAAATCTTCACTTATAATCTTACAATTTGTAAATTTTCTGCCAACTGCCTCCTGCCTGTGTTCATTTCAAATTTTGTTTCTCTTCCACTGCACTCATCCTCCCAGCATTAGGTACCAAACCCCACATTCTTTTGAAGGTTGTAGGTATATCCACAAAATGGATGAGGGAAGTGTTCCTAGAAGCCATTCTGATGTAAAATAGTTAGCAATAATTTAATAGTATGCTGAAGAGACTGTGATATATATATTTATGTGTGTGTGTGTGTGCTATGTATATACATCTATATATATATCATATATATATATATAAAATATTAGTAATCCAAACTGAATGTATCACCAACTGAACATCCATTCACTGGATCCCAAAACTATTTGCTGTAGTTTGAATATTAATCTTAGTGCTTCCTCTCCTTCCTTATAAGTGACTTCTCTCCTAGGTAATCAAAGGCATCCACACTGATGGGAGAAAAAGAAGACGTTTTATATGGAAATTGAAGGCACAAGTGTTTATTAATGTGCAGTCGTTTGACACACAACTAAGGCATTTGGGAATGAAAAGGGAAGGTCTGAGGGAATTGTTATAAGAAGTTAGAAATCTAACAAATGAAACGGAGAGAGAGAGGGAGGGAGAGAGAGAGAAAGAGAGAGAGAGAAAAACTAACTAAAGTCTGCAGAAAGTTTGTCTCCATCGAAGGAAACAGGAATTAATGAATATTTGCTCCTTAATTTTGGGTGTGGGCCTTAGGGACACAGTTTTGCGCACACAACCTGTGATGCATCCAACTGAACGACATTCCCCTTGGGCCAAAACTTTGTTAAGTGCCATTCCAACTATCCTGTGTGTAAATCCTTTGATAGAGGGGGCAAGCAGCCTTTACAAAGAGTGTGTCATTGATGGTGTAGTAGGTTAAAGCCAAATTCATTGACTTGTTCAAGGATGGAAACTGCAGTCACATAATTTGCTACTGTTTCATTCTATGTCACTACTATCTACTATGTGCAATTACCTTGAGGTAAAAAGATAATGGATGACAATCAATAGGTATCTGCAGAATGAAGGAATGGATGATACTTATGTCCTTCATAGTCCTGTACATTTGTTAAGAGGTAATTAAAACATAGGCTTTAAAATATAGTCAGCATAAATTTGAATCATTCCTATGCTGCTTACTAATCTCTCTTATCCTCAGTTGAAATGAGTAGAAAAGAAATAATAAGAGAGAGACTTATCTAAAATGGTTAATCACAGTAAATGTAAATGGTATAACTCTGTAATTAAAATATAGACATTGTCAGATTTGATTAAACAGCAAGATCAAAAAAGAGCCCAAATTAAACATAAAGTCATAAATAGGTTAGAATTAAACTTAGAAACTGAGTTAGGGATTTCAGTACTCCTTTATTAATAATTGATAGATCAGTAAGCAAAAAATAAATAAATAAATAAGGATATAGAAGAATTAAGTAATATTATCAATCAACTTGATCTAATTGGCATGTATAGAACACTCTACCTAACAACAAAAGAATATGTATTTTTTCCAAGTGTACCAAGATTTACCAAAATAGACCATATTCTCAGCCATAAAATAAGCCTGAATAAATTTAAAAGATATTTTAAGTCATACAAACTATGTTCTCTGACTACAATGAAGTTTTATTAAAAGTCATAAGAGAAAGATCTCTGGAAAATTCCCAAGCAATGTGAAATTAACAACTTTTAAATAATGCATGGACCAAAGAAGATATTAAAAAAGAAATTAAAAAATAATTTTAATTGAATGAAATTAAACATGACATAAAAAAATTAGAAGGCATTTTGAATTGAATGAAAATGAAACCATGAATATAAAAAAACTGGAATTCCACTAAAGAACGATGCAACGGGAAATTTATATCAGTAAATGCCAATACTAGAGTAGAAAAATAGTTTCATATCAATGAATTCAACTTATAACATAATAAAAGAAGAAGAGTAAATGTAATGCAATGTAAATAGAAGAATGTAAATGATAAAGATCATAAATCAATGAAACAGAAACAGAAAGATACTAGAGAAATCAATTATAACAAAAGCTGATTCTTTCAAAAAATCAATAAAATTAAAAACCCATGGCCAGGTTGGGGAGGAAAAACGTCAGAAGGCAAAAATTACCAATAGAAGGGGGGCTGGCCCCGTGGCCGAGTGGTTAGGTTCGCGTGCTCCGCTGCAGGCGGCCCAGTGTTTCGTTGGTTTGAATCCTGGGCGCAGACATGGCACTGCTCATCAAACCACGCTGAGGCAGCGTCCCACATGCCACAACTAGAAGGACCCACAACGAAGCATATACAACTATGTACTGGGGGGCTTTGGGGAGAAAAAGGAAAAATAAAATCTTTAAAAAAAAAAAAATACCAATAGAAGGAATGAAAGAGGTGACATCACTACAGATTCTATAGTTGTTAAAAGGATAATATCTTAGTTCAGATTGCTACAACAAAATATAATGGACTGGATGGCCTATAAACAACAGATTTATTTCTACTGGTTCTAGAGGCTGGGAAGTCCAAGATCAAAGTGCTGGCAGATTCGATGTCTGGTGAGGAACTACTTGGTTCATAGATGACCATCTTTTCTCTGTGTCCTCACATGGCAGAAGGGGCAAGGGAGCTTTCTGGGATCTGTTTTATAAGGGCACTAATCCCATTCATGAGGTATCTGGCCTCATGACCTAATCACTTCCTAAAGATCCTACCTCCACATACCGCCACATTGGGGATTAGGTTTCAACACATGGATTTTTGGGGGACATAAATATTCAACCTATAGGAGATAAAAAGGAAATATTATGAACAACCATATGTCAATAATCCTGCAACATGTGAAATAGACAAATTCCCAGACAAAATTACCCATCATTAAAGAAGAAATAGATAATCTGAGTAACCTCATATCTATTAAAAAAATTAAATTTTTACTTATAAACTTTCCTACAAAGAAAATTCTAGGCCTACATAGCTTCACTGGTGAATTCTACCAGACATCAAACAATCCAGCAGAAAGTTATTCCAAAAATTGAAAAGCAAGGAATACACTCCAACTTAATCTATGAAGTCAGTATTACCTTAACACCAAAATCAAACTAAGACTGTATAAGAAAACTAGAAATTATTATCCCCCACGAACATAAATATAAAAATTTTAAAGAAAAATTTTTACAAATCCATTCCAGCTATTAAAAATGGATAATGCACCATGACCAAGTGGGATTTATCCAACTGTAAGGTTGGTTTAACATTTTTTAAAAAATCAACCAATGTAATCTACGATAATAGCAAACATTAAGAGAAAAAGGGTAATGATACTCTCAAGTGATGAAACCACAATAAAAAATTTGATCAATTTCCACATCTATTCTTGATAAAACCTGCAACATTCTAGGTATAGAAGGTAATTTTCTCAGCCTGAAGAAGGGCCTTTATGAAAAATCTGTAGCTAATATCATTCCAAATAGCAAAAGAATGATTATATTTACTTTACTCTAAGATCAAGAACAAGACAAGGATATACATTCTCACTGCTTGTATTTAACATTGTACTAGAAGTTCTTGTTGGTGAAATATGGCAAGCAAATGAAAAACAAAAAGACATCCAGATTGGAAAGGAATCAAAAATCTTTCCTTATTCACAGATAACATGATTAACTATATCAGTGGTTTTCCACCAGGGGTGATGTGGCCCTCCAGGAGACATTTGGCAATACCCAGAGACATTTTTAATTATCACAACTAGTGGGGTACTACTGGCATCTAGTGTGTAGAGGCCAAGGATGCTATTAAACATGGTACAATGCAGGACAGCCTCACACAACAAATAACTATACAGCTCAAAATGCCAATAGTGCTGCTGTTGAGGAACTCTGTTCTTACAAAATATAATGGGATCTACGAAAAAGCTATTAAAATTTTTAAGTGAGTTCAGGAAGGTTTGTAGGATACTTTATCATATACATTCACCAATATAAGAACAATGAATGTTTGAAATTGAAATTTTAAATTGTCATTTACTAGAGCATCAAAAATATGAATTACTTAGGGATAACTATGAAGTTGAATACTGTATAATTAAAAACTACAAATATTACTGAGAGTAATTAAAAATACATAAATAAATGAAGATACATCCCTTGCTTATTTGTTAGAAGACTCTGTTTGTGTGTATGTAACAAAAAAAAAAAAACAGTCTTCCAACAAGTGAGCAGGGTATATATCTTCGTTCATTTATCTCGGTGGAATAGAATAGAGAGCCCAGAGATGGATCCACACATATATGGGCAACTGATATATGAAAGGATCAAAGGAAATGCATGCAGTCTCCACTCCACCAAGGATACTCTTCAGCAAATGGGGATAAAATAATTGAATATCTGCATGAAAAAAAGCTTGATTCATACCCCTAACCATATGCCAAAATTAATTTAAAATTGATAACATATATAAATATAGATTCTAAAACTAATGTATATAAAACAAAGGAGAAAAATCTTTGTAATCTTGAGTTTGTAAATAATCTTTTAGATATTAACTCTCAAATTATGATCCATATAAACATGATCATTTGGACTTCTTCAAAATTAAAACCTTTCTGAAATGCACCATTAAAAAATTGAAATGAATAGACACAGACTTGCAGAAAATATTTTCAAAATAAATTTTTAATTAAGGGCTTTTATCCAGAATATATTAGTTTTCTATTGTTGCCTAACAAATTACCACAAATTTCTCACTTTCAAACAATTCCCATTCATCAGCTCACAGTTCTGTAGGTCAGAAGTTTAGGGGAACTGAGATGAGTTTGCTGCCCAAACAATTATAAGGCTCAAATCATGGTGATGCCTGGGCTGGGGTTTTTTTTATGTAGAGGTTCTGGGAGAAAGAATTCACTTCCAGGCTCAGGATTCACATCAGGGCAAATTCGCCAAATTTACTTCCTTGTAACTGTAAGACTGAGGTGCCAGTTTCCTTGCTGACTTTCAGACAGGGGCCTCTCTCACCTCCTTAAGGTCATCCACATTCCTTCTCACGCAGTTCTTTCCATTTATAAATCAACAGTCCTTCTCATGCCTCAAATCTCTCTGATGTCTTGTGCCACCAGCTGGAGAATTTTTCTGCTTTTAAGAGTGACTGTGTTTAGTTGAGACCCACTTGGACAATTCACAATCATCTCGTTATTTCAAGATTGATTGCCTGCCTACCACACAATACAGAAAGAACTCTCAAAACAGATTAATAAGTAAATAAAAACAATTTTTAAAAATGGATTAAAAAGTTTTGAACGTTTTACCACAAAAGATATATGGATGGTAAATACATCATAATGTATTCAACATCACTAGTCACTAGGGCACTGCAAATAAAACTATAATGAGATTACTGTACACCTATTAGAATGGCTAAAATTACAAAGCCTGACCATATCAAACCTAGGCAAGGATATGAGGCATTTTTCCCATTCACTTTTTTTGGGGATGTAAAATGGTACCAACATTTAAGAAATCTGATAGTTTCTTAAAAAGTTCAACACACACCTTCTATATGACATAGCCATTCTCTTCCTACGTATTTATTCAAGAGAAATAATGACATATGTTCCTACAAAAACTTGTACATGATGTTTATAATTGCCTTATTGTAGTATCTAAAAACTGGAAACTAACCAAATGTCTGTCAATTCGTGAATAAAGAAATTATAGTATATCTGTAACATGGAATACTATTTAGCAATATTATTCAGGGACTATTGTGGGATCATTTGCACTCACAACAAATTTATGAATCTCAAAATAATTATGCTGAGTGTGAGAAGCCAGATCACTGCCACCAACAGCAACAACATCAAAGAGTACACAATGTATTATTCAGCTTTTATAAAATCCTAGAAAATCGAAAGTAATGTGTAATGGCAGCAGATCTATGGTTTACTGGGGACAGTTTCATGTCGGGTAGGTGGGATTACAAATGGACATGTGAAAATTGATGAGATTATGGATATGTTCAATATATTGATTGTGGTTTCATAACCCATCAGTTTGTATATGTTAAATACGAACAGCCTGTTGTATGCAAATTATACTTCAATATACTTCTCAAAATCTAAATAAAATGCATATTATATATTTCAACTTATTACAATTTATCTTCATATATTTTTCACACCGCTTTATACTTTTAAGATCTTTACAACCATACATGCCCATTTCCCCTCTTCCTTCCTCTGTGCTATTATTATTGTACATTTTATCCCCCATTTGCTGTAAACCACAAAATACATTGTTTAATTTAAATTTTCAATTGTCTTTTAATATTCTTGAAAAATATTTATATTTTCCTACATGTTTATAATTTCTTGTGTGCTTTCTTTTATTTTGAATCTCCATATTTCTATTACTACGATTTGCTAGAATTCTTAACTATAAACCTCAATTCTCTGTAAGGAATGAGATGCACAAGGTGATTTTTTTTTTAAGATTTAGGGTATCAAAAGAATACAAGACTGGAGGGGAGTGCAATAATTTGGAATATTCATTTTAGGTAATATGTTAATATGATTTAAATACATTACTCTACAGTCATTTGGACAAGAATGAAATATTTTGCTATAGGATATGCTTAAAAGCTTGTGCAAATGATGTAATTTCTTCACTTTTAGAAGCCTGGCCTCTTTAAAAGGCATTTAAGGCATACAAACGTGTATCTAGCATTTCTGTTTTCCATTGTGCTTTCAATTAGCAAAATATTCTAAGCTGTTCTTGGTAAATGTTTGGGGGGATTTTAACAGTGCTAGATGAATTAGTAATTACTAAGAATGCTTTTATGAATCTTGAATGTATAATTTTTGTAGTATAAATATCATTAGTAATAAAAATATTAACAATTTACTAAACATGCTATGCATTTCTAATAAGCAATATATTATTTTTAATGTTATTAGATAAGTATAAAACACCAAAGTAAAGATGAAATTCGTATGCAAAAAAGTTCTAAATAGTTTTGTTTATAATTACATTAACCTCTTTCCGCTCATGTTGGAGATAATTTCTGGGAATGGCCAGCTATTTAGAAAGAGAATGGGAGCTATTAAACGTCTTGATATCTTTCACTTTTTCAAGAATGGATGGATATCTTTCAAAATAAGTGGCAAAAAGGATGAAATTACTAATAATTACATAACAATAAGCAGTAAAATAGTATTATTAACAACAGTTAATTTTTCAGCACTTACTATGCTCAACACTGTTCCAAGAACTTCATAGGACTTCAATTTGATTCTACAATGTTCCTTTGAGGAAGACACTGTTAACAACTCTATTAAATGGATGAGGAAAGTGAGTTGCAGAGAAGTAACAGCTCTCTGATTCCAAGGTAGAAAGGGTGAGAAAGGAGCCATGGTTTGAACATAGGCAAATGGGACCTAAAGCTCACATTCTTAATTATTTTGCTTAATTGCATCTACGAGACATAAGAACAGCAAATAAAATAAATTTACTTTGTTTAAAGTCCAACCTTTGCTGGTTTGCTTTCATAATGTTAATACTTTAATGAGAAGATTTTTAACCTGAAAGCAGTGCCAAGTTCCTGGATGATAGTAACATGCTGCTCAAACTGTTACAGCTGTGCTCAGGCAATTCGTCCCTCAAGCATCACAGTGATTGTCACAATTTCATAGAATTATCTGCCTTGGAAATGAAAAGAGCTGAAAAAACATCCATCAAATGTCTGTTTTTTCTACGAGCTTAGGACCTTCTGACAATAGTTGTACATTTCAAGCCTATAGCTCAAAATCCCATGATACTGAAGAAGAATCTGAAAATTGACATCATGCATTTCCCCCTACAGCAGCATCCTTATAATAGATGACTTCATCTATTTCAAAATGTGCTCCAATGTAAATATCCTCCTCAAATGTCTTCAGATTTAGACGGATTCTTAAATTTGGGACTGAAATAAGGTTCTTTCCTTGTGGCTTCTGTGAGCGACGGTTTTGGAAACCAAGGTAAAAGAAAAACTAAAGTTTCCTTGACCTCCCTCTGTCCCAATGACTGGAAACACCTCCTCGCAACAAATTTACATCATAGTTATAAAATATTCACTGTGAAAACTTCCATGAACTGATATGGAAGATAGTTTTAAGGAGTGGGAAATTTCTGTAACTTACATATCTGAGGCATGTATATATCCACGAAGACATCAGAGTATAAAGTAAAATACAATAGAAATCAGCTACAAAGTTGAATAAATTCTAGTCTTTACAAGAAACACATGCTATTTTCAAATATACACAAAAAAGATATCCAGTTAAAAAATATGAAATGGATTTTTTTAAAGCATGCATTTAGAAGAAATAAGAAAAAATATAATAATATAGTCATACCAAATATTGCATTGGACATACACTTATTTTTCTTCTTAAGTAGACTTTATTTTTTAGAGCAGTTTTCTGTTCATAGAAAAATTGAGAAACAGGAGATTTCCCGTACACCTCCTGTCCCTACACAGGCATAGCCTCGTCTACTATCAACATCCCTCACTGGAGTGGTGCATTTGTTACAATTCATGAACCTACACTGACACGTCTACATTAGGGCTCACTCTGGGTATTGTGTGTTCTATGGGTTTTGATAAATGTATAATGATATTCATCTACTACTAGAGTATCATACAAAGAAATTCCATTGCCCTAAAAATTATCTGTGCTTTCTTCTTGTTCACTCATTCTTTGACTATTCATTCTTCTACATCCCCCAACCCCTGGCATCCAATGATATTTTCACTCTCTATATAGTTTGTCTTTTCTAGAATGTCATATAACTGGAATCATACAGTATTATGGCCTTTTGTATTTGTTTCTCTCCCTTGGTAATATGCATTTAAGTTTCCTCCATGTCACTTCACATTTTGATAGCTCATTTCTTTTTAGTACTGAATACTATTCCATTGTTTGGACGTACCACAGTTTATTTATCCATTCACCTACTGAAAGACTTCTTGGTTGCTTCCAAATTTTAGCCATTATGAATAAAGTTGTTATAAATATCCATTTACAGTTTTTTGTGTGGGTGTAAGTTTCCAACTCATTTGGTCAAATACCAAGGAACACAATTGCAGGATTGTATGGAGGAGTATGCTCAGTTTTGTAAGGAGCTATCAAACTGTCTTCTAAAGTAGTTGTATCATTTTGCATTCCCACCAGCAATGAAAGAGTTCCTGTTGCTCCACACCTGCACCATCATTTGCTGTTGTCAGTGTTCTGGATTTGGTCCATTTTAATAGGTGTGCAGTGGTATCTCATTGCTATTTTAATTTACATTTCCCTAATGACATATGATGTGGAGCATCTTTTCATGTGCTTATTTACCATCTGTATTTCTTATCTGGTGAGGTGTCTGTTCCCATCCTTGACCAGATTTTTCCCTGGCTTTATTGAGATATAATTGACATATAATTTTGTGGTAAGTTTAAGTTGTACAATGTGATGATTCGAGTCACGTATATATTACGCAATGTTTAACACAATGAGGTTAGTTAATATACCCTCTACCTCACATAATCACCATTTTGTTGCTGTTGTTATACTGGGTACATTAAATCTCTACTCCCATAGAAACTTTCAAGTATATAATACAGTGTTGTTAACTATCGTCACCATGCTATACATTAGATCCCCAGAACTTATTCATCTTATAGCTAAAAATTTGTACCCTTTGATCAACAGCTCCTCATTTCCCCTACCTTTCTGCCCCTGACAACCACCATTCTACTCTCTGTTTCTATGAGTTTGATGTTTTTAGATTCTACATATAAGTTTGATCATACAATTCTTGTCTTTCTCTGTCTGACTTATTTCACTTAGCATAATGCCCTCAAGGTCTGTCCATGTTCTTGCAAATGGCAGGATTTACTTCTTTATTTAGTGGCTGAATTATATATATATATATATCTTACAGTTTCTTTATCTGTTCATCCATTGATGTACACATTTGCTGGATCATATTTAGTATTTCTATTTATAATTTTTTGAGGAAACTCCATACTGTTTTCCAGAATGGCTGCACCAATCTATCTTGCTGCCAACAGTATACCAGGGTTCCCTTTTCTCCACATCCCTGCCCACATTTGTTATCTCTTGTCTTTTCGACAATAGCCATTCTAAAATGTTTGAGAAGATATCTTATTTACTACAGATTTGATTGAATTTCCCTAATAATTAGTGTTGTTGAGCCCCTTTTCATGCACTTGTTGGTCATTTGTTTGTCCTCTTTGGAAAACTGTCTATTCAGGTCCTCTGCCCATTTTTTAATCAGATTTTATTTTGCTATTGAGTTGCATGAGTTCCTTATATATTTTGGACATTAATCTCTTATCAGATATATGGTTTGCAAATATTTTCTCCTGTTCTGTATGTTACCTTTTCATTTTGTTGATTGTTTCTTTTGCTGTGTAGATGCCTTTTAGTCTGTTGTAGTTGTACTTGTTGATTTTTTTTCTGGTAGCTTTTTTTTTTTTTTTTAAAGATTTTATTTTTTCCTTTTTCTCCCCAAAGCCCCCTGGTACATAGTTGTGTATTCTTCGTTGTGGGTTCTTCTAGTTGTGGCATGTGGGACGCTGCCTCAGCGTGGTCTGATGAGCAGTGCCATGTCCGCGCCCAGGATTCGAACTAACGAAACACTGGGCTGCCTGCAGCGGAGCGCGCGAACTTAACCACTCGGCCGCGGGGCCAGCCCCTCTGGTAGCTTTTTATTGTTTATTTTCTAGCATTTTTGAACAACTTGCATACGTCTAATTTTTATGTGTTTAGAACTTCATAAAAGTTATCATACTTAATGTGATAGAATTTTACTAAAAGACATGAGACTCTCATGATTGGCAAAGTAGAAAATTGCACTCTATTTATATGAATTTCCTAGGTAATTGTAGTTGGAAAGATCATTACTTAGAGTAGATTTCATCTAAGCCTTTCCAGTTCATTCTACTTCACTTCCTTTAGGAAGTGACGGTGCTACAAGAATATATCCCATGATTTTTAATATATAATTCTCAAGCAACTGCCTTACCCTGGAGATATAAGGTTATTTAATCTCAAGCTACTCATATATTCATTGATGTGGAAATAGAATTTACTTTCATTTTTAACTTTAATTTTGGAATTTGAACTGAAAGCAACTTGTGAATTAAAGTAATACTTTGTAGTATGCATCAAAATTATTAAAACTTTACAACAGATTAACCAAGTAACTCTACCTCTAGAAATAAATTTAGAAAATGAGTTATGTGGTTAAGGATTTCTGTTCATAGATGTTCCTTGTGGTGCTATTTATATTGATGAACCAAGGGAAATATATACAAAGCAAAAATTTAAGGAGGCTACATAAATAAATTATGCAAAAGATATGTATTATGCATCCTTTTTCTACTAAATCACATGTCCAGAAAAAATATTTATAATATATGCTGTAAATTAAAGTGCAGGTTAAGAATATATGCATTATGAATCCAAATTTGTTAAAAAGAGAGAAAGGAGAAAGAGAGAGAGAGAAAGTTGTGGAGGATAGAGAAAACTAAAATTTATCCTAATCGTTTTGTTCTTTTTATTTTGTTTTGTTCTTTTGTTCTGCTATTGCAAATGGAATTGTTTCCTTAACTTCAGTTTTTGATTGTTCATTGCTAGTGTTATAGAAATAACTGACTTTTGTATATCATTGTGGGTTTTTAAAAAATATTTTTCATATTGATTAGTAATACAAATCTCATATTCATTCAAAGACCAGTTGAAGGACAATCTCCACTTTGATACGTTCTCTGACAACTCATCCTTACTTATACTTCCCTCCAATAAATGCTCAAGGATATCAATCATTCCCATCGCAGTGTATTTCCTGACTCTATAATGTAATCTACATTCTGTCTTTGGTTCACATTTGTATTTTAACCTCACTGACACTTCCAACTCTCGGCTGGAGAACAGGCCCCATGAATAGCACAGTCCTCGGTGGTGGCGCTCTAACGAGTGCGGCAGCAAGGGACTATGTGGAGCACTTTGGTTAGATCACCTGTCACCTTTCCTCTTTATTCTGGTTGACCAACCGGTGGAGTCTCCTCCCACAATCATATGCTACTATCCCCTATACATTTTCCATGATCATTTTTCCTTATGCTTCTATGCAACAGAAGAGAAGAAGAAAATCTTTACCTGAAATCTGCTTAAATGAAAATGCTTCATTTGCAGCCACAGCAGCAAGTAATCCCAGGGAACAGGGCAATGAGTTACAGCTTGCTTTTTTATTTTCCTATTTTCTATAGCTTCTTAATTATATTATTCTTGTTTATACTCTGTTATCACATTCACAAAACATTCCTAAATAAAGACGAGAAAACATGAGAGGCTATGCTAGTTACTTTACAGTGCCATAAATGTTTTGGTGGTTTAATATGAGAAATTCCAATTTGTAAAAGAAAGCATATTGTATATATATATATGTATACATTTTCCCCTTGGTTACTTAAAAATAAGGTAGAGACTACGCTACCTTTACGTTTACTACTCAATTTTATGTATTCTAATTCTCTTAGAATAAATTCAATTTCAGAACTTTACTTTTTATTTCTGTATTCAGAACGGGGAGTTTCCTTTCAAACCACAGCATCAATGTGAGAACAACTTTCAAATATATTGCAATGACTAGGTGGTTCTTCGATGGTTATTTTTAACATTCTTTTTGTTCTCATTCTCATTATGCTTTCTTTGTGTAGTCAAAGAAATATCCAAACTTATAACAGCAATTTAGAAGAACGAATTTATACAACTTTGACCTCTATTTAATAAATGAATATTTCTGTCATTGCAATAAAATTTCATCAGACATTGTAATAAAAAGTATGACAAATTTTAATGAGTAGAGGGGGAAAAACATTCTCTTCTGCAAAGTTCTGATAAGAATTTGTTTCTATAAGAGATTTTACCCTTTTGTAATTGGAAAATTCTAGTCCTCACACATTGAAGACCAAATGTAATAATATATTACTTGCATTATATTTTTCTTGGAAAACTAGGAAATTTGACATTACTTTTGTGTATCATTGGCTTTTTATACATAAGTTTTTCTTGAACTATTGAAATTTAAATTATTTTAATAAATGTTATGTTATTTATTTTAGATTAAGGTCATCAACACAATGATATATGTTTTAACTATTTTGATGTATATATGTTCTAATATCTACAATAATATAATCCAAAATTATAAATGTCTCTAACAGTTGTCTTTTTAGAAACATTAATAATTTGATTTCCCCAAAGAAGACAATTTACATTATATCACTTTTAGACTATAGTGAATTAACTAACAAAATTGTATTAATAATTGCATATATGTATTTGTTTATTTTTATCCATGGTATAAGTTTGAGATATTTTTGGCCAGACTCTCAGACAGAAGCTTAACAAGCCCTCGGAAGATAAGACACATGTAACCTACTCTCAGTAGTCCCAAGTTTTCTTCTTTTTTGTGAGGGGGGAGGGGTTTTTTTTTCACTTATTTAAAACATCTCTTTTTGCCTATGGATGTTATCCACATCATTAAGATTCAATACCAAATTCAAAAACTGAAACAAAGATTCATATGTAATCCTTAAAATGGTAAATAGTGATAAAGTTCTGAGTGTGAGGAGATAAGAACAAAAATGTTTGCACAGATGCTTATAAATTTGTTAAGTAGAGGTTAAAAGACACGCTTTTTGAGGCGCTCACTGTCAGCCTTCATTGTTCTTTTCGGCAATTTTTAAATACTAATTAATGACAATATTTATTTATTTTAAATTTAAAACTCTGGTTTTGTAGCTTGACTTGCGCAAAAGAGAATCTGGCAACACGGAGCCTGTATACTTGCATAGTAACAATCAGAGAAAGCTGAGAGTCATTGTTCCTTCCTCCACTCCAGTACCAGCTAGGCCCTGTCATCTCCCTACCGTGGGGTTCTGGGTGAGTCACCATTTATCATTTTGTTAGCACTGTTGTTTTCTTCTAGAGGTAATTAATTAAAAAAAATAAAATATATTTATTTAAATAAAATAATACCTGATAGAAAAAAGTTGAATACTTAATTAAAATGGGTTTATTGCATATCAAGCCATTTCAAATATAAGGCAACGTTTCCACCCACAAAGAGAAAATCTTGCACATTTATTTTTGGTTGTTTATATCTTTCTTTGGAATTCTTGGCTATATTAGCTCTTATGAGTGTTAAGGAAATAGAAAAACTTCTACAATAATGCATAAATCATTGATTTCCTAGAAAGTACACATTTAGATGTATATCATATACAAACTGACATAATGTTATAACAGTACTGTTTTCATTTCATAAAGCCAGTGTATTCAAGCTTTTCACATGCATCTTCAAAATTTCTTCTTCATTATCATTAAAGCCAACTTGTCAGAATTTGTCATTTTATCTTCACATTTGTTTAAGTTGTTTGATGTATAATAAAATTTAACTATCAAAATATAGCTGGAACTGTAACCCTTTGCCAAATACTTATTTGCAATTCATGATCTCTGCAAAGTACCCAACTGCTTATTGCACTGTAAAGTGTTCTTTATATGATGGAAGAATTTGGCAGCAGTAGCAAAATATTTGAATTTATTTAAGATCACCATAATATCAGAAAAAGCAATAAGGACAGCAAAACCAAAGTCCTAGGACAAAAAAAAAAAAAGAAGAATATAGGTAACAAGACATCCCAACAAAATCCAAGAGAGGGCATGTGGGAAAAGTCACTGATACAAGGCCTCCATCAGCAACGGGAGAAATCAGAGAAAAGTAATGAAGTGACTGAGAAAGAACAGGAAAACTCACAAAACGACTAGATACTTCCTAGGAATTGCAGCAGGCACATATGCAAACAAGCTAACACTGGGAAGAGCTGTTGGACAGTCAAGGGAGGATCTAGAGGGACTAGAACCATATAAGCAGCAGGGCTCGTGGAAAATAACAAGAGAAAGCCCATGCTAAGGGAAAACTCTGGCAGTAGAAACTAAAATGAATAAAGCAAGTACAACAGGGAGAAAGAAAAAATCAAAATAAAAATGGGGAAGTATTCCAGGAGATCTCAGAAAATATGAGGCTATTTCTTTAAAATGTACTTCGATACCGTAAATTCTCTTAATAGTTCAGAAAGAAAATATTTTTACCTGAAGTTATCAAAATAAGATAATTATTGTCAAATCACATACAATGTTACAAGGAAAAAAGAGTAAGCAGAGAATTAATGAAAAAAATATAATGAGCACATGTTGGAAAGACATGTTCCTTAAAAATATAAATTACATCTTCTAATGTTAAAAAGTGAAAGACTATAAATAAAGGCAAGATTAGAAGAAATGAAAAAATATAAATAAGGACCAAAAAACTCAGTAGTGAGGTAACAGAACTTAGACAAAGAATGAGATGCAAAAGAAAAGATTATTTCAGAAACAATAACTAAAAATAGGAGGAGTATGAAATGGAACAAACAAAACAAATAATTCCTCAAAATAAAAATAAAATGAAAGAGGAAATAATAAAAAGAATCAAAACAATCAACAGAATTAAAAGCTACCCAAAATTATCAAAGAGCATTACATAAATAATAGGTACCTCTAAAAAGAAAAGCTTAACAATGGAACAGAAAAAAAATCGTAATTCAAGATAATTTTGATTAAATAAAGTACAACTTAAAATTATATATTAAAAAACAGTAGCTGGTTCTCAGGAAAGACTACACAGAATAACCAACACTAAGAAATTCTATTAAAACTTAACTAAATTTTAAAGAAATGAGATGCTACCATGTACCTATTAGAAGCGCTAAAACCAATACAACAGACAAGAACAAATGCTGACAAGGAGGTGGGTCAGTTGGAATTTTTACACATTGTTGGTAAGAACGAAAAATGCTACTTCCCAGTGTGGAAAAGAGTTTGTCAGTCTCTCATGATTTTAAAATCATATGTAGTATATGACCAAGAATCTCATTCATAGATATTTATAAAGGATGAGTAAGAACTGATTTATCCTTTATAAAGGATTAATGAAAGCTTATAAAGTCACATAAAAGTCTATAACGAAAGTTACTAACGTCTTTATTTGCAGTTTCCCCAACTTTGAACTCATCTAGATGTCCATCAACTGATGAACTGATAGCCAATATATGGGAGATGGAAATGGTAGAAAACTATCCAACAGGGAAAATGAATGAACAACTGCAATATGCAAATAAATAAATAAATATCAAAAGAATTCTGCTAAGTGTAAGAAGCTAGACTCAAAAACTTACATATTGTATAATACAATTATATGAGATCCTAGAACAGACAAAATTACAGGGACAGGAAATAAATACTATTTGCTTATGTGTGTGTTGTGTCGGGGGCGATGGCTGATGTCAAAAGGGCAGCCTGAGGGAAATTTGACGGTCGATGGAATTGCTTTGTGTATTGATCGTGTTGGTGGCTACTATATACATTTCTCAAAATGGATAGAACTGTACACCAGAAAAATTAATTTCACTGTATATAAATTAACAAATGCAGAAATTTCAAAAACAAATGAATAATTTGGGGGATAAATCAAAGTATTTTCAAGTTCGATGTGCTGAAAAATGCAAAGTCTTAATGAAAGAAACTAAAGGGGATCTAAGTAAATGGGGAGATGTACCACACTTATGCATTGGGAAACAATATTGTTAACATGCCAATTCTCCTCAAATTGATCTATAAATTCAACTGATAGTGAAATCTCCAGCAGGCTTTTTTGTTGTTATAAGCTGGTTTTAGATTTACCTGGAAATTCAAAGCACCTAGAACAATCAAAATGAAAAGGAAGAACAAAGTTAGGGGACTTAGGCAACCTATTCCAAGGTGTATTTTAAAGTTACAGTAACTGAGTTCATGTGGTTTGGGAATACATAAAGACATAGTGCTTCATGGAACAAGCTAGAGTCCACAAATAGACCTCCACATACATATACGGTCAATTGATTTCCAACAATGTCGCCAAGGTAATTCAATGGCAAAGATAATTGTTTCAACACATAGGGTACTAGAAAAATTGGATAGTCATATACAAAATAACAATTCTTGATATTTACCTCACACTACATAAAAATAATTTTAAACTGATTATATTCTTACATTAAAAAGATACAATTATCAAACTTTTAAAAGAAAACTTAGGATATACTCTTAGCAGTCTTGAAGTAGTAGAAGATTTCCTAAATAGGACAACGATGTATTATTTATAAATAAAAATATTGATAAATTAGATGCATGAAAATTAAAGCTTTTTCTTTTTTAAAGTCATTATGAAAAAAAGAAAAAGAGAAAACCATAAAGAGGGAGAATATATTCATAAAATATAATTTTGGAAAGGATTTTAGAACTTTCTAATAAAAAATGGGCCAATCAAAAATGGGCAAAATAACCTGCATAGACGCTTCACCAAAGGATATACTCACAAGGAAAAGGAGATGTTATATGTACATATATATATATATGTACGTGTATGTGTCTGTGTGTGTACACGCACACACACACATATGGCACATTCATGCTTATCACCATTAGTCATTAAATAAATGCAAATTAAGCCCTCTATGAGATATCATTCCATGTTTAGTAACCCAGGAGGACAGTTAAAATTAAAAATAGCTGTTCATGCTAAGTGTTGGCTAGGATGTGGAGCAACTGGACCTCCCATACCATGCTGGTGGGAATTTAAAGTGGAACTACCACTCTGAGAAATCATTTGGTCATTTCCTAAAGACTGGTATATCCCCCGACCATGTGACCCAGCCATTCCACTCCTAGTTATTTACCCAGGAGAAATGAGACTACATGTACATGCAGAGACTTGTTCACAAATGATCATAGTAGTTCTATTGCTAAGCGCTCAAACTGGGAACAGTTTACGTGTCCATCAGCAGGTGAATGGATAAACAAATTCTTGTATATCTGTAAAATGGAATACTGCTCATCAATATAAAGGGATAAAGCATTGACCCTGAATCTCAAAAATAATTTTGCTGAGTGAAAACAGACAAATTAGAATGTATATTGTATAATTTTATTTATATAAAATTATAGAAAATGCAAACTCACCTTCAGTGATTGAAATTTGATGGGTTGTTGATTGTATAAGGGATGGGGGTTAATGAAGGGCAAACAAAGAGGGATGGATCACAAATGGATAAGAGAGTATTTTGGAGAGTGATGTAATAACTGACTTTGGTGATATTTTTGCTGGTGTAAAATATACGTCAAATGCACCAAATCATACAATTTAATTAGGTGCCAATTTTCCATCAATTATACATCAACAAGCCAAAAAACATTGGGGTCAGCCCAGTGGCCCAGCAGTTGAGTTCACACATTCTGCTTTGGTGGCCAAGGGTTTGCCAATTCAGATCCCAGGGGCGGACCTAAGCACCTCTTCGCAAGCCATGTTGTGGTAAATGTCCCACATATAAAGTAGAGGAAGCTGGGCACAGATGTTAGCTCAGGGCCAGTCTTCCTCAGCAAAGAAGAGGAAGATTGGCAGCAGCAGATATTAGCTCAGGGGGGACATGAACAGACATTTCTCCAAAGAAGATATACGGATGGCCAATAGACACATGAAAAGAAGCTCATCATCACTAATCATCAGGGAAATGCAAATCAAAACTACACTAAGATATTACCTTACACCCGTTAGAATGGCTAAAATATCCAAAACCAAGAGTGACAAATGTTGGAGAGGCTGTGGAGAAAAAGGAACCCTCATACACTGTTGGTGGGAATGCAAACTGTTGCAGCCACTATGGAAAACAATATGGAGATTTCTCAAAAAGTTAAAAATAGAAATACCTTATGACCCAGCCATCCCACTACTGGGTATCTATCCTAAGAACCTGAAATCAGCAATTCCAAAAGTCCCATGCACTCCTATGTTCATTGCAGCCTTATTCACAATAGCCAAGACATGGAACCAACCTAAGTGCCCAGCAACTGATGATTGGATAAAGAAGATTTGGTATATATATACCATGGAATACTACTCAGATATAAAAAAGGACAAGGTCGTCCCATTCACAACAACATGGATAGACCTTGAGGGTATTATGTTGAGTGAAATAAGCCAGACAGAGAAAGACAAACTCTGTATGACTCTGCTTGTAGGTGGTAGTTAACATATAGACAAAGAGAAGTGATCGGTGGTTAACAGGGGAAAGGGGGGTGGGGGGAGGGCACTAAGGGTGAAGTGGTGTACCTACAACATGACTAATAATAATGTACAACTGTAATTTCACAAGGTTGTTAACTATCATAATCTTAATTAAAAAAAAAGAGGAGGATTGGCAGTAGTTAGCTCAGGGCTAATCTTCCTCAATTAGAAAAAAAAGAAAAAAGAAAAGAAAATATGCAATCTCCTATAGAATGCAACCTTTCATGTTAAGGTTATGTTGCCTCTAAATATTTGTTTTAAGACTTAAAAACAAAAAAGATATTAGCTCAGGGCTAATCTTCCTCAAAAAAAAAAAAAAGCTGAAAAACAGCAGTAGTAGAGGTAGTGTATCTGCATTTCCTGGAGATATTCTATGGTAATGATGGCAGTTTCTTTTATGTCATTTAAGAATTGACACTGTTTTATTTCAAGAAATGCTCTTTAATCATCTTTCAGATATTCATGTCATGATGATGAAGTTAAAACAAAAAAATTGGATTTTATTTGCTTCCTTGATCATTTACATCTGGAGAAAATGAAAATCTAAAGAACAAATAGAAGAACAAAGTAAGACATTAAGTTTAATTAAGTTAACCAAGCTATAAATTAATGAATTGATTGATTAATTCATTCATTCATTTGTCTCTCCAGTAAAACCTCATTGAACATCTACAACACGTTTAATTTGATTGGTTCTAGGATGTAAGACAAAAAATAAAGTAAAATAAAATAAAATACATATCTGTTATCAGGTAAATCATGCTTCAAAATCTTTTCTATATCGGAGGAATTCCAAGATGGCGCCGTGAGTAGTCCTCTTTGTCTCTCGCCCTTCGAGTCTACAATTATTTGGACAATTATCGCTTGACAAAGGATATCCAGACAGCATCTCAGGACGTCTGAGACACCCACGCGACTATACATCGGAAGGCGGACGGACTTTCCTCCGGGAGGATGTGGAAATAGGTGAAAACTCTCCGACCCCGACGGGCAGCCTAGTACCCGCAAGCGGCTTTCTTCCAACGGACGCCCCCAGAGGATCCACACACATCTAGGGCAGGAGCGAGAACACAACAGAGGAGCGACGGTGGAAACAGGTGACCAGAACCCTACTTAAACCCCCCGCAATTACTCCTAAACGCAGAGGGAAACTTTGGAGTTGCACACCTGAGCCCGCGGGGAGAGTCTCTCCCCGCCATTGGCGGGGAGACCCGGCCTGGTGCTCGGGGCGCCCGGAGGGTCCCAGAGAGAGACACGGTGGGCACGGAGGTCTCCCAGCTGCCGTTGCCCGCCCCGTGGGACTAGGGATTGCCGGAGATCTCGGAGAGGACCGGGGCGGGGGATCTTTCAAAGGCCGGATCGGCGACCCGGTGGGGAAGCGCCGGAGCTCCGCCAGGCAGCAGACAAAACTCTCTGTCTGCCGGTAGCAGAGGGGCCACGCTGAGCACTCAGGGCTCCCGGCAGAGGGCCGGAGAGAAGCCCAGAGGGCGGGGCGACCCCCAGCTGCCGTTGCCCGCCCCGGGGGACTAGGGATTGCCGGAGATCTCGGAGAGGACCGGGGCGGGGGAACTTTCAAAGGGCCCCGGAACTTTCAAAGGCCGGATCGGCGACCCGGAGGGGAAGCGCCGGAGCTCCGCCAGGCAGCAGACAAAACTCTCTGTCTGCCGGTAGCAGAGGGGCCACGCTGAGCACTCAGGGCTCCCGGCAGAGGCCCGGACAGAAGCCCAGAGGGCGGGGCGACCCCCAGCTGCCGTTGCCCGCCCCGTGGGACTAGGGATTGCCGGAGATCTCGGAGAGGACGGGGGCGGGGGAACTTTCAAAGGCCGGATCGGCGACCCGGAGGGGAAGTGCTGGAGCTCCCCCAGGCAGCAGACAAAACTCTCTGTCTGCCGGTAGCAGAGGGGCCACGCTGAGCACTCAGGGCTCCCGGCAGAGGCCCGGAGAGAAGCCCAGAGGGCGGGGCGACCCCCAGCTGCTGTTGCCCGCCCCGTGGGACTAGGGATTGCCGGAGATCTCGGAGAGGACCGGGGCGGGGGAACTTTCAAAGGCGGGTCCGGCGACCCGGAGGGGAAGCGCCGGAGCTCCGCCAGGCAGCAGACAAAACTCTCTGTCTGCCGGTAGCAGAGGGGCCACGCTGAGCATTCAGAGCTCCCAGCAGAGGCCCGGAGAGAAGCCCAGAGGGCGGGGCGACCCCCAGCTGCCGTTGCCCACCCGGTGAGGCTAGGGATTGCCGGAGATCTCGGAGAGGACTGGGGCTGGAGAGAGTTCCAGAGACCCAGCTTAGTAGCCTAGGGGGAAACCCTACAGGCTCACAGAAGCCTTAGGGAAAGCCTCTGCACAGCACCAGTAGAAGGCACCCAGCCGCCAGCCACAAGGCTGGAAGACCCCAGGGCAAAAGCAGCATAGCTAGGTGTACTAACCACAGACTGTAGAAGATGCCAATAGCTCTCCTGCGACCCATAGAGGACAAGTGAGATTTGGTGGGTGCCGACAGCAACCGAGCGACAAATAAAAGTGATCCCACCCCTGGCTGCTGGAAAAGCCCATAACACCGTTGCAGACCCCAAGGAGAGAGCGCATCTAGGTGGGCAACAACAGTAGGCACCTGCAGTCTGAAGCCCCCCGTGACGGCCCCCACGGCAGAGGAGGGAATCCAAAGGGCCACTGTGGCTACGAAGAGGGGCCCAGGCCCAGTTAGCAACTACGGACAGGGTTCCTGGTTGGTGAAGTATAAACAGCTGCTCCCCCCACCGCAGCAGCTGAAACAAGTGAAAGGAACAACTAAACTCTATCTCCATGCGGAGGCACAAATCAACATCATCAAGCAATATGAAAAAATACATTAAATCTCCAGAACAGAAAGAAAGTAACAAATACACAGAAAACAATCCCAAAGAAAATGAGATATATAACCTAAATGATGATGACTTCAAAACAGCCATCATTAAAATACTCACTGAGTTAAGAGAGAATTCTGACCGACAACTCAACGAGTTCAGGAGCTATGTCACAAAAGAGTTTGATACGATAAAGAAGAACCAAACTGAAATACTGGAAATGAAGAACACAATAGAGGAGATTAAGAAAAATCTAGATGCTCTGAACAGTAGGGCCGATAATATGGAGGAAAGAATTAGCAATTTGGAAGATGGCAATATAGAATTGTTGCAGGCAGAGGAGGAGAGAGAAGCAAGACTTAAAAGAAATGAAGAAACTCTCCGAGAATTATCAGACACAATTAGGAGATGCAACGTAAGGATTATAGGTATACCAGAGGGAGAAGAGAAGGAGAAAGGGGCAGAAAACCTATTCAAAGAAATAATGGCTGAGAACTTCCCAAATCTGGTGAGGGAGATGGATCTTCAGGTGACAGAAGCCAATAGATCTCCAAACTTTATCAATGCAAGAAGACCAACTCCACGGCATATAGTAGTGAAGCTAGCAAAAGTCAACGACAAGGAGAAAATATTAAGGACAGCCAGGCAAAAGAAACTAACCTACAAAGGAACCCCCATCAGGCTATCAGCAGATTTCTCAGCAGAAACTTTACAGGCTAGAAGAGAGTGGAATGATATATTCAAAAATCTGAAGGACAAAAACCTACAGCCGAGAATTCTCTACCCAGCGAAAATATCCTTCAAATACGATGGAGAAATAAAAACTTTCCCAGATAAACAAAAATTAAGGGAGTTCATTGCCACAAAACCTCCTCTTCAGGAAATCCTCAGGAAAACCCTCATTCCTGAAAAATCCAAAAAAGGAAAGGGGCTACAAAACCAAGAGCAGAGGAGATAAGTAGAAGGACAACAACAGAGAGTAGCAGCTCTACATCAGAACAGATTAAACCATGGGACGAGAAACAAAGGAAACTGAAGAAAACCGGAAAACAAGACACAAAATGGTAGTGGTAGGCCCCCACGTCTCAATAATCACTCTAAATGTAAACGGATTGAACTCCCCAATCAAAAGACACAGAGTGGCAGGATGGATCAAAGAACAAGATCCAACAATATGCTGCCTCCAGGAAACACACCTCAGCCCCAAAGACAAACACAGACTCAGAGTGAAGGGATGGAGAACAATACTCCAAGCTAATAATGAACAAAAGAAAGCAGGTGTCGCTATACTAATATCAGACAAGGTAGATTTCAAAGCAAAACAGATAAAGAAAGACAAAGAGGGACAGTATATAATGATAAAAGGGACTCTCCACCAAGAAGACATAACACTTATAAATATATACGCACCCAACACAGGAGCACCAAAATTTGTAAAGCAACTCTTAATAGAACTAAAAGAAGACATCAACAACAATACAATAATAGTAGGGGACCTCAACACACCATTAACACCAATGGACAGAACATCCAGAGAGAAAATCAACAAGGAAATAATAGAATTAAATGAAAAATTAGACCAGATGGACTTAATAGATATATATAGAACACTTCATCCAAAAACAGCAGGTTACACATTCTTCTCAAGTGCACATGGAACATTCTCAAGGATTGACCATATTTTGGCAACCAAAGCAAACATCAATAAATACAAGAGAGTTGAAATAATATCAAGCATCTTTTCTGATCATAACGCTATTAAACTAGAAATCAACTACAAGAAAAAAGCAGAGAAAGGTGCAAAAATGTGGAGACTAAACAACACGCTTCTCAACAAACAATGGATCATTGAAGAAATTAAAGAAGAAATCAAATATTATCTGGAGACAAATGAAAATGAGAACACGACATACCAAATCATTTGGGATGCAGCAAAAGCAGTCCTAAGAGGGAAATTCATCGCAATACAGGCTCACCTCACTAAACAAGAAAAAGCTCACGTAAGCAACCTCAAACGACACCTAACAGAACTAGAAAAAGAAGAACAAACAAGGCCCAGAGTCAGTAGAAGGAGGGAAATAATAAAAATAAGAGCAGAAATAAACGATATTGAAACAAAAAAGACAATAGAAAGGATCAATGAAACAAAGAGTTGGTTCTTCGAAAGAATTAACAAAATTGACAAACCCCTAGCCAGACTCACCAAGAAAAGAAGAGAGAAATCGCAAATTAATAAAATCAGGAATGACAGAGGAGAAATCACAACAGATACCAATGAAATACAAGAGATCATAAGAGAATACTATGAAAAACTATATGCCAACAAATTGAACAACCTGGAAGAAATGGACAAATTCCTAGACTCCTACAATCTCCCCAAACTGAATCAGGAAGAAATGGAGAATCTGAATAGACCAATCACAAGTAAGGAAATAGAAACGGTAATCAAAAACCTCCCCAAAAACAAGAGTCCAGGACCAGACGGCTTCTCTGGAGAATTCTACCAAACATTCAAAGAAGACTTAATACCTATTCTCCTCAAACTGTTCCAGAAAATTGAGAAAGATGGAGAACTCCCTAACACATTCTATGAAGCCAACATCACTCTGATCCCCAAACCTGACAAGGACAACACAAAGAAGGAGAACTACAGGCCGATATCACTGATGAACATAGATGCAAAAATCCTCAACAAAATTTTGGCAAACCGATTACAGCAATACATCAAAAAGATTATACACCATGATCAAGTGGGATTTATACCAGGGACACAGGGAGGGTTCAACATCCGCAAGTCAATCAACGTGATACACTACATTAACAAAATGAAAACCAAAAACCACATGATCATCTCAATAGATGCAGAGAAAGCATTCGACAAGATCCAACACCCATTTATGATAAAAACCCTCAGTAAAATGGGTATAGAAGGAAAGTACCTCAACATAATAAAGGCCATATATGATAGACCCACAGCCAACATCATACTCAATGGACAAAAGCTGAAAGCCATCCCTCTGAGGACAGGAACAAGACAAGGGTGCCCACTTTCACCACTCCTATTCAACATAGTTCTGGAGGTGCTGGCCAGAGCAATTCGGCAGGAAAAAGAAATAAAAGGAATCCAAATAGGTAACGAAGAAGTAAAACTCTCGTTGTTTGCAGACGACATGATCTTATACATAGAAAACCCCAAAGAATCCACAGAAAAACTATTAGAAATAATCAACAACTACAGCAAAGTAGCAGGGTATAAAATTAACGTGCATAAATCAGTAGCATTTCTATACACTAACAATAAACTAACAGAAAAAGAACTCAAGAACTCTATCCCATTCACAATAGCAACGAAAAGAATAAAATACCTTGGGATAAACTTAACCAAGGAAGTGAAGGATCTATACAATGAAAACTACAAGACTCTCTTGAAAGAAATAGGCGATGACATAAAGAGATGGAAAGACATCCCTTGCACATGGATTGGAAGAATAAACATAGTTAAAATGTCCATACTACCTAAAGCAATATACAGATTCAATGCTATCCCAATCAGAATCCCAAGAACATTCTTCACAGAAATTGAACAAACAATCCAAAAATTCATATGGGGCAACAAAAGACCGCGAATTGCTAAAGCAATCCTGAGCAAGAAAAACAAAGCCGGCGGAATCACAATCCCCGATTTCAAAACATACTACAAAGCTACAGTGATCAAAACAGCATGGTACTGGTACCAAAACAGGTCCACAGATCAATGGAACAGAATTGAAAGCCCAGAGATAAAACCACACATCTATGGACAGCTAATCTTCGACAAAGGAGCAGAGGGCCTACAATGGAGAAAAGAAAGTCTCTTCAACAAATGGTGCTGGGAAAACTGGACAGCCACATGCAAAAGATTGAAAATTGACCATTCTTTTTCACCACACACCAAAATAAACTCAAAATGGATCAAAGACCTAAAGATTAGGCCTGAGACAATAAGTCTTTTGGAAGAGAATATAGGCAGTACACTCTTTGACATCAGTTTCAAAAGAATCTTTTCGGACACTGTAACTCCTCAGTTGAGGGAAACAATAGAAAGAATAAACAAATGGGACTTCATCAGACTAAAGAGCTTCTTCAAGGCAAGGGAAAACAGGATTGAAACAAAAAAACAGCTCACTAATTGGGAAAAAATATTTACAAGCCACTTATCCGACAAAGGGTTAATCTCCATAATATACAAAGAACTCACACTGCTTAACAACAAAAAAACAAACAACCCGATCAAAAAATGGGCAGAGGACATGAACAGACATTTCTCAAAAGAAGATATGAATATGGCCAATAGACACATGAAAAGATGTTCATCATCGCTAATCATCAGGGAAATGCAAATCAAAACTACACTAAGATATCACCTTACCCCCGTTAGATTGGCAAAAACATCCAAAACCAAGAACGACAAATGTTGGAGGGGTTGTGGAGAAAGAGGAACCCTCATACACTGTTGGTGGGAATGCAAACTGGTACAGCCACTATGGAAAACAGTATGGAGATTTCTCAAAAAGTTAAAAATAGAAATACCCTATGACCCAGCCATCCCATTACTGGGTATCTATCCTAAGAACCTGATATCAGATATCTCAAGAGTCCGTTGCACCCCTATGTTCATTGCAGCATTATTTACAATAGCCAAGACGTGGAACCAGCCTACATGCCCAGAAACTAATGATTGGATAAAGAAGATGTGGTATATATACACAATGGAATACTACTCAGCCATAAAAAAAGACGAAATTGGCCCATTCACAACAATGTGGATGGACCTCGAGGGTATTATGTTAAGCGAAATAAGTCAGTCAGAGAAAGACGAACTCTATATGACTCCACTCATAGGTGGAAATTAGTATATTGAGAAGGAGATCTGATTGGTGGTTACCAGGGAAAAGGGGGGGTGGGGGGAGGGTACGGAGGGGGAAGTGGTGTACCCACAACATGACTAACAAAAATGTACAACTGAAATCTCACAAGGTTGTAATCTATCATAACATTAATAAAAAAAAAAAAAAAAAAAAAAATCTTTTCTATATCAGAAATCAAATAAATATTCACCTCAATTTCCTTCTGAATCTTTTATCTACTGATTTATTTTATATCAAAATATTTAATAGGTTTGAAAATTATTTGATGTGAGATGTTTTTCTCTAAACAAACAATTTTTATACCAATTTTTACATGCTTCAACCCTTCCCATTGATTTATGATGCTTCCTTTAAATTATATTCACACAATACAGGTGACACTTTTCTTGCTAGATTTGGTGTTCTATTTCCTTGTCCTCTCTGTCACTTCATCTGTCCATATTACATCATTTTAATTTTTAGCTTAATATTTAACAACATATGTAATGAACTAAATAAAATACCTATGTAGGAGGTACTTCAACGTGGTGCATTATAAAGAGGATGAAACTAAGAGCTAGCAAAAC
The DNA here is from genome assembly GCF_041296265.1 of Equus caballus. Lineage (NCBI taxonomy): Eukaryota > Metazoa > Chordata > Mammalia > Perissodactyla > Equidae > Equus > Equus caballus. The sequence goes on along the minus strand of NC_091692.1, from coordinate 70,651,004 downwards.
ATATTAATATGACAATATATAAATACTAATAATCCTTTTATAAGTTCATCCTCCCTTAGGATTTTCGAAAACTCAGAACTGTGGCAAGCAATCTCTGGTTTGATTTCTTACCATGCTACTGTTTTTGTATTTTCTATTTTAGTGGTTTAAATTCAAGATGTTTCTTACCCGAATGGATACATATTGCCATTTATAGATAATGCTCAGTCTTTAATAGCACAGTTGCTTTATCAGTTGATTTATATGAAGGCCTGTTTGGTAAGTTAGTAGACTTCTTTCAGTATTAAGTGTGAAATCTTTGGTTTTGAAACTTTAATTTATTCTGTAACAATTCCCTAGAATTCTGCATTTGTGTTTGCTGCAAAGATCAGTGTTTCCATCTAGACTGTGCCTCTGAACTAGATTACATTTGCTTTCTTTGCTACAAAGGGTCACTATTCAAAGTGAGGGGAGGGCTAAGCTGAAATCAATACCCTCGTACAGAGTGATGCTTCAAGTAACATCATTAAAAAATCAGGAGAAATCAATAGTTAAGTAGCCTTTAGAAATTCAGTGCTCACCAACATGTGGTCTATATAAAAACAATATAAGCTAAAGAGCCAAATAAGATGTATTGGTAAAGCTTGCCATCATAATGATTTTAAAGTGTTTATTCTTAGAGAGAATTCTATTCTAATTGTTTTCCGATGGGCACTCATGTAAGTACCCCTATGTCTGAATGAATCAAGATATCTCTTCAAGCTTTCCTGTGATTATTTTCTGCATTGGCCCTGAAACCTTGAATTTGCAGTGCTTTATTCTATGGTTATTTCACAGAATTAACGTAGGGAAACTGTCACTAATGAACTTGTGCACATACAATTATGTATTATGAATATTCAATCTCCGAAAAATTTGTACTAAGTAATATTCTACATATTAATATAGAATGCCATATTCTAAGAACAGCATGATTGTTTCGGTTTTAAACTGCATAAATATTCACTCTGTATTTGTTTTTACAAATTATTTTCCTGCAATTTCTTTGTTTTTGGTAAATATATCCTTTATATTAGTTTTGCGTTATTACTTCATATGCAATTATTTTTTCTGATTTATTAAGGAAGTTAGAAGAGTTCATATTGCTTCTACTACATGTTGTTATAAAATAATATAGTACTGTTAACTACGAGTCGTTCAGTATAAGCAAAATTGCAGTGTAAAAGGTTAATCAAAAATCCCTTCCATCTTATTTGTTTCGAGTTTCAACTCTGTGGGAAATCAGAAACACATTGACCTCTATCTTATCTAAGCAGATGTTAATGAATTATTTTAAAGAACATGATTTACTTCTTTAATAAGGAATCTTAGTGGCGCTTGAAATCTGAAAATGCTGTTTCAAATTACAGACCAAATTTAAAACAAGGCAAATATTCATTTGTTAGGAAACCCAAATTAACACATTCATTCACAAACTAATTTGTGTGTCTTTTGTGCAATGTACTTCCTAAATGATAATCTATAACCAAATGATATAAAATTTTGAAATGAATATATGTATTCTTTTTTTTAATGAAAAGAACATTCTAACAATCTTGAACTTTTCATTATTTTGCACTGGCTTTATTATTTATACCTTAACTTTGCATTATTGACTTTAAATGTATGTTGAATGACATAATTTGTTTACATTAACTTTTTATTGAGGTAACATTGGTTTATAACATTATATAAATTTCAGATGTACATCGTTAAATTTCAGCTTCTGTGTAGACTATATCATGTTTACCACCCAAAATCTACCTACCATCTGTCATCATACACATGTGCCCTATTACCCCTTTCATCCTGCCTCCTCCCCCCTTCCTCTCTGGTCACCACCAGTCTATTCTCTGTTTCTATGTGCTTGCTTGTTGTTTTTTTAATCTTCCACATACGAGTGAAATCATATGGTATGTGGCTTTCTCCATCTGACTTATTTAGCTTACATAATGCCCTCAAGTTTCATCCATGTTGTTGCAAATGGCAAGACTTCATCTTTTTTATGGCTGAATAGCATTGCATTGTGTATACACACCACATCTTTGTCAATTCATCCTTTGATGGGCACATAGGTTGTTTCTAAGTCTTGGCTATTGTGAATAATGCTGCAATGAACATAGAGGTACATATATCCTTTAGAATTAGTGTTTTTATGTTCTTTGGATAAATACCTGGAAGTGGAATGACATAATTATTAATTGAATAAATTAAATAACTAAGTAAATGGATTCTTATTTCTAGTAAAATATGTTACACGTAGATTTCAGGAAGCTTACTTTTCTTCTTGCAAATTGCAAGTGATTAGAATTCCAAATTATGTTTGGCTAATGTACAATGATATCCCCTCAAATTAGAAAACAAATTATAAGCGATATTATTTACTCTGGTCATAAATCTAAAATAATTCAAAATATTGTTTCTATTAAAATGCCTAAGACCATAAAATAATCTTTAAATACTTTTTAAATTCAATGAGAAACTTTAATAATATAACATATATAAAGGCTTATATCTATAGTTTTATAAATATTATACTTGAAATTTTATAATTTGGATATATTTTATACTTTAAAGTGAATTTCAGGTAAGATTAAGTTCATGGATTAATTTCATGTTTGTATTTCAAGTAGACTTAATGTAATGCACGTTCATTATTTTGGATAAAAACATATTATTAATACAAACAGATAATATCCATATGTTTTGCTTTGAATAGCACATTTTATTACAATTATAATTAATGTTAATTATTTAATTAATTATAATTTTAACAGAAGATTTGTATATTGCACACTTCTTAAAACTTTAAATCAACATATAATTTTGTAAATAATTATTAACATTTTAAAGAGAGTACAGGGGCATCTTCTAGGGGTATAAAGGTAAATTACGATACCATAAAGACAATGCAATAATAATTAAAAATTTCAAACATTCTGGAACTCATAAAATATACATTGGGGGATTTCAAATCTAAAGATGTTTGTTAATAAACCACCATTATTAAATTATTTGTTATTATAGATGTTAAGCTTTTGCTAATACTCTTAAATTCCATTTTCACAGATGATTAACTTTCTATAGTACTGATGACATTCTTCTATAAATATTACATTTTGAGTGATATATATGTGTATATACATAGATATATGCATATATATCTATGTATATATATAGATGCATTAAACAATCATTTCTTGCCCTTAATCTTTAGTTGGTGCATACATAATAAAAACTCATAGGCCAAAGTCAATGACCAACGTATATAATATAACAAAAAAGTGCAGTAGCATTTGTAGGAATTCTGGGGATTTTTTTTTTTTTTAAGATTGGCACCTGAGCTAACATCTGTTGCCAATTTTCATTTTTTTTCTTCTTCTCCTCCCCAAAGCCGCCTAGTACATACTTGTATATTCTAGTGTGAATGCCTCTGCTTGTGCTGTGTGGGACAGGCCTAAGCATGGCTTGATGAGAGGTGCTAGGTCTGCACCCAGGATCAAAACTGGCTAAACCCTGGGCTGCGGAAGCGGAGCACATGAACTTAACCACTCAGCCGGGCTGGCCCCTACCTGGATATATTTTTGCGAGAGTTACAGAAGATGTGAAGTTTTGTCTAGATAATGAAGAATGAGTACACTTTCAAGACAGGGAAGACGGAAACACCATTCATGGATGAAGGGACAGGGTCCTGAATAGCATGGGAAAGTAAAAGTAAAAGTCAATGATGTTCCGCAAACATAACTGAAGCACAGGATCCTTTGTTGCAAAATGTTTGGCAGAAAAATAGCTGGTTGTGCAGGAGAAAGGAACAAGTGACGACAGAGCGTCCTTGCACAACATAAACTTTTACTCTACTATTTCCATGATTCTCAGACTCGCCCTCTTCCCCCTACTGTTGGATCATTACTGTCATAACCTGTACAGAGGGAGATACTCACTGACTTCCCCGATATTATCAAGTTGGGTTCTTAATGTTTTTCTCCTTCGCAATACACTACTGCTTGAATCATAGTGAAGAGGTGCCAGGACTTCTTTCTAAAGACCAGATGCATTGTTTCCTGCTTTGGTGTTGTCTAGGCTATTTATTAAAGATACAAATTCACAGCTACTGAATCATAACACTTGGAGATAGGCCCCACGTCTCAGACTATTTAGTTACTCATGTAATTCGTATGTGCCCCAACTGTGAGGGTCACTGAACTGAGCTGTGCAAAGTACCCCTAGAAAGGGCAAAAGGAGAACATGACATGAAGCCAGGTGTGTTATTATGGAGAATAGGTATGGCAAGCATAATCTTGAGAAGATGGAGCTTGCTCCTTACCATGAGGTGAGGAAGACAACAAACAAATAACAGAAACAACAAGAAAGAAATGCCAGTTAAATATTAAATGAAGAGCTAAATTATTCCAGTAACTCTGCTCAATTCTTGCTAAGATTTTGAATCTTGGCAGTTTTATAAGGCAAATATTAAGCTAATTTATAAAGAAAGAAACTGAGGCATGGATGTTACGTTAAACTACAACTATTCTTTCTAGATTAAGATGGTGTCAGGATCCTAATATGATTTTCCTTAATTCCAGAGGATATAAATGGTTATGATTTTAGTTTCTTCCCAGTGAGGGTAAGTGCATATTCACCTATTCAGGCATTCTTCACAAACTTAGAAAATGTGTCTGTCATGCCCCCAGGGGAAATCTCATTAAAAGTTCGTGGACAAAAAGGTAGACAATATATTGAACATTCCTTCTGGTAATTGCTCTTATTTTAGATTATCTGGTAGCTTATATTTAAATATAGATTTCTGCTATGAATTTAACGTATGCAATTGCATCTTACAAAAGGAATGGAAATACCATTGTGATAACACAGCTCAGTGTTACATATCCAGTAACAGTAATTTCTCTTCTACAGTTCAAAGTTATCAGGGTATTTCTTGTTATATTTGTATTCAAGCTAATAAACTGTTTGCATTTGCTCGCTTAACCATTATCTCAATAACTGAAAGGGACACTTTTAATAAAAAAATTAACAAATCATTTGCTTTTCAAATTTTTTTTTAGTATTTATTGTGTCACATTAAAACACACAGTGCATTTTATTCCAAAAGAAACAATTTGACATAATTAAGAAACTTATTTTATTATCACTATAATAAATATAATAAAAAGATATTTTCACCTTAAACAATAATTTATTTAGTTTCATATATGTGCCAGGCATGATAGTATGTTCATCTCTCAGATTATACAAAATTAAATTTGTAAAGAAATTCGGTTATTTAGTCTTTATAATCATCTTCACTTAAGATGAAGAAACTCAGATTTAGCCTAGTTTGAGTGACGAATCCTTGGCTAAGGCAGGATATAGGTACGATTTATTCTTGCTCTCTTTTTGTTTTTCTCTGATTGTCTTGTTTTTACCCTTTCTAAATGTTGACTTTATCATTAGTTTGGTATCAAGATGATTGGAGGTATGCCAGACAACCGATACAATGTGCAAAAATGGGGAAAAAATGTCCAAGTTATTCAGTGGAGTGAAGAAATTTCACCAGATTACTCCCAGGTGATAGTGCCTCATGTCTGATTAGCAAACCGAGATTAGAAGCACATTCTCCAACCACTCACCAGCATAGGCTTGTGAGCACCCTGATACGCTTGAACTAATCAGAATTTATAAGTGGAACTGTGAGCAGAGTCAGCCTACTGAGTCACCTAAATGGTGCAGAGATTCTGTTAGGAAGAAAGAACCAAGGAATTTATATTTTAAGTAAACCACTAACAGTGTCTGCGACATTTGTCTTCTGGAGTGAGAAAATGGCTAAAGAGATTGAGATATGTATTCGGAAAAAAAAGATGTGAGAACATTTGTTTGTTAGTTGAGTGTGTGCATTCGCTGAAAACAAATATGCAAGCAAAATAGGCAAAATAGAAATCTGAATAAAATATAAGATGCTACTCATTAAAAACAACTATAAATGAGAACATGAATTACATACACTTAGACACATATTTTGTTTTAATTTTCTATTACGAAAAAGGAGAGGATATTTTTTATTATGTTTTAATTTCTCTGTGGACACAAGGACTTTAGTTGATAATTCAAGGGAAGTTTTACTATTAAGCCATTGAAGGAGCAGAAAGTTTCAGACATTTTACTGTTGTTTATGTTGTTTACTTAGGCTGTGAAGTCTCTTGTACCCTTTGTGCAACTTAGGTAAGCTTGATTAGGAAAAGAAGAATAAATCCAAATGAGAGATAGAGCTCTATGTGTCCTTGTAGCACAGTGCAATTAACACCAAAGTAAAATACGTATTCATTGCTGATTTTTGAGATAAGCTTCAGTGATGAAAGTTCACAGTAGAGGGCAGTTGAATTAGTCATTCAATTTAAGCCAGGCTGTGTGGCGGTAACCAATAAATCTCGAAATCACAGTGTTGTAGGGCAAGAAAGGTTGATTTCTTATTCACAGAAAATCTGTTATAGGTGAGAGGAGTGACTCAAATAAAGTGAGTTAGGTCTCCACACTCTACCCTTCCTATGATGCCACCATGTCAACATGTGAAACTCAGAAGGTGGAGATGAAAGAAGAGGTGAAATGGCTTTTAATTGCCTCAGCTGGATACATATCACCTCAATCCAACCCAACTGAAAAAATTCTGTGCTATAAAAGAGAATATATGGATAGTCAATGTTAATAACTCTGTGACAGAAGCTTTGGCTGGATGAGTGGGTGTTGGGTTTAAAAGGTTAAAGAAGGAAGACAGGAGGTAAGAGGTAGTATTAGATTTTATAAATGTACCCTGATATTTATATCTTATCTCTTGAGTAATTATTCTTCCATACTCTGGCTGCATGACTTACTTTGACCAATGGAATGATATGAGAAGAGAAGATTCACTCCTGAATAAGAGCATCAAGACCCAGTGAGTAGTATTTCCTATAATCTCTTTTGCCCCTGCCTTGATGACTGAACATGCTCCAGATAGAGTCTGCTTAATCAACACTACAGGGGACAAGTAAGGCCAATCGAGCCTTTGGGCTTTCTTTTTATGGCTTCAGGTTTTTCATCATTTTCTCAGCAACCTCAGAGGCACTCTTTTCCTTCATTGCTCAAAGAACGCTAACTCATATGAAATTCCAGAGGTGATACCTAAGGGCCACAAGGCTGACACCCACAACTTCTGAGGAGGAAAGCTGAACTGAGGGAGCTATTAGAGACTCCAATTTGTTCCAGCTCCTACCGAAGCTGAGGATCTTAGAGATTACCAGAGGATTCTGGGCAACGCCTGTGCTAAAGAGCGCTTGGTTCATTTATGGACTCGCTGTGTGAGAGGAGGCTGATCACTTCACATCCCTGAGGTTCAGTTTCTTCAGCCGTCAGATAGAGAAAATAATAGTATCTAATTCAAAGATTTTTTTGTTAGACTATACCTTAATTATGCTATTTAAATTGGCACCTCAGCAAAGTTAAATGTTCTTGACATAGAACTAACTATATATGTTGTCAAGGAAAACAATTATTTGATGAGTTTAACATTTAAAATATAGGTTGATTAGAAATACCACTTACATATTTCTAGGATGAATGTCTTAAAAATATCTTTATAATACAAGGATTACCAAGGTGACCTAGATTTCTATAACTGGATGCCACTTTCCTAATATATATATCCTTTTTTAAAAAATGTCCTTCTTTTCCCGTTTTTTCCCTTTTTAATCTAAAATTTTTCTTTTTTTTTGAGGAAGATTAGCCCTGAGCTAACATCTGCCACCAATTCTCCTCTTTTTGCTGAGGAAAAGTGGCCCTGAGCTAACATCTGTGCTCATCTTCCTCTACTTTATATGTAGGACGCCTGCCACAGCATGGTTTGATAAGCAGTGCACATGTCCTCACCTGGGATCCGAACTGGCAAACCCTGGGCCGCCGAAGTGGAACATGTGAACTTAACCACTGAGCCACTGGGCTAGCCCCAAAGATTTTCTTTTCTTACCTTCAAAGCAACAATGTGGGAAGAGGGAAAAAAGTTCAAACATTGACAATTTTTTGGTAAGGGGTCTGTGTGCATACGTGCATTCAGACATGTAAGAGTTTAGTACTTGACTGTGTTGGTGGTTTTAGATGTATATTTCTGTCTATATTTACCAATTACAAGACATAACATGTGACTTGAACAAGTTTAAAAACCCCTTCAAAATACATAATGTTAGAGTATTGAAGTAAAGAAAGAAAAACTAATTCAATTCCCTGTTGTGCCTTCAAAGCTCATTTATACATAGAACAGATTGGAGATTGATTTTTTAGACCCAGGGTAAAGGAATCACAAGACATATTTTCACAAGGGCAACTAAACCAGTTGAAGTTTATAGCATAATAAAATAGAAATTACTGAGTGTTTTGGGGGCAGCAAATGGCAGTGATCTCACTATGCTACCACAGAGGTTTGAATGTTAGAGGAATCTTGGTGTGTAAGCTACAATTGATAACGGCAAAATACCCAGTGGAGACATGAAAGAACAAAAATGATGCTTTGAGGACCAACAATGATTCAGAAGACTCTCTAGATAGTAGGCCCAGAGTAGTCATTTGTTTTGAATTATATTTCTTACACCAGTCAGAGAAAAAAATCACTTATTTGAAAAGCTAATCACAAATATATTTGTTAGAAATTAAAAAAAAAATCACTGGTCAGCAAGCTTCATCAAGAGTGCTGTCTTTTAAAAGTATTCATTTTAAATTTTAAAGAAAATAAAATAAGACCATTCTGTTCAAGATTTTTCATAAGCTAAATTTGAAATCCAATTAGTAGTGTTTTAAAAAGATGAGTCAATTTCAAAAGTAGATTCTCATTCTATTTTCTTCCAAAAAGCTTTGAGTAGTTCTGAAGTATATTCAAATTAATTTTTAAAAAAACAATCTTTATTACATAGTTGTAAATGAACCTTAATATCTAATGGAAACTATATACATATAACATGACAGTAATAGATATCTTAGACATATAGAGTGGCATTTTAGAAATCTTAAATTACACTAAAATTGTCCTAAATTTTTAAACTCATGTGAATCATTTTCCCTTGCATTTTTGTTCTCAAAGTGTGTATTTGCTAGCTAAGTAACATAGATTCAAATCCTGAGTAGCAATTGTGTTTCATAGGAAATAACTACAAGTTTTAATTGAGTTGGGACTGACTATTATTGGCTAAATCAGACGGTATATCCATTCAAACCTTTTCAGTGTAGCTTAAAACATAAGTTCATGTATTTGACTATTCAAATAAACAGACCAGACAACTCAGATATTTGACAATTTTGTGGAAGCCGTTTCTGATTTAAAAAAAGAAACAAACAAAAATCATAAAGATAATTGTGGATAAGGGTACCAAACCTTTTTTACAGAAAACAGATGATATGGCCACATTTTCAGAGGAAAGTTGGTTTGAGCATTATTCCTTCCTAAACTAAACAATATTTATTCATTGGTTAGTTAGTGGCTGTAAACTAACAATTTAAAATTTCCTTGGAGGTTGACTGCAAAGCAGATTGTGTGTTTATATAATAGAAAATAGCAGTTGCAGAGTCCACAAACAGATATTAATCATGTAAACCGACCATAAATATCCAAAAGGATCTTCCTATAGTAGGATACAAAGGCAGGAAAACAGTAGTTTTAGGAATAGACAATTCAATCAAAGGCATCATGTGCCTAAAGAAAATACAATTTTATAGCTGGCACCTTTCTTTTTTTTTCTCATCAAGAAAGCATTGAAGGTTTTATCTTTTAGAGACAGCTGGGATTCAAGTCAGTATATCTTAACTCAAAAATCAGTTATGGCTGTACATTACCGCTAATTCATTGTCCAGGCTTTTCCTAGCCACAATCCATATTTCTTAGTGTTATAATGCTTTATATTATAGTATAAGTTAATATTGTGTATAAAACAGAATAAAACATTTTAAACACTATCTTGGAACTATTTTCTTGTTAAACTTCAGTTTTGTTTGACTAAAGTAAATATGTTTAGTTCATAAATGCAAGCATCCATCAAAATTGTACTAAACTGTTACCAAAAATAAAGGATTAATATACTTATGCATTGAAATTTTTAACTTTCTAAACTGTCATATTTGTGGAATTTTTTTTTCTTTTTCTAATAGCACAGTAGTCACTCCATGCATTCTTCAATTAAATAAACAAATCAGCTAATTAAAATTCCTTTATATTTTCTTGTTTACTCGTTCACCCCTTACAAAATGTCATTACCCATATAATACTATTAAGATACACTGCTGAGCTTTATTACTGAGAAAATCAAATCTATCATTAAGCCATAGAATGAAAATATTAATTAAAATTTAAAAAGCCATATAATCAAATATAGCTAGAAGAATTGAAAGGTGCTACCAGAAAAAAAAATAGAAAGGAAAAGAAAGTGCTAAAAAATATGGATTTTTTCACATGCTCACATATTTTGCAGGAGCAAACCTGTCTTCTTCTTCAGCTTAGCCGAATAGTGCTGACAGAATATCCCACAAAGCCTCATAGTTAGGAATCACAGACAGTGGTAGATGGATTGGGGATTTAGAGGGCAAGGGAGATGCTCTAAGTGAAAGCAGCCATTTATCAGCCTCTGACAATCCTGAGTCTGCAGGAAACACCAGGGAGGTGGGCAGAGAGCAAATGACTCTAAAACAAGGAGTGGAAAACTGAAAGTTTATCTTCTGATTTTTTGGCTAGTTCGTTGAGGAAGGAGAAAAATTCCTGTTAAGAGTTTTTAAATATTGGATAAATTGTATACTATATACTCGGACTTCACTCTAACGTATTCAAGGTTATAAAACAAATTCTTATTGAATTTCATATACAATTTCACGTAGTTTTTCTTTAATGAAGTGTGTTTCACCTCTAAAAGTCATTCAGTAATATTATTGGCTTTAATTACAAATAATCTTATGTGACTAAGCCTATCTCAAATGCCCTCATAATTGGAAAATATGCATCAAATTTATGTGAAGGGAAAATAGGCAAACATTTGAATCTACTTAACATTATTCAACTAACATAACTGACTGACAATATTTGCTAATGTAGATCCGCTCTAATACATTTTAACATAATCCAACAGTTTCCAAAGTCAGGCTACAAATTCCTGCCAAATATATGATTCTTTACCATGAAAATATTGCTTCAATGTTGACCTATATGTGTTAAATACTAACTAATTTTGGAGATGTCCCATAATTCACACATGCCCATGTTTTGCACATATAATTGCACTGCAGGTTCTTTAAAGATATAAGCATATTTTGTTCCTAGATATCACATGGTAAGAATTCAGAACTATCAATTTCAGCAAGTCCAGATTTTTTTTAATATTCTAGTTTTACTACTAATACCACTACCATCACCACTGTCAACTACTACTTACTATTACTCCTACTACTAGTGCTACTCATGCAACATTCAATGATGAAATGTGTCACATCCACCACATATTTTTAGGGCTGCAATATATTTTTCTTTCTTTATTTCATGATGTAGAGGTATGTCTACTGTTTTTCCACTGAGCTCCACTGTGATTGGTACCTAGTAGTCATTTAACACCTATGTGTTTACAACACAATGCTTTGGCTAAAGCTTCAAGAAAAATGTTACCTTTCAGTTAAAACTTTCATCCTTGAAATATTTTTGATGTCGATTTTTAATTGTGGGATTATATTCCTGGGATATGATGTGCGGATATCCTTTGAAGACTGTGTAGAATATTCTTCCTAAAAGAACGTATTTTTTTAAATAGATAAATGAGATACTGTCAACCCATGATTGTTAAAAAAAAGTATCAGTGTAGGTTTCTTTGAACCAAGCATTTAAATGTATGTATATTACTCTCAATAGAGTTTTATCACTGTTCTTTATATATATATGAATAGTGTGTATATATATATATATATGAATATACATATAATACTATTCTTTTTCTACAGATAGACAAATACAGATATGAATGAGTTATTTTTCCCAAATATTTAAGGTAAAATATTTATTTGTTCTTTTTTTTTCCTGAGGAAAATTCTCTCTGAGTTGACATCTGTTGCCAATCTTCCTCTTTTTTTCACTTGAGGATGATTAGCCCTGAGCTAACATCCTATTTGTTCTTTTTAATTTGGCATTTTGCTGTTAATTTTTACTTATATTGTTTTTATGTACAGAAACTTGGCCTGAACAATTCTGCGTTTTGACTTCATGATGGTTTTCTTTGTGGACAAACATATGAACAGTTTTGAAAAGTTGCCATAACAACTGGCAACGAATGTTCATTTTATATTTGTAAGATTCCCTTCATGAATAAATATGACACATATATTCAAATATGTTAATTATCTTTAAATTCATATAAGCTTATTTATACTTACACTGAGGAAGGTATTTAAGTTTCATTATATGTATATTTTTACTTTTTCCATGATTTGTAGACAAAAACATTTTTGTTTTTATACTAAAATCTTATATTACTTGATACGGAAATATTAATCATAGATTTTTACCTATGATTCATATAAAATTTACATTGTTACTTTTATAATTTTTCATTTAATTATTGTTATAATGATTATCCTGGCTTTTTAATTTTCTTATTATCTCATTATTATATCCTTGTACATTCTTCGATTTTTCTGGGTCATTTAGACTTAGATTAATCTTTCTTAAAACATTCTAACTGAAAGTTTTCTGTTAATTTAATACAAAATTTCCAAAAAAGAAAATTAATGCTATGTGGAAAATTTGTCTTAATTCATTTGTTAAAATAAATATGAGGATCTTCTCAGATAATACAAGATACACTTTGAGAAGGAATTAAAAGACAACCTGATGATGAGAGAAGCTTTACCATTAATAGACATAGATATTCATGCTGTGGAGCACAAATAAGGTCAATCCTGACAAGTAAATGATGTCTGGCTTTCTCTTCTACATTCCAACACTTGTCACATTTTCCATTGTCCCACCTTGAATTACAGCAAGAGATGATAGCCTCTGCACTCCTGATGCCTCAGGAGTTAAGACATACCAAGCTTTCCCATCGCTGTAATCAATTCTAGCTCTTTTAGGAGCTTTGAGCTTCACAAACAATGCCTGCTAAACAAAGAATTGACAGACCAAGTAATCTTCAATAGGTGTCTACCATGAAAGGCCTTCCTCCTCTATCATGTCAATCCTTAAACCAGTGGACGTAAAAATTACTGTCCTTGCTTCACATCTGCCTTAGCTGGATCAGAAAGACTTTACTTTGGTATGTATTTCAAAAACAAAATAAAGCACACTTTGTTTCATTCCTCATAAGACAGTATGTTGCCTAGGACCTCATTAAATCAATTTACCTGTTTGTTCCCACTCCCTGACATACCCATGCCTCTCCTCTAGAAGAACAGCATGTCTAAGCTGAGCAGTAAGAGAATGAAAGAGCTGAAAGTCTGCTAAACTTGGCCTGCATGCCCATAAAGGTGAATCTCTGCTGTATTTCAGACAAAAATCACTAGTCTTCTTCAAATTGGATCATTTCTCTATCTTCTTTTGTCTCCAGTGACCTGACATTTTTGGAGAATACAGGCTATTCATTTTGTAGAAGCACCTCTATTTGGGATTATCTGATGCTTCTGTTCTAATCATGTTTTCTTAAATTATATATTTGTTTATTTGGCATCCATTCATCACAGACCAAATTATATTAACTGCATTTTCTTAATTTTTGTATTCTTGATGCTCTGGCATTTGTGGCCTCACTGACTAGGGAGAGACTGCCCCTCACAGGGCTACCCAATTGTTAGATATCAAAGGGCTTGCCTGGGAGCACCCCTATCACATGCAAACTAACCAATCCTGAGCCCACAGCACCAACAATCTTCTTCTCAAACTCACACACCCAGCCAACATTGCCCATGCCCTAAATCATCCAGGGCCGGGTGCTAGGCAACTAGAGACCAGTCCCATGGCCCAAAGCTTGCTGGAATTACTCAGACTAGCCACTCCTAAATTCTTTACTCTACTTTGCTGTATTTTTCTTGGGAAACCACATTAAAGGCTCTGGCCTGGGTGTTCCTCTCGCTCCTGCTTCTGTCTGCTAACCAATATGCTCTCCCTGTGGCCCTGCATGGTGAGGCATGCTCCTCCTCTCAGAAAGTCAATAATAAAAATCTTTCAATGGCATTGTCCTTCCTGTGTCATCAGTCAGTCACCTCCATAAATTAAAACCCCTCGGGCACAAATGAGACAGCTTCCTTATAAATAGATTCAGATTATGCATTTTGAGCAGGAATTGCATAGAGGTGAGGTTTCCTTCTCAGAATGCCCCATCAGGAAGCACATGATATCTACCCCTCTAATTATTTGTGACATTAATTTGACTACTTGGTTAAGATGGTGTCTGCCAGGTTTTTCAAATATAATGTTATTATTTTCTCTTTAAAATTAACAAGCATCTTGTGTGGAGTAAATGTGAAATGCACATATTCTCTTTCCTATCAGCTCTCACCCACCAGGTTTACCATTCATCAATGACTTTTGCCTGAAACAATTATTACTGTGATGATCACCCATGGTGATCAAGTATGCTTCTTCATCTAGTCTAACTACGGAGATCGATTTTACTCTGCAACGTCTGGCAACGTATGGCTACATATATAAATCTTTCCTCTGTCCCACATGGATGATATTAATTCTTTTTATTTATGCAATCATAATTTTAATTTACAACTTCAGCACAGGTCATCTTAATTGGACTTAATTGCCTAAGCATTTTAAATTTTCACATGTTGGATTATGATCTTGATCTGAACACATTTTTCTTTCCTTAAGCAAATATCTGGTATAATTTATAGTATGTAATAATAGTGGTTTCAAAATATATGCAAATTCTTTGATACTCCTGCCTTCAAGAGTTCTAGTCAATAACATGTGAATCTAAGTTATGTGAGCCATTTTTTTTTTGAGGTTATGATAGTTTACAACAACGTGAAATTTCAGTTGTACATTTTTATTTGTCAGTCACCATATAGGTGAGCCCCTTCACCCCTTGTGCCCCCCTAACCCCCTTCCCCCTGGTAACCATGTGTTTGTCCATGTGTTTTTGTATCTCCCACCCATGAGTGAAATCATACAGTGTTTGTCTTTGTCTGTCTGTGTGAGCCATTTTTAATACTGATTCATAAACACTTGCCAGGTACAATCCTCTATGTTTTTTCTCCTTCTACTGGTTTGTTGTACATGATCACAGTGACCTTGGAATTCAAGTCTGGAAAATGGCAGAGCCAGACATTTGAAGAATCTCGTGTTCCTAAATCATCGCTTAAGGTAAGTTGCCCACCAAATAGGAGTAACAGTGGTGGATTTTATGTAAGTGGGATAAAAATTTCTCATGTCTGTTTCAACCATTGTACATTTTAATTATTGTTTTTTGTTACAGCAATGAATAGCATCTTATTGGATATACTTCATTTACTTCAACTGGGAATGGACTATTACTTCAAATATGTGACAGTTGAAAAGGGTCCATATTGGCCAATATAAGGGATAACACAGATAAAATATTTTATATTTAGTTAAGCAAAATGGTGTTTTGGGGGAAGTTTTTCATATTAGGTTGCACTGAGATAGGGCTTGTGTTCCAAAAGAGGTGAAAAGTTAGAAAAGGACAAGGCAGCGATGAAGATTCAGACTGCACATTATTTGTGACTTACAAGAGGACTATTCTACTGTGTATAGAAATATGTCTTGAATTTCTACTTTTGACTAAAGTGACAGACAAGTTAGTTACAAAGTATCTGTCTGAATGAAAACAAACTAGAGAAAACTATACTATTCAGTATATCTAGTTAAATGCCAACCTATTGATGTGCCAAATTGCATCTGAAAGCTAATACTCAAACTAAAACTTTTGCCAGGCATATTTTAGTGGAGATTACCAGAGAATGCAGTAGTAGTTGAGTTTAGCAGTACTGGCTTCTTGAAAACAGATCCGAAATGGTAAGATCTCAGCATGTGTTCAGATAATGTGATAAACAGAATCATGTTGACAAATTTGGAGAAATCAACTGATTAGTCATGTCATATTTTTTAAGATACATAAATTCATTATTACTCTGGCAATAAGATAAATAGGAAATATAGGCTCTTTCTCTGAGGAGCATTTCTATGGTTTTGTGAAAAGTGAAACAAAACAGTCATTTATGTCTAAGAAATGTCTTTGAAATGGAGCCAGGAAGCCATTAAGGAAATGGATTTTATGTATGTCCTCCCTCATTAGGCAGAGGATAAACTTTTGTGTGTGTGTGAGGAAGATTGGCCCTGAGCGAACATCTGTTCCCAATCTTCCTCTTTTTGCTTGAGGAAGACTTGCTGAACTAACATCTGTGCCACACTTCCTCTATTTTATGTGGGATGCCACCACAGCATGGCTCAATGAGCAGTGCTAGGTCCATGCTAGGGATCTGAACTGGCGGACCCCAGGCCACTGAAGCGGAGCATGCGAGCTTAACCAATACGCCACTGGGCAGGCCCCAGAACATAAATTTTGAAACTGAGTCAAGACACAAATATTCTGAGACTGCTGCACAAAACGTGCAACTCATCACTGTAACAAACTTTTACTTCCATTTAACTACAGTTTTAACAATATTTTATGTTTATGCTTTTATGTTTGTATCTTATGTTTATATTCTTATATTTAGACAAGATTAGCTTTCTGCCCCGACTTGAATTAACATTCTTTGTAATGCAAATCTCCCTCTTCTGTCTTTCAAGGCCCTGGCCTCTTACTCTCTAGCAGGACAATATTTGGGTTGCTACCCAAATCTGTGTGCTCAGAATTGCAATTCTTTGATCCCAAAATAAATATTTCTCTGCCTCTCATTGTGGCTGTTTATTTTTAAGTTAACAGTTGGAATGTTCATGTCCCCCTAAAAGTCGTATACTGAAATCCTAGTGCACCATGTAACTGTATTAGGAGGTGGGGCCTTTGGGAGATGATTAGGACATGAGGGTGGAGCCTTCATGAATGAGATCAGTGCTTTTAAAAAAGAAGCTGCAGGGGCCAGCCCCAGCAGTCTAGTGGTTAAGTTCAATGTGCTTGGCTTGGGCAGCCAGAGTTCAATTCCCAGACATGGACCTACACTTCTCTGTTAGCAGCCAGGCTGTGCTGGCAGCCCACATACTAAAATATGGAGGAATATTGGCATTGATTTTAGCTCAGGGTGAATCTTCCTCAGCCAAAAAGAAAGTAGAGGCTCCAGAGAGACCCTTAGCTCCTTCTACCATGTGCTGACACAGTAGGAAGGCACCAGCTATGATCAAGGAAGAGCGTCCTCACCAAAACACTACCTTGCTGATGCCTTGATCTTGGACCTCTCAGACTCTGGAACCATGAGAAATAAATTTTGTTGTTTATAAGCTACCAAATCTATGATTTTCTTTTTGTTATAGCTGCCACTATAGACTAAGACATGCATGACACCATAATAAGCTTGTGTCTTAAAAAAATAGACCTCAATAAATCAATAAAAGGAATGAACAAATGAGTGAATGAATCACTAACATTTACATAAATAGGATTGGAGAGGAAGGTAGTGATCTTGAAATCAATGGTTAGTGCTGTGGTAGGCAGCCTCAAAAATGGGCCCCAATGATCCCTGCATTTTGGTATTCACATCCTTGTGTAATCCACTCCTCTTGAATGTAGGCTGGGCATATCAACTCACTCCAATAAAGTAAAGTTATGAGATGTCATTTCTGAAATTAGGTTACAGAAAAATTGTAGCTTATGACTTGGGCCTCTCTCTTGTTTTCTTACTTGCTTACTCTGCAGAGAGTCAGTCAGCATGTGAGCTGAACTATGGAGAGGCCCATCTGGCAAGGAATTGATGTCTCCAGTCAACAATCAATGGGGACCTGAGGCCTGACAACATCCATACATGTGAGTTTGGGAGGAGATATTCCCAAAGTTGGGCTTTGATATGGCCAACATCTTGACTGAAGCCTTGTGAGAGATCCTGAGCCAATGATATCTGGGTTCTTGACCTTTAGAAAATGTAAAATGATAAATGTTTGTTGTATTAAGCCTCTAAATCTTCTTGTAATTTGTTCCACAGCATTAGTTAACTACTATAAATAACTTCCTCATTTTCATCCAGAGGTAACTCCATGTTTTTGAGGGCCTGATGACCAGGACGTGAAAGCCTGGACCTCACTGACATTTAAAGTTATCACTTTATCCATTATTGTGAATATTATAAAAGTATAATTTTCTTCATTTATATAAATATGTTAGAAGGATTGCTATCAAAGTATAGTACAAAACTTTGCTCTATTAAATAACTAAGCATCACTTAAAAACTCAGTCTTGGGGTTGGCCTGGTGGTGCAGCGGTTAAGTTTGCACATTCTGCTTCCATGGCCCAGGGTTCCCTAGTTTGGATCCTGGGTGCAAACCTACACACTGCTTGTCAAGCCATGCTGTGGCAGGGGTCTCACATAAAATAGAGGAAGTTGGGCATGGATGTTAGCTCAGGGCCAGTCTTCCTCAGCAAAAAGAGGAGGATTGGCGGCAGATGTTAGCTCAGGGCTAATCTTCCTCAAAAAAGACTCCAGAAAAACTCAATCTTATCAGGTTCTGATTAAGTTCATCTGAGGTAGTTTCCAAAAATCTAGATACTATAAAATATTTTACAATGATTATGGTGTAGAACCAGGTTTAAAATACAATGTTAAATTAACGTTTTATATTACTGTAATGCACATAACACATGAAAACATTATAATATACTCACTGGAACATAACTACTATAAAGTGAAATGCAATATATGATGGTTTGTTAATATAGCTTTTCATATAAAACAAAGAATATAAAAAGTGTAGTCAGTTATCTTCAATATAATGCCTAAGTTTGTAGCAAAACAATGTTTGTCTACCAATCGATAAAGTAATATAAACTGAACATCTGTCAGCTTCTTTATTTGATCCCAGAAAATCCCTCTCTCCCCCCAAAAATCCTTGTGTTAGGTATTTTATATTAAATTGGGATTTGGAGAAATAAATTTCACTCCAGGTTCTGTAGACAGAAAATGGCAAAAGTATGATTTGTATTTGGGCACATCTAACCCCAAACGTACATCCTGGGAACTATAGAGTGCTGTGCTTAGTGGTGTTAGGTACATAATAGCACTACAAGTATCACGAAGTGAGGCAACTCAGATTTCTATTGTTTTGATTGTGTCTTGAGGCAGAACTTACTGGGTGGATCTATTATGAATCAAATTTATATTCACCTGGAGAGCTACTGGACTTCCCCTTCTCAGGAAATCAGATTGTTCCTTACCTTAAGGTTATCTATCATTTCAAAATAAGGAAGAGAGGGCAAGAGGAAAATGCAATGCTCAAACGAGAACTTGAAATACTTTAGACAATTATTATTTGCTCATTTATCCACATATTTGGGGAGCATGCATTCTGTGATGACAATGAAATAATATGGCAGCAATGAAAATGTGCCACTCAGATCACCTGCTGTGGGAAAGGATGTTGAGAAAAGGCCCCAGTTACTGTGTTCTGAATTTACCATCATGTTAGTGCTAAAGCCACACTCCACACAGGCTGCTGGAAGCTAACCACTGAGAGCAGCAGGATACATTAATGCAGACCCATACATACAAAATGGAAGTTCCCTTTGATGGGAGACTTTGGCTCCCGGACTCTTCGTTAGCCTGGTTGAATCTTTTTTAGGTCTGCAGTTTGCCTGCCTTCCTAAGCAGCCCTTCTTCTCTCCCACTCTTCTCCACAGAGGTAATATATGCACTATGGTCTGAAGGCTCCTCTCACCTCCTTTGGCTTCCTCCATTTCTTTAGTCAGAGAAATTTTACTCAATAAATCTTTTGTCCTTCTAATCCAGCTTGGGCGTCTGCTTCTCAGAAGATCCTAACTAATGCAAGTGATGCCAAAAATGTCCTGGTGGAGGGGAGTGCCAAAGAAGTGCAATGCTTCAGGCATTTGAAAGATGTGTGGGGGACTACATCAATGCAGGCAGTGGAGTTAGCTTGTTTCTGTTAAACTGCACCAATACCCTGCTGAGGGACAATAAGAAACCTAAATAGCAGTTAAAGATTTAGTGCGAGCCCCACAGGGGCTCTTTTGTAGTTTACCAAGAGGCTATTTTTCTCCTGCAGTTGAAAAGCAAATGCAACTAATCAACAGGCTGAAGATCTGATAGAGTTAACATTTCAGAAACATTTAAATGTTTGGCCAAGGCAAGTCTGTTACAGTAAGATCATGACCTGGGTTTGGACAACCCGAGATCTTCTAAGCATGGGATAGAGAACATTTGGATAGATACTCCGGAGGATGTTGACTCCGAGCTTGTAGATGTGGCCTACCCTTCCCTAATAGGACACAAAACGCCTGCTGTGGTGGAAGATGCAGAAGCCATCCTTCCCCTGTAGGCAACAAGTGCCATATCGAGGAATTTTCCCCACCTCTTCTGGCTGCCAGAACAATAAGTAGGGTTAAATTTCAGCATATAAAAGACCTGCCAAGGGAGGAAAAAGGCTAGACACTGAAGATGTTGCAAGAATTAGATAGCAAATACTGAAAGGACCAGAGAAATACCCTGGGGTTAAATTTTGAGGATGCTTGATCAAGGAGGCCAGAATGTAAGACTGGCTAAGCAAGAATGTGTTGATTTGGCGTTCTCTTGGGCTACTGAATTTAACAGCCTTGCAAGGATCCCAGCCAGGCAGTAGAGCAAATTCACTGCTAGCATGGCTTATTAAAGATTGGAAAAATAAATGACCACTGCTTAGTAAAGTGAGGATGACTGGGTTACTCCAACAGGCAGTTAAGAAGGAATAAAAAGGCCAAGAGAAGCGGGCAAGCAGAAATGCATATTTTAGGAAAGACTAGAAGACTTACCAGAGGATTACTATCTCAGCTCCACTGAGGGTCCAGAGGACACTTCAGTCACCAAGGCTCTCAGGAAAAGTGTAAGTGAGAGGGACACCAGCATCACTGACAGCAGAAGAGTCTGGCCTCATTAATACCCAAGGGAGTGTTGTCCCTCCAAAGACACGCCAGAGGATAGTGCTCACCTGGCATAAGCCAGGAGAAAGCAATTACCATAACAAAGCCTAGGTGGCTTCTCATGCTGAGCATAGGTTAAGGAGGGGTAAAATTGACAGCAGCAACAAAAAACTGCTTAATATATGCAAACAAAAAAGAAGAAAAATGTGAAAGAATAGAAGAGCAGGATGAAGAGGGAAATTTCTCCAATAAAAAGTCACAATCCCTTATTTAGTTAGACCTAAACCAATTTTCAGACCTAGAGCCCGTTGACTAAAGAGGTGCCCAGATCTCTAGAAGAAAGAACCTGCAACGATATGGCAAGTATATACCATGATGATTCTTCCCCAAAGGGGACCTATGGCCATTTACCTGAGTGACTGTGAACTGGAGAGTGGGAAAAGCCCAGACATTTTGAAGACTCTTAGTTGTAGAGACTGTGTTGACATTGATACCTGGAAACATGAAGCATCATAATAACTCTCCTTCTTAGGGTGGGACCTTACAGCGTTCCAGTAATAAGTAGAAACCTGGCTAAAATACAGTTTAAAGTAGGCACAACGGTTCTAAAGACCTGCCCAGTGGTCATTCCCCTGGTCCATGTGTGTATAATTAGAATAGATTCACTTGGCATTTGGAATGGCCTGGTATGAGGTTGTCTGGCTTGTGGAATAAGCCCAGTGGCAACCTCTGAAACTGCCCCTCACTCAAGCCAAGGTAACATATAAAAAGTAGTATTCCATCCCCAGCAGGATGATAGATTAGTGTCATCATCAGAGATATAAACACCTAAAACGCGTAGCGGTCTTGATTTCGACTGTATCTTGATTTAATTAACTAGTCTGACCCTTCTAGAAACTGAATGGAACCTGTATAATGATTATAGACTACTGCAACCTTGCAAGTTGTATCTCAGTCACAGCTACACGGCTGAGTATGTTATCTTTGTTAGAGCAGATTAGTAAGACCTCATATATACATGATATGCAGCCATTAGTTTGGCAAATGTATTCTTCTCCACCTCAGTGAGAAAAAGAGTATAAGAAACAGCTTGCATGTGAGATAGTCGACAATATTCATTTACATTTTGCATCAGGGCTATGTTAATGTTCCCACTCTCTGCGTTATATACTCCAAAGAGATCTGGACCACCTGGACATCCTCCAGAACATCATACTGATCCATTACATCAATGACATCAAGCTGATTGGACAGCATGAACAAGAGGTGACTGTACACTAAAGATGTTTAAACACATGCTCTTTGGATGGCGGCACATATAGCCTGTGAAGACCTATGGACCATGGAAGATTCACGAATCTAAACCTTTTCAGTATAGGAACACTGCTCTGGTCCATGCCTAGGTGACACAATATTTAGCTTTGTGCAGGGCCAGGTTTAGGATTAAACTCTACAGAAGATTCAGACAGTGACTCAAGTAACCTTGCCACCTGGGACATATATTCCGGCCGATCCCATGGTTTGGAGGTTTCAGTGGTAGGAAAAGATGCAATATGGAGCTTATGGCAAGTCCTAGATGTGGAATTCAAATGCAGACCCCTTGGATTCTGGAACAAGGCCATTCCACCCACAAAAGAATATTACACTATTTGTAAAATAGCTCTTGTCAAGATACTGAGCTCTTCCGGAAGAGATTAAACCTTTGACCATGGGAGATCAAGTGTTATTGTTTCTGAAACTACTTGTTTTGAGTTGGGTTCTGCTAATCTGCTAAATCAAAGTAGAATGAGCTCAGAAACAGTCTATCATGTCATGAAAATGGTACATTGAGCCCAAGCAGAACCAGAAGGCACAAATTAGCTTCATGAGTATATAGCCCAGAAAACTCTGTCATCCCTCACAATTGCAGCAGTGTCCCTCCCCCAGTTCACATCTACAGCTGTTGGGGTGTGTATGGAGGCTGAAGGAGGAAGAAATTGCCTGAGCTTGGATTATGCTTGGTTCACACAGTACTTCTGTAGAAGCTGAAAAATCACCAGTAATTTCATTATAGCTACATTCAGAACTTTTCTTAAAAGAGAATGGAGAGGAAAAATCTGAATGAGAAGAGCTATGAATAGTTCATTTGGTCATTCATGTTATTTGAAAAGAAGTTGGCCCAAAGCAAGAATATAGAGATTCTTAGGTATTGACTAGTGCCCTGGGGTTTTGGTCAGGAGTTCGTAAAGAAAAAGTCTTGAAGATCAGACAAAAGGAGGCCTTGGTAGAAAGAACCACAGGGATGGAGGGATGACAACAACAACAATGACAATGAAGTGTTAGGGTTATTGTATCACACATTAATACTCACCAGGCAGCAATTACCAATGAAGAAGCACTGAACAATCCAGTCCATATGGAAATGAGTTAGTCAGTTGATATTATTCACTTCATTATTAGCCACTCTCGAACGGGCATGATGAACATATAAAGTGAGAGGCCACAGTGGCAGTGACAGAGGCTATGTATATGTCCAATAGCATAGATTCTCACTTTCCAAAGCCAGTTTTGGTACTGCTGCCTCTGAATGTCCAAATTCACAGCAGAGACAGTAAGGGAATGGGCCTATGAACTTGGGATATACCAGCTGTATCACATACCCATATATCCAGAAATAGCTTCACAGAATGCTGGAGTTTCTTTCTAAAAGTACACCTGGAATTCCATCTCAGAGGCAACACTCTGAAAGCATAAGGTACTATTCTTCCAGATGCAATATATGCATTAAACTAGAGACTTGCATATGATTCTGTGATCCTAATAGAAAGAATAGGTGAGCCTGGGAAATAAAGGGTCTTTCTTACCATCGCTCCAAATGACCCGCTGGGATTTGTGGGGTTTCTGTCCCCTCAGGGCTCTGTGGATTTGGAAGTCCTAGCCCTTAAAGAAGGCATTCAGTCACCTGAATATTTAGCAAGGTTTCTACTGAACTTCAAGGTGTAGCTGCTGCTGGGCCCCCTTTGGAATTCTCATGTATATGAAAGAGAAGAGGAGTCTCCATCCTAACAGGTATAACTGACTGATCAGCAGGATATGAGAGACCTTTTTAAATACTAGGGCAGAAATATATGTGAGACCCAGGTTAACTAAACAAACATACTTCTTTGTCCTGTTAAAACTATGAATGGACATGTGCACCAATTCTAGACTAAGAAGGTCATAATAAACAATGGTTTAATGATCTAAGAATGAGGCTCGAGTCACACCATCAGTTAAGCCACCAATATTTGCAAGTTAATAATTAAAAGTGAGAGGAACTTAAAAACGGAAGAGAGAATGAGTACTACTGTCAACTCTGAAATCAAGTGCAGTGACAGGGTATATAGTTCTTCCCACTCACTTTTCTCTGCGGAGTTTTCTCTCAGGGAGAGAGGCCCACAAGAATCATGGAGGAGCTGCTCTCCAAATCCATGTGCAGAAACAGACCAGTGCACAAGTTATGGACAATGGTAGGAATAAAATACATTCTTCACATCTGCTCATGAAATGTCATTGACTGCTGGTCCCAGCTGCTGCTGCTCTCTGAATCTAACCATGCATTTGCACTAGGCCAAATATCCCAGGGGCTGCCCCCAGCCAGTGACTGAATGCAGTAAAGATACGGGTGCAGGTCCATTTCTGCAAGATGCGGGACTTTTCTGATGGGTTGTTTTGGCTCAAAGACTCCCCAGTGACCTGACAGAAACTTTCTTATAACCACACTGCAGTCTGACACTCTTCCTACCAATCTTCCAGCCTTGTCTCTCCTACACAGTGGGCCAAAGCTGCATTGCAGTCTGAATCTCTTCCAGCCTCCCCTGCTCACCCCAACAGTCCCTACAGGTATTTCTCCAAATAAATTTTCCCCTTGCCTAACTCTGTCTTGGCATCTGCTTCCCCAAGAACCCAAACTACACAGATGAAAGTCTTGCTCTAAAGATATCACAATTATTGTCATAATTTCCATCCTGTTCTCCTATAGAGTGCTAGTCATTGGGGGAAGTACTTTAATTTATCAAATAGGGAATATTGCGTTGTGACTTTTTTCTGCTTTCTTCTTTGCCTTAATGTAAACTGCTGTTTTGTTAAGAACGGGTGTATGATGGTAGAAAACAATTTGTTTCTTGGTTGTATTTCTGAAATTGCTTTTAGTATATTGAGTTGCTGTTTACTTGATCTGAATGCCATTGACTATCATCATTTAAACTTTAAAGTATTGAATTAAATATCACGCGCTTGTATTAACCTCAAGGTCACAAGCCTATTATATTTAAATCAACACAATTTGTTTGACATAATCCAAATATTATCAGAGAAAAGTATTATTACCCCAGAAGATGAGAAAACAAAATGGTGTGTTGCGTGTGGATGAGTGTGTACCAGATTTTAGCATTATTCTCCAAAATATGGCATCTTAAAATATATTCTCTCGGTGTTTTATGTCTATGCATTATTCAACACTCTTTGGATTGAAGGTAATATTTTTGTTACTTGAATTGGCTTAAATAAAATTGACAGAATAAAAGACAAAAGCTGTCAAATCAAAAAGTTTAGCAATGCAATTGGACTCATTAATATTTGTAATCATGGGCTTAGATGCTTCTAGATATTTCTGTCTCCCTTCTCTTTAATTCTCTGAATAGTTGGTGCATTTTTTTCCTCACTTAATATTGTCTTTAATCTTATACTGCCAAAATCTTGAGATGTATATTTTAATATTTCTACCACTTAAGAGTTTTGAAGAATTGAGGTCTTTTTTTTTTTTTTATACTCACAGTTGTGATTTCTTGTAGTGAAAGGATGCAGATTAACATCAGCCAAGGGGAAAAGTGCATAAGGAAAAGCCCAGAAGAAGTTCAAAACGTTGAGTTTCTCTCCCCATGGAGTCAGGATGCTTTATTCTCCTGGTCCCAACATGTCACAGTACATACAGAGTATTGCCAACCAAGAAAGCTCTCTTCAGCCTCAGTGTTCAGAGTTGGGGCTTCATTATGTAGATTTGATTGATTGCCCACATTATTTTTTTTGTAGCTCTTAAAAGCAATAATTACTTACAGTATTTTTTTATTAATTTACTTTTTTATTGCTGTAACATTGCTTTATAACATTATACAACTTTCAGGTGTACATCATAACATATTTACCACCCAAAGACTAATTACAGTCCATCTCAACACACATGTGCCTAATCACCCCTTTTGCCCTCCTCCCTCCCTCCCATCCCCCGCCCCGGGTAACCACCAATCCAATCTCTGTTGCTATGTGTTTGTCAGTCATTGTTTTTATCTTCTACTTATGAGTGAGATCATATGGTATTTGACTTTCTCCCTCTGACTAATTTCACTCAGCATGATACCCTCAAGGACGATCTATGTTGTCACAAATGGCTGGATTTCGTCATTTCTTATGGCTGAGTAGTAGTCCATCCTGTGTATATACCACATCTTCTTTATCCATTTGTCCCTTGATGAGCACCTAGGTTGCTTCCAAGTCTTGGCTATTGTGTATAATGCTGCAATGAACATAGTGGTGCATATATCTTTACGCATTTGTGTTTTCAAGTTCTTTGGAGAAATGCCCAGCAGTGGAACAGTGGGATCATATGGTAGATCTGTTCTTAATTTTCTGAGGATACTCCATACTGTTTTCCATAGTGGCTGCACCAGTTTGCACTCCCACCAGCAGTGTACAAGGGTTTCCTTCTCTCCACATCCTTTCCAGCGCTTGTTGTTTCCTGTCTAATTAATTATACCCATTCTGACAGGAGTGAGGTGATGGCTCATTGTAGTTTTGATTTGCATTTCCCTGATAGTTAATGATGTTGAACATGAATAATTAAGTTTGAACAGCTGGGGAAATGTGCTCTGATTTTTTTATCTTCTATTAGGCTCCTCTCCTGGACCAAGAACTTGCAGCTAAAGGTACTATAGCAAAATACGAAAGGTTTTTCTAGAACCACACAGTTAAAGTAAAGATAGGAGTAGTACCCAGTAGAAAGGACTATTCCAAGAAAAAAGGAAGAGGCTATTTGTAAACAAAAAAGAAAAAAAGCAGAGAAAATCTTGCCTGCTATATTCTGAAATTTATGTCATTATTCCAGAGTTTTTGATGCAATATATAGATGTTAGATAATGACCTTTAGGATCAGTATGATAAACTAGATTGGGAAAATATAGTGAAAATTAACTGTTAATTATGAGAGCAAGTTCAGGGATGGTTTAATCGAGAAAGTTTGTGCTCAACAGCAATTTGTAAAAATGTTTAGTTGAGTATTTTGTTGTAAAGAAGGGCAGAATAATAATATAATTATGAGCCAGGCTCATTAGTCATTCCATTATAAGTCATAAATAATTTTAAGTTGCAAAATATTGATCAAATACAGTTTAGAAGCTTCCATTGATGAAGATCTAAGCACAGAAAGATCATACACAATTTTAATAACTTGACGTCCCAACAGATTGATCACATCTTTCTCTACTATTCTGAACATTGTTTATGTCATTTCACTCATCACATCATGCTGAAGTTATTTTGCTTACATATTTGCCTCAGCTGCTTGACAGTGAGCTTTTTGAAATTAGCGACACTTTTTTAGTTTATGTCTATATCCTTTGTATTCTCTCAAATGCCTAATATAATATGCATTGTGTAAAAATTTATTTTTTTAATAAAAAAAGAAATAAACCAAAACAGAGATTTATTATCAGACATTCAGGATTCATCATTGTGAAAAGAATGGAATTTGAAAACAGGGAACACAATCTATCTAAAGGTTTTTAGGTCCTAGACAAGAGAAATTTACAGAGAAAGGCAAAGAAGGAAAACGCTTATTGGAAGCATTGCTTACAGAGAACTAGTTCAGATCCGCTCAATACTGAGTCATTGAACTACTGACCACAACTAAGGTCAAGTGTGATTCAGGGCCTAAAGCATGCTTAAGCATTTAGGTGAAAGTCAAGAGGGTGCAACTTCAAAGCTGACAGATAGCAGATATACAAGAGCTGAAACTATTTCCTGTTTGTACTAGCAAATATGAATTTCCTGCACTATAAGAAAACCAGATTATATATTGTGATGATAGAATAGCTAAATTGTGTTTTCTAAACTGTTTAAGACACAATCTTGGGGCCAGCCCCATGGGCCAGTGGTTAAGTTTGCATGCTCTGCATTGGCCACCCAGGGTTTTGCTGGTTCAGATCCCGGGCATGGACATGGACATGGCACCGCTCATCAAGCCATTCTGAGGCAGCATCCCACATAGCACAACCAGAAGGACCCACAACTAAAATACACAACTATGTACTGGGGGCCTTTGGGGAGAAGAAGGAAAAACAAAAATAAAAATAAAATCTTAAAAAAAAGACATAGTATCAGTTATAAATGTGTTTTAAATATAAAACAAGGAAATCATAGACTAGTAGGAAGCACTGATATAGATAGAATAGCTCAGTTTTTAAAATGTGTGCTTTTTAAATACAAATAAAATCAAATAATAGGTAGGACAAAAACAATTGGCAAGTCTTTAGATGATTTTCACTTTTCCTATACTTGGTGCCAATAGAGATAACTAGAGGATTAAAATGTCTTTAATAACTTGGGTTAAAATCAACTATCGAAAACAATATGAAATGCAGAACAATATAAGAGGGAGGTGAGTTTTTCACCTGAAATATAAAAAGAAAATGTAAGAAAGAAATAATGACAATGGTACACTGAAGCATAAAGCGATAATTATGTTTCACTTTTTTAATACTAGGCATAATTCTATGATAAATGATGATGAAAAAATCTTCTAGGGATATAGTGTTTATCCTCACGGGATACGGAAGTCTTAAGGCATCAGGTATTAGTCCTGTATTAGTCAGTAAATTACTTCTTTCTAGACACTAAATGGCAGCCTCCTGCTCAGGAAGAATTAATTTAGTGTGTTATGTCTTTAGAACACACAAGCTAATGTCAAATCATGAAATAATTATCACATAATTAGTTTTATTAATAATAGTAATATATTCATATTATACTCCACAATCAGCAAAATTCTTTCAATAAGTCACTCAGTAAAAATAAGTTAAATACTTTGGAAGCTATTAATTTTGTCAGGCTACTAATCGCCATTTACCATACTGAAGTTGCAATTTACTAGGTGGCAGAAGTGACCTAAATGAGACATATTCAGCTCTGCAATTCAAAATTATTAAGATTTTGTGGCCTCTGAAACTCACCAGAGAAATACTCTTTTTTTTTTTTATTGAGTTAATGATAGGGTACAATCTTGTGAAATTTCAGTTGTACATTAATGTTTGTCATTTGTGTTGTAGGTGCACCACTTCACCCTTTGTGCCCACCCCCCACCCCACCTTTCCCCTGGTAGCCACTAATCTGTTCTCTTAGTCCACATTTTTAAATTCCTCATATGAGTGGAGTCATACACAGATTATCTTTCTCTCGCTGGCTTATTTCACTTAACATAATTCCCTCAAGGTCCATCCATGTCATTGCAAATGAAATGATTTTGTTCTGTTTTGCTGCTGAGTAGTATTCCATTGTATATATGTACCACATCTTCTTTATCCATTCATCTGTTGATGGGCACTTAGGTTGCTTCCACGTCTTGGCTATTGTAAATATTGCTGCAATGAACATTGGGGTGCATAGGACTTTTGGGATTGCTGACTTCAAGCTCTTTGGATAGATACCCAGTAGTGGGATGGCTGGATCATATGGTAGTTCTATTTTTAGTTTTTTGAGGAATCTCCATACTGTTTTCCATAGCGGCTGCACCAGTTTGCATTCCCACCAGCAGTGTATGAGGGTTCCTTTTTCTCCGCAACCTCTCCAACATTTGTTGCTATTAGTTTTAGATATTTTTGTCATTCTAACGGGTGTAAGGTGATATCTTAGTGTAGTTTTGATTTGCATTTCCCTGATGATCAGCAATGATGAGCATCTGTTCATGTGCCTATTGGCCATCCGTATATCTTCTTTGGAGAAACGTCTGTTCATGTCTCCAGCCCATTTTTTGATCTGGTTGTTTGATTTTTTGTGGTTGAGTTGTGAGAGTTCTTTATATATTATAGATATTAAGCCTTTGTCAGATATATGACTTGCAAATATTTTTTCCCAGTTAGTGGGTTGTTTTTTTGTTTCTATCCTGTTTTCATTTGCCTTGAAGAAGCTCTTTAGTCTGATGAAGTCCCATTTGTTTATTCTTTCTATTGTTTCCCTTCTCTGAGAAGACATGGTGTCCGAAAAGATCCTTTTAATACTGATGTCAAAGAGTGTACTGCCTACGTTTTCTTCTAGAAGCCTTATGGTTTCAGGTCTCACCTTTAGGTCTTTAATCCATTTTGAGTTATTTTGGTGAATGGTGAAAAAGAATGGTCAATTTTCATTCATTTACATATGGCTTTCCAGTTTTCCCAGCACCATTTGTTGAAAAGACTTTCTTTTCTCCATTGTATGCCCTCAGCTCCTTTGTCGAAGATAAGCTGTCCATAGATGTGTGGTTTTATTTCTGGGCTTTCAATTCTGTTCCATTGATCTGTACACCTGTTTTTGTACCAGTACCATGCTGTTTTGATTACTGTAGCTTTGTAGTATGTTTTGAAGTCAGGGATTGTGATGCCTCCCGTTTTGTTCTTTTTTCTCAGGACTGCTTTAGCAATTCGGGGTCTTTTGTTGTCCCATATGAATTTTAGGATTCTTTGTTCTCATTCTGTAAAGAATGTCATTGGGATTCTGATTGGGATAGCTTTGAATCTGTAGATTGCTTTAGGTAGAATGGACATTTTAACTATGTTTATTCTTCCAATCCATGTACATAGAATGTCTTTCTATCTCCTTATGTCGTCATCCAATTCTCTCAGAAAGGACTTGTAATTTTCATTATATAGGTCCTTCACTTCCTTAGTTAAATTTACCCTGAGGTACTTTATTCTTTTTGTTGCAATTGTGAATGGTATTGGGTTCTTGAGTTCTTTTTCTGTTAGATCGTTATTAGAATATAGAAATGCTACTGATTCAGGCAAATTGATTTTGTACCCTGCAACTTTGCTGTAGTTATTGATTACTTCTAAGAGTTTTCCAATGGATTCTTTAGGGTTTTCTATATGTAAGATCATGTCCTCTGCAAACAGCGAGAGTTTCACTTCTTCCCTCCCTATTTGGATTCCTTTTATTCCTTTTTCTTGCCTGATTACTCTGGCCAGGACCTCCAGTACTATGTTAAATAAGAGTGGTGATAGAGGGCATCTTTGTCTCATTCCTGTTTTCATGGGGATGGCGCTCAGTTTTTGCCCATTGAGTATGATGTTGGCTGTGGGTTTGTCATATATGGCCTTTATTTTGTTGAGGTAGTTCCCTTCTATGCCCATTTTGTTCAGAGTTTTTATCATAAATGGCTGTTGAATCTTGTCAAATGCTTTCTCTGCATCTATTGAGATGATCATGTGGTTTTTATTCCTCAGTTTGTTGATGTGGTGTATCACATTGATTGATTTACGGATGTTGAACCATCCCTGTGTCCCTGGTATGAATCCCACTTGATCATTATGTATGATCCTTTTGATGAATTGTTGAATTCTGGTGGCCAAAATTTTGTTTAGAATTTTTGCATCTATGTTCATCAGTGATATTGGCCTGTAGTTCTCTTTTTTCATGGTGTCCTTGTCAGGCTTTGGTATCAGCGTGATGTTGGCCTCATAGAATGTGTTACGAAGTGTTCCATCCTCCCTAATTTTTTGGAATAGCTTGAAAAGGATAGATATTAAATCCTCTCTGTAAGTTCGGTACAATTCCCCAGGAAAGCCATCTGGTCCTGGGGTTTTATTCTTTGGGATGTTTTTGATTGCTGTTTCAATCTCTTTCCTTGTGATTGGTCTGTTCAAATTGTCTGCCTCTTTTTGAGTGAGCTTTGGGAGATTGTAGGAGTCCAAGAATTTATCCATTTCCTCTAGGTTATCCATTCTGTTGGCATATAGTTTTTCATAGTATTCTCTTATAATCCGTTGTATTTCTGCAGAGTCTGTTATTTCTCCTCTTTCATTTCTGATTTTGTTTATTTGAGCTTTCTCCCTTTTTTTCTTTGTAAGTCTGGCTAGGGGTTTGTCAATTTTATTTATCTTCTCAAAGAACTAGCTCTTTGTTTCGTTGATCCTTTCTACTGCCTTTTTCATTTCAATAGTATTTATTTCTGCTCTGATTTTTATTATTTCTCTCCTTCTGCTGACTTTGGGCTTTATTTGCTCTTTTTTCTCTAGTTCAGTTAGGTGTAGTTTAAGATTGCTTACTTGGGATTTTTCTTGTTTGTTAAGATGTGCCTGCATTGCGATGAATTTTCCTCTTAATACAGCTTTTGCTGTATCCCATATGAGTTGGTATGTCATGTTATCATTTTCATTTGTTTCCAGGTATTTTTTGATTTCTTCTTTAATTTATTCAATGATCCATTGCTTGTTCACTAGTGTATTGTTTAGTCTCCACATCTTTGTGCCTTTCTCAGCTTTTTTCTTGTAATTAATTTCTAGCCTTATAGCATTATGAACAGAGAAGATGCTTGTTATTATTTCAATTTTTTTTAATTTGTAGAGGCTTGCCTTGTTTCCCAACATATGGTCTATCCTTGGGAATGTTCCATGTGCACTCGAGAAGAATGTGTATTCTGCTGTTTTAGGGTGAAGTGATCTATATATGTCTAT
This sequence comes from Equus caballus, assembly GCF_041296265.1. Lineage (NCBI taxonomy): Eukaryota > Metazoa > Chordata > Mammalia > Perissodactyla > Equidae > Equus > Equus caballus. The sequence goes on along the minus strand of NC_091692.1, from coordinate 70,618,210 downwards.
TAAGCCTAATTGTTTTAGTTTTTTGTTTAGCTCCACTATTTCCTTGTTGATTTTCTGTCTGGATGATCTGTCCATTGATGTGAGTGGGGTGTTGAGGTCCCCTACTATTATTGTGTTGTCTTTAACATCTTCCTTTAGGTCTGTTAATAGTTGTTTTAGGAATCTTGATGCTCCTATGTTGGGTGCATAGATATTTATAAGCATTATTTCTTCTTGATGAAATGTCCCTTTGATCATTATATATTGTCCCTCTGTGTCTCTCTTGACCTGTCTTATTTTGAAATCCGCTTTGTCTGATATAAGAATTTCAACACCTGCCTTCTTCTGCTTGCTATTAGCTTGAAGTATTGTCCTCCACCCCTCACTCTGAGCCTGTGTTTGTCTTTGGGGCTGAGGTGTGTTTCCTGGAGGCAACAAATTGTTGGATCTTGTTCTTTAATCCATTTTGCCACTCTGTGTCTTTTTATTGGAGAGTTCAATCCATTTACATTGAGAGTGATTATTGATGCACATGGACTTAATGCTGTCAATCTGTCGCTCATTATCTTGTTTTCCTGCATTTCTTTTCCTGTGTGCTTTAGCCTACCCATTTAATACTGCAATTTCTTATGCTGGGTTTCTTAGATTTTTCCTTATTTATGTTTTGCTGCTCTGTTCTGTTTTTTAGTGTAGTGGCTACCCTGAAGTTTGTATTTAGAATCTCGTGTATAATATAGTCTATTCTCTGGTGGTCTCTTACTTACTTTTCCTAGACTGATTTAGACGCTTTGCTCTTCCCCTCCTAAATAATTATTTTCATTTCTTATTCCAACTCGTGTTATGAATTTGTAGTTAGAGTGATAAGATCATCTTTGCTTTGGTAGTTTCCTTACCCTTACCCTAATGCTATAGTTGAATTTTGCTATCCTGTTCTGGTTCTATCCATCTGTCTCCCTACTCTGTGGTTTGTGACCCCTTTCTCCCTTTTTTCTTTTTTCAGGTATGAGAGCCTTCTAGAGGATTTCTTGTAGTGGAGGACTTTTAGTTACTAATTCCCTTAACTTTTGTTTGTCTGCAAAAGATTTAATTTCTCCCTCATATCTGAAGGATATTCTTGCTGGATAGAGTATTCTTGGCTGAAGAGTTTTATCTTTTAAAGCTTTGAATATGTTACTCCATTCTCTCCTAGCTTGTAAGGTTTCTGTAGAGAAATCTGCTGAAAGTCTGATAGGAGTACCTTTGTAGATTATTCTCTTCTGTCTTGCTACCCTGAGTATTCTTTGTCTGTCTTTCATTTTTGTCATTTGTCCTACTATGTGCCTTGCAGTAGGTCTTTTCACATTGACAAATCTAGGAGATCTGAAAACTTCCTCTACACACATTTCTCCATCAATCCCTAGATTTGGGAAGTTCTCTTCTATAATTTCATTAAGCACACTTTCTGCTCCATTTTCCTTTTCCACGTTCTTGGGAATTCCCATGATCCTTAAATTCTTTCTCCTCATTGAATCCACTATCGCTCAGAGATTTTCCTGATTTTTTTAAATTCTTAGTTCTCTTTCTTCCTCTGTCTGGAGCCATTCAGCCTGTCTATCTTCAATTATGTTAATTTGCTCTTCTACGGTGTCTACATGGGCATTCCGGGAATCCATATTCTGTTTTATCTGGTCCGTTGTGTTTTTTATCTCTAGTAATTCTGTTTGATTCTTCTTTATAATTTCACTCTCGTTTGTGAAGTAACTCCAGAACTCATTGGCTTGTTTCTCTATCTTTCTCTCTACCTCATTGAGTTTTTTGATTATAGCTGCTCTGAACTCATTTTCACTTAGTTCACCTAATTCCAAGTCCTCAGGACTTAATTCTATGTTTTTATTGTTTTCCCTCTGGTCTGGGGCTTTTATAAATTGCTGGATAGCAGAGGAGTGTTTTTTTTTGCAAAGTGGTAGACTTTGGTTGCAGTTACAGCCTGTCGCCACTAGATGGTGGTCGAGAGCCATGTGTTCTGAGCTCTCCGCCTTCGGGAAAGATGGCAGCCCCCAGTGTGCTTTGCCAGGAGGGAGGGGCTGCTTTTCTCGCGCACCAATCTGGATTCGGATCAGTTCTGTTCTCTGGTCTCCCGGGACCCTGGGTTTATGGGGTCCCTGCACACGGAAGCTTTCCCCCATCAGCAGGTTTCCACTGTACCAGCGGCGAGAATCCTGGATGATCCCCCAGTCGCACGGCCCCTCCCCTCCTTCTTCCCGTACCCCCGACAGCGATCCCGGTCTCTACGGGAGGGAGTAAAGTTCTCTCCTTCCCCATCCCAGCTCCTCCGAGGCCAGTAGCAAGGTCTCCGTCCTCTATCTTCTTGGTACTGTATGTCTCTCACGTGTTGGCCTTAGATTCATTATCTGAAATTCAGTTTTTCTAATCCTTTGTGGTAGTTTGGAGGGGAGAGAGTCCCGGGTCAGCTCGCCCTGCCATTTTGCTCCGCCCCTTCTCCAGAGAAATACTCTTAAAATATTTAAGGAAAATACATTTCTTTGGATTGTTATACCTATTATCATACTATTGTGACCAAGACTATGCACCATTCACTTCTGGGTGCTGAGCACAGGCTCCATTGGGTGGCTTCTAATGACACATTCAAAGAAATATTCAGAACTATGCCAGTGACAAAATTAATACAGGAGAAACTTCTAAGTACAAAAGCATATTTCCTGTTTCTTTTTCTTTTAGCTGAGGAAGATTCACTCCGAGTTCACATCTGTGCCAATCTTCCTCTACTTTTTAGTATGTGGGCCACCAGCACAGCATGGTTACTAACAGAGCGGTGCAGCTCCATGCCCAGGAATCAAATTCAGTCTGCCAAAGTGGAGCACACTGAACTTAACCACTAGGCCACCGGGGGCCAGCCCTCAATACAGTATTTCTGAATGTTGAAATTAATGAACATAGGTTCTTAAGCACTACAGTACAAACAATGGACATTTTGATTGATTGCAAATAATTATTTGTTATGAAAATATAGTGATAGAGTAAAATATGCTCACAATATAATATATAAATTTGTAAGATTGAAAATGATTTAAATTTCAATAAACATTTTTGTCAACTGACAAATGCATGTTAAGACAATGGAGAGGTTATAATTTGGAAAATTAGTAGAAAATGATATTTTTAAGTAATAATATAACAAATATGTAAAGGATTGATTATGAAAATCTGAAATATGTTTAGTGAATTTTTTGGAAACCTTCTTAGCATCAACATTTCCACATCTTTGGAAATAATAGATTTATTCTGCCTTTCTGACAATAAAAGCTTTGCTTATTTTCGAAACCAAACTATCTCTGCATTACTCAAATGCTATGGCCAATACTATTACCCGATGACCAATTGGGAATAAAAGGATTTGCAGCAGTGTGAAATCCACATTTCCTTCCCTTAACTCACCTGGGGAGAAATGGTCTGGTCAAATCTCTTTCTAAACATGCTAATTGGATCCCTTGATGGCATTTATTAACAGACGTTTACTGCTATGGAATGCTTTTAGCAAGATATACCTGATCTGTTGAGGTTACTTATGGCAAACACACCTGGAATTTATGGATTTGTGGGATATGGTACTCTGGAAAATGTTAGATATGTAATTATCAGTGTAAAAACTTAGTATTTCTTGATTTTGCCGGTTATAAATTTACTGCCTCTCAGCTACAAATTCACCTTTATTAGACTGCTCTGTGAAAATGGATCTGGGTCCCCTTAAACATTTATGTTTCCTATGCCAGTTGGCGTAAAGTTTTGTCAGAAGAGCACACTGCCAGAGAAAAGAGAGTTTTGTTTCCTATTTCTGATGTGCTAGCTTTACCTGTTCCTGTAGTGTTCTCAGCTTCTCTACAGCATAACTCTCCCAGCACGTGGCAGGCAGCAATATCTGGCAGCCACCAGCTTCCTTTGACACCTTCCAGCATCTGAAAGTTTCGTAGAAGAGTGACTCTTTCCCAGTGCCCAGCTCATGCGATGCATGGCAGCCAGCAGCATTCAGCAGACAACCAATTCCTCCAGCATTTCTGGACCATCGGCTTTTGCATAATACTTGGTTGCTGCAGTGAACAGTGGCAAGCAGAACCCCACAGTCAAGCTTTGCCCAGTACCAAGTACCAAGGTGGGTCTCTGGCAGGTTCCAGAGGGCATATTTCCAGCAAGTTCTGCTGGCATGGCATCACAGAACTTCTGTCATCCAGTGAGCCATGGCTATGCCTTCTCCAATAGAGTTGGGATCTCATCTCTGCGAGATGCAGGTTCTTCCTTGGGTAATCTATCTCAGCCACAGGGTTAGTGATTGCTCCTTAAATCTGTTATTTCTATATCTTGCTTTCGCTTTACTTTTTTACTAGCCAATACCTCCATAATCTAATCACTTCTTATGGTTCATGATTCTTAATATTAAACTTACCTTGTTCAAACAATCACATGGCTTCGTCTCCTAATTGGACCCAGAATAATACAATGATCTAAAAAGCTCCCTTTGTGAAAGTGATACTCTGATTACGTCGTGTAGAAGCTTACATGTTAAATTTGGACCAGTGTGTATCTTAACATGACCAGGATCTGAGGAGACAGATTGGTGGTCTCAGACTCTTCCATGGTCTGCCTGTGCTTTGCAATTACCCATAATTTTTTATCTATTGGTTGAGTTTGATTCTGAGTAAGATAACTGATTTTTGTGAATTTGATTTTACAATCCACCCATTTGTGTTATCTATACTATAAAGAAAGGACAAATTATTGTAAAAATTACATTGCTAATTACTATAAATAAGACAAAAGAACAAACACTATCACAATATATTACAAAAGTATTAATGCAAGAGTACTGGTATGTTCCAAATAAAATATATTTTATGGCTTAAACAAAGGAAAAGATAAATTTACAGTATTTAGATAGATATTTTGTGATATGAATATATTATATCTTCACTTAGCTTTAGAAGATCCTTAAAGTTTGACTGCTGGATAATGTACTAACATCTATTCCCCATTCAGGAACTCATACAAATATACTATCGAAAAACATGCTATTTTATTATAAACTTGGTCCTTTCAGCACTCTTCGACCAATGAAAGTGAAGACAGGCAAACTAACAATTGCATAAGGAAGAATTAATAGTTAAATGTGATTAATCATAGTATTTAAGAAAAAGTAAGAAATAAGACACAAGGTTAAAATAAGAAATGTGTATTCTGAAATCTTCCCTTATTTTTTCACCCACAATTAGGAGTAGTAAAAACTTACTAATTATCTTGGGAAGAGTCAATGAAATAATTAATGTAAAAATGCTCAATAATTTATTATTCATTTATTATGACAACTCGTCTACAGTAACAACCAACTCTAAAATGATGATGTCTTAAGAAAACAAAGGTTTAGTTATTGTTCATACTACACGTCTATTATCAGGCAACTCTCTCACTTCTTACTCTAGGGACTTAGGCTGAAAGAGCAGTCACCAGACTAAATATTGGCATTCTCCTTGGCAGAAAAAGAGAAATCTCTGGACAATCTTATCTGCATGCTTAAATGCCAAAATTCAGAAGTGGGACTTGTTATTTTCACTAACAATTCATTGAATATAACTAGTTATGTATCCCCATCGCTGAAAGGAAGCCAGAAAGTATAATCTCATCATCGTCCTGAAACAGAGAAGCAGAACTACTTATAAAATCAGAGTAATAAATACTGTAGTCCACCCTCTGGTGACAAATCATTTGGTTAGAGTTTGAACCCAAAATGAAATAAACTAACTGTTTTCTATTTTCACTGAGAGGTACCTCAAGTCCAAGATCTCTGCACGATGTGCAGGAACCTCTATTTCAGGGAGAGTTGATCCAGACATTTATAAAATAAAAAGACAAGTTACCTCCCCTCTAAACACCCAATATACCACAGTAAACACTCCCATTTGAAAAGAAAAGGAAGAGTGGAAGACAGGAAGTCACTGGTTTACAGCAAACTGATATCCTGCTGGGCAGTTATTATGAAGGCCCCCTGCATGGCTCCTGGTGGATGAGGGGCCCACATGATTTTCCTCCATGGCCCTCATCTCTGCCTTCTAAGATTCTTTTTTCTCTTCTCCATTTTACTTGGCTAAATTTGAAGTGGGCATTGGAGAATATGTCAGTTTTGGGGGCTGAGCAGTTTTCTCATATCCTTTGCCAAGAGTTATATCCACAGTTCATTCTGAGAACACTTTTTAGATTCACTATATTTCTATGCCTTTTTTTTTTGCTCCCATGAATGTCTCTTTTGAATTAGTTGCTGATAATGTAAGCATATCAATCTTTGGTGGATAAAGTGCACAGTTATCTTTTCTCTGAGCCAGTTTATCCAATTTTAAGTTTACAGTTGGCATAGCAACTTTTAAAAGTATAGGTTATTTTCACTATAAAATATATAAGAAAATATGGTAAGTAATTTGAAGTTTCTCTATGGAGAATAAATTCTGTTCTCAATTTTTTGGTCATCTCAATAAAAGTTTATCAAACAGTTTAAGAAAAGATTGTGAGCAGTCTCAACCATGAGACATTATATTTGTTCTTATTCTCCTCGGTACCTCATTCTTTCTAACTATAAATCCTCACCCAGAATATTACTTTTGATATTTTATTGTAGATTTTATGAAAGCTCTCCATAATAATTGGTCAGCTCTGTGATATAAATGCCATTATCAATATAATGCAAAGTGATTGGAAGCCAGGACATATTTTCTGACAAAACATGTGTAACTCCTAATTATTGGTTAGTGGTGATTCATACTCAGTTGAGTAGAAATTAAATAAATATACCATTTTTAAGTGCAAAATAATTATTCTCACTTGAATTCATTATATAAAACTCAATTTTATAATTTATATTACAATGGCTCTAAGGCTCTGATGAAATTTTTCATCAAGATAAATACACCCTGGAAGGTTATCTGTTGCTGAGAGAGAAGAGGTTATGTGAGGGCACTGATGATCTATTCTCTACTAAGAGATGCCGATGCTGCTAAGGCCTTGAGCTAGTTAAGCATTGTAGAGACGACACTTAACCAGAGCTTACCATTATTACAGGTCCCCCAAATATAAACACAAATATATATGATAAGTGTATCTATGTGAGTATATATACACACACACATGTGCAAAGACAAAGAGAGAGATTTCTGATAGAATTACTGTAGTCTGTATTATAATCCCAAATTTCTATTTTATCTTATAAACTAGTAAGATAGACTGTATGATTTGCCCCATTCAGTTTTTGTTCACTTTCAAATTTGCACTCAAACCCTGTCTTTGCTTCAGCTTCTAATAATACCTCTTTGCAAGACTAAAGAAGTAGAGCCAGGTCTATCTTTCTATACCAGTTGCATGGGAGAAGCAATCCAAATAAAATACTTCAGTACAAGAGAACAAGCCACAGAGAATAATTATTTAAAGGGGGCAATCCCTGTTGAACAGCTTTGGTTTGTCCTCTTTAAGAAAATGTTCCAAAATGATGATGATAATAATAATAATAGAGGAAAAAATAATTGCATTGCTTAATTTTGGATTACATTAAAATTTTTCTTTGATAAAATATATACTTGAGGCAGCCAGCCTGGTGGCATAGTGGTTAAGTTCGCACACTCCACTTCTGCAGCCTGGGGTTTGCAGGCTCAGATCCTTGGTGTGGACCTACACACTGCTCATCAAGCCATGTTGTGGCAGCATCCCACATACAAAATAGAGGAAGACTGGCACAGATGTTAGCTCAGGGACAATCTTCCTCAAGCGAAAAGAAAAGAGGAAGATTGGCAACAGATGCTAGCTCAGGGCCAGTCTTCCTCAGCAAAAACAATATATATGTATACTTGCTTTCAAATTATAACATTACAATACTGATAAACTCAAAATAAATATAGAGTTCTTGGTAATCTCCTGTTAAGTAATATCTACTCATGGGAATATTCAAATGTTTCTCTGCATATTCATCATTTTCACTTGAATATCTTATAGGAAACTCAAACACTGCATGTCTCAATTAAAACTCTTCATTCTGTTTTCCAACTTCACTTAGTCAAATAAACTAAGGTTTCCCATATTTATAAATGTCACCAGTGTTCACCTAATCACTGAAGGAGAAAACCTGGGAGTAAAAATTCAAAGTTTCTCTGATTCCCTTGAAATTTTGAGGTGGGAGAGCAGGTGAAGTGAGAATAGAAGGCTAGAGACTTTCAACGACTTTTTCCCTTTTTATAAGTCTCTGAAAACTCTTGGTAAATTGTAGGGAATTAACGTTCCCCAAAGCATGTACCCCTACTCTACCTAGCGTTTATTCAGTTGTATAATTGGAGAGGGTTCAGAGACCAGACAGTGAAGACAAATTGCCTGCAAACCAGAGAAAAACCCAAAATAACCTCTAGAAAAGGAAGCTCTCTGTTAAATCGATAGTATCCAGGCTTTTCTGAGTGAGACGAGGTATCTGAATTGGGACATGCCTGTCTCCAGGCAGATCAGCACAAATGTAGACACACAAAACAACAACAAAATGAAGCATAGCAGATACTGGAGAGTTGTATAGGAGTAAGAAATTGTACCCCAAGAAGAAAAGAAAGGAGGGAGGGGAGGAAGGAAGGAGGGAAAGGAGGAAAGAAGGAGGGAAGGAAGGAGGAAAGGAAGAAAGGGAGGAAGAAATGGAGGAAGGAAGGAAAGGACAGTTTTTTAAAATGGTACAAATTCATAGAGAGTGTCCTGAACTTATTTAGCTGAGCAAGAGGAATTGAATAGTGCAAAGATTTTGCCAGGTCAGAGTTGAAAGGACTCACCAGACTTTACAGAGCACACTCATTATGGCTGCTATTTAAGGCAAAGGATATGGGCAGCAAAAGAAAGGGAATGCAGGTGAGCATTGTAGGTCTGTGAGACAGCCCAGGTGCACACTCCTCATGGGGTTTTATTTGTACTCATGTACTGCTCTGTGTCTCTGGTTTGAACCATCAAGATCTGTGCAAAAAATCATGTAAACAAGTCAGGCTTATTAAATTGGCTAAGCCAGTTGCCCACCATTGTTAAATGCACTTACCCTGAGGGTCCTCCAAGGAGTTTCAGACTTTAAGAGAACATCAGAAATCCCCTGTCCTTATTTTGATCCAGGGCTGAAGACAGAGCTTTTCCAGTCCAACTGCAAATCAACTCTATTTCTCCAAATAACTGGGTAAATGTTTGTTTTCTTTTTAATATTAAGTGACTGAATATTCGTATTGGACATAAATTAAATGAGATACTTTGTTTGAATATGTGTGTACATACTGATCCTTTTTTTTGGCCAGTTTGGAAATTGCCTAGTAAAGATCTGTGAATTAAACCTCCAATGATTTATGCATTATCAACTGAATTAACATTGATATGAAGGAATTTCAAATTTCAACAAAAAAAAGTTAATTTCAAAAGTTGTCCTTGCAGTAAATACTAGTTAATGGCAATATTTTTTAGACACTTAAAAAGGGCAATGCATTCTTCTTTTTCTTTCTTTTTAATTGGGAGATTTCTTCTGGAAATGTGTGTGTGTGTGTGAGAGAGAGAGAGAGAGAGAATGTGTGTGTGTGTGTCTAGCAATGATTGATATACATTTGGAAATTTTCATTATAGCATTCAAATTTTTAAAATTTTATTATTTTTAAATAAACTGTTTTTTAGAGCAGTTTTAGGTTCACAGAAAAATTGAGTGGAAAATACAGAGAATTCCCCCACGTCTTCTCATGCCTTCATAGCTCATTTCTTTTTAGCACTGTATGATATTCCGCTGTCTGGATGTACCACAGTTTATTTATCCATTCACTACTGAAGGGCCTATTGGTTGCTTCCAAGTTTGGCAATGAAGAATAAAGCTGTTATGAACATTTTTTTCAGGATTTTGTGTGGACATAAGTTTTCAACTCATTTGGGTAAATACCAGAGTGTGATTCCTGGATTGTATGGTAAGAGTATGTTTAATTTTCGAAGGAATTGCCAAACTGTCTTCCAGTACTGTTTTGTTCCCCACCAGCAATGAATTGGGATCATTATGGCTTTTTTTCCTTTCAGTTACAGCTGGAGCTATTAGGAACCTCAGTGACAACATCCTCCTAATAATAGCTTAAAATAACATGTTCACATGTAGCTGGAAATCTTTTCTCTTCTCTTTTCTTTTCCTTCCTTTCTCCTTCCTTCCATGGACATTGTGGTGGCTGCAATTTGGGGTATAAACTAACCTTATCCATTGAAAATGTCAAAGTATGGGATTGAAAATGTAGAAAGGAGGATACCATACCTTAATGTACCCCTCACATCATCCAGAGGCTGCTGTTTTGAACTGCTTGAATAATTTCCTTCTTGAATTGCACAGAAGTTGGTATCTTAAATTTGCTTCCTGAGATTCATATTCTCAATTAAAACAGTTTTTAACAGAGACAGAGTTAATGTGGGAGAAATTCCTAGAGGAGTGACTGAGAAAAACTTTGAGTAGCTAATTTTTTGCTCTGTTTATGATACATTATGTAGTTTGGACAAATTGCCTGATCATAGTATTTTTCTTTAGAAAACCAGTTAAAATCCATAAAAACTCAAGTAGAGAATTAATAAAATTTAAAATGATTGAGTCAACGGTAGAAAGAGTTAAATTCTCAGAATCCATCATATCCAGGTCAAAAACCTTGCCAGACTATCAATTTGGACAGTAAAAAGTTCTGGGAAAGGAGCCAAGACAGATAGCACCAATAGAAAGAACTGTAAATCTTAAGAATGAAGTTCTCTCTGCTCTAAAGGACCACTTATCCTTTTCTTTTTAAGTTTAAGAATATTTAAGAATATTATAAACTCTGAGGTGGATGGTAGGGACTTCTCAAAAGTAAGGGCAACAAGCCTTAATCTTTCTCTCTAGATTCACTAAAATATCAGAACTGTCTGCAAGGACCCTAAACTGTAGGCCAGAGTCCAGGTATTCTGCATAAGTTTAAAAAAGAAATGGTGGGATTACACTAAAAAAGAAACTCATTTTTAGAGGGAATAGGAGCATAAATCTGAATTTGCTAGCTTGAGGCAAATGAGAATGTTTTCATGTTTCCCTGGCTGTGTTTTGGAATTAATTTATGCAGCTGTTGCAAAAAGACCATTCTTGACTACAGTACATACAGTACAGGACACTGATAACTGAGTATCCTAAATGGGACCTTTCAGAGACTAATTCTCACCAGAATAGTAAAAAAGAAAGCGACACTGAATGCTAGTGTTAGTGAGTAAAATTACAATTATAATCCAGAATTTGGAGGAACAAGGAGTGACCTAAACCACTACTTATGATTTACTTGTCTAGATGGCACCAGGAAATAACCTCCGGGTATTAAAAAACTAAATGAAGACAAGCCATCTGTATGGGTTCTGGTACCCATATTTCCAACGTAGTGGGGGGTTTCCCCACACCAGCAATTCTCCAAGACACAAAATGGGTATCCAAGAATTCAACTCAGTTATGATACTGCCTACTCAGAGATAGCATCAGATCTCACAGTTTAAGGGCTCAGCACCACAAGACTGCCTCCATTGCCATTTGAAACGTTAGTTGCAAGCCCAGTTCATCACCTGTGCTTCTTATCAACTGGCTATAAATTGCAGGTTCCAACCATTCCCTCTTAGGGTTTGACTAATTTGCTAGAGTGGCTCACAGAACTCAGAGAAGCACTTACTTATGTTTACTAGTTCATGAAAGGATATGATAAAGGATACAGATGAACAGCCAGATGAAGAGATTCATAGGGCAAGTTATGGGAGGGTCCTGAGTGCAGGAGCTTCTGTCCCTGTGTAGTTTGGGTGCATCACTCTCCCCATGTGTGTGTGTTCACCAACCTGGAAGTTCTCCCAACTCTGTACTTTTGCTATTTTCTGGAGGTTTCATCACGTAGGTATGATCAATTTTTAACTCCATTTCCAGCTCCTCTCCCCTCTCAGGAGGATGGGGAGGTCGAACTGAAAATGCTACGCTTCTAATCATGGCTTGGTCTTTCTGGTGACCAGTCCTCATCCAAGAGTCATCCAGGAGCCCACCCAGAGTCACCTCAATAGAACAAAAGATGCTCCTAGTGCTATTACCACTGAGGAAGATACAAGGGTTTTAGGAGGCCTGTGTCAGGGACAGGATCAAACACAAATATCAGAGCATTAGCATCTCCTAGTATTCTCATGATTTAGGAAATTACAAGGGTTTCAGAAGCTCTGTGCCAGGAACTGGGGACAAAGATCAATATATATCTATTTTCTTTTATCTCACATATCTATCGATAGCAGGATATTTACTACAACATTTATTTTGAAAAATATCTCTACATTTCAATTTCTTTGATCTGAGAAATGCATTAACTTCAAAACAAGTATATGTTGACTACCAACAATTGTTTCACATTGTTTTGAAAAGGCAAAAAATTCATATTTCCTGTTTTGTTACCAGAATGTCTAAATCTATCAACAGTTGCATAATCTTAAAAATCAGAATATAAACAAGCAGATTTTGAAGTTGGGTTCTCTAGGAAATAGAATCTGAGACAGACATGTATGTCCAGGAGATTAATTGACAAGTGCTTTTTGGATGAACATTGTGGAGGGTGAAAAAAGCAGAGTTGGCAGAACAAGAATTTGAACCGAGATTCAGTTACAACAACTGTCTCAGCTAATCAAACTGAGAGCTCTGGGATGGGGATGACCCTGCAGATTTGCCCCATATTGAAGGAAGGGAAGTTGGCATTTAAATCCATTGAATTGACCAGTCACTGGATGATGACTTCTTGGTTAAGAGGGATAACTTTGGGCAAGAATACTTTCTTCAAATGAGAATGATTCCAGAGGGGGCTTAGTTGATAACTGTCAGCTGCCAACACTCCGAACACCTGAGGAATAAATATTTTTTCTAGTAGCAAGGTAACTCTAGGAAGCCCCAACAGCATCCAAAACAGACCCTCTCCTCATGTCTCTTGGAACCACTTGTATAATATGTTAGGGAAGTATACCCTCCATAATTATGGTCAGCTGCTGTTTCTGGAGTATTTGCAAGTTGATGTTTAGTGGGATGAACTAGTTCTCACTGCTATGCCTGGTCAGTATCACACTCCTACAGTTGTATTCCTGTAAATGCTATTGATGGTATCTTTAGTCTACTGTAAAGTCTAGATTCCTCTCATGTTTGGCTCAAACTTCTACTCTTTCAGGGATTTACCTGATGGCCTGACTAATAAACTCATCCCTGAGTGATCTGAGTTCCTGGTCATCAAGCACTTCTTAGATCCTGGTTACCAACTTTTCCACTTACTGACAAAATTGGTCAAGGGAGAGATGCACATGTGGGTCACTGGAGAGTCTCACTGTGTAATATTAGTCCTATCATGTCCTGATGATCAATGTTAATTACCCCTGGGGGAAAGTGACTCCTTTTCTTGCCTATTGTTCTCTTGGAATGGGGAGTCTGAAATGACCAAGTGGTAAGTACAATTTTAAAGTTCAGTTGGACTCTTGTTCCCTAAAGGAAGCATTTTCCTCCTGGGAGCTAAGGCTTCTAAACAGAGCCCACAGTTGTATGGCTGGGAGGGCCAAATTCCCCAAATGTGTCAAGAAATGCTGATAAATGAGGCCATTCATACTTATGTATCTTGGGATTGCACACTCATGTTTTCTACTTATTAGAGGCAAAGAACCTCCTAATTGTCACTGATTTAATGTACACAGTATCCTGGCAGATGTTTCCCAGGCTCACAGGATATCATATCCAAATGGCACTTCAGCTGTACCTTCAAAAGCCCATCCTTTTGCCTAAGCCCAGTATCTTCTGAGTGCCAATTGGTACAACAGGTGATAGAACTCTTAGATCGTAAGTCATGCGTGGCAATTTTTTTAGTATAAAATGGGTCCCTTAATCCAATTCAGTATTATTTAGACTGTTGGTGAAGCAAATACTCTGTAACTCTTACTGGTTCAGCCAAGAACCTGAGTGAAGAAAAGATGCTATGGTCTGAATGTTTATGTCCTCCCAAAATTCATATGTTGAAATCCTAATAGGTAATGTGATGGTATTAGGAGATAAGGATTTGGGCAGGTACTTAGGTCATGAGGGTGGAGCCCTCATGAATGCAATTAGTGTTTTTATAAAAGAGATCCCCAAAAGATCCCTTGTCCCTTCCACCTTGTGAAGACACAGCAAGAAGGTGCCATCTAAGAACCAGGAAGTGGGACCCTGCCAGCCACCACAAAGAATCTGTTGGCACCATGATCTTGGACTTCCCAGCCTCCAGAAATGTAAGAAATAAACTTCTGTTTTTGTAAGGCCACCCAATCTGTGGTATTGTTACAGCAGCCTGACAGACTAAGACAAAAGGGAATCACATAGGTGCTGATTGTGGTCAGTGTGAATTGTTACCCCTTTTGGGGTTGAAGAAGTCCAATGTAATCTCTTTGCCACAATGAAGTGGCTGGTTAATACGTTTAAAGGCCAGTGACACATCGAGAGTTCATCATTGTTCCTTGTTGGTGGCGGGTTGGATAGATGGCATTTACAGTAGCTAAATCACTCTTGACACTTCATGTTCTCCATTATAATTCCATTCACATGACTCCTTGTCTTGATCTTCTAATACATCTCATTTTAGGCCTGGACCAACCAGTCAAGTCAAACAATTCATCTCGTTTGCATGCACATATGCGTGTGTGTGCGTGTATATATGTACATATATTACATACTTTCCTTGGGCTTCTGTTTCTTTGCAGAATAGAGGTCCAGACGCAATTAAAATATTGCCCATCAGGAAGATTTCCCCTCTTCACTGCCTTTCAAGGTCACCTCAAGCAAGGCTGTAGTATACCCAAAATATATTTTCAGCTTGCACTGACATACCAAGCCAATCTACATGCCATACTAAGCCAACCAATGTGTGAAACAAGTAAGGTCTTTTTCCTTCTTCATCTTCTGGTCATACTGGAACCCCCAAAAGGACACAAGTGTGAGCTGATGGAGGCACTGGTATATCACGGTAGAAGACATAGGGTCTGGCTACCTACTCGCATTGTTTACTCGCATCCTCCAATCTTGTTTGTGAACTGGATTTGCCACATTTACCTTACCATGAAATGCTGCCTGGCCCACCCAATATTATTACTTAAAGGGTGTAACAGAGTTTAGTTCATGATTGGCAGTTGTGGCCACATGGTTATTTGATGTTCCTTGGTCAGGCATTTCATCTCTACCACGTCTACTTCATCTCTACCAGGTGTATAATTTTCCTTTGCAGATGGCATGTTTTTTATCAGTAGACTAGGGAACCACCTTGTGATTCTCCTATTGGGACTTGCTATAGACTTGACACCATGTCTTCCTGTAATTCTAATACTTCTAACACACAGGATCTGCTGGACTGTATAGCAAAAAATAGCATGGACTTGCATTGCACACTGACCTTCTGCAGCACTCTTTTCTGTTCAGGTCACCACTCAGAGCTGGAGGGATTTTGGGTCATCTGGTATTTGGGTTAAAACAGTATTATCAATTGTGCACCACGGTAATTCTAGAACCTAAAGAGGTCTACCAAAGTTCTTTGCTTACTTTTCTTGTTATAGAAGGTGTAAGATGTAATAATTCATCTATTACTTTGGGGGAGTCATCTGGATACATCCATATCCAAAACCACTGGAAGCCTCATATTCTTACTGATGTGGAATGCTCCTGAATCTTTTTAAGCTTTACTCCCCACCCTCTGAAGTGCATGTGTCTTACCAACACTTTCAACCTTCTGGTCACTTGTTCTTTGGAAGAATTAACACAATGTCATGAATATAGGAGATCAATGTCCGTGAAATGGCCATATCTCTTCATAGCGTTTTATAGCAGAGGGAAGGAGAGTGGGGCAAGACCAGAAACGTAGATCGCCTAGGATCCCATCTATATGCAAACTGTTTCTGTGTCAGTTCAGTTCTGCTGAGAAGCAGATACCACAACATAATTATACAATGAATAGATTTATTGGGCAGGAAAATGTGGGCAGAGCCTTCATATCATGATACAGGTATTATTATAACTGCAAAAGCAAAAGAGGAAGAAAGGAGGATTGGGTAGGAAGAGTCTGTACTGCAATGAAGTTCTGAGAAATTCTTGGCCAGTTAGATGGAAACTCCCAGATGAAAGAATGCCCATTAGTAGAGTACCACATTGGGCTGGAATGACACAACTCCAGTCCCCTGTCACACTCACTCCTTGTCTGTGAGCAGACCTGGGAGAGTTCAGCCTTGTCATGAGCATTGCCCGGGGTCCAACCGTGTGGCAGCTAGAGAGTATCTACCAACCATGCTGCTCACAATAGGTTCTCTTCAAAGTAAACACAAACAACAAGATACACAAACCCCAAAATAAAGGGACACAAGGAAGCTTTGGGAGGTGTTGGATATGTCTATTCCCTTGATTGTGATGATGGTCATGTGTGTTTGCCTGTGTCCAAATTCATCTAACTGTACACCTTAAATATGTGCAGTTCTTAGCACATGAATTATACCTCAATAAAGCTTTTCTTTTTATAAAAGTAAGTACATCTGAGTGGCACAACTCTATGGTTGCCAAAGTCTACCCTTGATAAGTTTTTAATATATATTTATTGATTTCCTTCCTAAAAAACATGCAGTTTCTGGATGAGAGATCAGAATTATTTACAGCAATAGCACTATATTTCCCCTTACCCCAATCTCCCTGGGGCAATGCAAGGAGGGCAGTTGTCAGCTGCACATATAGGGCACTGTACTACTGATGAGGAGCCCTGATGTGACAAATCTGGGAGCTTACAGAGGAATTGCTGCACAGCTGCCAGCCTCCTCTGCTGAGACAGGGAGAAACCTCATTTCCCTAATGTAAGCAAATCTCTGAGAGAGGTCCCCAGGTTTTTACAACCCTTTGGAATATAAACTAATGGCTTGGGGTTTTATCCTTCTTTGAAATGTAAACACATAGCTCAGAAGAGATAAACCTATAAATCTCTCAGAAGTATTTTACTCTTAGGGTTACTACTGAACCATCCTGTAGCCTAGATTGCCTGTATTTTTTTGTTCTGAAAGCCCTGAACATTCAGAAGCATGAAAATATCTTCTCTACAATTGCATAGTTCCATGTGCTGCACAAATACACTTCTCCACATATATATGGGAAACAGATCCTCTACGGCTCTCACGGGCCTCACTTTCTCAGTTGAAATTTAGAAGAAGGAGGTTAGGGATATGCAAGCCCAGCTCTGCAGTCGTTTTCGGAGCCACAACTGGTTTCCATCATCTTCCTTCTTGTTATTTATTCTAAATTCTCACTCTTAGTTATCACCTCTGTGGGTTTTGGTGATTTGTATAGTGATGGTACTCAAACCCTCATTCCTGAGTGATCTGAGCTCATTGTAACCATTCTCTTCTTAGGCTAGGAACGCTGTTCATGTACATTCCCAATTACAATTAGGCAACAAAAATACTAAAGGATGCTGAAGTGGAGCACCAGGGTTACATATTTATTCCTTCCTGTCCCCACCATATAAAAGCATCCCTACCTCTTTCTGCTGGTCAGAAGTAATCACTCTTGCTGCAACAATGACTTCTTTTCCTTTTTTTACTACTGTAAGCAGGAGGGGAATGGCGGAGGGCTGGACCCCAGGGCTCAGGGAGCTGAAGAAAGGGTTCACAGAGCCAATGGCAAGGCAGACATACTCTTTAATCACTTTGGCCAACAGACCCTGGGAGTGAAGTGCAACAGCTCCCCTTGTGGCTGCTTTTATATGACCACTAGACAAAAGTGGCAAACAGCCAGACAATGTTTACATTATTCAGGTTACATAAGATGTTTATATACATGGTCAGCACATGCGCTGCCTGCAGTGGACATGCTGAGTCACAACTGCCTGGAAGCTGCTCTGGTCTGATTGTCCACAGTACCTCCATCCCCCTTCACTCTACCCCCATTAGACTTCTGCAGTGAGCGGAGCCTGAAGGAGCTAAAGCCATACAGCCCAGTACCTTGGACCCACATTTTACAACAACAGTACAGAGAACAGCAAAGAACCGCTAAGAGACAGGTTATACCTCCTAATGTGGCGAGAGTCGACCGGCACGAGAAAGACAACTTAGACCACCATTTTTTCAGGGGATCTCTTGTCACTGTCTGGATCCATGAGATTTCCTTGGCCTGTTGCAAGGCATGTGATATGTTCCTTGCATTATCTGGTATAAACGTGCAACATTGCACCTCAATAACTGCACAGGTCCCCTCCTGTGCTGCAGTAAGAATGTCTAAGGCCATGCGGTTCTGCAACACAACCTTCCGGGTCTGGTCTACCGCATCAGTTAAGAGAGACAGGGCTCGGGTAGTATGATTGAGGGCTCGGGTGGTATACTCTGCTAAGGCAGTAACCTGCCACTCCACAGCAATAGTCTCCATGGATGGACTAAGAACAGTCAGGGGGTAAAACCACCAGGGCGTTTGTTTCTCCCGATGATAGCAGCCTTTGACCCTCTCCCAATTGCTAGGGAGCACATCCAAGGTGCTCCGAACAGTAGCCGGGAGGTAGGGCCACCCCCAGGTACAGCGCCCTGTCCAGTTGGCCGGGAGATAAGGCCATCCATAATGACCACAGACCCAGAGACTGCCCGCGGGCACTCTGTCAATGGGGACTGTCCCCACATACGGACGGGCATTCCACCAATATTTGGGCCGGGTCACTCGCTGGATCTTCTGACACAGTTCCTCGGGTACCCACCCTGCTATCGCATTCCCCTTCTGTTGCTCTATGCACAGGGGCACAGATGTGCGAAGCACAACAGCCTCCCCAGGTAACCACCCATAGCCATCCCAGAGGCTCGGGGTCACCCAAGGCCATGTATGTCCACGTTGTCGATGAAACTGCTGGTCCACCTGGCGCCTTCTTTGGTCCCACTGAGCATTGGCGGGTCCCCAGGAACGCAGCCAGTTCCAGTTCCCTTCTGAAGCAGGGTGGATGTGCCATGGCAAGCCTTCTGCTGCACTGCTAGGCAGTTCTGTGCACACCCAGCAGTTAGACACATTGGCCACCTCAGCATAGGTGTGAGCCCAGTCCACAACATTATTCGCCACACTCCATCTATGGGCGAAGGGACAAAGCAGTGATAGAAACTAGGTGAGGAAATCACATCCTTCAGGCAGAATGCAGGCTAGCCGCTTATCTTGAGACAAGAGGGTGACTGCCAACGGGGGCCTTCCCAGCCATTGATACCACACCTTTTCTGCCTGCAGAGGTGCTGCAAGCGCTGGCTCCACGTGGAGCAGTACAGGGGATCTCATTATTGGCCACATAGAGATCACATATGTCCCCTTTAGGATAGAACTGGCATTAGTCTGTAGCAGCCTGACAGTCACCCAAGGGATCCAAGTACTAGTCACCGACGGGGTGACATGTAAGTCTTGTTGTACTCCAAGGCCCCAGGGCACTAAAAGTGCCAACCACCTGCAGTGAGGAGCTTTTATCTTCCAAGGCCATTCCCATTCTTGTACCTCCCCCACATTGAGGCATGTTGGGGCTGGCAAAAGAATGTTTCCATTTCGGCCACAGTCAGGCTTTAGTAACTCATCAGTAGTTACTACTTGCAGCTGTAAGGGGGCTGCAGTGCCATGCAGCAAAGCCTCCACTGGGGCTGGTCCTCCCTTCTGAGGCTTTTCATTTAATGCCATCAGTACCTGCCACAAGTGAGTTGCCCAGCCTCGCAACCAGGGAGGCTGTACGGTTGTACATACACCCTGCTTTAAAAGCCCATTATACCTTTATATTACCCCGGCAGCAGCCAGGTTGTAAGGAATATGGAAAAGCCATTGAATGTCCATGGGACTGACCCCTGTTGGACTTCTTGTCCTGTGAAGTGTGTCCCCCTGTTGCTCTCCATGACCAAGGCCCATCATAAAGGGCACAGAGTACCTGCAGAGCCTGAATTGTCCACGTCTGATCTGCAGCAGCACAGGGCCATGCAAAGAGTAAACCAGTGGCTGTATCAACAACCGTAAAAGCATGCACAGCGCCTTTAGTCTTTGGTAATGGTCCAATGTAGTCCATCTGCCACTGGACCAAGGGCACACGCCCTCTAGCTACTTGCTGCTGTGTGGACACTAGTTTCCTTCTATTAGGAAAGGCCTGGGCACATACTGTGCATTCTTGACATGCTGTCATTATTTCGCCCCATGTGAGGGGTAGCCCCCAGCGCTTACCCACCATTCCCATGGTCTTGCTCCCTGCATGATTTAGGCATCAATGCAGCCAGTGTGCCACGTCTGCAGACGGGGCCCTTTCTAGCCACCTCACATGGGCCAGAGCATCAGCCTCATAATTCCCAGGAGCAGTCAGAGGCATGCGGCTGGGAACATGATACATTGTCACCTCTTTTTCATGGCCCAAGGCCCACAGTTCCTGCCACATGGCCCCTCCCAACATGGGGTGGTTTTCGGCCAACCACTGCTGAGTCTGCCACATGGATAACCACAGGGTTAATCCCCAGTACACGGCCCAGCTGTCTGTAGAAATAGCTAAGGGCCCTGGTTCACAGGCAACAACCATCCAAACAGCCCACAGCTCTGCCCACTGGCTGCTTCGGCCGGTACCAATATCAAACCAAATAGTGTCAGTGGTTGGCTGCACAGCTATGGCTGTCTACGTGGCAGCTTGAGCTCTATTAGGGACATCAGTATACTAAGCATCCTCCAGGATAGGGGGCTTCCCCTCAGCATAGGGCGTAGGCTCTATCTCTAGAGGAACTGTTGGAATCTGTTACCCTCACAGTGAGGAACTCAAATGGCCCTAACACCTGCCGTAACTTCAAACTCAGGGGGCTGCAGCTCACTGAGCTCCTTTGTTCCGCATAGGCTCCCAACTTTGACGAGGTTGGGGTCTGGGCCGTGCCAGACCGTGGATGGGTAACCCATGACTGGAGCCATCCATGAATAGGGTATGTGGTTCTCAGCTGGACAAGGGCCATTCAAGTGATAGCCTCACATGCTATCAGGGCGGCATAGGCGGCTGCCAACTGTTTCTCCACTAGTGAATAGCGTATCTCCACTCCTTTCCACAGTTGGGACCAGAACCCCACAAGGGTTCATACCCCACTGTGCCACTGCCACAAGCCCCAACCAAAACCCTCTTGGGTAACATGGATGTCCAATTCCTATGGCTGTCCTGGATCAGCCACCTGTAAAGCTTGTGCCTGCTGCACAGCACGCTTGGCGGCTTTGAACACTTGGTCTGCAGTGTCTGTCCAGTTCCACAGGGCTCCCTTCTTTACCAAGCCATATAGGGGTCTCACCACCTGGGCTAAATGAGGGATAAACACTCGCCAGTACCCCAACAGGCCCAGAAATGTTTGCAGTTGAGCTACAGTTGTTGGCAGGGGGTATGCCTGTATTTTGTCAATGACTGCCTCAGGTATCACTCTTGTCTTACCCGACCAGACAACCCTCAAGAATTTGACAGATAAGCCAGGTCCCTGGACTTTGGCATCGTTGGCTGCCCAACCACATGATGTCAGACGCTTCTGCAGGGAATTAGCAGCCTGCTCTAGATCTGCAAGAGAGTCAGAGGTTAACATAACATCATTAATGTAGTGAAATACAAGCACTGTATCACTATGAGCCCAAGCAGCCAAGTCCTGGGTGATAAACCCATGACAAATAGTGGGGCTGCGTGGGTATCCTTGGGACAAAATACAAAAAGTCCATTGTCTGCCATCCCAAGTGAAGGCTAACTGATCTTGACTCTCAGCAGGAATGCCAATGGAAAAAAAGGCATTAGCAAGGTCCACAACATAGTGGTATCGTCCCAGCCAGACTGTCAGTTGATATATCATATCACGCACTGAGGACACAGCAGCATGCAATGGAGGAGTCACTTTATTTTAATTCCCAGTAGTCTACAGTCATAGCCCCAAGCCATCAGGCTTCCTTGCGGGCCAAACAGGGGAATTATAAGGGCAGTGGGTGGATCGCACGACCCCAACGACTTCCAACTTTGCAACAGTCTGTGTGATCTCCTCATGTCCACCCATACACCCAGGAGGTGATAATATTGGGTGGTCACCACACGCCATGGCACTGGCAACACTGTGGCAGGTGATGTGTATTTCCCCAGACAACAGCCTTAACCACACGCATCCGCAGGCAGCACTCCCCCATGGTCGTCTGCAGGCGCAGTCATTGCAAGATGTCCACCCCCAGAACATACTCGGGATGGGAGACACATACACTGTGTACACTCTGGGCGGCAAATGGCCAATGCCAAAGGACAGACATGCTAGTTTCACTTTCACAGTATGACCTCCATAGCTGTCAGCATATGCTGGCTTCCCCGGAAACTTATCCACGTTGCCGTAAATCAAACTGCAATCAGCTCCAGTATCTACCAATGCCAGTACACGGTGTACATTGGTGGGGGACCACTAAATCACAAGTTCCACATGTGGCCTGCGGCCCTCCTGGGATCCCCCAAGCCGGACTCCTTGGCCTTCCCCCTAGTCAAAGAGCTACACACACGGGCTCCTCACCTGAGGGCTGCATAAAGTCCTGAAGACTTACCTGGCAACTCTTGCCAGGATTTTTCCCTGTCTTGCCAGAATTTCTTAACTGTCTTTTGGAACTGCTACTCAGACTTCAACTGGCACCACCAGGACAGTGTTCAGCTGCCGGCCTATTTTCGCCTGATCCAGGCCTGCAGCTAGCAGATTTACTTACATCTGGATGCAGGGGACTCGCTTGGGCCCCTTCTCCGCCAAGCGTGCTCTCGGCTTGGGCGCCACCAGCCGTGCGACACGCATGTTTTTCTCCTTCCGTCAGCCTTCTACATCGCCCAAAGTGGCCATCACAGTGGTCACTTCAGGTATCTGGCGCCTCACATAGGGTGCCAAAACGGCCACCAAGGACCCAAAAGCATTAGACCTGGCCAAGTTAAGAACTGAGTCCTCCATCCCAGACGTAAAGTGCTCGTCATCGGCCCTGGGTATGAAGGTTAAAAATGGCCTGCCGCATTCCCAACTCGCGGATAACTTGCACCAGTTCCGCATATCTGCCATTGGCTTAGAGCCTCCAGGAGCTCCCAGGCGTTATGCCACACAGTCCGGGTGGCAGCCGTCACCCACACTGTAAAGAAGTGATTTCCCCTGCCCTTGACCCAGCCGGCGGCTATTCTGCAGCTGCTGCCGAAGGGCGGGGTGCAGTGTGATTGCGGCCAGTTTATCCATCTCGTCAGGGACACAGATTATACTATTATACTATCTGCCCCCTTATTCCACAGCCTCAGGAGCCAGGCCGGTATGGGCTCACCCGGCCGCTGCCTGTATTGTTGACACAAGTCCTGCAGTTCCGGCGCGTTTAGAGACTGTACGTCGTGAACTCTGTCACATTTGGGGCTCCTTGGGCAACATTGCCTGGACCTAGGGCTGCTTACGCTTTACCTTTGAGTGGATTACTGGCTGAGCATGGAGAGGGCGTGCGTCCTCCACGTCCCCGTCCTCAGCATCCTCGGGCTCGCGGCAAGGCGCCATTTCCATCTCCTGTTTTAACTGCCTCACTCGCGCCTCCAGGGCATTCTCCTTGGCTTGGAGTTTCCGTATGCGAGCTGTATCCCCGCAGGACAGAATCCATGTTGCAACGGTAAGGCTATCAAACACAGCCAGCCTGCCTGGCCCACGGGGAGCTGGGCCTTCTCAGGCACCTGTTCTCCTAGGTTAAGCAGAGCTGTCTCAGTGCAGACCGGGGTACCATCCACGGACTCCCACCCTTCCACAGGGGCCCAGTTCAACAGGACCTCTGCCACTGGGAACCACATACAAGTGGGTGGACACACGTCCGTTGCATCAGCCTCAGGAGCTGTAGGTCCACCCATCTCGGAATCCTGCCGACTATGCCAAGCGTAAGCAAGAGGGGAATGGCCAGCTGAGGGCTGGGCCACAGGCTCCGGGAGCTGAAGGGTGCATGGAGCCAATGGAAAGGCAGACATACTCTTTAATCACTTTGGCCGACAGACCATGGGAGAGGAGTGAAACAGCTCCCCTTGTGGCTGTTTTTATATGACCACTAGACAAAAGTGGCAAACAGCCAGACAACGTTTACATTATTCAGTTTACATAAGATGTTTACATACATGGTCAGCACATGCGCTGCCTGCTGTGGACATGCTGAGTCACAACTGCCCAGAAGCTGCTCCGGTGTAATTATCCAAAGTGCCTCCATATTTTCCCTTCAACTACACTTCGCTTTTTCCACATCAGATAGTGTTATGAATTAATACTTGTGGTGGGCTAAATAATGGCCCTGCAAAGATATCAAGTAATTCCTGAAACTTGTAAATGTTACCTTATGAGGAAAAAGGTCTTTGAGATGAGATTAATGTAAGGATCGAGATGGGAAGATTATTCTGGATTATCAGGGTGGGCACTACATACAATCACATGCATCCTTACATGAGTGAGGAGGAGGGAGACGACATACGCAGGAGAGAGAGCAAGGTGAAGACGGAGGCAGAGATTGGAGTGTTAAGACCACAAACCAAGGAATGCTGTTAGCCCTCAGAGGCTGGAAGAAGCTTGGATTGGATTCTTCTCTAGAGTCCCCTGAGAGAGCACATCTCTGACAACACTTGACTTTGACCAGATAATACTGATTTTGGACTTTGAAGAACAAATGTGTGTTTTTACAAGGACCATCGTTGTGGTAATTAGTTACAGCAGCCATAGGAAAGCAGTAAAATAATAATGATTAAAATTGTGGCCAGAAGAGGATATGGAATTAATGATGAGGGGAGCACGTTTCCTACAAGGAAGAGACTTCTGTTTTTTCTGCAACCAGGAGTTCTTTTGCTTTGACAGAGACACAGAGGGACAATTTTGCAAATGCAAAGGTTCCATGAGAATCTGAGATTTGAAGACTTCTGGGTGCACACACAGAGATAACGCCACAGAAGTCTCAAAGTCCCAAACCTTCCTATCATAGCCCTGACCTTAGTGTAACATATTGCTGGGATTGAGAATACAACCTTCTCTGCAGCTCTGCTTCTGTCATAATTGAGTCTTAGCCCTGATCCTATGTATTTTCTATGTTCCAGCTGCAGGAAATTAGAGTCCTACATGCTGCCAAGGAGGCCATCTGGCTTTCACACTTAGGTTTTATTTGGAGATTAATCATCCTCAGCCTTTCTAAGGCATCACTTAAACTCAGTAGCATCTACTGGATTTCATAAAGCTATTCTTACTAATTCCTGTGTAACACTTAAAATCCTGAGCCATTGAACTTTCCAGTATATTCCTTTCCACTAGTCTTTTATCTCAGTTCAACAGCAATGGAATTTTAATAATTATACCACTCCCACAAGACATGAGCTATTAGTGATCCAACTACCATTAATAATGGGGTCTTCACTGCCAACCAGCCAACAAGCAGCCCAACTCCAAACTCTCATTTTTGATTCAGCTACTTTGGATGAGTCCTAGCTTGGACTGTCTATGGTCAGGTTCTCTGGGAAGCTGACTCTGAGACAGAAATTTACATAGAGGATTTTTTTTTTGAGGGGGGGCTACTCTCAGGATCTACCTCTATGTTTTTTTGTTTGTTTTTCAGACCACGTAACAGAATTAACCTAGCTTCTTTTCACCTGCTCTCCTGCCCCATTCTCTATGGCTCCCCTCTCTGAAGAAATCCCTCTTCCCCCACCAGAGGACCTGTCCCTGGTGGAAAGGCTGCTGGGAAGTTTAGTCCAAGGCCCTAATGGGCCTCCTCTGAGTCCTCTTCCAGCTGCCAGGTTAGCTCAAACCTTATAAATGTAGGATTTATAATGGTTGCAAGGTCTCTTCCATTTGGTTCTGCAATTAGTCCTTACCCAGGACACTCTGTAAAACTGAGAACCCTGGGCTGTTCACTCCTTCTGCTCCCTCTCTGCCCTCCCTCACAGCATGATGTGGTAATGGGATTGTGACTATACCATCATAGGCCGTTCAGTTCATTCAGCTGCTCACTTGGTGGGGGAGGAGGGAGAAGAGGAGAGTGCAGTGGTCACAGCCAGACCACTTTCCCTAGGGCAGAGAGGCAGGAAGGAAACAGGCAATAGGCATACGGGGAGACGATGTTGAGGGCACTGTATTTCCCCTTCACAAGGACAAAACCACCTTTTCTTAAGTCTCCATCACAACCACCACCTGCCACCTCAGCCACACTTTTAAATCCTTTTTAAAAGAAAGTGAATTAGATTAGAAGGTGAAGAGGCTGGGAAACAGCTAGACGGTTTCTGGCTCTTATGTAAATTTGAGTCAAAGCTGGCATCAGAGATAGTTTAGAGAGACTGACAAAATGTTGGGAAAAGAAATTTTAAGCAATGTCTTTATGTTGTGATCTCTTTGTAGGACAGAGCTTTAGATTTCTTTCTTGATTGGAAAGTAATAGCTATGCAAGTAAAAACTGTCACTATTACACTTAGCAACAAATCCCCTGACAGACATCTGGTTTCTCTAAATATTCGGTGTCCCACTTAAGTCTGAGTAGGTAAATAGCTAGAAAGTGGAGCTGGCGGTGGGGATCTTCCTCCCTGAGCCAGGGAAGGGAGGAGGCAGGAGCAACTAGGTTTATAAACTGGGGTAGGAATGGCATTGGTCTGTTTCAGGAAAGGGATTTTTGTCCCGCACTAAGTTTGTTTTAATGGGCTTCAAAATTCTGTGAAAGACTTTTGGTTAAGTTGTTATTTAAAAAGCACTGATTTTAAAAACTAATGGCTTAAAATTGACACACACACAAAACAAATAGTCTACAAAATATTGTCCTTTCTTTTCGAAGGTTTTACTAAGTACTGGAAATTAATCAGTCTGTTACTATTAACCCAAATGGCCAATTGAGAGAGATCCTTCTGAGACCATTTTTTCTACCACTGATTAAGACTGGGGTGGCAGGTGTTATGGATAATATTCATTTCACCTTCTGAGTTTTCTGGGCAGATCTGGTGACTTGCCAGCTCCAGCAGCCTTCTTGCCCACTGTTTTGATGATACCCACAACAACTGTCTACCTTATATCACAAATAGCAAAACAACCCAAAGCAGGATAGAGAAGCTCTGAACATACACAGGCTTTCCAGTAACCATATCAGTAATGGCAGCATCACCAGAGTTTCAAGAACTTGGACCTATCATCCACGTTCTTACCAGAATAGTGAACAATCTTCTCCTTCACTTCAGCAAACTTGCAAGCAATGTGAGCTGTGTGACAATCAGCACAGGTGGATAGAGAGCACTGATTTGGCCTAGATGACTGAGGATAATCATCTAAGCAGTGAAGCCAGCTGCTTCCATCGGTGGGTCATTTTCGCTGTCACTAGCCATGTTGCCATGATGAATATCTTAGACGCATTGTTAACAGTGAAGCCCATATTGTCCCCAGGAAGAGCTTCATCAGAGCTTTATGGTGCATTTCAACAGACTTTACTTCAGCTGTATCATTGGCTAGAGCAAAGGTGACCATCAGGCCAGGGTTAAGAATACCAATCTCCACTGGACCCACAGAAACAGTACCAACACCACCAACTTTCAAAATATCCTGGAAAAGCAGATGCAAAGGCTTGTCATTTGGATGAGTTGGTGGCAAGAGTTAGGCAGAGTGAGGCTGAACTGAGATCCAGTGACAGCAAAGGCTTTACTTGATGCTTTTAAGTCTAAAGCTAATTGTCCTGCAGAGTTGCCCTACATTGAGAGAAGGATACAGGCATTTACACTCTTGTATTGACCAGTCATTAGATATAGGATGCCCAGGGAAGGTATATGACCCTGTGCAAGATCTATCTTCACAGAGTGATTATTCTTAGGGAAGGAGTCAGCTGACCACTCTCAGCCACCAATACTCCCAACATGAGGGTGGGGAGAGGAGTATTTTATTTCTGAAAGAGGTAGAGATGATATCTAAACAATATACTAGAGTATTCACTATAGTTGCCTAGATAAATATTAAAATCATGATGTTAATTATAATCACACATATGGCATTCAAACTAAACATCCACATACATCTTGATAACAATTTACAAAAGCAATTTGATTGATACATGATAGTATACCAAGAATATTAAAGTTCAAATGAAAATCCCCTTTGACCAAGTAGAAGACTGTGTGTGGATAAAACAACTCAAAAGCTAAATTACAAAGGGGAGAAGCAATGCTCAAAGGCCTAGGGAAGTAATGAATATTTTTATGAAGGTGAACATGGGAAATATAAAAACCATATAATCATTTGAAATTAAGATATATTACATTTTTTAATAAAGTTTTAAATGTTTTGATGTTTTCTAATAAAGTATAAAATATTTTGATCAAAATATTGTTCTTCCTCTCTATCAGATTAATTTTATGCATATATTTTTATTGTTATATGTTTAAGTTTTGTTTCAAGCATAAAGAAAATCAAATTATTTTTAATGGTTCTTTTAAAAAGCAAATGTACTTAACTCCCTTATCATTTCATTTTCCTGAAAGTTTATCCTTTTGATGGTTGTATCTTTCATTCAATGAATAGCCACATATTTTGAATCTGAAGTATAAGATTGTACCCGATGAATACTGTAACTCAAACTATGACAAATCCAGCAGCTGCCTGATATCATAATGTTATTATTGTCTTCCAAGCAGGGTGTGTCTTATATAGTGTCCCACCATAATCTCTTAGGTCTCTTTCTCTTGTTCAAACAAATCATATATTTTAATTGACATATTTGTTTGAATGATCAATGTTTACAACTTTTTCCACGGAGGATGTATTTTACTGAATCAACCTATAAAGACTAGGAATTCCATTAGTATTGTATCTGTAAAATACCTTTGATCTATTGAATCTCCCCAGAAAGTGAAAAAAAAAATAGACGTCCTAAAATTAATTTGGAGATTATATTTCTGTTAATTAAACTCACTAAGGTTACTCTTCACGCTTCTGTGAGAGTTAAAGCCAAAAATGCTATGGGGACCTTAATTCATACTCTTCCATGTTGACTGAAGGACAAAATTGCTGACCAGAAGAAGTTTACAGCATTTGTACAATGGTCAGGGACAAAATAGACTGGAGTAAACTGAAATCTACCTCACTTGTAAATTATCTTATTCTAGATTAAATTAAATTGATCAATCTTATTCTGGCAAAATATAACAATTGAAAACATTAGATGGGCTAGAGAGTTGGAAACAAACCCCCAAACAAAGCCAGATATATTGCATAAACTTGTGACTAATTAGAAACTTTGAATGGTGGATTCTTAGGTGATGGATAAAAACACTTAGAAACTGACAACCTGGGTCTTTGTCATTATTGGAATGAGCCTATTTCCAGGCTTTTAATTTGTTGGATAAACAGCCCATTAAATGAGTAATAAAGTATAACCTCTGCTTCTATCCTCTGAAAGAGGTTGTAGAGAATTGGTATAGTTTCTTCTTTAAATGTTTGGTGGAATTCACAAGTGAATCATCTGTGTAAATTGCTTTGGAAGATCATTAATTATTGCTTCAATTTCTTTAATCAATATAGACCTATTTGTATTGTCTATTTCTTCATGTGCGAGTTTTGGCAGTTCGTGTCTTTCAAGGAATTGGTCTATTTTATCTAGGTTATCAAATTTGTGGGCATAGATTTGTTCATAGTATTCCTCTATTATCTTTTAAATTTTTATGGGATCTGTAGTGATGTCCCCTTTTTCATTTCTGATATGAGTAATTTCTGTCCTCCCTTTTTTCTTGGTTAGCCTGGTAGAAGTTTATCAATTTTATTGATCTGTTTAAAAAAACACCTTTTAGTTATTTTCATATACTTGAAAATATTTTTTAATATCTCTTGAGATTTCCTTTTTACTCATGTGTTATTTAGAAGTGTGCTATTTAATCTTCATTGATTTGGGGATTTTCTACTTATATTTCTGTTATTGACTTCTAGTTTAATTCCATTGTGGTCTGAGAGCAGACATTGTATGATTTCTATTCTTTTAAATTTGTTAAAGTGTGTTTTATGGCTCAGAATATGGTCTATCTTGTTGAATGTCTATGTGAAATTGAGAACAATGTGTATTCAGTTTTTGTTGAATGAACTAAACTACAGATGTCAATTATATTCAGCTGATTGATGATATTGTTGAATTCAATTATGCCTTTACTGATATCCTGCCTGCTGGATCTTTCCATTTCTGATAGAATGATACTGAAGTCTCAAATTATGCTAGTGGACTCTTCTATTTGTCCTTGCAGTTCTATCAGTTTTTGCCTCATGTAGTTTGCTGCTGTATTGTTAGGCATATCTATGTAAACGATTGTTATGTCTTTCCGGAAAAATGACACCTTTATCATTATGTAATACCCTTCTTTATCCCTGATAACTTTTCTTACTTTGACGTTTGCTCTGTCTGAAATTAACGTAGCTAATCCTGCTTTTGACTAAAGTTAACATGGTATATTTTTCTCCAAACATTTACTTTTAATCTATTTATATCTTCATATTTAAAATGGATTTCTTGCAGATAACATATAGTTGTGTTGTTTTTTGATCCACTATGACAACCTCTTCTTTTAATTGCTGCATTTAGATATTGGCATTCAAAATGATTTTTGATATAGTTCCATAAATACCATATTACTGGTTTTTGTCCTTACAGTTTGTTCCTATTTTTGTCTTCCACTCTTTTTTGGCCTTTTGTAGTTTTAATTGAACATTTCATATAATTCCTTTTTCTTTCCTTAAGCATTTCATATAATTGTATTTTATTTCCTTTCTTAGTAAATCAGTAACACTACTTTTTAAACTTTTTTAGTGGTTACTCTAGAGTTTGCTATATTTACAATTAATCCATGTCCACTTACAAATGGTAAGATGGTAACAGTTTCACAGGTAGTGTGAAATCATTATAATAACAAAATAATCTTAATTACTCATTCCTTTCTCTTATATCACTAC
Source organism: Equus caballus (assembly GCF_041296265.1). Classification (NCBI taxonomy): domain Eukaryota; kingdom Metazoa; phylum Chordata; class Mammalia; order Perissodactyla; family Equidae; genus Equus; species Equus caballus. Next base: position 70,587,238 of record NC_091692.1, on the reverse strand, counting down.
TGTCATTCATTTCATTTATATATAAGTGCACATAATCATATATATGTGTGTGTATATGTATATATACACATAAGGTATATACATAAGCATACAAAACCAAATATCTTATTATTTGACAAACTGTTATCTGGCAGATCAATTAAGAATAAGAAAAATAAGTTTTTATATTACCTTCATTTATTTATTCTTCAATAAGCTTCTTTTATTTAGATCCGAGTTGCTGACCTATATTATTTTCCTTCTCTCTAAAAACTTATTTTAACATTTCTTACAAGGTAGGTACTAGCAGCAGATTCTCTTGCTCTTTATTTGTCTGAAAAAGCCTTTATTTCTCCTTCACTTTTGAAGGATAATTTCAGTGGGTACAGAATTTTAGGTTGCTGGTTTTTTTCTTTCTCAGCATTTTAAATATTTCACTTCACTCTCTTCTTGCTGCATTGCTTCTGAGGAGAAGTTGGATGTAATTCTTATTTTTGTTCCCCTACATGTGAGGTACCTTTTTCCTTGGCTTCTTTCAGGAGTTTTTCTTTATCTTTGATCTTTGTAGTTTGAAAATGATGTGGCTAGTTGTAGGATTTTTGGCATTTATCCTGCTTGAGCTTCCTGGATCTGTGGTTTGGTGTCTGACATTAATTTTGGGTAATTATCTGTCATTATTGTTTGAAATATTTTTTTCTGTTTCTTTCTTTCTTTTCCTTCTGGTATTCCCATTATCTGTATGTTACACCTTTTGTAGTTATTACACAGTCCTTGGATATTCTGTAATTTTTTTTTCCATCTGTGTTCTCTTTGCTTTCCTGTTTGGGAAGTTTCAAGATAACCTCAAGCTCAGAGCTTCTTCCCTCAGCCATGTCCAGTCTACTAATAATTCCTCAAAGGCATTTTTCATTTCTGTTACAATTTTTCTTATCTCTATTATTTCTCTTTGGTTCATTTTTAGTATTTCCAACTCTCTGCTTACATTACCCATCTGTTCTTGCATGCTGACTACTTTATCAATTATAGTTGTTAGTATTTTAATCATAATGGTTTTAAATTCCTGATCTAATAATCCTAACATCCCTGCCATGTCTGGTTCTGACGCTTGCTCTGCCTCTTCAAATTCTCTTTTTTGCCTTTTATTATGCCTTTTAATTTTTCTTGATAACCAGACATGATGTATTGGGTAAAAGGAACTGCTGTAAATAGGCCTTTATTAATGCAGTGGAGAGGTATGGGGAGAGGGCAAGCATTCTAAAATCCTATGATTATGTCTCAGTCTTTTAGTGAGACTATGCTTCTGGAAAGTGAACTTCATAGTTGTTTCTCAGTTTTTTTCTCCCCCTTAGGTGGGACTGGGTAGTTAGAATCAGGTAGAGTTGAGTATTTTCCTTCTCCCAAGTGGAAGGCTAGAGCTGACTGGAATTGTGTATTTTCCTCCCCTATATCAGTCATATCCTGGTAATACCCCAGTACATTAGGCTCTTGTTAACTGGTTTCTCCTGAGTACAAGCCAGGGGTTGTTAAGAAGAACATAGCGCTCTGGCATATTTAAAAGTGATTCCTTTTGCCCCTCCCTCTACTAGAAGCATGAGGAAATGTTTTTTTTTTCTCTGATATTTATTGTGAAAACCTAGTTGATCTCCTGGAATTAAAATTCACAAGAGCAAGGGCTCCCCTTTGTGACTGTCTCCCTGGAGATTTTAATGTTCACTCTCGTCCACAGTGAACATCTAGCAATTTGTCACAGTTCAGGTTTTCCTGTCTAAGCACTGGTTCCCAGAGTGGTTTCCTCTCAGGAGTTTCTTCTCTGGAAACCAAGACTTCCTATATTTGCCTGTGTGTCTCCATTATTTGGGGCAGTTTACCTTGTGTCCTCTTCTCTCTAAGGGATCCAAGAAGAGTTGTTCATTTTCAGTCTGTTCAGCTTTTTATTTGTTGTTAAGACTTAGTGGAGATTTCTAAGCTCTTTACATGTGGAACTGGTGGAAGTGGCTCTTGTTTTTGTATCCATCCAGCCACTCTATTCCTTTTGTCTGGTGAGTTTCATCCACTCATATTAAGATAATTATCAATAGGTTAGAACTTCCTATTGCCATTTTGTCAATTGTTTCTGTTTGTCTTGCCATTCGTTTGTCCATCTCTTCTTCTCCTGCTTTCTTCCTGTTTCTTTTTATGTTGTGTAACCATTATAAAATTTTTATCTGTTAACTTTTATATTAGGATTTAAAGTAATTTACACATCACCTTTACCATATTATCTTACTCTGTACATGTCTATATATTTAGCTTCACCTGTTAGATTAATGCTTTTATATGCTTTTGTGTTAACGTGTTTTCATTTCAATTTGAAGAAGTCTCTTAAGTATTTCTTGAAAGGCAGGAATGGTGATGGTGTACTCCCTGAGTTTTTGTTTGGGAAAGATTTTATGTCTTCATTTTTTTTCAGGTGTACATCATCATATTTCGATTTCTGTATACACTACATCATGTTCACCACCAAAAGTCTAGTTTCCATCCATCACCATACAAATGTCTCCCTTTACCCCTTTCGACCCCTTACCCTCTGGTAACCTCCAATTTGTGCTCTGTATCTATGTTTGTTTGTTTTCTGTTCCACATTTGAATGAAATCATATGATATTTGTTGTTCTCTATCTGACTTATTTCACTTAGCATAATACCCTCAAGGTCCATCCACGTTGTCACAAATGGCAAAATTTCATCCTTTTTTATGGCTAAGTAGATCCTCTACTCATTTTTTAACTAGGTTGTTTGTTTACTTGTTGTTGAGTTGTATGTGTCCTTTATATATTTTGGATATTAACCCCTCATCAGATGTACCATATGCAAATATTTTCTCCCAATCAGGAGGTTGTCTTTTTGTTTTGTTGATGGTTTCCTTCACCGTGCAGAAGCTTTTTTGATGTAGTCCCATTTCTTTATTTTTTCTTCTGTTTCCCTTGCTTTAGGAGACATGATATTCAAAACAATACAGCTAAGACTGATGTCAAAGAGTGTACTGCCTATGTTTTCTTCCAGTTTTATGGTTTCAGGTCTTACATTTAAGTTTTTAATCCACTTTGAGTTAATTTTTGTGTTCGGTGCAAGATAATGATCAGCTTTCATTCTTTTGCATGTGGTTGTGCAGTTTTCCCAACACCATTTATTGAAGAGACTTTCCTTTCTCCATTGTATGTTCTTGGCACCTTGTCAAAAATTAGCTCTCCACAGATGTGTTTATTTTGGGGTTCTGAATTTCTTTTCCATCGATTTGTGTGTCTGTTTTTGTGCCAATACCATCCTGTTTTGATTACTATAGCTTTGTAGGATAATTTGAAATCAGGTAGTATGATTCCTCCAGTTTTGTTATTTTTTTCTCAGGATTGCTCTGTCTATTTGGAGTCTTATGTTGTTTCATATAAATTTTAGGATTCTTATATTTTTATTAAAAAATGTCATTGAGATTTGGATAGTGACTGCATTGGCTCTGTAGATTGCTTTAGATAATGTGTACATTTTAACTATGTTTATTCTTCCAATCCATGAGCATGGAATATCTTTCCATTCCTTTATGTCTTCTTCAATTTCTTTCAACAATGTCTTATAGTTATCAGTGTATAGGTCTTTCACCTCCTTGGTTAAATTTATTCATAGGTATTTTATTCTATTTCTTGCAATTGTAAATGGGATTGTTTTCTTGATTTCACTTTCTACTAGTTCATCATTCATGTGTAGAAATGCAACTGTTTTTGTACGTTGATTTTGTTCCTTGCAATTTTACTGTATTTGTTTATTATCTCTAATAGTTTCTTGGTGGGTCCTTTAGGGTTTCCTATATATAAAATCATGTCATCCACAATAGTGACAGCTTACTTCTTTCTTTCCAATTTGCATAACTTTTCTTTCTTCTTCTTGTGTAATTGCTCTGGCTAAAACTTCCAACACTATGTTGAATAGGAGTAGTGAGAGTGGGCATCCTTGTCTTGTTCCTGTTCTTAGTAGGATAGCTTTCAGGTTTTAATAGAGTATGATGTTAGCTGGGGGTTTATCATATATGGCCTTTATTATTTTGAGGTAGTTCTATGCTCATTTTGACTTTTTATCATAAATCGATGTTGAATCTTCTCAAATGCTTTCTCTGCAACTATTGAGATGATCATATGATTTTTATCTTTTATTTTGTTAATGTGGTGTATCACATTGATTGATTTGCAAATGTTGAACCACCCTTTCATCCATGGCATAAATTCCACATGATCATGGTGTATGATCCTATTTATGTATTGTTGTATTGATTTGCTAATATTTGTTGAGGATGTTTGCATCAATGTTCATCAGTGATATTGGCCTGTAGTTTTCCTTTCTTGTGTTGTCCTTTTCTGATTTTGGTATCAAGGTAATGCTGGCCTCATAAAATGAGTTGGAGAGTGTTCCATTCCTCTTCAATTTTTTGGAAGAATTTAGGAAGGATTGATATTAAGTTTCTTTGAATGTTTGGTACTATTCAACAGAGAAGGCATCTGGTCCTGGACTTTTGTTTTGAGGAAGCTTTTTGATTACTGTTTCAATGTCTTGTTAATGGCCTATTCAGATCCTCTATTTCTTCTTGATTCAGTTTTGAAAGGTTATACGATTGTAAGTATCTATTTTTCTAGGTTATCCAATTTTTTGGCATATAGCTTTTCATGGTATTCTCTTATAATCCTTTGTATTTCTGTGGTATCCATTGTAGTTTCTCCACTTCTGTTTCTAATTTTATTTATTTGAGGCTTATTTTTCTCTTACTGAGTCTAGATAAAGCTTTGTCAATTTTGGTTATCTTTTCAAAAATCCAGCTCTTAGTGTTATTGATCTTTTCTATTGTCATTTTAGTCTTCATTTTATTGCTGCACTGATTTTTATTCTTTCCTTGCTTCTACTGACTTTGGACTCTATTTTTTCCTCTTTTTCTAGTTTCTTTACATGTAATGTTAGATTGTTTGAGATTCTTCTTGTTTCTTGATGTATGCCTATACTGCTATAAACTTCCTTCATAGTACCAGTTTTGCTGCACCCCATAGATTTTGCTATGTTGTGCATTAATTTTCATTTGTCTTCAGGTATTTTTTGATTTCTCTGTTGATCCAATAGTTGGTCTGTAGCATGTTATTTAATCTCCACATATTTGTGACTTTTCCAGCTTTCTTTTTACAGTTAATTTCTAGTTCTATACCATTGTGGTTGGAGAAGATGCTTGATAGGATTTCAACCTTTGTAAATTTATTTAGACTTGTTTTGTTTCCTCATATATGGTCTGTCCTTGAGAATATTCCATAAGCACTTGAGAAGAATGTGTATTCTGCTGCTTTTGGGTGGAATTTCTATATTTATCTATTAAGTCCGTGTGATCTAATGTTTCATTTAAGGTCACTGTTTCCTTGTTGACTCTCTGTCTGAATGATCTAGCCATTGATGTAAGTGGAGTATTAAATTCCCTACTATTATTGTGTTGCTGTCAATTTCTCCTTTTAGGTCCATTAATAATTTCTTTATATATTTTGGTTCTCCTATGTTAGATGCATATACATTAATAAATGTCATGCCTTCTTGATGGATTCTCCCCCTTATCATTATATAATATCTATCTTTATCTCCTGTTATCTTTTTTGGATGAAGTCTTTTTTGTTTGATATAAGTATGGCTGCACCCATTTTCTTTTGGTTACCATTTGCTTAGAGTATCATCTTCCATTTCTTCACTTTGAACTTATGTTTGTCTTTAGAGCTGAGATGGGTCTCTTGGAGGAAGTGCATTGTTGTGTCTTATTTTTTAATCCATCCAGCTACTCCATGTCTTTTGATTGGTGGATTCAATCCATTTACATTTAGGGTGATTATTGATATATGAGAGCTTAATACTTCCAATTTATCTTCTGTTTTCTGGTTGTTATATATTTCCATTGTTTCTTTTTCTTTATTTTTCTGTCTGCCATTTCAGTTTGGTGGTTTTCCGTGATGTTTTTCTCAGTTTCCTTTTTTTTTGTTTCATGTCTCTGCTCTGAATTTTTGTTTTGTGGTTACCATGAGGTTTGCATAAAAGGTCTCATAGATAAGATAGTCCTTTTTCCGCTCATAGCATCTTATCTTCATTTGCCTATACAGGGTCCATCCTTTCCTCTTTGCCTTCTATGTTTCTGTTGTCCAAATAATCCATTTTAATGTGGTGAGTTTATTACTAAATTGAAGTGGTTATAGTTATTTTTAATGCTTCCTTTCCCTTTAAACTTTATGTTATAATTTTTTACCAACCTATTCTGATGGACAGCTGAAATTTTCTGATTTTATCTGTCTATTTACCACCTTGTTCAAAGTGTTTCACCTTTGCCTTTTCACTTTAGGTGGGAGAGCTCCTTTCAACATTTCTTTTAAGGAAGATCAATTTTTGATAAACTCCATCAGCTTTTGTTTGTCTGGGAAAGCCTTTATTTCTCCTTTGTATCTGAAGGATAACTTCACTGGATAGAATATTCATGGATGTCAGTTTTTATTCTTCAATGAATATATCATTCCACTCTCTCTTGGCCTATAGAGCTTCTAGTGAGAAATCTGCTGATAACATAATGGGGATTCCTTTGTAGGTTATTGGTTTTTTACCCTGACTGCCTTTAATAATCTTTCTTTGTCATTGACTTTGGACAGTTTCATTGTCATGTGTTTGGAGAACGTCTTTTTGCATTGAGATAATTAGGTGTTCTATGAGCTTTGTGGATTTCTATATCCGGTTTCCTCCTCAAGTTTGGGAAGTTCTCAGCTATTATTTCTTTAAATAAGCTCTCTGCTCTCTTCTCTCTCTCTTCTCCTTCTAGGATACACATTATCCTAATGTTGCTCTTTTTATGGAGTCAAATATTTCTTGCACAATTTCTACATTTTTAAAAAGTCTCAGTTCTCTCTCCAATTCTAACTGCATTATTTCTAGGTTTCTATCTTTGAGCTCACTAATTCTCTCTTGCATAATGTCTGCTCTATTTCCAAAGCTTTCTAATGCATTCTTCATCTCATTTATTGAGTTCATCAGCTCTAAATTTCTGTGTGTGTTTTTTTTTAAGAGCTTCAATCTCTTTGGTAAAGTATTCCTTCTGTTCATTAATTTTATTCCTGAGCTCACTGAACTACCTTTTTGAGTTTTCTTGTAACTCATTGAGTTTCTTCACGACAGCTATTTTGAATTCTTTATTAGTTAGATCACAGTCTTCCTTACCTTTGTGTTTGGTTCCTGGGGAATTGTTATTTCTTTTTTATAATGCTATTTTACCATGGCCTTTGTTGTATTTGATGAGTCACTCCTCTGTTGGTGCATTTGTCATAGCAAACATTTTCTTATCTAGGCATAGCTTTGTTTGTTTGATTCTAACTATTCAATTGGTTGCACATAAGAGACCTTTCTTCTGTTTTTCAGTAGGTGGTGCTATAGCACTAGTTTTTGGGTTCTTTTACCTGAGCTGGCTCTGGCTATATTTGAGGATTGGAATGTTCTACCCTCCACCACTTCTATTAGGGGCATCACCAGTACTCTTATCATTGCTGCCTGCACTCCAAGGGTCACTGTTGCTGGTGTTGCTTTGGTCACTGGCTTTGCCACCAGAGGTACAGGGATAGCTGATGCCTCTGCCATGTTTGGGATCATATGGGTTGGAAGATCCACTGCTGTGGCAAGGGAGATGGAAAGGGAACCTGGTTCATTGGGCATTGCCTCCACTGTTTCTCATTTCCTTGTGGCTGCAGGCACCACTCTGGTTGGGATGCCAGAGTACTGTGCACGCCTCCACTGCTGCTACCAAGCTCTGAGCCATAGGGAGGAGGCCTGAGATCATGGGACTCTGCCTCACCTGTTGCCTGTTTCCTTGTGACCACAGGCATTGCTGCAATTGGGAGTCACATGTGCATCTCCACTGCTGCTACCAAGCTCTGAGCTGTGGCCAGGGTCCCAGGATCATGGGGCTCCAGTTCCCCTGTTGCTCTGCTCCCTGAGCCATAGGTGCTGCTGTGGCTGGGAGGTCACAGTCCTATACCTGCCTCAGCTGCTGTTCATCAGGTCTTGGGGGCTGGAAGTGGCTAGCTCACCTGCTGCAGCTGAGAGGCCAGGATTTTGGGTACTGACTCCACTGTCTCCCTGGTTCACCTCCTCCAATCCACCCACTTTCATAGGTACCAATGTGTGGATCTCTCTTGCATCCTGGTGTGTTGGGAATGTAACTTTTGTTGGGTTATGGACGTTTTATTCACTGTAGACTGAAGGGCAGAGACCAAGGGGTTTTGTCTTACACCATCAAGATGATGACATCACTTGTCTCCTTCCTTTGTAAGAGGTAATTTTCCTAGGTATATATTTCTTGTTTGGTAGTTGTTTTCTTTCATTACTTTCAGTATATCATTCCATTCTCTCCTCGCCTGCAAGGTTTTACTGAGAATTATAGTCTTATGGGAGTTCCCTTATATATGACAAATCACTTTTCTCTTGCTACATTCAAAATCCTCTCTTTGTGCTTGATTTTTAACAATTTGATTATAAATGTGTCTTTAGTGTAGGCTTCTTTGTGTTGAAAGTATGTGACTATGCTCCATATCATGGAGAGAGAGGGCTAGGGTATGTGGGGGAATGGTGGATGAGTTTGTAACTCTTTTACCTCAAGCTTACTTGGGATAGTTACTTCCATACAGATGACGACAGTTTTAAATGTGTTTATAGCAATTGGACACCCTTAGACCTGGTGCCTACCATACATCTGAAAATTAAATTGAACCGGATGGAGGGAATTGTCTCGGAGGCAAATACATTTTCTCTGATGGTAGGAGTCATTGCAAGATGGACACATTTTTATTTACCTGAACTTCAAGAGTTTATTGTTACAACACTATATATGTTAAAGAAATTTCACTTTATCTAACATTTCTAGGTGTCATACATTTTCCATTTTGCTGGAAATTGAAGTTTTATGCTATTTTATCAACATGCTTGCAACTAATCTCTAGCTTAAGCCACATCAAATTAGTGTATATTTAATATAGCTTACCATCTTTTAACCAAATTTTACAAAATAATTATTTAATGTGATGCACCCTCCCCTTTATTGTTGGTATATTTATCTTAGAAAACAGGAAAAAGATTTAGAAAAGCAGAGAAAAATAAAAACAATAGACATTGAAGTTTCCAAAGCTTAAGAAATCTTGTACAATGATTTATTCAGATGCTTAATTGATAACTCCTGATTTCTTGCTGATATGCTACCCAGAGAACTGGAACTATTTACCAAAAAATTTGAACAGTGAAAAACTGTGTCCACAAAATTTATTTTATTGGTTTATTTTATAATTATTCATTTATCAGAAAAAATTTTCTCAGTAACAAAGGATCTGTAGATAAGGAATTACAGCCATTAAGTAATAGACTCTTCTTTTAAACTTAAATTGTGGAGATTAATTCCTTTCTTGCCATTACCTGTTTAGTTTTTGACCTAGACAAATGCTACTTGCATTAACGTTTTAAAAGAAAAAATAATTATTGATTCAGTTAAATATTTGCTTTGTCCTTGAATGCTTATACAGAATAATGTAGTTTGTAATAACAGTTAAATATCAGATGTATATTATAATTGAACCATTTCGATTAATATAAAGATACATAAATTTGTAAATGATAACAACAGTGATGTTTAACCCAATAATCTTTAATAGCTCATTTATTTTTGATGCATTTTGTTATATGAATTAAAAATTATTGTACTAAAAAAATTGCCTTTGGAAACAAGATTTCATCAGCTTTTATTAGAAGCCCTTGGATAATAAGTAATTTTTCAGATGGTATATGTTTCCTTCATTTTATAGTTTGTTAAGGCAATTCCCTCAGAAGATACTAAAACATTTTAGGAAATAATGTGAAAATAGTGAAAGTACATCTAATGCTTTTATTGTAACCTAAAGCTATTCTCTCAATATATAAGTTGTCATTATTCTTTAGTGTTCTGTGATCAGAGGAGAAAAGTGACTAAAGAATAAAGCCTCTATATTGCTTCATAATCTCTAGTTGCCATTGACATACACTGATAAAAAAGGATCAGCCTAACCTGAAATGAACTTAATGTTATAAGAAATTATATCTCTTTATTCCCAACAGTTTATCATAAAAATAGACAGATCTTCACTTCCAAGAATTTCCATTCTCAAAGTTATTCAAAGGACATTTTGTATAGGTAACCTTTAAAGTCACATTTGTATTAATCTTACTTGGAAATAATTGTATTAACATTATCAATTGAATACCAATCAAGGCACCTTTTTTCTCAAAGCTGAGCATAATTTTATTTTTATAGCTAAAAAAACTAATTTAAGAATCTGTTTAACTGCTTAACATAAAGAAATCCTCAAACAGTATGTCTATTTACAAAAAATTTCCTTTTTTGTTTTCTTAATGATGTCTTTTTTTTTGTTGAGGAAGATTGGCCCTGAGCTAACATGTGCAATCTTCCTCCATTTTATATGTGGGTCATCACCACAGCATGGCTGACGAGTGGTGTAGGTCCATGCCTGGGATCCAAACCCACAAACCTGGCCTGCCAAAGTGGAGCACACTGAACTGAACCACTAGGCCACGGGACTGGCCCATTAATGAATTCTTGTGATGAACAGAAGTTTTAAATTCTGATGAAACCCAAATTATCTTTTTTTTTTTTTTTTGCTTTATGGTTGTTCTTTTGACCTCGCTAAGAAACATTTCCTACCAACAGCTACGATAATCATCCTTTTTTAAAGTTTTAGGACTTCACAGTTTTTATGTTTAAGAATATTTCAATTTATTATTCTTTTCCAACATGATTTGGTTGTTTAAAGACCTTTGCACTTACATATAAAATTTGGAATCTTTGGAATCAGCTTGTTAATTTGCAAGCCTGGTGGGATTTTGATCAGGATAGAGTTGCAACTACCCATCATTTATGGAGAATTGGCATCATAATGAGAGAGTCTTCTAATCCATGACTACAATATGTCTCTACATTTTTAAAGCCTTTTTTCTCAGCAAAGTGTGATAGTTTTCAGTGTAGTGGTCTGTCACTTCATCAATAAAAGGTATTCCAAAATAGTTGATGTTTTAAAAATGTTACTGTAAACAGGATTTTTAATAAAATATCATTTTTCAATTTTTTTCTAATTTGCTAGCTCATAGAAACAAAATTGGTATTTTATTCTTAGACTTTGATAAATTCATTTTTTAGATTTCTTTAGGACTTTCTAAACACAGACATATGATCTGCATGTAAAAGAGTTTTACTTCTTCTTTCTCTATCTTTATGCTTTTTATTTCATTTGTTTAGATTATTCCACTATTTATGCCCTCCAGTGCAACAACGAATAGGAATGTTAAGATAAAACACTCTTGGGGGCATCCGCATTGCTAAGTGGTTAAGTTCACACGCTCCACTTTGGTGGTCCGGTGTTTCTCCTGTTCGGATCCTGGGCACCTACCTAGCACCACTCATCAAGACATGCTGAGGTGGCATCCCACACAGCATAGCCAGAAAGACCTAAAACTAGAATATACAGCTACATACTAGGGGTCGTTGGAGAGGAGAAGGAAAAATACATTGGCAACAGATCTTAGTTCATGTGCCAATCTTTAAAAAAAAAAGTCTTAGATCCCAAATTAGAAAAAAACCATTGAATATTTCAACATCAAGAATATTAACTGTAGATAGTTTGTACACAATCTATACTAATTTTATAAAGTTAACTTCTACTCCTATTTTATGAAAGATTCTTTTAATTAAAATTAGTTTTCGGGGGCCGGCCCCATGGCAGAGTGGTTAAGTTCGCACACTCTGCTTCAGTGGCCAGGGATTTTGCTGGTTCAGATTCTGGGTGTGGACATGGCACCATTCATCAGGTCATGCTGAGGCTGCATCCCACATAGCACAACCAGAGGCACTCACAACTAGAATATACAACTATGTACTGGGGGGCTTTGGAGAGAAGCAGAAACAAAAAGGGAAACTGGCAACAGACATTAGCTCAGGTGCCAATCTTAAAAAAAAAATAGTTTTGGATTTTATTAATGCTTTTCCTGTATATTTTGAGATGATTAAGTTTTAATATCCTTTTCCCTGATAATGTGAAATATTACATTGCTTGGTTCGAGACATTAAAACAACCTTCAATAATTGGGATAAAATAATGCCAAAGTTTGTTAAACATTTTATGTTTCATAATTTGATTTGCTAATATTTTATTAAGAAATTAGGTTTTTATGTTCATGAATTATTTAAATTGAATAAATAAAATAAATTGGGAAGTGTTCCATTGTCCTCTATTATCTGAAAGAATTAGTGTAAGACTGTTATGACTTCATTATTAAATGTTTGATAAAACTTACCGATTAAGCCACCTGGGACTTTTGACTTCTTGGCAGAAAATTTTTAAATTGCAATTTGAAAAAAAAATAGATGTAGCTCTCTTCAGAGTTTCTAATTCTTCATGTGTCAACTTTGATAAACTGTATTTTGAGATTTATGTTCATTTTATCATGTTGTTACATTTATGAACATAGTGTTTTCTTCATATTGACTTACTAGGCATTTAAGGTCTATATGATGTTTAATGGTGTCTCCTGCTACACTTCTAATATTGGTAGTTTATATTTTCTTTCATTTTTTTATCTTTATCAGTCCTATCGAAGATTTATCAATATAACTAATATTTCCATCAGTAAGCTTGTCAAATTTATTTTTCCTACTTTGTTGATTTCTACTTCATTTTTAGTATTTCCTTCCTTCTGCTCTCTGTTTATAAAATTTAGCATGGATTTATAGCTTCTTGATGTGCTATATTACATAATTAATATACAATTGTTTGTTCAAGTATTATATTTTTATTTTTTGAATTTGCATTTTTTAATAGTTTCTGTTTCCTGCAGTTTCATTATTCAATCAATAAGATGATATTGTTCTTTATGTCCTTATTCAGTTTATAATAGCAGCATCAAAGTCCTTGTCAACTAATTCCAACATCTGGGTCAACTCTCATGTATTCCTATTTACTGCAGTTTATCCTCTAGTTTATGGTCCATATTTATACTTTATATCTATATATGTACATCTATATACAGGGAGAGAGGTATATAGAGCTATTCATACTGGATATAGATATATATATATAGACAGAGAGATGTACATGAATATATATATGGAGATATATATGTATATAGAGATATACATGTATATGAAGATAGATACATACCTACATATATACATATACAGAAAGATAGATACATGTACCTATAGGTATATGTATACATATCCATTTACATATGAATCTGCCTAACAGATACAAGAGCATCCACCAGTCATTTAATTGCCTACCAGAACAATTTTTGATTGAAAAATCAAAAACCTTTGCTGGAAAATAAAATTATTGAGACTCTTTACAATGTATCATTTGCCAAACCTAGAATGCAATAGTAAATTAGTAGGCTTCCAAAGAAGCCTTTGTAGTTGTTCTGGCAGGCAATTAAATTGCTGATAGATACTCTTGAACTTATCAAGCAGATGTGCTTTTTTAAGGATAGGTTTATTTTAGTTTTGCCTTTAGTTCTAGTTCATGTACCTTAGTAGAGAATTGTCCTTATTCCCAAGTGTGACCTTTGTAGGGTTCACTGAATAATCTAAATGCTCAGTGAGGTCACTTCACACATGCTGGGGTTTAACTTTAACATTTCCAGAAATGCATAATCTCTGATATTTGTGTTTATCCATAGCAAGCACTTGCTGCTAGGCTTCACAGAAGCCTTCATGAAAGTGCAGCCAAGATCTTGGCCAATGATTCGAGGAGAAGCCCTTCATGGATTTCCGTGTTCCTTCCTCTATGCAACTTTACCTTTTCCAATAGCCTGCCCTACAAATTCCAGCCACCTAAGTATGTCTGACCTTCCATTTTCTGCATCTCAGATCAGCTTTGGATCCATTTCCTTGATTAGAAATACGTTCAAGGGATGAAATTAGGGTAAATGTGGAATTCACACCATGGTTCCAACTTCTCTCACTCTGCTGTTTATTGTTCAATGCCAGAAAATAATTGCCATATGTATGTGCCCAGTGTTGCCATTGTTTAAGGTGGGAGTTTACTCCACTTTAGCTACAGGTAGAAGAACAATTATATTTTTAACGCTACATGAAAACAACAGAAAATAGATTTTGTTAATTTAGAAAAGTTACCCAACCAAGCCTCTACCTAAAAATGAAAGAAACTTATTTCACACACACACATACACAAAATCCATAGAAAAGGTCTAACATGACCTAAAATTATCTTTAGAAACCAGAGAATTAGAAACACTACTAAAGATGGTATATTCACACTAAAAATTCACTAGAAACCAAAGCTTAATGTACTTTTTCAACATAATTAAAAGACGTTAATACATTTATACAAGATATGAAAATACATGTGAAAATTGAGGCATTATCTAAAATGAGGTAGCAGAACCAAAGAAAGAAAATAAAAAAATCATTATGAAAGTAAGATTAAACAAATAAGAACCTGAGTGCATTAAAGCAACGATAATACTTTAAGAAACAAAAAGATAAAAAAGAAAAATTTTAAAGTCAAACATAAAAAAGTGATATAAATTATTCAAGAGGAAGTAATGAATATTAAATATAGACAAGGAAACTCCCAATTAATATGAATTCCTGAAGGAGATAACAAGCAAGAGAGCAGAACATATACTGAAATTTATTATTGAGGAAAATTTTATTGATTTAAAATAAATGAAAACTACATCATGACCTAGAATTATCAACACACATTCTAACAAAACTACTAGACTTTAAGACAAAGAATAAGTCCTTTGGGCATCTAGAGAGAAAAAGAGCACATGGAGTATAAGGAAAAAGTGTTGTAGTGTTTGACAGCATCAATTTATGACAGAAGAATATATCGAGAAAAGTATATTTAAAATTCTCAAGGAAAAAATATTACCTTGTACTTAAACCATTGCTGGTCAGATGAATCTTTAAGTTCTAAGGGTTCATAACTCTTCCTTCTGTAAGGAAGAGAACAGATGAGTCAAACGATGCCTTTCACTTGTAATAAGCATTCTTTAGAGGTAATGATACTATAAAGAGTAAGCTTCTCTTCTGAAGTAGTTGCCTTAGGAGACAAGTGCCAGAGAAGAGCACAATTGCTCATGATTAAAGGCCTGGTAATAGGATAAGACAGTTGTAATATTCAAACTTCATCTTTGAATAGTATTTTGTGAATTAAATGGACATGAGAGCTTCCCCAAAATGAATAAACTATTTAATTAGAAGCCTAAATTGCAGATGACAGCGACTGAAAAGTCAATTCCATCAGAAGCAGCAAATGCTTAACCACAAAGACAATACTGTCTGTGGACCAAGGATGGAAGCCTAGAAGGGTATGGAGTTGTTTTCAGTTCTTTCTCTTTGGTCCACTGCTGGTCATCATGGCAAGCGAAGAGAGATTGGAGAATCATACATAAGTATTCCACTGTTTCAGTAAAATAAAATTAGAGAAATAAATCACATCATATTTTTATTTGCCAGAACAAGTCACTTTGCCTTGAAGTTTCTTCCAGGGGACTGGGGAATGAGGAAGGAGTTGATGGAACATTTGGTGAGTACGATAGCGACACAATTAAATATTATTTCCATTATACAGATGAGGAAATTGAAGCTGGAAGTATTGAAGCCACTTATTAAGGTGACATAGCTATTGAGTGGTATAGAAAAAAATCCACTTCAAGGAATCTGGCCCAAGAACTCACTTGCTAAAACACTATGCTATGGCATCTCTCTTCATTCCACAGACTATACTACTGAATCCATGTTGAGTTATATTAACAGATACTATTTTGGTTTTATGCAGCATAATTGTGCTTTCTAGTTGTAGTATTCCTTTAAGAAGGTCTTATGTTATCTACATTTCCAAATACAAACCACATATGGCTGCCCTGACACAGCTGTCCTATTCTTAGGCTTAGACAACAACTGCAATGGACTTCTCATATAATTCAGCTTTGAACTCAATGCTAAGAGGGGAAGCAAAGCATCACAGGTCTTCTGACTGCCTCAATTCCTTGGCAGTTCACTGTGAAGCTTGCCATTGTCCTGTTTCCTGAGAAATAGTGAGAATACATATACTAAAGCTCAACGTGAAGGAACCAACTGGTTTACATGCTATTAAGGCCTGTAAGTGGTACACATATTTACAGAAAATTCCACTGAATCAAATTAACAACAATTTAATTAGCTTGGCAGGTTACTCATTTAGTGGAAAGATATGATCTATCTCAACAACACTAAAGCTATTCTGCATTTGTAACACTGACAATTATAAGGAACACCACAACCAGCTGCAGAAAATGTGACTCTGAGTATAATTGTCACTATTAGAATTTCCTGACATTTCACTCTGTCAATCCTTAAACTCTTGAGCAAGAGGGAAGACTAACAAGGTTAGGTAGAATAATTTATATATAGCTTTCCTGTGTAGTCTGTACATTTGAAATGCATGCACATAGTTTTAACAAGATGTGTGTGTGTGTTTAAGCAAAGGGCCAGCGGTGTTGACATCACTTCTGTAAAGTAAATAATATAGAGAGAAGACCTTAAGTTATGATACCAGCTAAAATTAAATAGACACAAACATACTGAGGGAAGGATTATTTTATACATACTATAAATAAGGACTTTTAGACTTAAAGAGTGAATAATTAGTTCTTGACCACACAGCTACTAAGTGACTAAATGAATATTTGAACCCAGCTTATTTCTAAAGCCTGCATACTTAACATTGTGTGATTTTTCATTTTGAAAAAGACAACAATAAATGCTACAACAGCTGACTGAGTGCAAGCCAAAATGCGTACCTCATAAATAAAAGTCAATATTCAGTGCATTAGTTTCTTACAGTGCCCACAACAAAATACCACAAACTAAGTGGTTTAAAATAACAGAAATCTATTCTCTCACAGTTCTAGAATCTAGAAGTCTGATATCAAGGTGTTGGCAGAGTTGCTTCTTTATGAGGACTCTGAAGGAGAATCTGTTCTTTGCTTTTCTGCTAGCACCTGGTGACAGACAGAAATCCTTGGTGTCCCTTGGTTTGTAGATACATCACACTAACCTCTGGCTCTGTCTTTACATGACTTTCTCCCTGTCTCTGTCTTCTTAAGGACTTAAGTCATATTGGATAAAGGGCCCAGCCTATTCCAGTATGACCAAATCTGAAATTAACTAATTCTTTCTTCGATGATGCTTTTCCAGATAAAGTCACATTTTGAGGTACTGGGAGTCAGGAGACTTCAAGATACTTTTTGAGGGACACATTTCAACCCAGAATATCCACTACAGACTGAGTTGCTGTATGATAATTAACATATCTTCAGCATGTCTTATCAGTGACACAGGGAGAAACCACACACCCCTCCTCATCTTCCGTCCAACTGAGAACTTAAATTCAACCTATGGGTTCATTAAATAGGGTAAGATTTAAAAACTTTTTCTTATGAAAAAAATTCAAAAGAAAGGGTAAGATCTAGTAAATAATTAAGGTATTTCTAACAGCTGTAATTTTAACTTTTAAACATCTAACCAGAGGATGATTGGAGTCAAATGGAGTCACTGCTTTACACTAGCCATTCACTGTTATGAATTGATAGTCATTACTACCTGATACTAGGGATCACTAGAGCTAACTTACTTTATTCATTACATATATTGTACATATACAATCTATTGTATATGTAATTATACAATAGATTGTATATGTAATTATATTTTGTATATATGTAATGTACATATATATAATGTATATATATGTCAAGATCATCATAGAATAACTGTAGCATATTAATCTGACCTGTTCCTAGAAAATATTGCCATACATAATGTTGATGATTAGAAAGAGGCTAAGGTTCAAACAGGTATGAGTGTTGTGTTAAACATAAAATTTATGAGTTTTGAAATATATTTTTACTTGCTGAACACATTAAGGATCCCAATAAAGTAGTAATGTTTTGTTCAGACAATTATATCAAAAGCTCTTGGAGAGCAGAGGCCAATTTTATATTTCTTTGATATGCTTCATGTCATTTTATGTTATAAGAAGGGAGCTAATTTACCACTTTGCATATATTTTTTCTTCATATTTATGGTTATATTTTGATAAAATATTTTTGGTTCATGAAATCAGTGTTTTCTTATGCATGTATGTTTTTATTTTATACAGCATTAAATATATGCCCTAGATATGAAAAGAAATAAAATAAAAACATATTAGATTTCCTACCTCATATCTGTAGTTAATGGCAAACCACAATTTGGACCAGGTTTTCCTAAATACAAATCCATGGTTAATTTTGCCAAAACTTTCCCATATAAAGATAAGTAAAACTAAAATTGAAAATATTATTAAATCAAAACATCAAAAGAACAATTTCAGGACATTATCAAGAAAACTTCCACATAGGAAACACCACCTTATTGACTGACTGAATTTTACTTGGTGATTTGAATGCACTGAGAATGTTTATAGAGACATCTACTAATTGTGATAGTTAAGAAGGTATCCCATGTGTTTTTAAACGCTCCAGATGAAATTATTACCATTGCAATTGATTTTAAAAACTTAACAGTTTCAATCTTCTAACTCCCATAGTGAACACATACTTTACTGAGTTTATTGCCTTTATGGATTAAGTGAAATTGTAAAAAAAAAAAAAAGGTCTGAGACATTACACAATAAAATAGCCATTATTTTAGTTGTAAATAAACATATCTCAGAGTTAATTAATGTCTGAAATGGCAGTGAGAAATTCATATTAAAAACACTGCTAGAAATGAGGTAAATATTATGACAATACTAGCTTAATGAACTGGACAAATGAAGTAGCTGTACAAATGAAAAATATAACAGAGCACTATAACTATACTGACCAGGTGTGGAAAATAAATGGTACCAGAAGCAATATAGATACTGCATATGTCTTCTGGACAATGAGTCCAGTGATGTCCTATGACAACTGAAAGACACTGCAGACTAAACTAATTCTGTCTGCAGAGCTGAGCGAGGAGGAAGCACATTTTAGCAATAATTCAGATAGATTCCAAAGTTAGGAGTAAAGGTGTGCAGACATTAGTTTTTGAGGTTACAAATTAAAGGGCAGTGATTATGCAGTTTTATGCTGAATGTTTACCGCTCACCATTATACTTATGCATAATAATTAATGTTTAAAATTAATGTTATTTTATCAAAGAATAGCTTATTATAATTACATGCGTCAGCCCACATTGTTGAAGGTTAAATTCATTTGTATATTAGTGAAAATGCTTAACAGCATTGAATTAATCAAAACTTTATTTATTTTCCTCTCACCTAAAAGAGGTCTGGAGGTAAGAAATCCAGAGTTGGGCATTTTTATACAGTTCTCTATACAATACTCCACCACCCTTACATGTGGTTTCTATCCCCGAGTCAATTAACGTTTCCCTTTGACTTCTTGAATGCCAATCAGGACAATACGGGCCAGCATGAAAAGGAAAGAGAGAAGGGCATGCCCTTTCCTCATGAATTAGCTCGCTGAGGTAGCACTGGCAATCTCACCCAACACTTGGCATTTATAATTCACTAGCCAGGAATTAACAATGTAGCAAAAAATGTGCTGCAATTGAAATTTGAAAACATATTCCTTTTTTTTTCCTCCCAGGGAATATTGTACCCAGATTTTTAAAAAAGTGGTTTGTATTTCTAAAGAAAAAGGATAGCATAGATGCTGTAATCTCTGCCAGAGAGCCCGAATATGAAATGGCCCACTTTTAAACCAAACAGTTGTAGAAGTATTAAACTCAGTCTTCAGCTTTTCAATTATGTAGACAGGGTGAATTAAGCCCATAAAAGTTAAATCACTTTCCCAAAGCCACATCAATACTTAATGAAACTACAAGAGTAAGAATCTTGATCTCCTGGCCACAGTTCATGACTGCTTTGAACATAATGTGTCACCTTCAAATTCAGTTGTTTCTAACCAAAGAACATCTTAAACAAACAAAAAAGTGACCTTTAAAGCTTTTTATTTACTTTTTTGGGTAATTTTTTAAAGGCAGTGTAACACGTGGATATGAGTACCAAATCATGTGTTAATTTCAATAAGTTATCACAAAACGAAAAAATCTATAACCACTGGCCAATTAAAAAAAAATTACTAGAACTCTAGATGCCCCTGACCTGCCACCTGTGAATCAGTAGTTCCTCCCTCTACCCAAGGTTAAGTACAAGCCTGACTTTTAACACTATAAATTAATTTTGCCTGACTTTGCATTTTACATTTATGGAATCATATATTTGTATGTATTAGGTTTGTGAAATTTATCCTTTTATGTAGCAGTAACTGGTTCATTTTCATTTTTTTACAATCATTTTGTACAGATTACTTAATATTCTATTGATGATGCACATTTGACTCATTTCAGTGTTCTGAATACTGCCTCTGTGAATATTCTTGTACATGGGTTTTGGAGCATGCATATAGGCATCCCAATTTACTATCTAGCCTAAGAGAAGAATTGCTGGGTTATATTCTATGTGTGTACTCAATTTTGATAAACTCTCCAAAGCGTCTGCACCAATTTCACTTCCACCATTAGCAACTGAGAGTTCTGCTGTGCTCCATATTCTTACCAAGACACAGTACTGTTTTTATAAATAAATCAATAGCTCTTCATAGTTATGCCGCGTCACAGAGAGGGGCCCCAGTCTTTCTATTCCTACATTGATATTCTTGGGTGATGGAAGCACTTTCTAACACAGAACAGCAGCAGAGCGAACAGCAGCACCCCAGCAGCTGGAGGAATAAGTCATTTAGTGGTGAAGGAGCATATGCCTGATGTTCACCAACATTACGCTAGTCCAGGTCACATTACGCAGTGATGGTAGTTTTAGAAATAGAGTAATTAAATGGTTAAAATACTGGAGCTATTTAAAGGTGAATTTCAACAACAATACTGACTTGATGAGGTGTTCTAATATCCTACTAAAAAGAACTATGGACATTACCATAGCTGTTCCATTAGCTTTTTGGAAGAATGTATGTTGTTTTTAACGTATCTTGATTTTGGTCTTTTAAATTTTAATTCAAAATCAAGTCACAGTTTCAATAATTAGAAATAACTTTATCTTAAAAAGTGATTCAGGCCATTGTTAATCTAAAATCAATTAGGCGTAACACTCCTTAAATCTTTGAAAAGGAGCTAGTTATTACTGTTATTGCCCTGAGCTGTGGTTAGAAACATGCTTTATATATGACTTTATTTGAGTAAGATGTCTTTTCCAAAGCTTACAAACACAGTACTACTAAACCCATTCTAAGATATGCTATGTGGTGGTAGAAAAGTTATCATTTATCACACTATATTTTAACTAAATATTTTCATTGTTAATACATCTTTCTATCCATCCTAAATATGTATTTATTTTTTGAGCATATAGATTGAATATATATCATACCAGTAATTTTGTTTTAAAATTATTTTAATCTTAAGATGCCAAAAACAACTTTAAAAGAAAAAAACCAACATTCACCAAGGTAGTAAGTTCTTCAAATATTAATATTGTTATTATCAGAATCACAAAAATGGGGGAAACTTTACAAATGCAAAAACAGACTACTAGATATAAGAAAATACAATTTCTTAATATTTCATAGAAAATTAACAGATGGAGAAAACAGGTAAGGGGGTAGCCTTTGTTGGTTATCTCTTTTTTTTTTAAAGATTGCCACTTCAGCTAACAACTGTTGCCAATCTTTTTTTTTTTCCATGCTTTTTCTCCCCAAATCCCCCCCAGTACATAGTTGTATATTTTAGTTGTGGATCCTTCTAGTTGTGGCATATGGGATGCTGCCTCAGTGTGGCCTGACGAGTTGTGCCATGTCTGCGCCCAGGATCCGAACCCGCGAAACCCTGGGCTGCCAAAGCAGGGTGCTTGAACTTAACCACTCGGACCACTCAGCCACGGGGCCAGACCCCCCCCCCCGCCTTTTTTTTTTTTGAGGAAGATAGATTAGCCCTGAGAACATCCGCCGCCAATCTTCCTCTTTTTGCTGAGGAAGATTGGCCCTGAGCTAATATCTGTGCCTATCTTCCTCCACTTTATATGTGGGACGCCAGCCACACCGTGGCTTGATAAGAGGTGCATAGGCCCCCACCCAAGATCTGGGCCTGTGAATGCCAAGTCTCCAAAGCGGAACTCGTGAACTTAATCTCTATGCCACAGGGGCGGCCACAGGTTATCTTTTTATGGAAGATATATTGACCTATACAAGTGGAATCCCACAAAGTAATACAAAATGTGCATAGTAAAGTCATATAAAAATAGTCCTTTTCCCACAACTCCCACCTATAAATACTTTATCCATCATTCGTGGATCATGTCGAATACGAACTTTTAAGAAATCATACCTGAATCATTCAACCGGATTTTTCATTCTTTCCTCACTATGTCTCTTGTGTTGTTACATTATATGTTTTCACATTCACTTTGGAAGATTTCTTACTACAGGTAAAAATTCATGGGTTTAGAACATTTAGCTTTGGTTTCTTAAATCCAGGGATTCTTGAACATTGTCTTGCATTTAATTGGGGTATAATATTTCTTTTAATAAATATTGATTTCTGTCTCTGAGCAATTATAATACAATTTTAATTGTTTTAAATTATCAACCTAACTTAAAATTGGGAGTTACAATGAACATAGATGTGCCTCAGTGATTGTGATCATATCCTATATTATCCACAAAGATAAGAAAATATATATTTTCACTATTTGCATAGATAATCTATGGAAATGCGTCAGTCTGCTCCCTCTTTAAGTGTGTGTATGTGTGTGTATTATTTCTCCCCAAATTTCATATGAAATTTGATGGAACAAAAAGACTTCAGCAATGTTTATACATTGTGGCTCAGCCATAAAACAGGAATTTAGATTATCACATAACTTGGTACATCGCCTTCATGAGTTCATATGTGTGTGTGTGCACGCGTATGTGTGTGTGTGCATGCGCACATGTGTGTGTGAAGATTCATTCTCATTTTATAAATGAAGAAACAAGTCCCAAGGGCCTTAAGTGACTTATAGAAAATGACAGAAATAGTGGATGAAGAAGGGCATTTGCACTCAGGCAGTCTTTGTATTTATATTATCGCTTCTATTGTTTTTCTTTTAATTCCTTTCTATTACCACTAAATAGTTTGGTTTTTTTTCATTTCCTATTTTTATTCATTATGATAGCTACATGAATTATTTTTTATGCTTGTAATCTTATTTCAAGTTGTTAAATACAATCTTATTTATTGATAATATACATTTAAATATTTACTTATCATCAGTAATAAAAGTTAATAAGTGTATATTTCCAACATATTTTAGAGATTATCTAGCCTAAAACCTGAGCCATTATTATTTATTTCATATTTCGTTGCAACATTGGACATTATAATGACCATGAGTCATTATTGGCAAATGGTTGTAAAACTTTTGCATCAAACAAAATTTCAATCATTTTCTTTTAACTCGTTAGAAACATTTTGAAAGACTGTATTTAGATGTATATTTTATATGTTTAGTATAAAGATTTCCAGGTAAAGTAGAAGAATTGGTGTATAGTTTTTAATTAATTGTGTGCTTTACATTTTACTTTAATATACTTTGGAACTCTTTTTATATACAAAACTGCTTTCATGGTGCTCTTTAACAAAATCATGTAATGATTAATTAGAAGAATGAGAATATACATACTCATCAGAGCTGGCCCTTCTGGGCTGAGTCAGCCCATAGGAAAAGAAGTTCATATGAGCTGCTGAACTTGGGAGGTTCCCACTTTGTGTCTGGGATTTTCCTCAACCAGGAGCAATTCTCATTCTTATACCTTCACTTAGAAGTTCCCTGACTCACTGGCCCTATTATGCATAAATCACTCAGGACATCCTTTATTGGAGGACAGGCATTTTGAGTTCAGTCCAGCACGGCCCGACGGGCAGAGCTCTCTCTGAGACTATGGGAGGGAGCCTGGGGATCTTGTGCGCTCCACTCCTTCCCTGCTTGTAAGCCCTTCTCGACACACCCCCTCCAAAAAAGGTATATTTTATACAATCTATGTGCCCTTGTGACCTAATAAATCATGATTAAATAAATGACTGGGGAACAAATAAATCTTTTTTTTGAGTAATTATTTTAAAATATATTTAAAAAGAGAAAGAAACATCTAGCATATTTGAGGAATCAGTTTTATTTTTTTCCTTATATTTTCTCCAATGAGAAATTTGCAATGTCTGAAAAACATACCTTTTTGAAAGAGCAATACTATATGAAATAAAATACAGGCCCAACTTGAGGTAATCTCTCTGAAGCCCAATAACTGTTTTAAGGAACTCTTCAGGCAAAAACAGAAAATCTCATTAATATCACTAGCTTATTTGGAAAGAAGACAAGAGGGTTCTAAAATGTAATGGCTACAATTCTTCAGAAGCACCCGTCTGGAAAGACTCTAATATTCATGCTAATATAATTCTGTTTTTAAGCACATTGTGGTCTGTGTTTTTGTGTGTGTAGCTTAGAATTACTGTTATGATAATGTAGCATGGAAATATGAAACTATTTTTAATTTAACAAGTTAAAATTTGAGTTAGAATTTATATAATTTCAGGTTCTTTCCATTTATAAGTGAAAATACAATTTTATTCATTCTCCCAGTTTGAATGGTTTTCTACATGAATTTTAAAAAACAAAAAATATATGTCTGTTGTGAAGTTTTCAGTTTTACCTCAGAAACAGTGGTCATTAATTTTTCAGAAATAAAATACTCAAATGATTAAATTAATAATTATTATAATTGTACTAATGAAGGTTATGCCTTAAGCTGCGAATTAATTTGCTGAGTGTAGCAGTCGCACCATATCAGTGAATTAAAAACTCAACAAACCTGTTTTCAATTTTCTGCCTGTTTTTCAAACCTTCTCTGCAGCCAGTGGAGAAAGCTTCCCGTCTGTGAAGGGGTTGCTCCTTTTAGTCCATGACGCAGCAGCCCAGCATCATCTGT
The DNA here is from genome assembly GCF_041296265.1 of Equus caballus. Classification (NCBI taxonomy): domain Eukaryota; kingdom Metazoa; phylum Chordata; class Mammalia; order Perissodactyla; family Equidae; genus Equus; species Equus caballus. The sequence continues at coordinate 70,562,116 of NC_091692.1, read as the reverse complement.
GAGTGCTTTCAGAGGTGCAGACTCGGAGAAGCCTCCCCAGAACTACCCAGAGTCTGGATTTTGCCTTGAACCCCATGTTGATCAATTTCCAATTGAAGTTTGAGAACCCTTGCTGCAGGCCTATAATTCTTGAAGTTGGTTGGCTGTATTTAGAATCACCTGGGCAGACAGTAAAACTACCGATACCTGGATCCCATCTCCAGTTATTCTGATTTAATTAATAAGGGTTTCACTGGACATTCAGGCTTTAAAGTTTCCCCAGGCTATTCCAATGTAGTGCCAAGTTTGAAAACTTACTTAGGCTCTTTAAGAATAATTTTATCTCATGTAATTCTAAAGACAATCCTGCAAGCAAGACATTATTGTCTCCTTCTCACAGATGAAAAGGGAGAGCACAGAGAACTGAAGACTTCATATAGCAGAGCTAGTATTTAAATTACACTCACCATTCTGGGTGACAAATAAAAATGGCAAGCAATAGGATATATTGGAGAATATGAGGAAGCCATTTGGTGTAAACCTAATTAGGCCTGACCTTGTCTTTCCAAAAGGGCCTGACCAAGGCCATTGAGCATGCATTGTACATCTGCTTTAGATATTCCTTATGGCAAGAGCAAAGGCTCTTGAGATAAAGGTGCAACTTCCCTCCCCCTCCCAACATTGGCATTCCCTTAAGGATTAAGCATCTTTCCTTAGGCTAGGAACTGATTGCTGCACTCACCTGTGACCACCCAGCTCCAGACAATAGGCTTGCCTCCTGCTACGCCCTCTGAGATAGCAGACGCACTACCTGCTGTGTCTATCAAGCGCTGTGCCAACAAGGCAATATTGTGACTATTGTGGGAGGGACATTTCAATCATATGTGAAATATCCTGTTTGGGGGTATATAACCACTCTGTATACCTCACTTCTTTGGTGCCCTTTCTTCCTTTGGGAAGAAAGGCCCTGGGCCATGGTCCTCAGATTTTAGCTCAGACTAAACTCTCCCAAATTTTCATTTATAGATTGGTTATGGATTATTTTCATGGACATAGGGAAGATCTCGTCAAGACGGCCGAGTAGGCAGACTTTGAACTCATCTCCTCCCAGGAACACAACCAGGATACAACAGTTTTTGGAAAAATTACCCTGGATTGAGAACTGAAAACTGGATAAAAAGAACCCCCACAGCAAGGGAAAGTCCTTACTAAGGCAGAAGAGGTCGAGGTTCCTGCTGGAGAGGAAAAAAGCCACCTTTGAGAGCTTCTCAGCTGACCAGGTGGGAGTCACCTAAGGTACACAGCCCTCACCAGAGGAGTGAGGTCCAGAGTGGGGGCGATATTGCTGTAAGCGTACTTCAGTCTCAGCCCAACTGACATGGGGGTCTTACTGTCTGGCTTTGCTGGCTATTAACTGCAGCGAGGATAGCCCCAGAAAAGCTATCGGCGGAAAGCCGAAAAGACCCGGGTCTTAAAGGGCCCACGCACAAACTCACTCATTGCAGCAACCAGAAATCACCACAGAGAGGGCTGACGGTCCTTTGGTGAAGCGAGATTCACCCGGTGGGCCCTGGGGGCATCTTGGTGAGAGGAGGGACCTCTCTGGAGACTGAGACATTGGTGGGGCCATTGTTCTGACCTGGTCCAGGCGTGCTGACACTGACCCCTGTGGGCACCACTGCCGTTCATCCCTTGGGCTGTTAGCCCAGGGGTCTGCCACGCCCACTAGAGCACAGATTTAATCCTGTTCAGCCAGGGCAGGCAACCCGCCCTAGGGACTGGCCCCACCTAACAGCAAACCCTCAAGGTACTTTTCAGCCTGCATTGACTGGGTACCTTGATCCTCTACAGGCAGGCAAGAGTGTCTGCCTCTACAGGGCAGGGTCTGTGTGAGGTCCAGGTGAACTGTAGGGGGCATTGGTGGAGAGGTGGGGGCCTCTGCAGTGTGGTGTTGGGGTATGCTCCGGGGTTGAGAAGTTTGCAGGGACCAGGACTGTGTTGATGCTATATGAAGTCCTGTGGGGGGTGAGGCTTATTACCACAGAAGACCTTTGGTCCACAAATAGCCATCAAAAGGATCAGCACCACCTTCCAAAGCCTGAAACAAGTGAATGCCCCCAGGCCAAGGGCCAGCCCCACTCACCTGCACTCCTAAGAGAACTGACAACAGCCTTGTTGGCCTGAGGCCTATCACAACTCTAAGCCCCTGAGCCTAGCAACCAGCTACCCTGGGTACCAACCCAATTAAGAGGAAAACTGCAATAGGAGTGTGCTGATAGACTTTGTAGCCAGTGGTGCTGAGAATCCCCAAACTAGATTTACAAACAGCTGGCCGGGGAAGGAAAGACTAGACTCCCTGGGTACCTGTGGTGGGAGCAGCCCTGCCACAGCAGAAGGACACAAGTAGCCCACAAAGGGGTCTCCTGGATCTTCTGGACGGGGGACAAGAGGGAAGCACACTGCTTGGCCTCAAAAGGCAACTCATGCATAAGGCCACTTCTCCAAGATCAGGAGACATAGCCGACTCACCTAATACATAGAAATAAGCACAGAGAAAGAGGTATAATGAGGAGGCAAAGGAATACTTTCCAAGCAAGGGAACAGTACAAAACCCCAGAAAAAGGATTAAATGAAACAGAAACAAGTGACCTACTTGACAAAAGATCAAACAAAATATCATCAGGATGCTCACAGATATTGGGAGAAGACTGGATGAACGCAGTGAGTTCATCAGCAAAGAACTGGAAGATATAAAAAAAAAAATCAGAAATGAACTATACAATAATGGAAATGAAAAATTCACTAGAGGGACTCAATAGCAGAGCAGAGGATGCAGAACAGATCAGCAAGCTAGACAAAAGACTAGAGGAAATCAACCAAGCAGAACAGAAAAAAGAATTAGACAGAATGAGAACAGTCTAAGGGAACTCTGGGACAATATCAAGTGTACTAACATTCAGATTATAGGTGCCCCACAAGGAGAAGAGAGAGACAAAGGGGCAGAAAATTTATCTGAAGAAATAATAGATGAAAATTTTCCTAACCTGAGGAAGGAAAGAGACATCCAAGTTCAGGAAGCAGAGAGAGCTCCAAACAAGATACGCCCAAAGAGGCCAACACCAAGACATATTATAATCAAAATGTCCAAAATTAATGACAAAGAGAGAATCATAAAAGCAGAAAGATAAAGGCTACAAGTGACATAAAAAGGGAAGCCAAGCCCATCAGGTTATCAGTGGACTTCTTAGCTGAGACCCTATAGGCAAGAAGAGAATGGCACAATGTATTTAAAGTGCTAAAAGGAAAAAACCTACAGCCAAGAATACTCTATCCATCAAGATTGTCATTCAGAATGGAAGGAGAGATAAAGAGCTTCCCAGACAAGCAAAAACTGAAGGAGTTTATCACCAAGAAACCAGTCCTACAAGAAATGCTGAAGAGACTTATTTAAGTGGGAAAGCAATGACCACAAATAGAGATTAAAAAAAAAAAAAACTTATCATCAAAAAACCAAAACAACAACAACAAAAAACCAGGCAATAAAATCACTTGTAAAGGTAAAATTATAGTAAAGGTAGCAGATCAACTACCTGTGAAGATAATATGAAGGTTAAAAGACAAATGTACTAAAATCACCTATTTCAATAATAAGCGGGTAATGGATGGACACACACTAAACAAGAGACCATATATGATTTGAAAAATATAAAATGTGGGAGGAGGGGAGTGAAAAAGTAGAGCTTTTAGAAAGAGGTCAAGCTAAAGAGTCTATCAACTCAATATAGACTGTTATATACAAAGAATATTAAATAGAATCCTCATGGTAATCACAAACCAGAAACCTATAATAAGCAAGAAAAAAAGTAAGACAAAAGAAATCAAACATATGACTAAAGAGAGCCATCAAACCACAAGGGAAGAGAGCAAGAGAAAAAGAAAGGAACAGAGAAGAACTACTAAAACACCCAGAAAAAAAAAAGGTAACAAAATGGCAATAAATACTTATTTATCAATAGCTACTTTAAACGTCAATGGACTAAATGCTCCAATCAAATGTGATAGGGTGGCCAATTGGATAAAAAAACAAGACCCATGCATATGCTGCATACAAGAGACACACTTCAAACCTAAAGACACTCACAAACAAAGTGAAAGGATGGAAAAAGGTATTCCATGCTAACGGCAAAGAAAAGAAAGCGGGGGTAGCAATACTTATATCAGATAAAATAGACTTTAAAACAAAAACTGTAACAAGAGATAAAGACGGGCACTACATAATGATAAAGGGAATAATCAAACAAGAAAACCTAACACTTGTAAATATCTATGCACCCAACATAGGAGCACCTAAATATATAAAGCAATTATTAAGAGACATAAAAGGAGAAACAGACAGTAACACAATAATAGTAGGGGACTCTAACACTCCACTTACACCAATGGATAGATCATCCAAACAGAATATCAATAAGGAAACACTGGCCTTAAAGGACACCTTAGACCAGATGGACTTAGTAGATATATACAGAACATTCCATCCAAAAACCACAGAATACATGTTCTTTTCAAATGCACATGGAACATTCTCCAGGATTGATCATGTATTAGGCCACAAAACAAGTCTCAATAAATTTAAGAAGATCAAAATAATACCATGCATCTTTTCTGACCACAAAGGTGTGAAACTAGAAATCAACTACAGGAAGAAAACCAGAAAAGCCACAAAAATGTGGAGATTGAACAAAATGCTCCTGAACAACGATTGGGTCAATGAAGAAATCAAAGAAGAAATCAAAAAATTCCTGGAGACAAATGAAAATGACAACATGACATGCCAAAATCTGTGGGATACAGCAAAAGCAGTTCTAAGAGGGAAGTTTATAGCAATTCAGGCCTACCTCAACAAAGAAGAAAAATCCCAAATAGACAATCTAAAAGTGCATGTAAAGGTACTGGAAAAAGAACAACAAACAACGCCCAAAATCAGCAGAAGGAAGGAAATAATAAAAACCAAACCAGAAATAAATGAAGTAGAGACTAAAAACACAATAGAAAAAATTAATGAAACCAAGAGCTGGTTTTTTGAAAAGATAAACAAAATTGACAAACCATTAGCTAGACTCACCAAGAAAAAGAGAGAGAAGGCTCAAATAAAGAAGATCAGAAATGAAAGAGGAGAGATTATAATGGACACCTCAGAAATACAAAAGATAATAAGAGAATACCATGAAAAGCTATATGCCAACAAATTGGATAATCTAGAAGAAATGGATAAATTCTTAGAAACATACAACTTTCCAAAACTGGACCAAGAAAAAGTATAAAATTTGAATAGACTGATCACCAGTAAGGAGATCTAAAGGGCAATCAAAAACCTCCCAAAAAATAAAAGTCCAGGACCAGATGGCTTCCCTGGTGAATTCTACCAACCATTCAAAGACTTAATACCTATCCTTCTCAAACTCTTCCAAAAAGTTGAAGAGGAGGGGAGGCTTCCTACCTCATTCTTTGAAGCCAATATTATCCCGATACCAAAACTAGACAAGGACAACACAAAAAAGAATATCACAGGCCAATATCACTGATGAACATTGATGGAAAAATCCTCAACAAAATACTAGCAAACTGAATACAACAATACATGAAAAAGATCCTACATCATGATCAACTGGGTTTCATTCCAGGGATGCAGGGATGGTTCAACATCCGGCAAATCTATCAATGTGATACACCACATTAACAAAATGAAGAATACAAATCACATGATCAACTCAATAGATGCAGAGAAAGCATTTGAAAAGATATAGCACCCATTTATGACAAAAACTCCAAATAAAATGGGTATAGAAGGAAAATACCTCAACATAATAGAGGCCATATATGACAAACCCACAGCGAATATCATTCTCAAAGGAGAAAAACTGAAAGCTATCCCTCTAAGAACAGGAACCAGACAAGGATGCCCACTGTCACCACTCTTACTTAACATAGCATTGGAAGTTCTAGCCAGAGCAATCATGCAAGAAAAAGAAATAAAAGGGATCCACATTGGAAAAGAAGAAGTGAAACTGTCACTCTTTGCAGATGACATGATTTTATATGTAGAAAACCCTAAAGAATCCACTAAAAAACTTTTAGAAACAATAAAGGAATACAGTCAAGTCGCGGGATACAAAATAAACGTACAAAAATCGGTTGCGTTTCTATACACTAACAACGAAGTAGGAGAAAGAGAAATTAAGAATACAATCCCCTTTACAATTGCAACAAAAAGAATAAAATACCTAGGAATAAACTTAACCAAAGAAGTGAAAGATCTATACACCGAAAACTATAAAACATTGTTGAAAGAAATCGAAGAAGACACAAAGAAATGGAAAGATATTCCGTGATCTTGGATTGGAAGAATTAACATCATTAAAATGTCCATACTTTCTAAAGCAATCTATAGATTCAACGCAATCCCTATCAAAGTTCCAACAACATTTTTTACAGAAATAGAACAAAGAATCCTAAAATTTATATGGAACAACAAAAGACCCTGAATAGCCAAAGGATTCCTGAGAAAAAAGAACAAAGCTGGAGGTATCACACTCCCTGATTTCAAAATATACTACAAAGCCACAGTAACCAAAACAGCATGGTACTGGCACAAAAACAAGACACACAGATCAATGGAACAGAATCGAGAGCCCAGAAGTAAACCCACACATTTATGGACAGCTAATATTCGACAAGTGAGCCAACAGCATACGATGGAGAAAGGAGAGTCTCTTCAATAAATGGTGTTGGGAAAACTGGACAGCCACATGCAAAAGAATGAAAGTAGACCATTCCCTTACACCATGCACAAAGATCAACTCAAAATGGATTAAAGACTTGAATCTAAGACCCGAAACCATGAGACATCTAGAAGAAAACATAGGCAGTATGCTCTTTGACATCAGTCTCAGCAGCATATTTTCAAGTACCATGTCTGACCGGGCAAGGGAAACAAAAGAAAAAATGAACACATGGGACTACATCAAACTAAAAAGCTTCTGCACAGCAAAGGGAACCATCAACAAAACAAAAAGACAACCTAAAAACTGGGAGAAGACATTTGCATCCCATATATCAGATAAGGGGTTAATATCCAAAATACACAAAGAACTCATACAGCTCAACAACAAAAAACCAACAATCCAATTAAAAAATGGGCAAAGGATCTGAACAGAGATTTCTCCAAAGGAGATATACAGATGGCCAATAGGCATATGAAAAGATGCTCAACATCATTAGCTATCAGGGAAATGCACATCAAAACTACAATGAGGTATCACCTCACTCCGGTCAGAATGGCTATAATTAACAAGACAGGAAACAACAAATGTTGGAGAGGATGTGGAGAGAGGGGAACCCTTGTTCACTGCTGGTGGGAGTGCAAACTGGTGAAGCCACTGTGGAAAGTAGTATGGAGTATCCTCAGAAAATTAAGGATAGATCTACCATACGATCCAGCTATCCCACTGCTGGATATTTATCCAAAGCACTTGAAAATGCAAAGGCATAAAGATACTTGCACCCCTATGTTCATTGCAGCATTAAACACAATAGCCAAGACTTGGAAGTAAACTAGGTGCCCATCAAGGGACGAATGGATAAAGAAGATGTGGTATTTATATAGGATAGAATACTACTCAGCCATAAGAAATGATGAAATCCAGCCATTTGCGACAACATGGGTGGACCTTGAGGGTATCACACTGAGTGAAATACGTCAGAGGGAGAAAGTCAGATACCATATGATCTCATTCATAAGCAGAAGATAAAAACAATGACAAACAAACATAGCATTGGAGATTGGACTGGTGGTTACCATAGGGGTGGGGGGGGGAGGGGGGAGGGCAAAAGGGGTGATTAGGCTCACATGTGAGAGGATGGACTATAATTAGTTTTTGGGTGGTGAACATGATGTAATCTACACAGAATTTGAAATGTATTATGATGTACATCCAAAGAAATAAATAAAATTAAAAAAAATTACACTCACCATTTGTTTGTAAATCATACTGTCTCCAGTATATGGTCATAGGTGTGAGAGAAACTCAAGAGTACGTATACTGAGCCCAATATAGATATCATCTAAAAAGAGAATTCTTGGGCTATTCTCTTCATTAAAGAATCATTGAGACTAAGAGACTTACTAGGCTATTTCAATTGAAACCTTGCTTTTACTCATTACACTTCTTTTCTATGAAATATCACTCAGAGTACTAGCAAAGTTAAGAAGTGTCTTTAAGTGTATGGTATTTATTTGTTAGTTTTTTTCTTGTGCGATTAGGTATAAACTGGCTTATTAGAAAAAGCATTTAAATTAATGGATACATGTAAATTAGTAAAATTAAAATTTCTAAATTTGATGCCACACTGAAAGAATAAAGGAAGGTTTGGTTAGGAGCAAAACACATAGATCTTGAGTTTATATGCCTACTTGACAGTCATATTAATTGCCTTATGCAGGCATACACTCATTGCTACATTGTGACAACAAATATGAAAATGGGAATTTGAGCAGTCTCAAAAGTCACACTTTTCATTAGACAAAAATAAAATGCACAAAAATAGGAAAAAACCTAGATATTAAGCCCTGAGGGATTCTACTGAGGCAGCTTCTTCGTAAAGAAAAAGAAAAAATAATCTCCAAACAGACAAAAATCATTAGCTGGATATCTTTAGTTTTTTAATAATTTTGAAACTTTTAAAATAATTGTAAAATAAAAATGAAGACATCTTAGTCTATAATTTTAAATTATGTGTTAACAGTAGACTATTGTGTGGAAGCATTACATGTATTTGTAAAATACCAAAAAGGCAATAACTATAAATTTGGCTAAGCACTTATATGATAGTAGGTAATTGATAAATTTTATTTTACGTATACATAGTAACAACTTCTTAAATAGATGTAATTCTCATTATATTTTATAGATGAGGAAAGTAGACATTAGTGTAGATTTTTAAAGTAGATTAAGTTTAATGGTTTGTGAAAAGTAACAGCTATTAGACTAAGCAGGTGTAAGCGAAATTGAGACCATCTTGGCCTACTTATTCTCCCTTATTTTCCGTAAAGCACGTCCCTTAAATGAGGCCTTGTAAACCACAGTTTGAGAATGGGTGATATAGACCAGGAATCAGCCAACAAATAGGCAAATCCAGCCTTCCTTAGGTTGTTGTAAATGAAGTTTTATTGGAATATGGTCATACTCATTTGTTTCTGATTGTTTAGGGTGGCTGTCACACTACAACAGTTGTGGTGATAGAAGATTTACCATATGGTCCTTTACTGAAAAAGTTTGCCATGATATGGAACAATGCTTTCTTAAATGCAAGTTTGGAATATTAAGATTATAATCAGTGTGCCTTAAAAAAAGTTTTTCATTATCTAATATCTCTGGGAAATGATGTTAAAGAAACTAAAGAGTTTTCTTACTGTTTCTTTGAATTTTAAGTAAGTTAATATCTTTTATGAATCTTAAAGGGGAGATTATAAGGTATAGCTCTAATAAACTTTTTTTTTTAACTATAGGATTTTTTTTTTTTTAAGATAATTAGTTCGTGATTGCTAGGATTTCAAGAGAGCACAGCATTGTTAGCATTGCGCTAGATAATTATAAGTTAATTTCTCATTTCAATAAACATACTATTGTACATTTCACTAAGAATAAAGTTAGATAAAATGATAACATGTTCGTATAATTATTTATAAATAACCTCTTTTAAACGTTAAATAAATAACAATTAGCTTGAAAGCTAGGAAACTATTGCTTTCTTATATTCATTTTAAACTGGTTGAAGATCTAAGTTTATTTTCTTTTACCTAATTATGTTAGAATACATCAGCTCTTTCCATAAAATCTTTATAGGAAATACAAAAATGCTTTCATTGGGCATTTTCTTATATTGTCTTTGCAAAAGCATAAGCAAGTGAAAGCAATAATAGAGAGAGTGTCATTAAGATTCTGTCCTAGTTTCCAGCCCCTCTGGTGGCTATAGTTAGTCTAGGAGGTGATTTTATAGTAATGAAAGGTGGGTTGGAGGAAATAATAGTGTAATACTCCAAGAAACATCTGTTTCTCTGTTTAGATGCTGGCAGCTGTTTGGTAGCACTAAGTTTGAGGTCACAGGCTCCAGAAAGAATCACTGAAAGGTTGCTATTTTACCACCTCAAATAAATTCAAAAGTGCATGCTTTAAGAGCATCCAGGTCCTTGGTAGGACTGACATTGAAGATCCAGGCAAGGCTACTGTGTATGGTAGAAGGCCATACAATCTGAGTCAGTAGCATTTCCAAGAGCCAAGTCTGCTTTAGAAAAAAATATTTTTAAACATATGTTTGCAAAGTCAAATTGGTGGTTGAGGTCCACACATTACTTCATATTGTCAGAAAACAAAGGTGTTAATGTGAAAAAATTTAGAGAGGACTGTATCTAAAACTCCATGTCTCTAAACCAAATAAAGTAAATATGAAAAAGGGAATAAAAATGTAAAGAAACTAATATTGGTTAAAATATCAAGTTATCTACCTGACAGAGTTTATGCCATACGATGTTTCTCAATCATTTTGTCAGTTTTGTTTAGTTTTTAAATATTTTGGCAAAGATGTTAATGTCTTTAAAATATCCTCAAATGCACTGTGGACCATTAAATGTGAAATCTCTTTAAATAGGGTTAATGATTTCTAGTTTACTTTTAGGAATTTGCTACAAAAGTAAACAGGGCTGCAATTAGCAAGATATATATTATAAAATAGATATAATATATACATTTATATATATAGGTAAATCTGCCTTTTTCATGGTAGAAGATAAAAATGTTACAAAAATAAAAATGTTACAAAATCTATCAGTATATCTAGCTATAAAGGTCAAAGTCATTTACAAAACCTCAACCAAAATGTGTTTTATCTTATACATTGCCATGTTATACTCTTGAGAGAAAAATAAGAACCATACTATCAACTCTCTTTAGTGAAAGAGAAAAGAAACTTAAAAAAAATTCAAATTAAAACCCAAAGTAATTTAGTTTGTGTGTTTAATTGTGTGTGTGTTTTCTGACTTTGGTATAACGCCATGACACATGCGATTCAAAAACAAAAGAATAAAATAAGAAAAGAAAAAGAAAGTCATATAGGATAAGAAAAATGCATAGGCAAGTACATTCTGCTGAGAAATATGGGAAAATGAAAGTAACTGACCCTATGCAGGCTATTGAGTCAGGAAGAACTGAACAGAGTTGCCATAAAAAAAGTATGTCTGTTACTCAATTTTCCATCAAATGTTCAGAAATGACTGTGGTATTGACTGCTGTATTCAGGCCACATCGGTTCTCAGGAGCACTGCAATAACCAGTGTGGTTGCAATGACAGTCAGGGCATTCCACAATAGCCAAGGCATTTTTACTCGGAATTTGCAGTGGGGAAGAAGGAGCTTGAAGGGAGACACACAGACTCAGACATTTAGCAATATGCTGTTCCAAAAACAAGAACAAAAACAGAGGAAATGTATTTTATTGATTGTTTTCTACTCTATTTTGTGCATGATTTTTAGAAGAAACTCAAGTTTGACAGTCTCCACACATACTCCGAACATATTATATCTGATTTTCTTAGGAGTAAATGCTTAAAAGGTAAGATATGTGCCTTTTTAGTAAAAGAAGATCCCTTCCTATTCCCCTAAATTCTGTGGACTCAAACTTCATAAGGGTTGAAGCTAAAATTAGCTTATTTTGGTGAAAGCATGAAAAAGAATATGGGTAAAGTTGTCTATATCTCTAGTCTAATGAGGGAAATGTAAAGTTTATCTTCTCAGAAGGTATAGCATATTTAGTGAAAGTCAGTATGTTCAAAATAAGCAAACATGAAATAATTTGCCCCAGCCTACGGAAGTTTGATCATTACCCTTGTCAATGTTTTATCAAATGTACACTCTAATTGCTGATTTTATAGTCATTGCTTAATTAGAAGATAACTTTTTATATTTATCATTTTATTGCTGTTTAAAATGAAGACTCACTGTGTGTGTGTGTGTGTGTATGTACAGAAAACTAATTAAACTGCAAGGCATGCACAGGTACTGCATTCAGAATTAACCATGCATATATTTTTTGTGTGCATTTGTTTGTATTTTCTTTCATATTTACTGCCCCTCCTTTGTATACAAAATCATTTAAATGTAATTTATACAATATGGAAATAGAAACATTTATTGAAGTCATTTTGGGGTGAAATATATATAATATTTAAGGCTTTTTAATGCATACCCACCAAACATGTTTGAGAAAAACAAAATATGCTACACTGGTTATTTCATTTAATTTGACTAGAAAAATATAAAAAAACACTATGATTATTTCAAATGTAAAATTACAACATATTAAATCATTTATTGAAGATTTATGTGCATGAGAAATAGCTTAGTATTAGAGAAAAAACAATTATTGCTATGCTTACGTCTTCAGCAGCTAACTATTAAGTGAGCAGATTTCTATACAAATAACTACAAAAACATTGTCATAAAATATAAGAGAGATAAATTAATATAATCACATAGTAACAAAGGAACTAAAGGCTAACCTTCCCTGGAAAAGGTAAAGAAGCTTTTACAGAGTAAGAAATAGTGGAGGTGAATAATTATTGTTGTTTTCTTTTTATAATTATAATTTTGCCATTTGGGAATGGAGTACAAGACAATTCTGGAGCACAAGGAGAAAATGATGTGCCAAAATACAGTTTAAGGAAGAGTCTAGCAGGGCCCATCTGGTGGCATAGTGGTTAAGTTTGCATGCTCCGCTTTGGCAGCCTGGGGTTCGTGGGTTCACATCCCAGGTGTGGACCTACACACTGCTCATCAAGCCATGCTGTGGCAGCATCCCCCATACAAAATAGAGGAAGACTGGCACAGATGTTAGCTCAGCGACAATCTTCTTCAAACAAAAAGAGGAAGACTGACAACAGATGTTAGCTCAGGGCCAATCTTCTTCACCAAAAAGAAAAAGGACAGGTCTTGCATATTTTGAGAACAAGACAATTTCTTTAACCAGAGTACATAGTACTGGTCAAAGTAATGAGAAGTGAATCAGAAGAGGTATATTGTGGGGCAGGCCCGATGGCTGAGTGGTTAAGTTCTTGCACTCCACTTCAGCAGCCCAGGGTTTTGCTGGTTTGGATCCTGGGCACAGATATGGCACCGCTTATCAGGCCATGCTGAGGTGGCGTCCCACATAGCACAACCAGAAGCACTCACAGCTAGAATATACAACTAGGTACTGGGGGCCTTTGGGGAGAAGAAGAAGAAGAAAAAGAAGATTGACAACAGATGTTAGCTCAGGTGCCAATCTTTAAAAACAAAAAAAAGGAAGAGGTATATTGTGATTAATGCTTTTGGCAATCAAACGAACAAAAAAAAACTAATATTCACTGAAAAAACAGATTGTACTATGTAAGTTTTTGGAGTTAGGAGGTGATATTTTAAAGCAGTAAATGACATGATTATATATATATATATATATATATATATATATATATGCACATATTGTTTAAAGGAAGTTAAGTGTTGACTTTATTGGGGAATCCAATTGCTGGTAAAGAAGTTAAAAATAGTAAGCAAAAAGTGAAAAATTAGTAAGCATACACTGTGAAAACATATGTAACTGGTAGCTTGTTCTGAACGATATCAGGAGGTCTCAAGCAGATGGGTTAACTATAGACGATTGGAAAAATGGCTCACTCTCACGGAAGATGTAACAGATCGAACCAAGCTCAGAAAACGAAAGTTATTCAGGTCTTAGGCATTGTTATGTTAATGTTATAAAATATAAGCATTGGACATAGAAAATACATTTGACTTCACTGTGTCCCAAACCTTAACGATTCCTATTAACCCCTTTTAGTAAAAAAAATTAATATTACTTATCACCAAATAGCCACTTATTGATGATTTTTAATATAAGCTCCATGGCAGCAGAGGTTTATGAGGATCTCTTTGTACCTGTCTCTATATCTATCTTTCTTATCACCTATCTTTTATCTATCTATATATTTCAATCTTTATCTTTTATTAAACTGGTAATTAGCATATTAAATAATATACAAGAAATTATCAAATTAATGAAAAAAATGGGTGGACAAATATTTTGGAAACTAAAAGATGATGGATAATTAAAAACTGATTGAGAGACCAGAAAAATCTGAAACATAATTCTTCAAAGAGTTGGGGAAGAGAAAGTAAGAGCTAATAAGCAAAACGATTTGCTTGGCAAGAATTCAGAAATTCTTGGACATGGAGGTACGATATACCTCAGAAGCCAGGGTTGCAGAGCGCAGCTCAAAACAAGGATTGTCTGAAAGATTTATGAGGAAGTATTAAATATTTAGGTCTCCTTTTGTACATCACATTGCATGTGACTGACCCACCTGTACACATTTTAACATTGTTTTAAATTACATGGTGAAACAGAGGGTCAGGAAACAGTAGAAACAAAGCCGCTAAATGAAAGAGAAAAATATTAAAAGAAAAAGAGAGACACTACAGTGACCAAAAACAATTGTAAAAAACGATAATTGATATCTTATAAAAATGCTAATACTAGAATAAGAACATACCTATAAATACAAATGTATATTTATTCATATTACTACAGTAATATTATATATATTTTATCTAATATATATAATAGAAATAGAAAGTGATCAGGAACAGTCGAAGATAAAGTTGATGAAATCTTCAAGAAAGTAGTACTAAAAAGCAAAGAGATAAAATATGGGAGGAAAAAATGATAAAGGTTCAGAATTAATCCAGAGGAGTGATGTATGCTCACGAAAGACAAGATAGAAAAACAGAGCAGGGGAAGAAATAAGAATTATTAAGAGAACAGTTCAATAAAAATGCCCAAGATTGAGGGCCAGCCCCATGGCATAGTGGTTAAGTTCAGTGTGCTCTGCTTCAGAAGTCCAGATCCGTGGGTTTGGATCCCAGGTGTGGACCTATAGCACTCATCAGCCATGCTGTGATGGTGACCCACATATAAAGTGGGAGGAAGACTGGCACAAATGTTAGCTCAGGGCTAATCTTCCTCACGGAAAAAAAAAAAAGTCCAAGATTAAAAATGAATAGTTTTCACAGTGGAAGGGCCTAGCCAGCCAGATGAATAAAGATTGACACCAATGTATGTGATAATGAATGTTCAGAGCACCAAAGATAAACCGAAGTATATAAAGGGTTCAGAGAGAAACAAACCAACTAAAAATCAACAAATAATAAAAATAGCATCATCGAAAAGGATAAGGGGTAAAAATGCCATTGAGCATCTTGATAGTAATGCTAGAAGTCAGAAGCAATGTGAACAAGGTCTTCAAAATTGTGAAAGAAAATTATTTTTAGCTAGAATTCTATCTTGAGTCAAATTCTAAATCTAAAATGAGGGTAGAATAAAGCCATATTCAGATATGCAGCATTTTAATAAATTGATCTTCCATCCATTTATACTGGAAAGCCACTGGGAAATGTTACATACCAAATGTGCTGTAAATAAGAAAAAAAAAGGACATAAATATCATGAAACAATGGAAATTTGTGAGAGCCAGGAAATATTTAAAGAAGGGGCTTTAGAGAATTCCATGGATTAAGGGGTGTGCCAAGATGCTTGATGTACAGAAGACAGAGTGGGCAAACATTCCAAACTCAGAAGGACAGAGGGTTCCACAGCGGATGCAGAGGCAACAGAGGTAGGGAGAGGGCCAATGGCTGATGATGATGCGATGTGCTCAACCCATGCTGAAGTTTCAGAGCTGCGGTAAGTAATTGAGAAGAGTCAGCAAAAGGTACATATAAAAGTAAGTCTAAGAAAAACAAACAGGCATCTATTATCTCCAGGGAAATCACATAAACAAACAAAAACAAATTAGCCCAGATGTGAACAATTTACTCTCATCTCCTCTTTATCTGGTCATTTTCGATCTAATATTTATTTTAGAAATAGCTATTCCTGTTTTCGTTATCACTATTAGCATTTTAAATTTAAGATATAATTATTAATTGATATTATTACTCATTTGTTTAAAAATGTAATATTTCTTGGGATATTCTCTGTGCCTCATATATGATCAAGTTTGGAAAATATCCTGTAGGTGATACATGCACATTATCTTGTCAGCAGTTTATTGATTGATGTATAATTGACATCAAATAAAGTTGACATATTTAAGTGTACAATTTGGTGTGTGTTTTTACATATATATACTTTCATGAACATTGTTAATCAATATAAAATTTCTTATGCATCTATTAAATAAGCCTTATGTGCTTTAGTAATTCAGATCGTATATGCACACATGTATATTTTGCCTACTACATCTCCCAATGACAGCAGTAGTAGAAGAACTGGCAGCACTCCTTTTAGGAAATAGTAAAAGAAAAAACAGATGCTAGGAACTGCTCTATGTGATAAATTCATTTAATTCTCATGAGCACTAGTACTATTGCCATTTAACAGATGAAGAACAAAGATGCAAAGTTTAAGTAACATTATCAAAGTTATACAGTGTCAGTCAAGAATCCTAACCCAAGAAATCTAGTTGCACAGTTCATGCTCTTAAGCACATGTTTTTCCCCTGAAATATACAGCTTGGCTCTCTAGATTGACCAATAATTTGTACTTAGACAAATTCCAGTATTCACTCGCTATCTGTAGAAAAATGACTAACTCCAGTGCAAGATTATTCCCCAAAATGGCATTATAAGTGGTTTATTTTCATTACTATCTTCCTTTTATCTAGAACATAGTGCTTTTTAAATTAAATATGTTTTCTTGACCTTCCACACACAAATAACTCTCCACATTTAATGTTAATAAGGCCTCATGCTACAAATATAAAAGTTGTTTTTAATAGAACATCTTATTGAGATATAATTCACATATATTCACTCATTTGAAATGTATAATTCAATGGTTTTTAGTATATTCACAAATACGTGCAACCATCATCACAACAAATTTTAGGATATTTTCCTTGTCTCACAGAGAGACTCCATGCACATTAACAGGAATGTCTTACTTCCCCCCAACCCCTCTGGCCTTAGGCAAGGGCCAATCTATTTTATGTCTCTACAAATTTGCCAAGTTTGGGCGTTTCATATAAATGTAATCATACAATATATGGTCTTCTGTGACTAGCTTTTTTCCCTTAGCATGATGTTCTCTTTATTCATTCAGGTGGCAGAATGTATCAGTACTTCATTTATTTTAGTAGCTGAATAACATTGCGCTGTATGGATACACCACATTTTACTTAGTTACTTTTTGAATGATGATACACCATCATTCATCAATTGATGGGCATTTGAGTTGTTACCACTTTTATGCCTATTATGAATAATGCTGCTGTGAACATTTCATATTCAAGTTTTTGTGTGGACGTATTTTTTTTTTTTTCTCTTGGGTAGACACCAACGCGTGGAATTGCTGAATCATATGGTAATTCATTGTTTAAAATTTTGAGGAAATGCCAGACTTTTTTTCAAAGCAATGCACCATTTTATATTCCTCACAACAGTGTTATGAGGGTTCCAACTTACACGTTTCCTTTCAAACACTTTATTATCCATCTTTTTGATTATAATCATCCTAGTGGCTCCAAAGTAGTATCCTACTGTGGATTTGATTTACACTTAATTGATAGCTAATGATACTAGCTTTGTAGTAAACTTTGACACCAGGAAGCGTGAGTTCTCTAACTTTGTTATTATTTTTCCAGATTGTCACTATTTTTCAAGATTGCTTTGTTTATTCTGGGTCCATTAGATTTTCATATAAATTTTAGAATCTGCTTGTCAATTTCTGCAAAGAAGACAGCTGGGATTTTGATGGGATGGCCTCCTGTGCCTGGGGTAGAGCCTCCATCCTAAGAGTGGGGGTTGGGTGGTGGAAGGGAGGTTGGTGGAGGAACATATTCGCCCACCTCTCACCTGAAATATAGTCTTTGCAATAAAGAGCTGGGAGAATTGAAGTTGGGGCAGGTGAAGTCCCAACTTCTTGCGCACATCCACCTGGAGTGAACCTTCCATCATGTTGTGCTGAGGAAGGAGGAGAAAGGCAGCAGGTTGTGGCTCAAGTGCCATAGACTCACGGGTTTATGTAGAAGTGTTTTTTGTGGTGTGCCTTTAGGACAAACTTCAGACACTTTAAATGTGCGTGTGCGTGTGTGTACCAGTTAATGTTGCTTCTATGCAAAGTGTGGGCGGAGCTCTCTGCGCCCTCATTCCAGAAGCGGATCCTCACCATTGTTTTTTTTAATTGAAGTGTAACATCACTGTGTTTTAAACCGTCATATTCAAATGTGATATTTTAAAATCGAAGCCACATCAAATCTTCCAACTAGTAAATGGCTACTGGCTTGTATGTCCAAAGGGAAAACTGTTGTTATGTAAATGTTCATTTGATACTAATGGAATTTTACATTTATATGACAGCAATTTTTTAATTTGAAAAGATTTGATATCACTCTCCCTATGATTACTTATTAGAAATAATTTAACTAGTTAATTATTAAAAAATATATCATAAATCAATTTGAAAGCAATAAAATATAGGTTTAAAAAGTTTCTGAATATAAATGACAGTATAAATGTATGAAATAAATTGATGGAGAGTATAGAATGAGAAATGTCATGGCAATAAGATGGAAAGGACAGGAAACAGAGCAAGGTCATGACAGTAGTTAACCTTCATTTTCTGATTTCATTGTTTCACAAGTGATAACTATAGTCTTTTTAAGTATAAATAAAATCAATTGAAAAAATCAATAGAAATAACAGAATGATCACTAACTAGCCAGTTCAATAGTCACCTCCTGGATACAAATTATTTAAAGTCAAATTGAATACACAAGGAATATGATGAATCTTTACAGAAACAACAACAAAAACAATCACCTCATTATTTTGCCTTTGAATATTTATCCATTAAAAAAAGTAGTATTATTTTAAACAATAAATAGAGAGAGCAGGAGGAAATGTTTGGAGGTGACGGATATGTTTATGGCAAACATCATGGTAATGGTTTCACAAGTGTATACTTATCTCCAAACTCATCAAGTTGGATACATTATGTATGCAGAGCTTTTTGTATGCCAATCATACCTCAATGAAGTGGGTTAAAAATTATTCTCATGCTTATCTCATCAAGACTGCTTGTTCCTTGGAATATGCATTATCTTAGTCAAGTCCGTATCAACAGCTGCTACATAGAGCTGTATAGGAAGTGCCCATTATGTACTTGTTAATTATAAGTTTAAGTTTGCCTAATATAATGATCTATTCTCAAATAACTATGCAATCATCCATTGGTAGGCAGAATTTTTAACATATAGAAGGAAATGTCATTCTATGAGGGAAGCATTATTCCCAAGTGAGAAAGGAAAATGTTCAGAGGGAAATGAAGGAATAACCTGCTTCATCTTTGTCCTTTCATCATTACCCAGTCTCATTCTTATTAAAGCACCATAGCATGATGAGTGAGTGTAGTCTGGAATCACAGAATGTGGAGTCAAATTTTCGGTCCAGCACCTTCTAGCTATACGATTTTAATCTATAAGAGCCTGTGTTTATTCCTCAGTAAAATTACCTCCTACAGGATTGCTTTTGTTAATTAAATGGATACAATGTTTGACATATGGAGACAGTATTCACTAAGAGGTAGACATTATCATTGTTCAGTCTAAATGCCATATTATATTTGTAAACCATATTTTTGAAACATTAATATTAATTTATAAATTGCGTAATTAGCTGCCTCAAGTATATTCTATATGGCTGTTCTCATATTTAATAGGAAAATCTCAAAACTCTAAATGAATGGTTTATTAGCACATATCAGAATGACTCTGAGGGATTCTTAAAATAGATTTCTGCCCCACTCCTTGAGTTTGTGATTTAGTAGTTCTGGTTGTGGCGTGAATATTAAAATAAAGTTCCCAAGTAATACTGATTTGGCTGGTCCAGGAACCATACTTTGAGAACCACTACTCTAAATCATATAATAAATAAATTGCTATATGTATAATTTTCCTTAATCTCCCAAATCCAAGGTTGAACAGTATCTCATTTTGTCTTATGCAACTAGATTTGTGTCTATCATCATACAGCAAAAGTTTGCTCAGACTTCCTCTAGCTTTTTATGCTCACTTTATAATCATCTCTGGAAGTTCTGAAGGTCACCATCTCTCTTTCTTTCTTTCCTTTTTTAAGGTATGCTTTTTGGTGAGGAAGATTGGCCCTGAGCTAAAATCTGTTGACAATCTTCCTCCTTTTTTTTCTACCCAAAGCCCCAGTACATAGTTGTATATCTTAGTTGTAAGTCCTTCTAGTTCTTCTATATGAGATGCCACCACAGCATGGCTTGATGAGCATTACGTAGGTCTGTGCTCAGGATCTGAACTGGTGAACCCTGGGCCACCAAAGCAGAACGTGTGAACTTAACTGTTATGCCACTGGGCCAGCCCCACTATCTCTATTTCATTGCAATATCTGTCTGAGAACATCCTCAACATATCGACATATCATTTATCCTGCAAGTGATAATAACCAATAATTATATAGTATTTATAGTATTTACCATATGCCAAGAACTCTTCTGGACACTTTACATAATTCACTACTTTAAGTCTCAAATTTATGTGGTAAACACTAATATTATAGATGTGGAAACAGAGACAAATGTCATTAAATGAATTGCTCAAGTTCACACAGTTAATAAACAGCAGAAAATAGATTTGAATTCAGGCAGTCAGTTTGCAGGGCGCTTTTCCTTAGTTACTATTATAAACTGTCTCACTTTATAATGTTGATCTGGATTTTTTTCTATGGCACCTATTCTTTCATATCTTCTTCACTATCGATATAATAATTGAGTTAGGAAATGACCCAACAAAACGGCAAATTTATTTGAAACATACCTACTGACTTTATAGAGTGCAGACTTTCCTTTTTCAACATCTTCTGTTTTCAAGAGTTTCAACACACACAAGTTATGTATATACGCACATGTGTATGTATGGATGGATATGTATTTTGATGTTTGTATATATTTGCCCCAAAATAACAAAGCCTAACAGATTAAATTTATATTCTTACAGGATGAAGGAATATTGTAACATTTCTTACTGTGGCTATGGTTAGTAAATTTTAAAAAATTATGTCAAAGTGTGTGTTACATATCTCAAAGTGACATCCAGTGACATTCCCATCTTCCTATCAGCAAAATATATGAGAAGGTAAACAGAGAAAGATATAAACTTTATTTATGATTAAGTCTAACGTGAAGGTTATAATTATGCTTGTCAACCAAACTGACCTACTATCTGAATCTCTGAATCAAGCAGATTACCCACTCAGTCATAGTCTAACTAAATGAGGGTGGCTCTCATCCTCTTCAGGATCAGAGCCTACCCCTGTGGGAATCTCATGCCCAAAGGGAAGAAAGGCATAGCAATGTTAATTAAGCATTGCTTTTTAATTATTTCCAAGTTTCTTTTGGTGAAATTAGCTAGAGGAGGTTGGAGTGAGAAGAGTTATAAAAAGAGAATTCTTACAGTTGGAAAGAACCATCAGGAAGAGAAACTAAATAATGCCCCCATGATCATTCCCCAGCTGTTTTTCCTTAACCCTTTGGGCTTAATCATTAAGACCATGCTCTAATGAAGATGAGGTTATTCATCTTGTTATAGGTGATTAACAGTTGGACAGCACAAGCCTGCTTCCACCTTCCAGATACTGCCCCTCCCAAAACAACCCCTCCTCCTTTGAGATCACTGGAGAATGGTTAATATTTTGCTATCTGGGGCTCTGAAATAGATCTGAATGACACACTAATTAAATTTCATGCCAAACCTACTCTGCTCCAAGGCTGAAAATCTATTCTCCATTTCATTTCTCATTCCAAATTAGGTTTAGCCAGATTATAACATAGCCTATCAGGAATTATCCAATGAGTTTAAATGACTTCATTAAGAAATCTCATAATAAAATTCATAAAGGCATTCAACAATAAATGCCAGCATCATAGACATGCCATAAATTTTAATAGAAGCCCCTTAGCAGTATGAACTTTCCAAGGAAATATTAAAGTTCAAAGATTAAATCCTCTCACTAGTTAAATTTCAAAGGAATTCAAGTCTGAAATAAAAATATCCTGCCTCAGTATGTTAAAAATCCACAGGAATTAAAAGCTCTCCCAATATCTATTGTCCTTTGTTTTAGCCAAAGTGGTTCTTCAACCTCAGGTGGTGTTAGATTTCTTTCAGCTGCTTGAGTATGAGATTTCTTTCACTGAATTATTGCGGTTCTTTTAGAGGCCCAAGAGTCGAATTAGCTTTAGGCCAAGTCTAGAGATATCTCATATTGTTATTTAATAGGCCAAAAAAATTATAGAACTCAAAATCACCAAAGTTAATAAGCTCATTCCTACTCCTAGAGGAATAAAGTGTAGGTAAAAACTATGTTTTCAGAATCAATTTCTTACTGATGCCCAAGAGCAGAGCAAAGATTCCGTGATATTTGAAGAAGTATCTATGCAGATTTTTGCTTTCAACTGTATCTGAGTATCAATCAGTTAATGATTTTTGTTCAGAATGAACAATGTGTGAACTTGAATTCACCTAGGAATAATATCCTAGATAGAGTTCTGTTAGCTCTATGTGTTTACTACATCTGGACTAGAAATATGCTTAAGTCTCTTAGGTCCAAGAAACCTGCCTCCTAGCAAAGGCTTTCAGCTGGTGTTCATACATCTTGAGCTGGTAAATAGTATTTAGGAGAATCCTAATTGAAGCTAATATCTTAAATCTGAATTGTAAGCCTATTCAATCTACGGAGAAGCAAAAGTTTTCCTTCAGGTACTGCCTTTCTTCTCTTTAGATTTTCATATTTTTAGAGGCAAACTTGCCAGCCTAAGTACATAAATGTCAGCAGCTTGAAATTAATCACTTTCCCCCTACTCTCGATCCCATGGACACACTATTTAAGCTTGTCTTGATCCCATGGACTTAAGGTTAGTCCCTCTAAAGATTTCCTTGTCTATTTATGCCTATTTGAATTTAAAGAAGTAGATGTAAAGTTACCTAACTAAACCCCATACTAATAATTTCTCAGTAGTGATCTCTAAGGCAAGCAAAATTCATCAATTCAGTAGGTCTAGAAAGACTACATTATTCCAAAAATAAAATCATTGCCTATTAGAAAACTGTGTGCTTGTTTAGAGAGAAATAGCAACCTTGCATTCTGAAGCTGTGTGCCTCTGTTGGCCCTCCAGGCTGGCTCTTTATTGAAGTTTGTGTGGTTAGTATATGCTTGTTGGACACTGCAGCAGAATACTGAAATTACCTACAAATTTGCCAAGACTTGCCATGCAGCTCTCACTTCTGCAGAGGCCTAAAATGTACTACCTATCTTCCAAGGGACTCATCGGTGGATAGTCCCACTATAAGCTGGAGTCAAAATACTATGTGGTTCTTCTTTAGGTCAGAGCAGTTTAAAGTCAATTAATTACTGCAACAACCTGGCAACCACCTAGAAGTCTCTACAAACCAGCAAGTTCAAAATGCCTTGTCCACATATTAACCAAGGTCTCTGTACTCTACCTCTCCACATGACTTTGTCATGCTATTTTGGGCTGAAATTCTATTCCCTGCTTTGTTTCTCTCCAGCTCTGACCAATGTCCAATCTGGGGGTACTTCATAGCACCTCTCAAAATATCCTTCAGTTCTCTAACAAAGCTGAGAAATTAAGGAATAAGATATGGTGATTCAAATGTTATTCTTGTTGTTAATAATAGTTTACTTGGCAATGTTGCTTTGCAGAAGATCGAAACGGGCCTGCCAACTGAACCCCAGAGTGGGAAGGGTTTATCCACCTAGACACACAGAGGCAATAAACCCTGTAGTGGCAGGGATCCCTATATGGTGGAGGAGAGCCTGTCCTCTGGAGGACAGAGGAGAGCTGTCTTCCAATAGCCACAAAGATGTAGCTGAACTGAAGATGAAGATGTCCAGTTGATTCTTCTGACATTTTACAAAGGCAAATGATCCCACCTTCTCTTGAGTAGACTGAGTACAGTGAGGTGGAGAGTGAAGAGGGAAGCAGCAGTACAGGATAAGTGCGTTACTTATATGTGAATAGAGTCATGAAGAGCATCTCCTCCGAAAAGCTCATCAACTAGCGAATTTAGGATGTGCTATAACTTCAAGTTTAGACAATATTTAATGTAAAAGTAACTACTAAATACATAATGTACTACATTACTAAATACATAAATTATTAAACATATAACACTTACTAAAAATGTGCACTATATTTTTAAAGAAAATGTATTAAAACAAGTCATGAGAATTTATTTTGCATTGATTACATTTATAAGTCAATGCAAGTATTAGATAAAATTCAATCTTATATCTTTAGTTCTACATGTGGAGCCCAACATAGCTAGGATGATGAGTTTAATTTCTAGGGGATGGAAGGAGGATCTTTTTGGAGAAATAGTGATTACTACTCATAATTTAAATAGAAAAAAGAAGCATAATTTTATGATAGTTAATTCCATTTGGGCAGAAATGTTCAGTCACTTATGAGTCTTTCAAAATCTAAAGATTTTTATATTGATATTTATAAAAGTTGAAAAATCAAAAGAATCCATTTTCCTTCTTACTTCTGTTAGTAGAATAAATAGATTATTCTGTTACTAAGGTATAATTTAAAATTAAAAGACATGTTAGGTCTGCCTAAACAGCAGAAGAGCTAATTTAGATGGTTGGTCATTGGAGCTGAAGGGACTTTCAGAAATCATCCACGCCAATCCTCTTGACTGGCAAATGACTTAAGTCCCACAGCAAAGTGTGCGGCAACAATGAGATGATACTCAGTTCTTTTGATTTCTGTTTCAGTACCCTTTATCTATACCAAATTGCTTCTCATTATTGTACTGCTATTGCCACATTCAAGATCATTTCAACGAGCTCTGGGAAAATTTCACATTAAATGATTCGTTTGTGCATACTGATGTCCTGAAATAGAATCAGCCTAGGGACAATCCTTGAGTACTTAGGAGTATTAGGAGTCTGGCCGGCAGCAACCTCTATCCTATTTTTCGGTTACAGAGGGTGCACTGAACCTTGTTATCTCTAAGTCCTGCTGCTCAGGAAGTGGTGATAGCCCGAGTCACTCAAAGACTGAGCATTAACTCAACACTAGTTTCAATACAGGTATAGTTCGTGTTGTGTTGAGAAAGGAAACTACTGCAATTATTTCAAGCTTGTTGACCTAACAGAATAGTTTATTTTATGAAATAAGATGCTACTATGATAGTAAGACTAATGTTCATACATTTAAGATATTATAGAAGGTTGAAAGTTAGCAATTTGACCACAAACAAAATAAGCCTTCTATGTAAAATGTGTAGAGAGTTTCTTACTTCATGTGACTTCAGGAGTGCCAGAAAAGCTCCTATCTCTAAACTACTTTTCTCATGAGAATGCTCCTCTATCTGAAATTCCACTGTTATAAATTACTGCTTTACTTTTAACTTACTATTCGCTGTTAAAATGGAATTTATCTTTACAAGATGGCTCCTGAATAATAGAAGAGAAAAACAAGTCTGGAGGTAAGGAAGTGTAGCTTATTCTCAAGCTCTCTCACTCACACAAAGGGGCTCAGCCAAAAAGGCACACTCTAGGAAGTAGGGCATTCATTATTACTGGGACACTGAACAAAAATAAAACAAAAAGGAACTTCACTATATCCCTGATGTCCTTCGTTAGCCTCACAGTTTATTCATCCTCCACTTGGCTGGATGTGCTGGTGGCCACTCTTCCTGAAACATGGCTTTACTTGTATTGAGTTCATAGTCCTCCTCCTCCTCCTCCTTCTCCTTCTTTTTTTTTTTTTTTTTTAAGAGCTAATAGATCTAGGCAAGTCTCAAAGTATACAAACGTGCAAGATTTGTGCCATAACAACTCTGGTCTGGAATGAGGGATTGATCTTCTTATCCCTTTTTTAATTTCAGTCTCTAGAAAGAGAAGCTGATTTCTCTCCATCTCATTACTGCCAAAATTACAATGTTATGAAGAAAGCCTCATTTCTAAGACAGCTTTCCTTTAAAGATTGCCACATTGAAGTATGACTTCCTCTTCAATGGCTGAACATGTCACAACGTCAGGAATCAGAATGTATCATGTGGTAATATGTAACTGCTGCTTTCTTTATTAACTCATTTGAACAACATTTCTTCTTTTCTTTTCTTTCTTTCTTTTTTTTTTTTGAGGAAGATTAGCCCCGGGCTAACATTGTTGCCAATCCCACACTTTTCGTTGAGGAAGATTGGCCCTGAGCTAATGTGTGCCCATCTTCCTCTATTTTATATGTGGGACACTGCCACAGCATGGTTTGACAAGTGGTATGCAGGTCTGTGCCAGGGATCCGAACTGGCAAACCCCAGGCCACTGAAGCAGAGCACGCAAACTTAACCGCTATGCCACCAACCCAGCCCCTAACATTTATTTCTTGAGCAATGTATCAGTAAGTGTCTTGCAAGGAAACAAGAAATAGTCTAGGTATTATATTCAGAGATAATTTTATACAAGGAATTGTAGAGATAATACAAAAGCTGAGATGATAAATAGATGGTGAAGTGACATAAAGAACAGCAATCGGGTGCTGGCCCTGTGCCCTAGTGGTTAAGTTCAGTTCACTCCACTTCAGCCACCCAGGTTTTGTTCCCAGGTGCAGACCTACACCTACAGCAGCCATGCTGTGGCAGTGACCCAAACAAAAAGTAGAGGAAGACTGGCACAAATGTTAGATCAGGGCGAATCTTCCTCAAGTAAAAAGAGGAAGATTGGCAAGAGATGCTAGCTCAGAGTAACTCTTCCTCAGCAAAAAAAAAAGAAAAAAAAAGAACAGCAATCAAGAGGACAGTTATCAGCCAAGATAGGATGGGCACAAGAACGAAGTAGTGTTACTGGAATTCAGAAGCCAGTACCATCTGTAACTACATGGGGACTCCCTGGAAGGAGCTGGACAAGGAACTAGCAGCAAAGAAGAGAGGCACCCATTGGAGAAAAATAAACCTGAGAGGGAGCTAGAAAAGGAGGAACACCCTCGCTTCTCCCCTTCTTCCTCACTCATTTGCCAAGAGTGCTTCCCCACGGCTGAACCTACCTAGGAGCCATCAAGCAAAAGACCTAGAAAATACAGTTTTCAGGAAAACAGCAAGGAATTAATTAGAATTCAAATAATAAAAACTGGCACAAGTGCCAACATGTACCAGGCACTCTTTTCGGTAATAGGAATTCAGTAATCAAGAAAACTGACCAATTCCCTGGTTTGGGGAGGTTAATATGTAGTACTCAATATGTATCACTTACTCAAAGTTACTGTAAATATCCCCATGTACTTTAAATTCACTAATCTATTAAATCTTATAAAACTCTATGGAGTGAGTATTACCATTGTCTCTCCCACTCAGATGAGAAATTGAAAAACAGGAAGGTTAAATCCCTTAGGCCACAATGCTTACAAGTGACAGAGCCAAGATTCAAACCAAGCATTCTGGCTCAGAGTATGTTCTCTTTAATCCTATTCCATTCCATTTTTCATGCCTTATAGCTTCTATCTTTTCTCCATTTTACAAATAAAGATTATCATAAGCATAACATTGAGAAATTTAAAAAACTCTTAAAGGGTTTACATACTAAGATTTAGAATGTTTCAAACACAGCATAAATTTGTTCACCACCCTCCCAAATATAAAAATTATTTCTCTGCCTCTTGATTAATTCAAACATAAGTAGATGGGCATGCATTATTCATGTTGCATAAAAGCATACTGAATTTTATGAGTGATAAAAAAAAAAGAGAGAGAACTTCTAGAAAATGCTCCCATATTTCAGTTTTTAGGTTTTCAGATGGGGAGAACAAAGAATCAGAACCAGAAAATAATGTTGTACATTAAATGTCACATGGAGCTAGGGGGCAGCCTAAGGGCTATGGGTACTTCTGTGTATGGAATATGAACTTAGCCTACTTCACAATTTCTCCATGGCTACACAAAATCAAAGAAAGCTAATAGAAGGATTTCCTAAATAAATGAGTGTAGCATTCCCAGTGGTTGCTACAAAGTACCAACAGAATTCTTTTCTGAGTCTATGCTGTGATTTCCTTTGTAAATGTGTCAATGTGAAAGCATTTTGATGGAAAGTAAGTTTCACCTCTTTCCCCTTTACTGTATTCAGCAGATCAGAGGTAACATTTGTGAAACCATCATTATTGTCTCCTCATGAAAGACTGAGGCACTGTGACAGTAGTTTCTTTCCTCTATCGATGGTTCTTGCAAGAAAACTTACTATGCCTCACCCCAGTGGCACAACTCCTGGTTTAAAATTATATGGATGCAGCTTATAATGACTGTCTGATCTTTGATTCTTTTTAACTTCAAAACAACTCCTAGAGTTTAAAACAATTGAAATGCGAACTGATGACTGTGGAATTCCTGCTGTCTTTTGTGAATGATGTAGGAAATGAAAACCCCTGCCTAGTGCATAGAATACTGACCATGTAATTACAGCCATGCCAGCCGGCAGTCCTCTTAGTCAGAATGCCATTAGAGAAAGCATCTTGTTCTACAAGTCATTCAGCCTGCATGAAGAATACGACGTGACGTGACGGGAGGCTTTGGTTTGTAGTCAGAACTTTTATTTTCCTATTCCCATTTCTCAGCTAAACGTTTTACCTTTAAAAGTCAGTCACACCTCAAATTCTTTCTTACCATAATTTCGAACTAGGTATAAAAGTTTAATTTCTTAAAAACATTGAAATCCTTATTATTCATCTACAGATTGTTACATAAAAGCCATTTTCTAAAACCTATTCATGTGTTTGT
Organism: Equus caballus; assembly: GCF_041296265.1. NCBI lineage: Eukaryota > Metazoa > Chordata > Mammalia > Perissodactyla > Equidae > Equus > Equus caballus. The sequence continues at coordinate 70,533,175 of NC_091692.1, read as the reverse complement.
GGAACTCTCCTTTTGTTAATATTAAGTAGAAGTTGAAGAGTAAAAATAAGAAAAGAGGATTGACCATGATAGCTGTCTTGAAATGAATGTGAGGCTTCAGTTGAATTCTAAAGGTAAATAGGAAGTTGGCTGGGCTATCCACTACCAGGAGCTATTTATTATAAAAGTTCTATAAATGTATGTTTATGTTTTAAGTGTTTGAGCATATCTAATTTGCTTTTAAATAAAGTATGTATAAGTAAAATATTTCTTATAATTTTGCAGCAGAATTGAACTTTTTATATTGGCACACTCTATGTGGCATAAAAGAAAGTAATGATACTAATAAGAAAAGAAACAAAAACAAATATTAGACCTTAAATACACAAATACATGTTATCTTCATAGGTAGCCATCCTTAGAGTCTATGGATTTATTAAAATAACGTGATCACTGAACTTAATTTTGAAACTGTCCTGAGAAACTATTTGTAAGACTCATGGAACTTAATGCATTTTTTAATACAGGGAAAATATAACTTTTTTAATAATATGATATTTAGTTAAGGGTCACTAGCCATTGGAAACATTATGAAAGTCAGTATCAGGGAACATGTCTTTTATCACCTTTAAAATTTCATTGTGCAAATTAATTTATGGCACGTTTCTCCTTTAATTATCAACTAAGGTACAGGGATGTACATTTCTATTCTTTATTTTTTACATACAGAAGTGGATACTGTGCTCAGATCTAAACCCACCAAGACCACACTGGGCTTTGTAATGCACAGGCAGAGTCTACAAACCACATTCCTGCTCTGCCAGCTGGCTCTTTGGCTCACCAGTAGGGGTGCTACAGGGAAAGAAAAGGCTGGAGGGAGAAGAGACCTGCTCCCGTCTGTTTTCTTCCTGTTGATTTCTAATTTTTGCCTATTTGCTTCCTATTTATTCACCACAGTGACGAAGTGGTGGATGACTCAGTACAGTGACACACAGTGGAAAATGTGTTCCAGAAAGAGCATGATTCCACTTAAAAAAAAATCCAGTACTTTTAAAACCATCCTCAGAGCCGGCCCTGTGGCCGAGTGGTTAAGTTCACGCGCTCTGCTTTGGTGGCCTAGAGTTTCACCAGTTCGGATCCTGGGCACGGACATGGCACTGCTCATCAGGCCATATTGAGACAGCGTCCCACATGCCACAATAGAAGGACCCACAACAACAACAAAAACTATACAACTATATACTGGGGGGATTTGGGGAGAAAAAGCAGACAGGAAAAAAAAAAAAGATTGGCAACAGTTGTTAGCTCAGGTGCCAATCTTCGGAAGAAAAATCCTCATCATATACCTTCAGAGATGCCACATGCATGAAAGAATGAGTAAGATTAAATAAAGGTTTAATATGCTAATATTTAAAATGTCTGGTGCCATTACATGGGGTTCGTCTGCTGAGCTTTGAGAAAATAGTACCAGCTGAGTAGTGCCTTCTTATCAGGATTCTGAGTTCCAGCCTCATGTGGCTTCTCCTCCAACCTTTTAGGTTTTAATTATCCCAATTTCTTCACTTGGTTCCACCAGCCCTAGGTGGGTAACTGCCTCTTGCAGTTGCTACCTCCGTGTACCTAGCATTCTTTTTCACGCTTTGTCTTCAATGAAAATTGTCAACTATTCTCCCATCCTTGTAGATTTTTGTGACTCCTCTTTTAAGGGGAGTTTACTTCTCTTCCTCTTGAATCTGAGCTGGCACTGCAACTTGCTTTGACCAACAGCATGAGGCAGAACTGAGGCCTGGCAACTTTATATTTGTTCTCTTGGAGTTTTGTGCCACCATGTAAAAAGTCCAGCTATGCTGCTTTGAGAGAACTCTGCCAGACCCAGGCATTTCAGTACCCTAACTGAGGTGCCAGACATGTGGATGAGCCGTTTGGATTTTCCTGCCCCAGCTGAGCTCCCAGTTGTATGGAGCTGCATGAGTTATCCCAGTTGGACTCTTGGAATAGAAGGATTGCACAGATGATCTGAACCAACCCACTGAATCATGAGAAAAAACAAATCATGATTGTCTTAAGCCACTAACAAATGGAATAGTTGGTTATGTAGTAGTATACAACTGATAAAGCCTTTTTAATTTCTGACTAGTTAAACTTTATAATAAATGTGCTCTGTTAAAATAACTTGTTGTGTTATTTCTCTCTCCTGACTGGACCTTGACAGATCCAAACATAAATACTGAAACCAAAAAAATAATTTGCTCAAAATGAGATTTTATGTTCTCAGTATTTTCCACATGCTAAACTCTTTAATATGTTTAAAAAATAAACTTAATTTCAAGCCATCAAGAAAATAATTATATAACAAGAATCTGATTATCAGAAAAATTTAAAGAATTCATTAAACAAGATAATGATGTAATAGCCTAATAGCTATTATTGAAGAAACAGAAAATTTTATTAAAGGAAGTGCTTAGTATTTAACTATACAACTACTATAGTTTAGTCCTCTTAACTCTATTATACAGGTCGCTGATAATATTAAATAGAATCAGATTCAGGTCATTTTATATATTGTCTTTATATGAAGACAATGATGTTAATATTACGTTACTAATGAAAGTAACTATTACAGGTTACCAGCAGCATTTGTGGTTGTAAGGTAAAATATTAATTATGTCAGTGTGAGGTACTATGAATGGACAGTGATTATGACAGTGAGTAAAATATGAGTTAGTGGACAAATTGTAAGTATAATGAGTTTTAAATTGTAAGTATAATGAGTTTTAAATTTTGAGTTTTAAATTTGGTTTATGTGAAGAGATCAATGAGAAATGATATCAAAGAATCTTTAATTGTAGGAGGTTATAAGACTGGGACATTTTACATTTCAAAGCATTTCAACAGAGGGGCTTATGATATTAAAGGAGATTGTCTTCCACAGACAGATTTGAGCAGGATTTAGCATAATTTCTCTGGGATTAGGTACTCCTGAAACTATCAAGGCATAGGCGGAAAAGATGTTCCCAGGAACCACATAATATTAATTTGTATAACATCAGGACATTCTATCAAGGCAGGATTTTGGAACATTGTGGTAGATAGCTGACCAAATCTGAAAGGATAAGGAGTATTTGAGCATGCAAAAATATGGAAGGATGCATCTCCAAATTTTACCCTCACGGGTCTTTACTAATAACGAATCCTCAATCCAGGGGCAGGGGGGTGCACAAGGCCTATAATGACAATATTATAACCACATTGCTTTCCTTCTTTTTCTTTTCAGTAAGGCTTCCCTAATATCCTCGGGTGAAATAGTTGAAATAGCTTCTTCCTACTACGTTCTTAACCTGTCCATCTTACAGAAAACCAATTTATCCTCTTGTTTAAATATATATAATACTTGAAATAAAGTTTCATGCCTATTTGTCTTTGTAAAATCTTTAAAAATTAGGAATACTGTGATTTTCCTTCAAAGAGTACATCCACTGAATTTCTGAAGAGCAAAGGAGGGGTCCTTAGAAATAAACAGTTGATAATTAGAGGAAGGAAGTAACTTCCACTTCTGCAAAATAGTATTGAAAAAAATGTGTTGTGGGTAGGCAATTGGATAAGACACATAGTGGTCAATAAAGCTAATAAAATTATAGTTCTCTGTACCCGTTTGATTTAAAATTCCACATCTGAAAAAGGTTGCAATCACATATTTTTGTAGAAGTCACTTAGTTAACATTTATATGATACCTACTCTCTGTCAGGCATTGTTCTAAATTTTTTATATATATTAAGTGAATCAGCCCTCACAACAACATTATTACTTAACTACAATTATTACTACCACCTTACAGGTGAAGAAATTGAAACAAATATGTAGTAGGTAAAACCACTACAGTACCACTCATGGAATCAAGATTTAAAACCCAGTTATGTATCTCCTGCTGTGATTATGCTAAAAATTATGGTGTTTTTCTAAAACATACATGACTGAGAAAGTTTGCAACTAAAACAGTAAAAATCAAATTAGATAGAAAACTAAATGTTTCGCAATTTTTAACTTGTAATAACAAGCCAATAAAAATCTATTTGCTTGAATTCATCGTGAAAGGGGGAGAAGAATCCTGATCATCAGAGGAAGAACTGTCGTTTCATGTTTTTTAAAAAAGAACACAGAAAACAGACATTTTACAGTGAACGCATATTATTTGTGCCCAACATTGTGGGGCATCCTGTTCATAATGTAGCCATTTTCTACATCATGAGCCTGGGTTTCCTAAGGTAAAAGCTAGGCAGTAAACATTCCCAGACTCCCTTGATTCTGGGGTACATGCATGTTTCCCAGATGCTGCCAGTTCGAAGGAACCCCATGAGGCTTTAATTCAAAAGTGGGCCACAGGAAGTTGTAGCTGCTTATTCTAGCCAGCATTTGGAGAAATGCCACTATCTTTGATGGTGGCACAGGTGGTATAATTTATTAACCATTTCACTATAGTTTAAAATTTAAGTTGTTCCTAAATGTGTGGCATTTGCATAAATGTTTTGGCATATGTATACAATTTTGGTTAATGTCTTTTAATCCTTCTCTCATGACTTAGATTCTCATGAGTATCTACCATGGACATGCTAATGTACATAGGCTATTTAAATATTTTCATAAATGTTTTACTAACTTATATAACTCCGACGAGCTCTGAATCTGTCTTGAATATTCCCTTACCTTCCAAAGCACTGATTATCATTTAAAAAATGTCAATTTAATGGGTTAAAATGCTATCTTGTATTTGGTGCTTTTTAATTTGTTTGTTCATATTTTATTTGCTATGTGTTCATATTTTATTATCCATGCATATTTTATATTTTCAGTTTTCTGTTTATGTCCTTTAAGCATTTTATTTGGATTTTTAATTTCTTCTTTTATTTTGTAAGCTAGAAACAGATAAATTACCTGCTCTTTCATATTGGTTAAAAATAGTCATTCTTTTATTTTTAAAAAAAGAAATTATATTCACAGGTGTTGGTTATAATGGTAATAATTAGTATAATTTTGATTATTGTTTTACTTTTCATGTACAACATCCCCTGCCAGGTGGAGCAATAGTTTTGGTTATTCATGTTTTTTTAAAGTTGTTTTTAAAAAGTGGCTATTTGTTCAAGCAATAACTATGGTTTTAGAATTCAAAGATCTAAAACAGTGCTAGAATAAGTAAAGAAAAATAATGTAGGTATTGCAAACTTATTGTTATATAAATATAGGTGTAAATAAAGTATGTTAAAGTATAAAAACATGTCTTCATAAATTAATTCTTTCACAAATATGAATGAAATCATATCTTTCACAAATCAGAATGAAATCTTTCTTAAGGCAATTGTAATTGGTAAATGAATAATAGCTTAAAAATTACTTAAACAATAATTTTAAAAACATATTTGAAAACATTTGTATTGTTTTATCACCATAAAATATGTAATTAGGTGAAACAATGTCAGTGTTTTTAGAGGACTTCTTTTTTTATTTTTCCAGAAATGTTGCTACGCTTTTTTCCAAACAACAAATATAATGACTGAGCACTCCTAACAAGGGAATATTAAGGAAGTTTCTGAAAGAGAGGAATAACAAGTAAAAAAAAAAAAGAGCTATGGAAAAATAATCAAGCTTCCTGTGCAGAAGGAAAAAAGTCTACTCAGAGGAAGTACTGAGTAGTAAATTATAAAACAATTGTCATAGCATACTCTGGCTTGATGTGGGCTGGTGTTAAATACAATGACCCACTTAAAAGAGACAGGTATGTGATGTTGGGTCTTCCATGGGAAATTGTTCATCAGCCTCAGATGGATATCTGAGGAATACCACACTGCAGTCTGTCAAAGGTGATGTGGGAAATCTTAGAGCCTAAAGGTTAGTTAATGGAACCAATGACCCTTACTTTCTTCCCAGAACTGAGACAAACTAATTTGCTATCTTGCTTATAACCTTCAAATTTCACTAGTTAGAATGTATAAACTAAAAATAGCTAAAGCTGAAATTTTGAGCAGGGTATGGATTGTGTCAGAGATGTGGAGTGTGAAAGAACTTTGTGGTTGGTAAGCATTTTAAATGTAGGCCAATGTTATAAGTGTGTGTGTTATTTTCCTTTTGTAAGTTAGAATAATAAATGTTCAATTCTTTGTCCTTCTCTTTCACTGTGAGAAACAGGAAAGGGCATTTCCCTCAAATTGCCTATTTAAAGACATAACTGTGAGCATAAATTTTACAGTGGCTAGAGTAGGTGAGTTGAAGTGTTTTGTTCATTTTCATGAAAACCTCAAGGTCTTTATGGTTATCCTGCTTAGAAGGATTTTTAAAACCTATACGGTAATTTGGAGAGCTTGCACTTTTGTATGTGCAAGGGAAAATAGGAAAAGGATCATGTACAATTTTGCATGTTTATCAGGAGAAGGCCAATGTGAAATTGATGTTACAGGGACCTAATAATGCAAACTAATAAGCAACAATGTTGAAGAAAAATAGTGAGTATATTATATGCCTGTTTCTTTATAAGAAAGGAATGAAATGGCCTTGTCACTGAATACTTAAGAAACAGACATTCAAGCAAAAATTCCAAATGAGGACTTGTGAACTGAGTTTTGTTTAGCTGTCCACCGAGTTAACACACATCAATATAAAGACAGAATAGAACTAATAATTCTGAACTTCACTTACAATAAAGATATTTTAAATATTTTATACATTTCCTCTTAGAATCAACATCCACATTTTTATTTCTATTTATATATATATTCTCTGATTAAGATTATATAAAATATATATACACATATATATCTCCAATGTTTTGCCATGCAACGAAAAATTTGGATACCTAATGATGCAATAAATTATAGATTTCAATTTTTCTGACTATTTGTATCTACACCAAAAACACATACAGAAGATCAGTGACAAACCAATTTTTTAAAAGTTTACCAATCAATATGTATCTTCTAAACTCTCAAATCATAACATTCACTTGACACCTAATCACCTTATCTCCAGTCAACTGGCAAATATTTTGATTAGTTACTCTATGAAAATGACTATGTGGATAAATTGTTTCCCATTTTACCCCTTATTCTTAGCTGTGTGCACCTTATTTTTTTGAGATCACTTTCTCTATGAAAGTAAGTACTGTAAACATTTTATCGTTTTTTCCCCACATAACTACTAAGCAAATGAGGAGTCACAGGGTTTTAGGTACAAACGCTGGCACGTGTGTGGGCTCGAAGGTTTTGTGAGCTAAAATGATGGCTTTCAGCAAGGTAAAATTTAACAACTAATTGTTCTATAATTTATGTGTGGCAGGTTGGAATTCAAAGACATAATCTATTTGATCAACTAGAATAAATTTAAACTAAAACATATAACGCTACTTTTTATTCACAGAATTAGTAATTATTCACTTTTTAACACACTTTTGTGTATTATTATCTGAGAAATCAGGTAAAAAATATTACCTTCTAGATACTTTTATTTTGCTTTAAAAACGTAACGAAATTATATCATTCTCTCTGTCTATACGTTCTTAAATATACTGTTAATTTCCCTCTTATGATTTACATATAATTATTTATTGTTTTGGTTACATGCTGCTCCATAACAAACCAGCTGAAGATTTAATGGCTTAAAATAGGCGTTGACAAAGTATTGCTTACAGCCTGTGGCCTGGTTTTGTATGACCTGTCAGCTAAGCATGTTTTTCACGCTTTTAAAGGGTTGTAAGAATAGTGATCATATGAGGACCACAAATCCTAAAATATTTAATATACGTCCCTTTGCCAAAAATGGTTGCCAACACCTGGCTTAAAATAACCACCATTTTATTACATATCACAATTTGGATGGGGCTCAGCTGATCGGTTTCTTTACTGGTCTTGCTTCAGTTCCCTCACGTTTGCAGTGAGACGGTAACTGGGCTTACAGCTAAAGCTGGTTGTGTGTAACCTTGTACTTCTCCATGTGGCTTTTCTCTCCAGTTGGTATCTCATCATCCAGGACCTGTCCACATGGACCTCTCCATTTACAGAGTAGTCTGGATTTCCTGCATGACGTTTCAAAGCTCCAAGAGTGAAGAAAAGGAAGCTACTTTAATGCTTTCCTTAATGCCTGGACTCAGAACTTCTAAAACACCACTTCTTCTGCATTCTATTTGTCCAGTTAGTCACAATTCTAGCCTGGATTAAAGTGGAAAGATATATGTTCCACCTCCTGTATCACTGGCAAACTGCAGGGGGCAGAAGTTTTGAGACTCTCCACCCTCTGGCTGTAATAATTTATTTCCTTTCATGCACCGAAAAATACCCATTCCCTTACTAGACTCCCAAAAGTATCACCCCTTTACATTATCAGCTTGAATTGTACCATTCTCTGCTCTAAATCAGGACCATTGCGGATGAGCCTCCTCTGGTGTGATTTCTCAGGTTCATCTCCTTGGAAATTACTCCTTTTGAGCTGAGGACCTTTGAAATAGAGACAAGTTTTCTGTACTCCATTAACCCAACATACAATAGTGATCAAGGACAGAGAATCTGTAGTTGGTTCTCATTCAAATAAGGGGAAGAGAGGAATAAATAGCTCATAGCAATTTTAATATCCAGCTGGGTGCACATATCTAGTTTCTGGATTGCAGCTTCCAGATCCATTGAAGTGGCTCCCCATAGATGTTAGCTCCACTCTCCCGGATGTTAATTAGCCCTCTGAGTTAATCTCACTTTTGTATAAGAAACGACTCATGATTGTAGCTTGGTAGCTTTTTCAGCCTGCATCCTTCTTATGGATTTTGAGGACCCAGGGAGATTCCTTTTATTATGAATTACATTTGTTTCTTTCAGTCCATTGTGACACAATTCCTTTAATAAAATTTATGGCTTTTTATGTATTAAATCATAACAAAATCTTTTAGATTAAAAAAAATACCATTCATATTTCTTTTAAAGGTATTATCTTCTCTACCTTGGACCTTCTGTGAGGCTGTTGAGGTAATGTGTCATTAAGAGTCTTAGAAATCTTATTTTGGCCCAGAGCCCTTTTTGTCTAGGTGAAAGTGTCTAGAGATAACAAATTAGATTTTTCTGAGGTTTAACAAAGAGGTTTACTTTAATCCTGGATCTAAAATTTACCCTGAGGTCAGGTTTTACTGGCAGGGGCCTAGATTTGACCTTTACTCTGAGGCTATTTCCTTTTTTGCCCTCTAGAAAAAACTGAGAATAAGACAAAATTTTATTGTTGAAGCCAGAACAGTCTTGCTTCTTTATGTTTCCTCTAAATTATTCTGCCAAATTGAGCAATTCCCTTTTTAGTTCATCTGGCTTCTCCTATGCTTTATGATCAACAGTTTTTTGCCTTTTTTTCTTAATCAAACAAAAACAAAAAATCAGTTCAGGGCCAGCCCCCATGGCCTAGTGGTTAAGTTCAGTGCTCTCTTCTACCTCGGCCTGGGTTCCATTCCGGGGTGCAGACCATCACCACTCATCTGTGAGTGGCCATGCTGTGGCAGCAGCTCACATACAAAAAGAGGAAGATTGGCAACAGATGGTTGCTCAGGTGACGCTTCCTCAGCAAAAAAAAAAAAAAAACGAAAAACCAAAACAGTTCACACTTTCAACATTCTGCCTAGAAATCTCATTAGCCAAATCAACAAGTTCTTTAGGTACCTTTGCAACCTTTCTGGCTTGGTTAACTATTTTGTTAATTATTTTCTTCTTATGTAACTTAGGTCCCTTTTTTCTCAGCTCAAAGAATAATTTCCTCCTTTTCCTTTAAGCCTAACGATCTTCTCAAGGCATTTCCAGCTTCTACCCACCATGTTGTCCCAAAATGAATGTCACACACTTTAAGTTTTTTGTGACAGCAATACACCACTCCTATCTAATAAAGTGCATTTCACTTCAATGTTGTCAAATAACAAATAACTCCAAAATTTGGTGACTTACACAACCACCATTTCACTTTATCTGATGATTCTGTGTATTGGCCAGAACAGAACTGGCAGATTGCTTTACAGATCTAGCTTGAGGTCTCTTATGTGGGTCCAGTCAGATGGTGGCTGGGCCTGGATGTCTGCTGCCTCTGTACTTCTTTCTCTATGTGGCCTCTCTATACTGTGTCTCAATTTCCAAGTTCTCTTCATGTGGCGCTCTCTCCAGCAGGATAACTTTGACTTCTTGGTCTTGGATAGAGACCACAGGCTGCTAGGTCTTCTTAATGCTTGTGCTCAGAAGAACCCGAAAACCCACTCTGTCACATTCTATTGACAAAGCAGTCACAGGACTAACTCAGATTCAAGGGAAGGAGCATTCCCATTCTTGATGGTAGGTAGTGAGTGCACCTGTAGGGAGTGGTGCATGGATTTCACACTACCTTTGGAAACTAGCTAACATGTATAAGAGGGGTGTGTGTGTGTGTGTGTGTGTGTGTGTGAGATTCTTTAGCTTTGAAACCAAAATGAATTGTTAAAAAGCAGGCTTGAAATCTATTTTATTATTCTTTTTTCCATTTCAAAAAATAAAACAGATGCTGGTTTACCCATCTCTTTTTCTCTCCCCTAACCCCAAAATGAAATGGTTACTAGAAATAAAGTGAGGGAACGTATAAACTAGAATGCTTTTTGTCAGTCTGCACCATTTTAGGAGATCACTTCTTTTAGTGATTAAATAAAAACATTTAACTGCCATTTAGAAATCTGTGACAACACTGGAGTTTATAACAGGATTTGTAATACATTCTATTCCTGTTCTAGGGGAGGAGTGTGGGCTGAATGAATGACATCATAACTTTGCCTTGAAAAGATGAAACCCAAAAAGCTGGAAAACAGGCAAGAGCACTCAATATCACAAATGATATAAACAATAGAGCTGATATTTCTGGAGGATTTACTGTCCCAGAATTAGCAACATCTTAATATGTACACTCTCAGATCCTGGCCCCTCATGCTGACAGTTACACAAATTAGACACTGAATATGTGCTGTATACTACTAAAATTTTAACATTGTGTAAATGGGGCAATATGGCTCATATAGATAACAATCACAGCTATCCTTTTTAGCAAATCATAATTTGGTTAACTGTTCAACTTAGAGAAGAATCCTAGCAGCAGAATTTAACGTTCAGTTACTTCATCTCTCTGACTGATACTGAAAACAGCACTTTGCTTCTCTTTGCAAGGTGACTTTTGCATTATTTTGTGGAAGTTTTGAGAAAGAGTAGACAAACTGTTGAAAGAGCATAGTTTTTTCTATGCCTTTTAAGGGAAAGAAGTTCAGTTTCCTTTTAATATATTTTTAGCCATGTTGATATCTCACATACAAATGTTACTCAGATAATATTGCCATATCATATGTTATTACGGAGGTGCTTGTTTCAATAGAAAGTAAATTATAAGTTCTCAGAATTTGAGTTGATGCCCAGAATAAGAAAGTTTCATGCAACTGTATATGAAATTTATGCATGATAAGTGCCATCTCCAGGTTACCGTAACATCTTTGAAACTTGAATTACTGAGTTGAATATTCTCTCTTCAACATCTTCTCACTGTGGTGAAAAAACCTGTACAATAATTTTATACTTAGGCAATATTCCACATATGTTGCCATTTTTAAGGTAAAAATGTGTGAATTTACTTCAGAAATTGAGCAAGTATCTATTTTAATATAATCTCCACTTGGGTGATTACCTTGTGAAGAGTGTGCATATTTTTTTCAGTTCTTCTCATTTATCATAGCTGCATATTTGTATAGGTCCTGGAAGACACAGAAACTCTTTCATTAGAATCCTTACAATCTGTTAGTGTTAGTCTATGTGAAATTTATACTCTTTGCATGGAATTACTATTTATATGAAATCTCTTTAAACTGGGATAGATTCATTGCAGAACAGTGATCATTCTGTACTTTCCAAATAACTGCATTGGATTGAATACATCAATTGAGCTTCAGAGACATATTTCTCTGAACTCCAACATGCAGTAGTGCAGCCGCATGGTAAGCCTTGGAATATCATACCAGCAAATTGGCTTCTGAGTAACAAGAGAGCAAATGGTGACTTTTGCACTCAAAGGAGATAAACAGATGGTGAATAATTCAGAGAGAGACTTAAAATATTCCAAACTTTGAAAATACTAGGAATACATCACAAGCACAATATAATGGGGGGATGCACGCTGGTATGAACCCTTACACCAGAGTTCAAACAGCCTTGTATGTGAGGAAACCAACTTTAAACCAGATGGCTGCCAGAATCACTAAAATAATTACAGTTAATTTAAATACCTCCTTAGTCTTGTAGAACATCAATATATTTTCCAACATGCTGACAAATACCCAATGGCTTATAATTTCAGCTTTATCTCTGGTTTCAGTTCTATTGCTACTAAATTCTCTCTCTTACTCATTATTGCCATGTCTTGTTTCCCTGCCCAGCATAACTCAAATATGGAACATAACTTTCCCTTGGTGTCTCTTATAAACCCATTAGAAAATATAAGTGTATTTAGATAGCAAAAGATACTCAAGAGCTATGGGGAAATCATTAATGTTGCAATACAAATGGCAAATAAGGTAAAGCTAAATGTTTAACTTTTCTTAAGCTTCCCTTCTTTACACATCTCCAAAAATTCTCCTAGAAGTCACTATGATGCCTTATGTCTCTCTTATGATACACTCCATATGTATCGCTTTTTCATTGGCTCCTAACACTTGATATTCCTAAGCAATTTAGATGTGTAAAAGGAGAGGTACAGCTTTAAAAAAATGAGTAAAAACTCTGACATCTCTTATTCATAGGAGGATGATAGCCTGGGGGAAAAGTTGCACTACTGTTCTCTGTTCAAATAAAGATGACTTATTTTATCTATTTAAAATATGAAAATGTTTAAACAGTAAAATTGAAAATACATATGTAAAAAGATACTAAAACTTAACCATAATGCAACGTTTCATATATAACTACTGTTAAATTTTTAGTGTATTCCTTCCTAGTCATTTGATATATACTGAATGTCTATCCTCCCAGAGGTTACCTCATTGAACATCACACCTTATTTCTTTATAATGATTTTTATTTGCATATTTAACACTATGGAGGCCAAGATCAATATATCAATCTGTAAAGAGAATAACATTTAGTGGACCTAAATGCAAGAGGATATGAAAAGAGACTTGGTGAAAGATGTATGCTCACAGTAGACGTTTATTATTCAGACATTAAATAAATAAAATCCAATAATTCAAGTAATTCATTATGAGGTTTAGAATCAGGGAATAATTACTGATATTTCTTAGCAATTAAGGTGACACTTATGCTATACATTTTGTAGATTAATAAGTAAATTATTAATATCCATATTCCCTAAATGCAAATATGTTAATTATTTTTGGCTGGTGATAGAACCAAAAAGCATTTGTTTGTTTCTTAAATGATCATCAGACACACGAAAATGTGTCATTTGTAGTGTATTAATAAGGAAATGGCTTAAGAAAAACTTGCCATTTTACCAGAAACTAAGAATAGAAGTGAACTTCCTCAACTGAAAAAGCGTATCTATAAAAAGCTACAACTAGTATCAGACGCAATGGTGAATGAATGAATGAATGCTTTCTCCCTAAAATTGGGAATCAGGAAAAATGTCCTCTCGCACCACTTCTATTCAGTATGGTACAGGAGGTTCTGGCCGGTGGAATCAGCCAACCAGGCAAGAGAAAGATACAAAAAGACATCTGGTTTTAAAATTGTTTTATTCACAGGCAATCTGAACATGTATTAAAAAAATCTTAAGAATTCCACAAATCTATGAAAACTAATGAGCTGAGAAGAAAGATCAATGACAAATAAAAATGGCAAGTAATAGGATATATTGGAGTATATGAGGAAGCCATTTTGTGTAAACCTAATTTGGCCTGACCTTGTCTTTCCAAAAGGGCCTGACTGCAGCCAGCTATTGAGCATGCATTGTATATCTGCTTTAGATATACCCTATGGCAAGAACAAAGGCCCTTGAGATAAAGGTGCAACTTCCCTCCCCCTCCCAAAGCTGGCATTCCTTTAAGGATTAAGCATCTTTCCTTAGGCTAGGAACTGATTGCTGCACTCACTTGTGACCACCCAGCTCCAGACAATAGACTTGCCTCCTGCTACGCCCACCAAGATAGCAGACCCACTACCTGCTGTGTCCATCAAGCGCTGTGCCCACAGGGCAATCTTGTGACTATTGTGGGAGGCACATTTCAATCATATGTGAAACATCCTGTATGGGGGTATATAACCACTCTGTACACCTCACTTCTTTGGTGCCCTTTCTTCCTTCGCAAAGAAAGGCCCTGGGCCATGGTCCTCAGATTTTAGCTCAGACTAAACTCTCCCAAATTTTCATTTATAGATTGGTTACGGGTTATTTTCATTAACATCAATAAACAAAAATCAAATGTATTTCCACATACTACCAATAAGTAATCCAAAGTGAAATTAAGAAAAGAAGTATATACATACAGCATCAAAAAGAATAAAATATTAATAAATATATTTGACAAAAGAAGTGCAAAAGAGGTACATACAAAACTACAAAATTTTCCTGATGGAAATTTAAAAAGATCTAATTAAGGAAGAATAGTACATCCATGTATTCAAAAGCTCATTATTATTAAGATTCCTGGTCTATAGATTTAATGCAGGCACTATCAAAGTCTAAGCAGATTTTTTCAAAAGTTCCAAGCAATTCCTAACGTATACACAGAAAAACAAAAGACATTGGGGAAAAAAAAATTGGAGAACTTATACTGCCTGACTTCAAAAGTTAGCATAAAGTGGAACGATATTAGCAAGAAAGGCAAAGTAGCTTCAAGGGCCCATCTCTCACAAACACATGGAATAAATGAGCAGAAAGTGTCTGAATCAACTTGTTGGAACTTTGGAAAACAGTGAGAGGTTTAACAGGAACCAAGTGAAAGCTAAATCAAGGAAAAAGCAGCTTAAAAATGGTAGAGGCTGGCCTGTGGCTGAGTGGTTAAGTGCACATGCTCCGGTTGCCCAGGGTTAACCAGTTCGGATCCTGGTTGGGGACATACACACTGCTCAACAAGGCTGCTGTGGTCGCATCCCACATAGAAGAACTAGAACGACTTACAACTACAATATATAAGAAGGTACTGGGGCTTTGGGGAGAAAAAAAAAAAGAGGGGGAAGGGGCCAGTGGCAGAGTGGTTAAGTTCCTGCCCTCCGCTTTGGTGGCCCAGGGTTTTGCCGGTTCAGATCCTGAGCAGGGACGTGGCACCTCTCACCAAGCCATGCTGAGGCGGTGTCCCACTTAGCACAACCAGAAGGACCTGCAAGTGGAAAATACAACTATGTACTAGGGGGCTTTTGGAAGAAGAAAAAACAGGAAGAAGATTGACAACAGACATTAGGTCAGGTGCCAATCTTTAAATAATAAATAAGAAAATAAATAAAAAAGAGGAAGAATGGGCAACAGAAGTTAGCTCAGGGCCAATCTTCCTCACTGCCAACAGAAAAAGAAATCCCACAAGTGATTCAGATATGCTTTCCCTCTAAAAAAAAAAAAAAGGTCAAGCTCTGCAGCATTTTCCCCTGTCCCGCACCACCCGACTCCCTGACTCACCAGCAGTCTTGAAAGTGGCAGGCCAGTGTGGGGGACCTTGGCTCTGGCGGGAGCGGAGCAGTCTTTCTTCGCAAAAAGTTGTCTGTTTTCACCTGTCTGGAGGCTGCCTGAAGACAGGATGCACGGTACTTCGCTTTGTAAGGACTAAATTGGAACTCTCTCAGGAAGGAAGAGGCACAACGCTGAGAGCAGTCCTCAAAAACACTGACAGACAAAAAAAAAACCGTCTCTGCCACAAGGGGTAAACGATTCCAGCTGAAGCAAACAGTAAACATGACGAAGCCGGGGAGGAAAAGCTGAGCAAAGACACTCTTCAGGAGAAGTAGGACATCGAAAAGCTCCAGCATCTCCTGGAGAAGGCGACCGTGTAGCCGGGAGTTTAAAAGCCATGCACATGCCCAGGGCAGGGCGCATGCTCAGAAACGACCTGAGCCCACCTCAGTGCTCTTCGCCTGGGCTGATCTTGAGCGCTGCCGTGGAGTGGCCAGCTGCCTAGCTAAGGGTCAGAAGAGCAACCCAACACAGGGCCAATCTGCAAAGCCAGGAAGGGTATGTGTTTTCTTATTTATTCTTTTGCTCCAAGCATTTAAGGAAATCTCTGTCAACATGGCGATGTTTGCCTGTTCCAGAGCTTTCTTTTTTTCTTGGCTCCACTCAAAATTGGCTGCTTTTTGGGTCAATCAGTAAATAGCCCAGAGTCGCACACCCAAATGAGTAATAATTGCCTCTAAAATTCTAAGAGCCCCGCCGGGCGTTGTGCCTCTTTTTTTTTTGTAGTCCGTCCGAAGGGCCAGGTACAGCAACTCATCCATCACCTTGCAAGGGAGAGCTTCACATGCTCACACCACTGGACCTCTAGAAATTTCTCTGAGGCGAAAGACCGCTGAATTGTTGTGGGATTTATTTCCCACCTTTTGACAAAGAAATGTTGTATTAGTGTGGCTAGACTAGTTACTACTTCCTAATCATTAGGTTTGATCAGCATAATATCCATGTAATGGACCAGTGCGATATCTTGTGGAAGGGAACGGGGATCAAGGTTACTGCTGACTGAATTATGACGTAAGTCTGGAGAGTTGATATACCTCTGAGGCAACAGTGAAGATATTTCACTTTCTTTGCCAGCTGAAAGCAAAGTGCTCTGGTAGTCTTTATGACAGGTTTAGAGCAAAAAGCATTTGCCAAATCAGTAGCTGCATAGGAGGTCCTAGGGGATCAGGTAATAAAACCACGTCTGCAACAGCAACTGCAGTTTGAGACATCATATGATGAAGTTTTCAGTAATACACTGTCACTCTCCAAGATTCATTTGTTTTCTGAATAGGCCAAATAATTGACTTGAATCAGGGTGTGTGGAAATCACCACCTCTGCGTCTTTCAAGTCCTTGATGGTGGTACCAATCTCTGCAATCCTTCCAGAAATGTGTTATTGCCTTCGGTATGTTATATTTTTAGACAGAGGGAATTCTAGTGGCTTGCACTTGACCTTTCCTCCCATAATAGCTCCCGATCTACAGGTCCCAGAACGAATGTGGGCCTTCTATGGCAGTATCTGGTAATCCCTATTCTCTTTGCACAGTTACCTGGATACGTGACCCCAGGTATCTCTGGGGAAGGCTGGTAGAAACATAAACATTACAAGTTTTTGTCAGTGTAACAGGGCTCTTCCGCAAAGGGACCCTAACTCTTCCCTTCATTTGTGAGATTCTGAGTCTGAAACTTTGCTCAAGTCCTGGAATTGGTGGAGGGGCTGTGACTGTCTTTTTTGGTGATTCAAGTTAGACTTCTGTTTACTAGATCTAGAAATCTTCCACTTACACAGATCAAGCAAGAATTTAATAGTATCCATCTGTTTATTTTCTAGGTACACTGTGGTAAACTAGCCAACACCATAAGTCTCTGCAAGTCAGAGTGTTCTGATTACTGCCTTGGTTGTGTAGACTGTTAGAATAACTATACCCACTTTATCTTTGGCAATTAAGTGTAGTCACTAGGCCACTTCTATACAGGCTCCCAGTATTCCCATTTTTGGGTCACAGTTTAATGGTAGCAGTTCCCACTCTAATTTCTGGCCTACAAAGTAGAGCTACCATAGAGCTTTTGAAGGATGCTGAGGCCTCTCTCATAGATTCATTTCTCATAGTCAAGGTGAAAGGTGTGTCCTTTGGACCGTCCAGGGGAAGCTGAGTGGATCTACATGGTAAGTATTCTCTAACATTACAATATCCCTCGTCTCTGGGTACCTTCCTCTCTATTATACCAAGGTGGTTTTAGCATTTTAACTTTAGTTAGTATGGGCCATGTTTGCCCTTTCAAACACCTGAAGCTAAAGCATCAAACCCAGAATCTCTCTTTAGTGGCCAATATCAATAAATTTGACCCAAGCCAATTTTATATTCTTTCCACCATGATTCAAAACATTTATGATTTAGTCCCGTACATATTCCGCAGATTTTATTCTGTATAAATTGTTTTAAAAAAAAGTTATTTGGATGTGTAGTACCCTTTGGATGTGTAGTACAAAGTAGGTCAAACTTTGTACCTCATTCTTTGGGCCCTGCTGAGATTTGAGTCTAAAAGCAAAGAGAGGTGGTAGGCATTGATTTAAGAATCAGCATTTGCTTGCTAGGCAGCTACCACAGGAGATGTCATAGGTTCTTCAAGCAAAAGAGGGTTAACCTACTCAGGCAGAGGAAGAATGGCTGCTTCTACTAGCAAAGAGGATTCCGGTGACTTGATGGGTTCAAGGTCCCCAGCTTCATCAGGCTCTGCCCATATTTCCTATTCCAGTTTTCAGCACCCCATTCTTTCCTAATCAATAACTTCACCTTAGCAGAAGATACTCTATGGGATTGAGAATTCAATTTTTTTTGTAATTCAGCCACTCACAGGATGAGATTTTGGGTTTGGTTTTCAGATATTTTGACCCAACAGTTACAGGAGATAAGGGTTTCTTTCAGGGTAAATAGAGAAGATTTTAAGCCATTAATGCAGAGTTTGAGCTAGGATTTTGGAGTCCTGAGCACATATTTTTCATTACCCACTTTCTCCAGCACAGTTAGGAGCAACCAGCAATCCTGTTCTGCTCCTTAGTTTGAATAAAATGTTCTGAGCTAGTAAATACATGATCATGCAGAATCTTGCTTTCCATGAGTATTTGATTAGGAATATCCAATGGCAATATTTTCATATCTCTATTGTCACATCTTGCCATGGACTATCAGTGCCCTCTTTACCACTAGAAAGAGTCATTAGTGTTTTCAATCGAATCGGATAAGAGAACCAATTCCATCCCAGAACCAATTCAGAAAACTTTAACATTTTGTTCCTTGAGAACGATTTCAAGTACCAAAATTTTTATTAATCAGGGTTAAGTCAGAGAATTCGAACAAGTAGGGATTGCATTAAGATGTTTATTGTAATAGATTGATTTATGTGATTGTGAATCCTGCTAGGCAAGAGTGAAATTCCTAGTGCAGAATGTCAAGGACTCTTGGGCAGAAGCCAAGGCTGCTGTGCACAGGCAGATGCCTTCTTCAGTAAAACCCCTCAACTAATTGAATCAGGCCAACCAAGATTATCTAGGATAATGCCCCTTACTTAAAGTCAACTGATTATGGACTTTAATCACATCTACAATATACCTAGATTAGTGTCTGGTTGAATAAGTAGGGACCATAGACTAGGTAAAATGACATATACATTAAAAAAAAGACCATCTCATGTATAAATGTATATATGTATATTATTTGTAGAATCTTAAAGGAGCAATCAGCAATTTTTATTATTAAAAAAACCTTGCCATCTGTATGTCAAATTTATTTGTAAAATAATGGCTGCTTTATCTTTCAAATTAGGGGCAAGACAACGCTGTATACTATCTTTATTTAAATTTGGCCTTGCTGTTAAAGTTTTAATTGACGGAATAAATTTGAAACAGCAAAATTAGGAATGATTATAACTAATTTGAAGCTTTATTATTATTTTCCCAATATAAAGAAGAGCAACAGACAAGATAAAAAATTATCGACTGAGAGGCTGCTCCACTGGTGCAGCAGTTAAGTTTGTGTGTTCTGCTTCAGCGGCCCAGGGTTTGCTGGTTCAAATCCTGGGTGTGGACCTACACACCGCTTGTCAAGTCGTGCTGTGGCAGGTGTCCCACATATAAAGTAGAGGAAGAGGGGCATGAATGTTAGCTCAGGGCCAGTTTTCCTCAGCAAAAAGAGGAGGATTGGCAGCAGATATTAGCTCAGGGCTAATCTTCCTCAAAAAAAAAGAAGAAAAATTATCAACTGAAATAAAGAGTGTTAGTGTGAATATATCAGTCTCTCTAATGCATTGCTCTGAGAATGTATTAGTAGAGACTTTAAAAAGGTATTCCATTGATCCAGCAAGTCATTTGGCCTAATTAAATAAACAAGATATACACAAAACGTATTTAAAAGAGAGTTGTAGCACTAGTTATGAAAATAAACTTAGTCAGAAAAATGTAATTTTTCCACTAGTGGAAATATTTACAGACTCTTTTTTTAAGTAAGTGATCAAGCAATTAATTTCTTAAGCTTTTGGAATTTAAAGATGAGACCTCCATGTAATTTCTAAAATCTTAATTTTTATATAATTAAATTTATTATTTTAAAATTAAAGTATTTTATATATAAAATCTAATGAAATACTATTAAAAAGCTCATCAAAGAGAATACAATTCACAGGAATTGTTCGTGAACCACGATATTAAATAATGTTAATTCTTTTTTTAATAATCTCAATTTGTTATAATCTCAAATCATAATCCCCTCTACTTTCTATTTCTTTTTTGCTTTCTCTTTAAATGGTGCTTCTCTTCTGAAATAAATGTTAAATAATATTGAGGCAACTGAGGTGTCAAAAAATCTTGCATGATATAGACAATTTATATAACTGATTCCAGTTTATTTGGAAAGTTATTAAATAATTCAAAACATTCCTAAAACTGGCTTATTTCCAAAAGACTGCATTGTCAACCATGGAGATTCACTGGACTACTAGCTGATCAAGAATTCTGCAATTAATGATTGCATGATCTTGAAATAATTTGCTTATTAAAAATGGGAGAGAGGCATAGAGAGAAAGACTGTCAGTGACCATTTTGTTTGAAAATTTTCTCAGTTTCCTTGAAATCTACAGATTTAAAGGGCTCTGTCAAAAATTTAAAAACATTCTAAAATAAATACCATACCTAAAACAAATATTTAGCCTTACCTAAATGAATTTATTGTAAAGGTGTCAAATTAACCGAGTAATCTAACCTTTACTGAGTCCCATCTTTTTCTTTTTAAAATATCACTTCACTACGCTACTTAGAAATTATTGTAGCCGCCATTTTATAATGAATATAATTTTACTTTATAAACTGAACAAATGGCTGAAGATTTTAAAATTAACATCTTTGTTGGTCTCTATTGCCCGTAATTTTGAGGAATTGAAGGTGGCAGAAGTATAATGGGTAATAACACATCAAATGAAAGCTCCATGGCTGTTATGAATATTTAGCACTAAAGTCTGGAACACCTTTTCAGGAATATTTGTTAGCTACAGAGTTCGTAATGAAGAATATATATATATTCTTTACAGGTGGGAGAATATGATAGTACTAATAAGAGTAAGTTAGGATAAAGAAGAAGAAATCTTCTGCAGTAATTTGACACATAGATAAAGCACATCTAGAAAAATGTATAAGATTTAATAAAAATGAGATCCCAATGTCACATTCTGATAGTATAAAAAATCATAATGCTAAAGTTTGCAATTTGGATGTATAATGTATACCTGAAGTTATACAAATATTACATCAAAATATTACATCATTTGAAAAGTTTGTTGTTAGTGCTATTGAGTTGATTCTGACTTCTAGCATCCCTGTGTACAGCAGAACAGAACCCTGTCTGCTCTTTTTGTGCCATCCTCTTACCTTCTGGCACTATAACAGGCAGTGCTCCACTGCTATTTATAGGGTTTTCATGGCCAATTTTTACGAAAGTGGGTAGACAGGTTCTTCTTTGTTCTGGAAGCTCTGCTGAAACCTGTCCACCATGAGTAGCGATGCTGGACATGTTTGAAATAGCAGTGGCATAGCTTTCAGGATCACAGAAGCATGCAGGTACCACAGTAAGACAACTGACAAACGGGTAGTGTGGTACCAGGATACAAACCTGGGCCATGGCAGTGTAGGGGGTGGGGAGTGCTGAATCTTAACCACTAGACCACCAGGGCTGGCTCCTTTTAAGGGTAATTTGATAAAAACTTATGAAAGAATAACATGAAGTTACCCCGAGGGTTATCTTTAAAACTATGTTATTGTGGTTTATATTTTGAGTTCTTAAGTGAACAGTGTATATCTTAGCATAATAACATTTTAAATACTAAATTTTCCAAGAAGAAAAACTACAAAGAAGCTTAATATGAAAAGCTAAAAACCAAACAGTGGCCTTCTGAAGTATTGACTAATAGAGTTATGAAAACAATGAATGTATACTAAATATTTTAGCATAATCCACTGCAGGATCAACAACTAGCACACCATAGGTTTTAATAATGATTTGCAAAGTGTGTGAATTAAAACACTGACTCAGAGAGAATTGTTTCCAAATCAGATTTGAAGCAAATGACACTAAATAATTTTAGAAGCCCGATTCATGTATGCTTTAATTATGTTATTCAAAATTTACTTATTAAGCACAAAATGTGGACTCTGTTTTAACCCAGGATATTAGGATTAAAAATTGAATAGCATATGATGGTTTACTCTCAAAAATAATGGAAATGTTAGTGTGGATGCAGATTCATTAGTTGTGTACAGCTGCTGAAACAAATTGCCACAAAGTTAAAGGACAAATTTATGGCGGCTTAAAGAACAGAAATTTATTTTCTCCCAAATCTGGAGGCCAGAGTTTAAAATTAAGGGGTCCACAGGGCCACACTTTTCTCTAGAGGTTCTAAGAGAATATTTACTGCTTGCCTCGTCCAGCTTCTGGTTGATGCCAACAATCTTGCTTTGTGGCTCCATCACTCCAATCTCTGCCTCCCTCTTTACATCTCCTTTGCTGTGGGTGGCTGATCTCCCTCTACCTGTCTCTTATAAGGACACTTGAGATGGCATGTGGAGTACAGTCTGATAACATAGGAAACTCTGCTCATCTCAAGATGCTAACACAATCATATGTATAAAGATCTTCTTCCAAATAGAGTAATATTTACAGGTTCTAATGCAGTAGATGATATGTAATAGGCAACTACAAATATAGATATGAGGAAAAAGTTTTGTGATAGCACAATGAGATGATGAAAATGTAGAATGACATGATTTTACATGAATTGGTAAGATCATGGTTTTAAAAGTCAGAATTGGGTTAAAATTCCAGTTCATATTGCCTGTGAAATTTTGGGCATGTTATATGATACCTGTGAATCTTGCTTTCTCAATTAAAATAACAATCTATGGGAAGATTAAGAACACATAGATGAGTAATGGTGATATTTTCTAATACAGAGAATACTGGAAGTAGATTACTTTTAGGGGAAAATATTAAGTTCCATTTGCTTATGTTGAATTATAATTTATTTATGACATCCAAGAAGTTACTTTAGGTATATAGTTAGATATTTTAGCCAAGAGACGGAGGTATCAATGTATGGGTCTTCTGCGTATAGATATTAATTTAAATCACAGGCATTTTGGAATTGTATATTAACATGAGATAGTGAAAGTGAAGTGGCCCCAGGGCCACACCTCCAGGATCAGTTAATGGTCGATAACAGAGCATGAGGTTAAAAAGGAGAGAGAGGATTGTCAAGTGAATTAAGAGAAAAACAGAGAGAATTGCATGTTAGAGGAGAGAATGGGATATATTATTTCAAGGAGGAGTGGTAAGGATTGTCTAATAATGCTGAGAGGTCAAGTAAAATTAGTCATTAAAGTCGGCATTGGATTTGGCAATATGTATGTCGTTGCCATGATCATGACAAGCTACACCTATGGGTGATGGGTGAGGAAATCCATCTGAGTAACGAATGGGAGGTTAAGAAATAAGGATTGGTAATGAAAACTCTGAAATAATTTTATAGGGGGCCAAAAAGGGTGTAACTGAAGGGATGTGTGAGTTTGTTTTGTACTTTATTGTTTTATTTGTTTAATAACAAAGACTAGAATGTGAAGAAAGTTAAAATGATGAATCAAAATGAGAGCTAGTAGTGGGGCTGGCCCCGTGGCCGAGTGGTTAAGTTCGCGCGCTCTCCTGCAGGCGGCCCAGTGTTTCGTTAGTTCGAATCCTGGGCGCGGACATGGCGCTGCTCATCAGACCACGCTGAGGCAGCGTCCCACATGCCACAACTAGAAGAACCCACAACGAAGAATACACAACTATGTACCGGGGGGCTTTGGGGAGAAAAAGGAAAAAATAAAATCTTTAAAAAAAAAAAAATGAGAGCTAGTGGCTTGGTATACATAAAAAAGAAAGGGAAATTGACAGTTTCTGGGAAGGAAGAATGGAAGTCTCAGGAGAGGATGTTATCTTGTCCTCAAATAGGATGATAGACAGTTCCTTTATTAAAACTAGAGGGTAACACAACTAAACAACAACAAAAAAAACAACCCGATCAAAAAATGGGCAAAGGATGTTAACAGACATTTCTCCAAAGAAGATATACAGATAGCCAATTGGCACATGAAAAGATGCTCAACATCACTAATCATCAGAGAAATGCAAATCAGAAATACACTAAGATACCACTTTACACCTGTTAAAATGGCTGTCATCACTAAGACTAAAAATAACAAACGTTGGAGAAATTGTGGAGAAAAGGGAACCCTCATACACTGCTAGTCAGAATGCAAACTGGTGCAGCCACTATGGGAAACATTATGGAGATTTCTCAAAAAACTACAACTAGAAATATCATATGACCCAGCTATCCCACTACTGGGTATCTATCCAAGGAACATGAAATAAACAATTCAGAGTGACTTATGCACCCTGATGTTTATTGCAGCGTTATTCACAATAGCCAAGATGTGGAAGCAACCTATGTGCCCATCAGCTGATGATTGGGTAAAGAAGATGTGGTATATATATACAATAGAATACTACTCAACCATAAAAAAGACAAAATCATCCCATTTGCAACAATATGGATGGAGCTAGAAAGTATTATGTTAAGCAAAATAAGCCAGACAGAGAAAGACAAACACCAGATGATTTCACCCATATGTGGAAAATAAACACACAGAGACAAAGATAACACTTCAGTGGTTACCAGAGAAAGGGGGCTTGGGAGAGGGCACAGGGGGTGAAGGGGAGTATTTATATGGTGACAGACAAGAAATAATGTACAACTGAAATTCACAATGATATAAACTATTATGAACTCAATAAAAAATAAACACAAACAAAAAAACTAGAGACTAATATAATAATATACAGGCAAATGCATGTACTTTTGCAGTTTGGCACTGAGAATGCAAGGGGTTTCTGACAATCTCTTTTGTTTATTTATTTGCTTGTTTGTTATTTTTATCTACTGAAAGTATACAGAAGGGATGGGAAAGGATTAAGAAAATAAGTGGTAAGCAGTGATAAAAATAGGAAATGTGTGAAGTAGTAATTTTTAAATAATATAAATTACATATTATAAGATTTCAAGATATTCTTGAGGACCAGTTGTGTAAGTAGGCTTCTGTGTGTGGTGTGACTTTTCCATTAGTGCACACTGCTCCAATACATATGACAATATAAGGATGTTTAGATTTACGTGAGATGGGAGTTCATCCAAACAGATGGGACAAAGGCCTCTGGGCAAGAGTGTTATTAAAAATGATTATATATCAAATCTATGATGGCATAAAGAGAAATGAAGAAAGGTGAGTTCTGATGGAATGAGGAAGAAAAACACAGAAGGTGAACAAGTGTGGTTTACATACCTAAAGAATACCTAGAAATATATAGCTATATTTCTCATAGGATTGAATTGTGGATGGTTTGGAAATGGCGAAGACCTGATTCTGGATTCCTTTGGAAGCATGTTAGGGGCTTTATGACCTAACAACCTGTGAGGCATCTTAACCAAACTTGATTCAGAAAATTCTAGTAGGTGATGTCCTATTCAGAATACAGTTCAGTATAACTGAGAGGAAGATACAAATGTAGTTCAGGCATTTCAAAAAATTGTCTAAGTAATTAGCAATGAAAGAGCCTGGTGAGAGATTCCACTTATAGTAATTTGGATGAATTAAGTTAACTGACAAGCATCCAACTATAGAACAACAAAAATAGTAGGCAAAGTAAAACACATCACTTTTAACTAAACTTAAAGTAAGTGAAATGATCAGAGATCAAAATCAAAGCAGACTCAGGATTTCAAAATGGAAACATAATTTTGAGACCCTAGAGGATATAAGATTCTTTCCAGAACAGTACCTTGGCATTATGTTTTAATATTCATACAGAAAAGACAACATCTGGTACTAAAGGTGGAGACTCTTTTGTAAGCATGAACCTTGAATGGACAGAGCATCCATGAAAGAGTGGATGTGAAAATCTTGGTACCCTGGGAAAGGGAGACAGTCTTGTCAAACTCAGGTCTATATAGGAAAAAAAATGAAAATAGAAGTTTCCTCTATAAATCTGTAATTTTTATGCTGCATTCGCACTGGTGTAAGATTTAATGTTATGTTATCTGAGTAGTCTGGCTGTGAAACTAAATTAAAGTGGTCTCAGGTTGGTAGTAAATACATGCGCCTAAATAATGCAAAAGCAAATCCTCTTTGGGAGAACACAGAGCTATTCAAACCCTCATGATTCCTGACAATGACATCAAATATGGGTTCACAATAAAACAGTTTAAAACATGAGGAAACAAGTTAATATAAAGAGGAACACAGAATCCAATGTGCAAGGCCTTTAGACAGTAGACTTTCCACAGACTGATGATAGAATACAAGTAAAAGAGTGGAAAAAATATACAAAGCAAACATTAATAAGAAAGCTAATATAGCTATATTAGTGTGGGGTAAAATAGATATTGTAGTTAAAGGCATTAAAAGGGATTCAGAGAGTACTTATTTAACGACAGAGTTTAATGCTGTAAGAAACTACATTTAAAGCTTTACAAAAACAATTTAAAACTTTTGTAAAGCATAAAAAGTAACTTCAAATTATATAAGACAAAACTTTGCAAAAGAGTGGAAAAATGGACAAATCTGCCTTCACATGGGGAGATTAAAAACTTTCTCTGGAATAATTGATAGATTAAACAGTTTAGTAAGAATCAAAGGATTTTAAGAATATATAATTAATGAGGTTGAGCTAAAGACATACACATGCATATTTACACAATAAATTTTAAAAACTTGTTTTCAAGCACAATATATGATTAAAAACTGATCACAAATTGAAAGGATACACAAAATGTTATAACTATAATAAAATTAGTTGGGAAATTAATTTAAAATTTAATGGAACCTTTCTAAATGAGAAGGTTTCAGCTAAAGCACTATTTAAAGTAAATAATTTAAACTTACATTTATATATATGAGAATCAAAGGGCTAAAAATTAGTGATCAAAGGATCCAACCTAATATTTTAGAAAGAAAGGCCACGATACTAAATGAAAGAAATTAGAAGGAAGAAAAAGATAAAAATAAGACCAGAATTATATAGCCAAATATAGCTTCTTTGTTAATTTTTTTGATGAATTTGATTTATACAAAAGTAAGGTATATTAGAAAGCGGTAGAGGGACATAACTACAAATGAAGAACAGATTAAGTGGCATTGAAAAAATAGAAACGCAATTTTGTCTATAAATTTAAATATTTAAATTCACAACCTATCTTTTAAATATAAATTATCAAACATATTCAAGAAGAAATGAAAAAATATTTTTAGAATTTAAAATTTTATGGAATTGCAAAATTGATGCTCATATACAAATTGAATCACTATTTAAAAATTGTCATGGATAATATGCAAACAAAACTAAGTGACAATGTATACATGAGAATCTTGAAACAGGAATAGGTGGGGGTCAGATTCTCGACAGCAAGGTGACCCACTGATGTATCAGCAACTGGGAGGAAGAAGAAGTGGGAAGGCAGAAACTTCGAGGGGCTTTATATCTGGAGAACTGCAGATTTCCAATAGATTCTCACCTCCAAAGTGAAGGATCATAAATGCTTATGGAAATCTCAGCAGGCCAATCTGATAAGAGCAGCCCAAACTTGGAGGGGCTTTGCAGGCTACAATTCTCTAAAAAACTAGTTATACTAAGAACAAACTCCTTGGAGTAAAATTCAAATAGAAAAGGAAAGTAACATTAAGGGCAATTGAAAGAGAAAGTACAGATAAAAGCACATAAGGGAGGGGGCTGGCCCAGTGGTGTAGTGGTTAAGTTCCCATGCTCCACTTTGGTGGCCTGGGGTTTGCGGTTTGGATCCTGGGGGCATGGACCTACACGCTGCTCAGCAAGCCATGCTGTGCTGGGGTCCCACATACAAAATAGAGGAAGATTGGCACATGTGTTTAGCTCAGGGACAATCTTCCTCAAGTGAAAAGAGGAAGATTGGCAACAGATGTCAGTTCAGGGCCAAGCTTCCTTTTCAACCGCGCACACACACACATACATAAGGGAAAGAAACAAGGCACATTTCAGAAATTATAAAGACACTTCTGAATAATTAGTGATTACATCAGGAGAAGGAACATGAGAGCCATGAAGCTCAGGAAAACTGTCTTCTCTCCAACCCAGATTATTCCCTTCTAAAAGTACGAGTCCTGGCTTCTCAGCCTAGACACTACTGACATTTTGGTCCAGATAATTCTTTATGGAGAGAGGCTGTCCTATGCACTGTAGGATTTTGAGCAATATTCTTGGTCTTGCCTACTAGATGTAAATGGCAGCCCACCAGTTATGATAACCCAAAATGTCCCCAGACATTTTCAGATGTCCCTAGGTCATCAAATCATCCCTGTTTGAGGGCTCATCTCACCTAAGCATGAGCAATAGAAAAGAATTGTGATTGAATTTACACAAATTGTTGCCAGAACAAAAAGAGAGAAAGAGCAAGTAATAGATAATAAATAATGTCCTTATTCATGGTGAAGGCACATGTAGACAAAAAACATATACGCAAAAGAAGCAAAAAGTAATTACAAAAAAGAGCTATGAAAAAATAACAATTAGGAAAATATCAGAAATGAGATGGTATGAGAAAAGGGTGAGCTGAAAAGGAAGTTGACAAAATCAGATAAAACTTTCTGTGAAAACTTAAAATATATATTTAATTTCATAATTGAAGGTTAAACTAGAATGAATACAATGAGAAACACTATGGGGTTGGGAGAGGACCCATGACCAGGAGCTCCACTGATGTATCACGTATCACTCCATCCAGAAGACTAGGGGATTTGTCCAGAGAGTTAATATTGCCACCCTGAGAAGACTAAGGGAAAACCCATTAGAGCATTAAATGCAAAGAGGGGATGCAATATCCATTGCATTAGTTTGCAAACCTAACATTCCAAATTTAATGATAAAATTGAGGATTATTTCAAGGCAAAGTTGTCAAGCTAAAGGAAAAATCTTCCTTCCTTTAGCTCTTCCATCTATATTTACATTGATTGTTTCTGGAATTCTTATCATTTCAACTCAGCTCCGATATGTACTTTATACTCTTACTTTCTTTTAAGAGATTACCAGTTATAAATTAATCTGAATGATGTTCATTATTATCTGATTGCTGAGGGGCAAAACTTGATAGGATGATGTTGTGTGCCTTTAATATTTACATTTAATATATATGACTTTAATAAAACTATTCCAAACCTATTGGTTAGGCAAATAATTTTCTGGGTTGAGAAATTCTAATACTATGGCTGGTTGAGTGGGGATGTGTGTTGGGTTAGACATACTTGATGAACTTATAAATTATACAGTAGATGTTTCTTTTAAGCTTTTCCTTCCAACAATGGTCAGACTAAACACATAATGAATTATTAAATATTCATAAATATAAAAAGTGGAAGATATTCCAATAATTAGAGGAATTTATGCTGGGTTGTAATAAAGGCCTTTATTCTGAGAAAATTCTACTTACCATTATGTGATAAAAGAATTCCATGATTTTGGAAAAAATATATATGCTGTCAGTAAAAAATATTCTTATGAAACTAGAAGGTATGTTATAGTAAAAATTGCATTATGGCGATAGGAAAAGGAGGATCATCTTTGGGAATTAAAATAGAATGTACAAAATGTCAAAGTTTAGGAAGATGTATCACAACATTTAGTTAAAAAAAAAGTTAGATATGAAAAAGCAAAAAATGTGACATAAAAGCTGCACATGTATACGGACCTAGTTCACCAAGCTTACTCAGTTAATATGTTAACTGTTTTATTAATCTCTATTGATTTCTGAATACTTTAAATGAAATTTTAAGAAATATTTTGTGTGAAAACAGCATTACAAACTTGTCGTCTGTCAGTGGAGGATCCTGTTGAAGCATATACTACTGTGGTGGTAAAGGTCAGCTGCACATCCCCGTGCAACTGGCTGCAGTTTCAGAATCCATCTGCACCGGTGAATAACTCGAGAGATCTGTGCACCACAGGGAGCCGTCTTTCTAGGAGTGAGATCGAGGAGTGACAGAGCAGAATAAAATCATGTTATTCTTTATTTAAAGAGAAAATCAATAATCTTCTAATAGATATTTTCTTCCTGGGACAATATGATATTTTGTGGAATATTTTCACTTGTTTCCTTTGAATCAGCATTTTTTTAATGAAACAATAGTCATAGTACACACAGGATATTTTCATTTTTTAATGTTTCACCTTTTTATATTATAAAATTCACACTAGCGTTTTTAAACATACTTGGTAAGCAAAATAAACGTTGAAAAAATATGCATTCATAGCAAATTTTGGATATAATATAAATTTCTATATGCAGTTCCTGTTAAAGAAATTTATCTGAATTTGAAAAGATGATTGTTTTGAAGTCAACGAAAGATGGCAGATTAGAGTTTGTTATTACACATACTTCAACATAGTCATAAGTTATGAATGTTTAAAATCACCCAGTTATTCACAGCTTGTGAAATTGTTGGTTTTATGTTGGAAAAAAATTCCTCTGAACTATGCTTTGGTTGATTTTATATGAAAGAATAAAATTTGAAAAAAATTAAATATTTATTAATTATTTACTTGCTGGTACATGATACCAAGACTTCCTGGAAAATTAATACAAATATGAGATTTTCCCTACATAACATTATAGGAACTTTATTTAAAAATTGCTGAAGAGGAAATTTGGTTATAATCTGTGAGAAAGATCTTTATTAAAGATTCAGCTTGGACAGCTTTATGTGAACCTCACAGAGGGCACTTGGCCCTTAATAAGTCCTCAGATACTGTCACTGGCTTTGTCTGTTCTCTGTGACTGACACGTCAACTTCCATTTCTGAATCTCAAAATCCCTGATGAATCTGTGTTCTGATTCCTGATATCTCAATCTCACTGAAAGATGAAACAGAATATTTTGGACAACTTTTGGCTCACTGCATTTTGAAAATGGAAGAGATCAACTAAACTTTCTTATTTATAAATCTACAGACAGGAAATAAGTCCAGAGGTTTTAAATGGCTACATTATTCCAAATTCAAATAAACTTAAAAAAAAATTAGGATATACTTAACCATTAGTTTCTACTTTTACATTTACATTTCCTTTCTTTTTTTCTCCCTGAGAGCTAAGAAAAGAAAGGAAGGCAGTCAGGCGAACAGCGGTATATATTTTTAAACACCACCACCTACACGTTTCTCTGTTCACCGGTCTCTCTGCACTACTAGTAGTGGGATTCAGCATCAGAAGTGAGGCCAAAAATAGGCTGGCCGTAGAACTAGAGCTGTGCTCTCCTCTGCCTTGGGAAAGACACTTCAACAAAGCCAATAAAGCAGCTCTCGGCTCCTAAGTGTCTATAGCAAGCAAGCCAAAGTAAAGTTATCTGGGCTAAACAAAAAGTACTACGAGGCAACATCCGTGGGTTTGAAGAACTAATGTATTTGGCTGTAAAAATTAAAAAGAAACAACTAAAATATAAATGAACAAAGATATTTGAATGTTTGTGTGGATGTGTCCAGAAAGTCATGGCGCTTGAGGAATGGTGAGGACGTGTTAAAACACTGTAGAAGAAAGCTTGCATGGGACGTGTTTACCAAGTATGGGATCATTTAAATATAAGTATATGTAATAATAGTGGCCCTGTGACCATAACATCACCAGTAATAGAAGAAATCCAAATCTTGTACCACCTGATAAAATAGAATGAAAACCACAGTTCTGATAAGATATAATGCTAAGAGCATATTTCTGTGATGTTCTTGCCCCAAATTCATAACTAGATCTAAGCAGAGGGAGGGGGAAGAGAGACATCAGAAAAACCTAAACTAAAATGCTCAACAAAATGGCAAGCTGTAATCTTCAAAATGTTAAGCTTATGAAAGATATGAAAAGACTGAGGAATTGTTCCAGATTGAAGGTGACTAAGGGCACACTACGGATAAATATTAGGTGTGATGCTGGATGGATCCTTTTACTATAAAGCTCATAACTGAATAGGAGGTAAAGCTTGAATGGAGGTTATCGAGTACACAGTAGTAGTATTATTAATATTAAATTCTGATTTTTATGGTTACACTATATATTTTAAGACTTTATGTTTTAGAGAACTTTTACATTCACAGAAAAATTGAGAGGAAGGTACAGAGATATCTCATATACCCACCCCACACTTAGGTGGCCTTCCCCATTAACAACATCCCCCACCAGAGTGATATATTTGTTACAATGGATGAACCTACATTGAAATGTCATAATCAACCAAAGTCCATAGTTTACATTACAGATCACTTTTACTGTTGTACATTCTATGAGTTTTGTTTTTTTTTTTTTTGAGGAAGATTAACCCTGAGCTAACTGCTGCCAATCCTCCTCTTTTTGCTGAGGAGGACTGGCCCTGAGCTAACATTCATGCCCATCTTCCTCTACTTTATGTGTGGGACGCCTACCACAGTATGGCTTGACAAGTGGTGCCATGTGTGCACCTGGGATCCGAACCAGAGAACCCTGGGCCGCTGAAGTGGAATGTACTCGCTTATCCACTGCACTACCGGGCTGGCCCCTCATTCAAAGAGTTTTAACAAAGATATAATGACATTTACCTACCACTGTAATATCATGCAGTGTATTTTCACTATCCTAAAACTCCTCTGTATGTATCTATCCCTCCCTCCCCCCAATTCCTGGCAATCATGTACCATTTTATTGCCTCCATAGTTCTACCTTTTCTAGAATGTCATATAGTTGGAATCATATAATATGTAGCCTTCCAGATGTAGGCTTCTTTCACCAAGTAATATGCATTTAAGACTCCATGTCTTTTCATGCCTTGATAGCTCATTTCTTTCCAACACTGAATAAAATTTCGTTTCTGGATATCCCACAGTTTATGTATCCATTTCTCTACTGAAGGACGTCTTGGTTGCTTCAGATCCTTGGCAATTGTGAATAATGCTGCTATAAACATCAGTGTGTAGATTTTTGTGTGAACATAAGTTTTCAGCTTCTTTGGGTAAATACTAATGAGAGTGATTGCTGGATGGTGTGGTAGGAGTATGTTTAGTTTCCTAAGAACTTCCCAAACAGTCTTCCAAAGTGGCTGCACAAATTTGCATTCCCACTAGCAATTAATAAGAGCCCCTCTTGTTCCGCAACCTCAACAGCATTTTGTGTTTTCAGTGTTCAAGATATTGGCCATTCTAATAGGTGTGTCATGGTATCTCATTGTTGTTTTAATTTGCATTTCTCAGATGACAAAGAATATGCAACATCTTTTTGTATGCTTATTTGTCATCTCATATGTCTTTTTTGGTAAGGTATCTCTTAAGATGTTTGGCCAGTTTTTAATTGTTTTTTTTCCTTATTGTTGAGTTTAAAGAGTTCTTCGTATATTTTAGTTAACAGTCATTTATCAGATGTGTTTTTTGAAAATATTTTCTCTCATTCTGTGGCTTGTCTTTTCATTCTCTTGACAATGTCTTTCACAGAGAAGAAATTTTTTTTAATTTAATGAGGTCCAGCTTACCAATTCCTTCTTTCATGGATTCTGCCTTTGGTGTTGTATCTAAAAAGCCATTGTCAAACCCAAGGTCATCTGTACTTTCTCCCATTATTTTATAGCTTTGCATGCTACATTTGGTTCTACAATCCATTTCAAGTTAATTTTTCTGAAGGGTGTAGGGCCTTTGTCTAGTTTTTTGGTTTTTGTTTTGTTTTGTTTTTTTGTTTGTCTTTTCCATGTAGAGGTCTAGTTGTTCCAGCACCATTTGTTGAAAAGACTGTCTTTTGCTCCATTTTATTGCCTTTGGTCATTTGTGAAAGATCAGGAGACTATATTTATGTGCATCTATTTCTGAGCTCTGCTGTGTTCCATTGATCTATTTGTCTGTTCTTTTACCAATGCCACCCTGTCTTAATTACTGTAGCTTTATGGAAAGTCTTAAAGTTGGGTTGTGTCAGTCCTTCAACTTTGTTCTTCTCCTTCAATATTGCATTGGCTTTTCTGGGTCTTTTGTCTCTCCATGTAAACTTTAGAACCAGTTTATCAATATTCACAAAATAACTTGCTGGGATTTTTATTGGGACTGCATTGAATCTTTAGATCAAGTTGAGAAGAACTGACTTCTGAAAATATTGAGTCTTCCTCTCCATGAATGTGGAAATCTATCTTTTTATTCAGTCTTTTATTTCTTTCATCAGAGTTTTATAGTTTTCCTCGTATAGCTCTTGTATGCATTTTCTTGGATTTATATCTAAGTATGTCGTTTTTGTGGGTGCTAATGTATATGGTACTATGTTTTTAATGTCAAATTCCACTTATTTGTTGCTGGTATTTAGGAACGTGATTGACTTTTGTATGTTAACTTTGTATCCTGCAACCTTGCTATAATCACCTATTAGTTGCAGGAGTTTTTTGGTTGATTTAGATTTTCTACATAGACAATCATTTCATCTGTGAAAAAAGACAGCTTTATTTCTTCCTTTCAAATTAGTGTAACGTTTTTCTCCTTTTCTTGTCTTATTGCATTAGCTAGGACTTCAAATGCAATGTTGAAAAGGAGTGATGAGGGGGCATTCTTGTCTTTTTCCCAGTCTTAGTGGGAAAGCTTTAAGTTTCTCATCTTTGATTATGATCTTAACCATAGGTTTTTTAAAGATGTTCTTTATCAAGTTGATGAATTTCCCCTCTATTCCTAGTTTGCTGAGAGTTTTTGTTATGAATGGGTATTGGATTTTATCAAATACTTTTTCTGCATCTATTGATATGCTATTTCTGCATCTGTATGATTTTTCTTTCTTAGAATGTTGATGTGATGGATTTCATGAATTAATTTTTGAATGTTGTATCAACCTTGTATACTTGGGATAAATGCCACTTGGTTGTTGTGTATAATTCTTTTCATACATTGCTCAGTTTGATTTGGTAATATTTTGTTGAGGATTTTTGCATTTATGTTCATCAGAGATATTGGTATGTAGTTTTAGTTTCTTGTAATGTCTTTGTTTTTTGTATTAGGGCAAAGTTGGCCTCAGAGAATGAGTTAGGAAGTATTTCCTCTACTTCGGTATTCTGAAAGAGTTTGTGAAGAATTTGTATAATTTGTTTCTTAAATGTTTAGTAGAAAGCTATAGTGTATTTTTGGCAATATTCTAGCTAGCTGTAATAAACTACTCCAAAATTTAGGCACCAAAATGAACACAATAAAACAAAAACATTTAAAAGTATTTTCCAGAATTCTGTGGTTGAGTGGACTCAGATGGAGAATTCACATGTGATTGAAGTCAGAAGCAAGGGCTGCAGTAATCTAAAGCTATACTAGCCTGGGTTGGAAGTCTGAGGGACCTCAACGTGGGTGGCAGTTGATATTTGATGTCAGTTGGATGCTCAGCTAGTGCTATTGACCATAATGTTTTCATGTATCTTGGCCTTTTTATGATGCCAGAGTTCCTGGAAGAGTGTCTATGCCTTTGCCACTAAAGTCCCAGAAGATCACTTCTGCCCTATTCTACTGGTCGAATAAGTTAGTAATCCTGAACTAGATTCAATGTTCCTTTGATATGTGCACCTTCAGCTGCCAAGAGGATAGACAGATAAAGGATAATGTTGAAGCTTTTCATTTGGTTATGTTGGGAATTATAATTAAAAACAAATTCTTCTCCCAACCCAGAAATCTTCTCCACAAAGGTAGTAGAGAAAGAAAATACTTTTATGATTGAGTAAGCATTAAACTATAATGAGATGCACATCACAGGCAATCCACAAAGAAATTGCCAAGACAGAAAGGAATCTCACTCCTTTATAAAATCAAGCAGATACAACTCATTGCATACATATTTTCCTGATAAAAAATAGCTATTTCTCAAGTAAGAGGACCTGACAGTATGATCTGTCACACATAATTCATGCAAATTTTACATGATAATAGGGGTGACCATCCATGTTACCCTGTTGATTCTATCCAGAAAAAAACTAAACTTCTTGTATCTTTGTGATAGGAGGTAGTTTTGCAACTTGGAGCAATGTGCCCATTGAAGTTGAGCTTTAATCTCCTAACTGCCCGCCAAACTGGGAAATAGGGGTGTTTTCTTCTTTCATGTTTACATTTCAAAGAGATAGCTCCTAGGTCCTTGAGGAAGCTCAGAGTTCACAACTTATAGGTCTTGGTTCACAAAGGTCACAAAAGGTCTATTTTGTTTTCAAATTATATGCCTTTCAAAGAGAAGAGAAATTACTTACAATGTTGTTTTCTTATGTAAACTTTCTAAGAAAAAGAAGGGGAGGGGAATATCTTCCCTTATTTTCAAAAGACAACTAAGTGTCTTACTTTTAATTTACAATTGTCCTTACAGTTAATAGTTGGCACAATGTAACCAGAAACTTTCTAATCCATCCAGTGGATTAGAAACTAATCCAACAGTCCAGTCTACAACATTTCTGGGAAGGGACATTCACTGTATGATTGTATTACTTCACATCTCTGCAACTCATGAGCCCTGAGTTTAAATATGTACTCTTTGAATAGTTTATACTCTTTGAAAGTCTACCTCCAACTGATTCATATTTTCTGTCAATTGTGGCTATAGAGACTTCATTTTCTTTCATTCTCAAGTATATGTTTTTGGTATTCTGTCTCTTATCTCAGAATTTTCTCTTGTACATGACAAATATGTCTGGGGTTTTTAATTATCCACATATGGTCTATTTCCAATTCTCTTAACTGCCTTGTTTATTCCTCTAAATTTACCCAAGCTTGTGTGCATTGCTGAAATCCAGAAATATCTCTTGATTCTGTAGATATTAGATGGGCTTAATTCTTTCTTTATAGACTAAAGCCTTCATGATTATTCATTCTCTAACTCAAAAATATTTACATTAGTGTTTTTATGAAGTATTTCAATCAAAGGCAAGGGAAACAACTATTATCTATTGATGAGCTATTGAAAGCAATAGTGAATAAAACAAATAGACAAATTAAGGGAAAATAATAAAATAAAAGTGAACTCCTCAAAAATTTAACGTTTACTGTTATACAGTTGGTCTTCTTTTACTTTAAGGTTAAAGAGATTTATTGAGAAACTGCCGAATATATATGGACATATCCAGTTTTGTGAAATATAGAAAGGTTTTAATAGAAACTATGTAGTAATGCTTCAATTAGTGTGTTCTCTGTAGAAAATGTCTTTTCACAGTAACTCAGCTGAATTTTTAAAAAATCTTCATAACTCTCGTGAAGCAGACCGTCTAGTTTGCAGCCGCCTGAGAAAAACCTGCCCTAATCAGGTGCATCTGTTTGTTCTGGGCCAACTGAAGCAAACATAGTCAACCCAAGGAAATCTTATGAAGTCTGTCAAGTTTATTGTCCATGTGCAGTCTCCTTTTTCTTTCCTGCTATGAAATTACTAACCTCAATTTCACACAGAATGCCCTATGCTTTCCTCATTTTACACTTATCTATCAAATGGCGAAGACACTGATAAGTATTATTTATAGGTTTATGTTATACAGTTATTTAAACATCTTCACATTGAATAGATCTTCAAATATTAAACAGTTAATGGATTAAAGGATCTTGCTTTGTTTCCTTCTCTTCTCCCTCTCCCTTCCTCTTCCTCTCCCCTCTTTCTCCTCCCCCTTCTCCTCCACCTCCTCACCCCTCCTTCTTGAAAGTATAATAATGCTAGGAGATGAGATGTTAGGATGCTGGATAGAGGGAAATCATGAAGTTTTAGTTGATCTTAATTATAAAATACACACACATACATACAGACTCAAAGAAAATGACTTAAGCCTATCTGGTCACTCAAGTCAACCAGTTATTGTGTATGTGTGAATGTGTATGAAAAATTTACTTTGTGTGGTTTATAATTGTGCATAAAGGTTTACATATATTTTTGTATTAGTTATCTATTCGTTCTGTAACAACTTACCACAATTTTTTTTTATTAAATCAACATAAATTTATGTAAAATGTAAATGTATAGTTCTGGAAGTTAGAAATCTAAAATGAGTCAGCAGACAGTCTTCCTTCTGGAGGTTCTAAGGGAGAATCAACTCTGTCTCCTTGCCTTTTCCGGCTCTTAGAGGCCGGCTACATTTCTTGCTTCATAGCCCTGCATCACTGACTTCTGACTTCTATTTCCATCATTCTATCTTCTTTTCTCCTGCTTCCCTCATCACATCACCTTTTCTAACTCTGACCCTCCTGACTCTCTCCTGTAAGGACCCTTTTAATTACATCGGGCCCGCCTGGAAACTTCTGGATTATTGCCCTATCTCCAATTCCTTAGCTTCATCAAATCAGCAGAGTTTTTTTTGCCACGTGAAGCAGAATATTAACAGGTTCTGGGGCTTAGGACTTGAACACTTTTTGGGGGCAAATCCAATTTTAAATAATTTAAAATCATTTAAGTTTTAAATAAAAATTGCAAATAATAATATAAAAACTATACATCAAACAATAATGAATAGATAGTACTATTTTATCATAACCTATTCAGGATATGAATATATATGTATAATGGAATATTATAGATAAAGATCCATGGAGCGCCTCTTCGCTTTCATTCCTTCTCCTTCCCAGAGTCATTCTCCAAACTAAATTTCACAAGTAAATTTCTAGTTTGTAGTTAATGGACCTTTTCAACATGATGTTGATCTTTAATTTTGATTTGGATGTAATAGAGGTATATAAAGCTGAACATTAAAGGGTGTCTATCAAAGACAATTATTTACTTTTTCAGCATAATTGAAATTGAGCTTTTTTCCCTTCCCTGAAAGTAATTAAATGGTAACATTAGTTTAATATAATTTTATTATATTGGTAACATCAGTATGGATATAGAAAAAATTTGAAATATTATTTTTTTGAATTTTTAATGAAAAACGTGACAAGTGAAATTCTTTTTTAAAGATTTTTTTATTTTTTTCCTTTTTCTCCCCAAAGTCCCCCAGTACATAGTTGTATATTCTTCGTTGTGGGTCCTTCTAGTTGTGGCATGTGGGATGCTGCCTCAGCATGGTTTGATGAGCAGTGCCATGTCCACGCCTGGGATTCAAACCAACGAATCACTGGGCCCCCTGCAGTGGAGCGCACGAACTTAACCACTCAGCCACGGGGCCAGCCCTGACAAGTGAAATATTTAAAACAATTCTGCACAATCACTTCCTTTATATAATACTTAGATTTTACATATACCACTCTCTATGAATAACTATTCTAATTTAAGATTATAATTGTCTTTTTAAAGGCAAATACTTTATGTTGATTAATATTATAGATCGCATGTTGTAATGTTATTTTATTTTAAAGTAGTTTCTTATTGTCGCATTTTATTGTTTATATCATAGTTTGTTTTTAAGAGCATCTTCTCCTTTCTTCTAGGTTAATATAAGAAACATTATCATTTTTGAAAGTAAACACTAAACTATCCATTTGACATTTACAGTGGATTACATCAAAATAAGAATTTGCCTTCTGAAGTATTAATGTAACAACATATACAGAAAAATCTTCTGTCCCTATGTTTTCAAGTAATTTTCTTCCTTGAAAAAAGTCATGTTGTTGTTATTTGCTTGTTTTACTTTCATATGACATAATATATTAATAGTTTAGAGAAATATTGGCAAAGGAGATTCAACATAATCGTGGTTGCATATAAAAAGAACTAAAATAATAGATGAGAAATGTAATTAACTTACAATTCAGGAAAAAAAATGAGCTGAATCTATATATTAAAATATCACATTGTGACCTAGAAAAATCAACGCAGTGCTTTACACAGAGGGATATGCTACTAAATTTAGGCAACGGAATAAAAAGGTAACCTGAAAAGCTGGAAAAAAGTATTTGCAAACCACATATCTGATGAGGTATTATTGCCAAAAATATATGAGGTACACCAACAGCTCAAAAGCAAAAATTCCCAAATAACATGATTAAAAGATGGGCAAAGGTCTTGAATAGATATTTATCCAAAGAAGACATAGAATGGCCAACAGATATATGAAAAGGAGCTCAACATCACTAATCATCAGGGAAGTGAGAATCAAAACCACAATAAGATATTACCTCATATTTGTTAGGGTGGCTATTAATCAAAAAAACAAAATCAAAATATAGTAAAGATGTGGAAAAATTGGAACTCATATACTACTGGTGGTAATATAAAATGGTTCATCCTGTAAGGAGAATACCATGGAGGTTCCTCAAAAAGTAAAAAGTAGAAATACCATGTGATCTAGCATTCTCACTTCTGGATATTTGTCTAAAAGAATTGAAATCAGGATCTCAAAGAGATATTAGCACCTCCATATTCATTGAAGCATTATTCGTAATAGCCGAGTTGCAGAAGAAAGGTAAATGTGCATTGAGGGATGAATTGATGAAGTGATGTGTTATACACATACAATGGAATATTATTCAGCTTTAAGAAAAAGAAGGAAATCCTGTCATTTGCAACAACATAGGTGAACCTGGAGATTATTATTTTAAATTAAACAAGCCAATCACAAAAGGACAAATACTGCATGATTCCACTTTTATGAGGTATCTAAGGTAGTCAAAGTCTTAGGAGCAGAAGATAGAGTAGTAGTTGACAGGGGCTAGAGGGAGAGGGAAATGGAGAGCAGCTGTTAAATGATTATAAATGTTACAGCACAAAATTTGGGTTCTCTTACCCAATGTGCATAAAACAGCCAATTATTATGGTATCAGCTTTTGGGAAAAGAATACAGCTTTATTGCTAGATCAATCTGCAAAGAGACAGGAGACGTATGCTCTCAGATCTGTCTCCCTGATCCAGGGCTTGGGGCAAAATTTATGGGGTGAAGGGCAGGGTGGTCCGAAGTGTGAAGAAAGGTGATTGGAGTAAGGAGAAGTGAGGTAACTGATGGTCTGCATAAGCATAGTCAAGCTTCATGGCTCTTCAGGGATGCACATTCACAAAATGGTGGTGTTAGCATGACTGAGGGTAGAGTTTTCATCCCTTTGAGGTCAAAAAGGTCATTTTTGGGGCATTTGCACAGGCCCAGTTGACCAGTTGGTGGGTTGGTGGTCTCAACTGGCCTGAGCTGGACAAGGGAGGACTCTCAGTTCCTGAAAGACAACTGTTAATTACTCTGTTGATAAGGTGGGGTCAGTTGGACTGGTCCTAGTAGCACGTAGTTACATAAAGTTTCATTATGCAAGATGAAAAAGTTCCAGAGATCCACTGTACAAGATTGTGCTTACAGTTAACAATACTGTACTGTACAAAATTTTTTAAGAGGGTAGATCTCATGTTATGTTTTTTACTACAATAAAGAGGAGTGTCATATAACTTACTTATTACAAGTGTTATTTCAGATAGTGAAAATTTTTCACACTGTGAATGACACACATAATAGAGTGTAAAATAGTAATAGAAATATCTCCAACATCGTCTCCATAATTAGGTCTATAGAATTATCAGGATCATAGTGCATTAAGGATAAGTGATTATGTGTATATTTTACATATTTATATATATATGTCTGTATATATATGTACATAATTTGAAGTAAATTGTTGCAATGTGTTAGGGTGTTTACACTACCTAACATTTTTCTTATTTTTTCTAATATATGGACATTTTATAGTCTATATTTTAATGTTGAAATATTGTAA
Organism: Equus caballus; assembly: GCF_041296265.1. Taxonomy (NCBI): domain Eukaryota; kingdom Metazoa; phylum Chordata; class Mammalia; order Perissodactyla; family Equidae; genus Equus; species Equus caballus. The sequence goes on along the minus strand of NC_091692.1, from coordinate 70,491,278 downwards.
ATTTCAAACTGTTACAGAAAAAATATATAAAAATATCTTTACTCACACAAAGAAACAATGATAGAAATTTGATTGGAGGCACTGAATTATGATGTCAAAAATAAGCAGTCAAATCTAAAATGATTATCATAAGATCACAATTTTAGTATGTAATTTCACCCAGTTATAACTGTTCAAAATGATGTATTTGGAAAATAAAATAATAGAAAATATTTATCAGACCAGTGAAATGACTATGTGTCTAAATGAATTTAGAAGATAGGAGTTTGAATATATTTATTTTCATTTATAAAACTGAAGATAATGTATGATTGGAATCCTTAAACAGTGGTGATAAAAAGAATCCAAAAGAATCCCTTACAATTGAAAGCAGTATATATTTATACATTCTGCAACTACCTTATTTTATAGCCACAAACCTTTTAATCTTAAAGGAAATTTTCAAGAGAAGAACTCTTGCTCTTAGCCTCTAGAAAAAAACCAAATATGTGGGCTTTTGGCTGTCTAATCTTAAATATTTAAAATTGAAGTAACACATATCAACTCCTTCGAAGACAGAGACCCATGTCAAATTCACATTTTCAAAACACATTGATATTTTTAACAATGGAAATGTACTTAGTACAATTTCCCTGAAACACTATACTTGTAGCTGCAAATGACATGTGAAGATTAACAGTTCATGATGGTGTGCATTGTGTTATAATACTGAAGTAATTATGTGAAAGATAATTAAGTTGTAATGTCTCCATTTCTGATTTTGAGTTGTCTCTTTTTTCTTATCCAGCTAATTTATTGATTTTATCAAAAAACCAAGTCTTAGTTTTGTTGATTTTTTTCGATTGTCTATTCTTTATTTCCTTTGTTTCTGCAGTGATTTTTATCATTTCCTGTATTCTGCTAATTTGGGGCTTAGTTTGTTCTTTTTCTGGGTACTTTAGGAGTAGAGTTACATTAGGCATAGAAATACTTTAGGAGTAGAGTTATTTCCTGCCACAAATTTTCCTACCGGATTCTATATAGCTAGTTTTACACTCACTCAGGATACAGGAGCCTCTCAACTGGTCCCTGGTCTTCTCACAAATGGAATTGGTCCATGTATTGTTGGGTCAGTGTTTCCATGGGACAAAAGGGTTCACGGTTTCTTATTCTGCCATCTTGCTGATGTCACTGTCACCTACATTTTACTGGTGAAGAAACTAAGCTTCAGAACAGCCAATATACTTTACCAGTACTACACAGCTACAAATTGTCTGAGACTTAATAAAACACAAGGTTTCTCCCTGTTTTCCACTGAATCTCTTGTGGTGTTGAGCTGGGCACAACTATCTCATTCTTTTGCCTGCTCTATATGAGACTATAAGATGAAAGACCAATGTTAATTGTTCATCCTTTAGCCATATGAAAATAAATTTAATTGACTCAGGTAGAATTTGAGCCCACGATGTGTAATTATCTTAATATTCTAAGAAATAATAGTTCTTAAGTTTAGATCTTGAGAAATAAGGCCAATTCCTATTTACTATGAAGTTTTCTGTCATTCTCCTTAGATACACTCAAAACCAAGATTTAGCGAGGTCTTTTTATCCATGGAGCTATAATTACAACTTTAAAAAATCATATTTATTTAAATTTTAGCACTGGTATCTCCAGAAGTTTGGAGAAGAATGCTGCTCTGGCAAGTAAAAGGAATAATTTCCTTTCTAACTTCACGCCCTTAAATTTAAAATTACATATACATGCTTTTCACCATTTGCTTCATTAATTGCACATATTTTGTTCAATTTTACTTTTTGTCCAAATACTTTGCATCTTCTCTTGTGACTTCTTTGCATTCATCTCCAAGCGCACATGGTAATTAGTGCCTAGGATAGAATTTGGAATCAAGTCCATGCATTTAGGCACCTATCGGATAAACAAAATTGCCTCTTGGCTTGAAAACAGACCCTTTCTCATGGCTTAATGAACGTTTGTGAATTTTACAGATGCAAGTGTATCTGTTTAGTTTGATAAATGCTTTATTCCAATGAGGCACGTAGAAAAAATAGAAATTAACAAGGTCATGCATGTGTAAAATATGATGACCCTGATTAAATGTGACAGGCATCTTAAAGAATATATGTATGGATCATGGGTTATCCCTAATGATTTCCAGAATGCTGCAAATTTGTATGGAACTCCATTAATTTTAACAGAAGTAATGTGGTTACAAATATGAAATGGGAGATCTCCAAATGTATTATACAAGTCAAGGATTGTCTAAGTTGCCACAGCATTGAATATGTAATATGCTGTTTGTGCATATTAAAAGATAATAAGCAAACCTGCCATCATAGCCAAAAATAAACTGAAGAATAAGGTGTCATTATTTTTCCTTTGCTTACCATTATACTGTTTCACCCTTTACATGTGCATTAGTTTTTGAGGTTATTATCTTTTAAAAAAATATATAGAGCATGAGAGACACCTACTGGTTTTTGTAAACTATTGAATATTTTAAGCAGCTATTAAAATTCTGTTCAATTAACAACTTTTTGAAGTGCTTCGATTTGTTTTCATATGCCGTGCATTTAAAAATATTTTAATAGACTATTTTTTAGAGCTGTTTTAGGTTCACAACAAAATTGAGCAGAAAGTACAGAATTCCCACACACCTCCTGCACCCCTCACCCACTGCCTTCCCCATTATCTACATCCCTCACCAGAGTGGTACATTTGTTACAACTGATGAGCCCACATACACACATCATTATCACGCAAAGCCTACAGTTTGCATTAGAGTTCACTCTTGGTGATGTTCTGTGGGTTTTGACAGATTTATAATGGCATGTATCCATCATTATGCGTACAGAATTGTTTCACTGCCATAAAAATCCTCTGTGCTCTGCCCATTCATCCCTCCTTCCCCTGGCATCCACTGATCTTTTTACTGTATCCGTAGTTTTGCCTTTTCCAGAATATCATATAGTTGGAATCATACAGTATGTAACCTTTCAAGATTGACTGGCCATGCATTTTTTACATTAAAGATGGGATACAGCACTTCACTTGATTAATGTATACCTAGCATGGTTTACATATAGCTCCCCCCTGAATCCCGACCACCACCATGAATTTGCAGTGTTTTAGTTATTGTTGTTGTGTTCACCTCCAGACTGATACAGGTGTTGGTGTAAGGTTTAGGGTTAATTTTTTTCTGCCAGATTACATCGAAATTGTCAACAATATGAGGAGTGGGGACAAAACTAGATGTTTCATATATTAGTAGTTTAAACAATTCTTAAGATGCAAACAAATTTATTAAAAAACTACTTACACTTGTAGAATAAATCCTTAAAGTTGTGATTGTTTGAGTAATAATTTTCATTTCAGTCTACTTCAGCAGGATGAATAAAATAAAATTATCCAGCCTAAGTTATATTCCCTGTTCTTGGACTCTCTTTTCTCTGTACCCTTTTGCTCTTTGCTCTTCCTATATCTGAGATAAGGTGTCCATTTCCTTTCTCAATATTAATCTATGTTTTCTGTCTCATCCATTACCACCAAAATAGTTAATGGAATTCTGCTTTATGTTCATGTCAATCCACTGGTAGTAATTGTCTGAAGTGTTGTATTGAAAAGAACTCTGTATTGCTTAGAATAATAGCTGTTTAACAAGCTTCCAAATGTATCATGTCTCTAAAACAAGTAGAAGATTCTAATTAACCTACAGCTCCAAACATGAGTTTTACTTCTCATCATTTATTCATAACTCATGCTAATTCAGTCTACTGGATCTGCCATATTAACGTTAGACTTTCAAAAAAACTCAAGCCACCAAACGGGAAAGAACACGGAGAATAGCACATAGGAGATTTTTGTGGGCCAGTTCTGGATGGTCATATCATTTATTTTCTCAGTCCATCAGTACTAGACCTCAAGCCTACAGAATTCCAAAGGAGACTTGGAAAAGTAGTACTAAGGAAAAATAGAAATTTTGGTTGCCGGTTAGCTGCTCACTGACACATTAAATCTGAGCTTTGCAGGAAACTGTTGTGTTATATTAGAAGAGAGGACCATATGGACTGGGTTGCCTGGACAATCTGGGTTCATGCCTTATTGTAATAATTAATAGTCCCACTTCACTCTCAAAAATCTCCTTGTATATATAATAAATGATGCAGTCATTTTATGTATTGTATATACTCTCCATGGGGAATGTCTTTCCAAAGCTTTCCCTGAGGCTTTAAATATTCAATGCTACTCCGTCTTAAGACATATATTTTAGACATTTGCCTCCACCACTCCTTCCTTCTTGACTACCACGTTTCGGTAGACTTTCGTCTTGTTATAAATACAATATTTATATAATTCTGTCACCCCATCAGACTATCATCCAGACTTTCTTTGTTTTATTGCCAGATTTTTCATATATGTAGATGGTAAACACAGCTTCTTACTTCTTTGTAATTACTTTATCTTTAACTTCTTTGTAAATAGAATCTGTGGCCATCACTGAACAAAAGAACGCTTTAAATGAACACCAATGATTTCCAAAGACCAAGGTGAATATCTTTTAGAGGTTTTCTTCTTCGTCAATCCGCACAGCACTTGGCATTATCAATTCTTCCCTCTACTTTGAAATCTCCTCCTTCTTCCTATAATTGTAAACTGTTTTGGCCCTATACCTACTTTTCTGCCTCCTTTTCTCTTTCCTTTTTAAATTCTGCTATTACTATATTTTTTAATGAGCATTTCCTCAAGGTTAGCCATGTCTCTTCTTTAGTTAGGAATATTTTGTTGTTACTTTTGTTCTGAGAAGTGGAATTTGTTGTTCTTCCGAGGAGCTGTTGTAAAAGCGATTTCATAAATCCTTTGGTGTTTTGATGTTATATAGAGATTCTATAATCCGACAACCCCTTGTGCGTAGGTCTTAGACTTTTCTCTCTTAAAAACACTGGCAGCAGTGGGCAAGTGCCAGGTGTTCATACAATCAGAGGTCAATATGAAGCAAATCAGTAGACTTCCAAGGAAGGATGAAAATAAGACACAAAAAAGCAACATCAACAGCAATAACAAGAAAAGTCTTAATAAATGAGATGCCAAGACATTAAAATGAGTGTGATTAATATAACAAGAGAAATAAGGTGATATTATTCTAGAAACAAGAACAATCACGTTTTTGAAAAGGGCTGACCAGGAATTTAAGTGTTGATTATTTAACCATCACTCATTTGTGCTATTTTACCTGCTGATAGTAAAATGTACTTGTTCAGCTATTTCCGCATGTGACTAAGCAGAAGACAAACTCACTCCTTTTTCTAGTATGAGCCTGTCATTCATCTATGCTGATTATTTCATTCTATTTTCTAGTAAACTGGCTTAATTCTTTGCAATCCGGTTTAGTGGGAGGCTTTATAGTTTATACCCCAGGGATATTGGGGTGACTTTTTCGTTCACGTCTGTTTTGTCTTACTGATTTGTTTTCCTTTCTCATTCCTCCTGAACTTGAAAGTGTTTAGTTTCAAACTCGACTGGCTGCCATTTTAAAACCTTGAGGGAAAACAGGCTGAAAATCATGCAAACGTCTAAGAGAAGAGTAAAACAAAACAAAACAAAGAAGCAGAAAAGCAAAACAAACAATGCGACGAAGGGGAAGTTGGAGGCAAAACTGAGCCAATTTCTATTTCTCAAAGCTGAAAGTACCCTAACCGGTACAGAAATGGAAACAATGCTTGTTATGATAAATCCTAGCTGTGATGGATATAAATGAAAAGTAAACCATTGAAGCAGGAGATGGAGCAAAGCAGTGCTCCCAGAACATAGCATGAATATGTAAAGATTTGTAAACGTTTACCTATGTAATATTTAAATTGCAAAAATGTAAGTTTTTATATAATATTTTGTTATGTTACAGAGAATTGGGGAAAGGGAAAGTTTTTGTAACTATGTTGCCATCATGTGTAGAATAACCCTTGGTCTTTTTGTACTAAACCATATTATGTAAGCAAACAATGTTTCCGAAATATTTTACCATAAACATAGAAGATCCAAAGTACATAAAGACACAGTTTGTGGGGAAAAAATTAATTTCCTTTTAAGGGCCTTGATCTTTTCATTCTGTGCCTCCTACTGAGTTGGCTTTGTCCATTTTATTTTCTGCAAAAAATAGAATTCTTTGAGATTTGAATTTAATTACCATAGATTTGAGTAAATGTTTAATCTCATCTTTGGAATTATATAACATATTTCATTCTTAACAATGTATACTTGAATAGTTGTGTTTTCTATTTTGCTTTTTTTCAAAAAAACAGATTTTTTTCAGATCTTTATACAGAATAAGATGTTTGAAAAATTCTGTTTTCTAATTTATGTTTCTATTATGATTTTCAATTTTTCCATCAGACGTTTTTTAGATTTGTTTCACTAATTTTCTTTCTGTCTTCACTTAAAGATCAATTTCCTTTATTTTTATTTCTCTCTCTGTATATGATATGTAACGATATATGTATAATATATATAATAAGCATATATGTGCTTAATAACAATTTAGTTATTGAATCTGCATAGAGTTGTTTTATAATTTCATACTTGCCTTTTTTCTTTATCATATATGCCAATAAAATTATTCTATCCAAAGATCAAGAAATATGTTGGTAGTCTCATTCAAAACTATTTTAAAAATATATATTTGGTTACTTGGAAATAAATATTTCACATTAATTTCTATGTTTTGCTTTTCATTAAATGTAAAACTTACTAGGTTTTTGTGTTCATGTTTAAACCAAGCCAAATAAAAGTATATCTTGGGGGGCTTTTGCTAATTGGTAGTATCATCTTCACTTGTGCAGTGCAATTTATATTAGTTTAGATTCTATCTGCAGCTTTTGAATGTAGAGTAGAAATGTGTGATAGGTGCTACTTGCACACGTGCGCACACATACACACACACGCACATACATGCACTCACATACCATCATACTCTCACAGTCTCACAGATCTGTTAATGGACTAATTGAATAATTGGTTGAATAAATTAATAAAGAAAATATTGCATCATTAATAATTAAAATCAATTTGTGTATTATACTTATTGCAGTCTAAATATATAGCAATTACTTGATCAATAATATGCTGATTTTGATATTATGCAATTCAAACTTTTTCCTGATTTCCTGAAAGTACTTTATGTATGAAAAGCTCCAAATGATGCTTTTCTTATAAAATTTATTCCATTAGTCTATCATATATTCTGCAAAACATTATTTGCATACATCTGTTTATTTGGGAGACCAAGAGCAAAATCGTATTTCTCTCTGACTCAGTCATATGGCTGATATTTAATTAAAAACAAAAACTGATTATAAACTAATGATTCAGAACATCCCCCTAGGGGATCAGAGAGGAAAAGCTGACATAATGTGACAGATGCTTCCTTTGAACCACTGGTCACAGGAAACACATTCTAAATATGAAAAGTCAATTTATTCTCAGAAAACATATTACTGGTGTAGTAAAAACAAAATTAAACAAATAATCTTTGAAGGAGGGCAACATCAGGGTTATGAATAGTAAATCACTGATATTTGAACTGGAAAAAATAAATGAATAGTATGCTTCATCAATTGTTCATTTCTCTTTGACAGTGGCTTACAACAGAAGAAAATCAGAAGTCTTTGCAACGGAGGCTGATGCATTTTTAGAAGCCAGAAGGTAAGCAGAAGCCTCAGTCAGTGGATGTTCTTAATGCTTTCTGTCCATGCAACGTATTTCAATTAAGTCGAGGTACTTGTGATGTAGTAAGATAATTTAAAAGAAAAACTGCCATTTATATTTCATGTCAAAATTTTTCTGTATGTAATCATTCACATTGAATTTATATATGTCAGAAATGCAAAAATGGGGGAAAATAGAGAAGATAAATTTTTTTTTTATCAACAAATGATAGAATGTTGGACTTTAGGACAAATTAAGTGTTATTAATAGTTGCATAGACAAGACATATCTGTGCACAGAACCAAAAGATATTAAAATCTATTCTAAAATTTGACATGCAAAAAAAGCAAATTACTAAGGAAGGAGAAGCTGATGGAGAACAATGGAGATAAAACAAATTATATGATCTATATGAATGAGTCTTGAGTGTATTTGTGCTTTCTTGATCAATAGGATAAGAATAAATTTCTACAGGATATAATTTGTAGATGTGTCAAAAGCCACTGTTGTTAGACCCTAATCTAACCTGTTTTCAAGTCCTTTTTTCTTGCCTTCCAGCAAGAGATACCCAAGTACCAAGATTTTGGCTGACATAAGTTCTGATATACTTTTCCTGGAATGTATTTTAACCTTCCTGATATAGTCACATCCCTTTCTTTTCTTCTTTCTTTCTACTGGAATACAGATACTGCAGCAGAGATATAGGATTCATATCGAGGCTACGTAATAATAAAATTGAGAACAGGAAAAGAGAATCATATAGATACAGGCCTGGTATAGTTCATCCACTGAACTGACAGTCTTAACAATGCTTGTCCTCATCTTCCAGAATCTCATCCTTTAACATTAGCTTATTCCATTATCTTCAGACTAAACCATACAAGATAACCAGAACGAGGTTTTGTTTTTTCTTTTGGCTCAGTTTCACTAGTTATAAGTAGATAATATAATTGTAGAATTGTTCAAGGAACAGTTGATAACGCAAGGGCAAATGATAGTGTAAGGAAATATTGAAGCTAAATAATGTAAGGAGAAATTTGCTAAGCAATATTAGGGGGCAAGATCTCTGGGAGCAGACAGCCAGGCTTGGATTCAACGCAGCCAAAAATAGCCCCTTATCCGGGAAGTACACTGCTGAATTCTCACCTCTGCCACTACTCAGCACCAATTTAACAACTTATAAAGTATGGCAGCCTGGGGCACTGATGACTCCTGCACCCAGAGGCCAGGAACTTTGTCTCTACAGCTCTTGATTTGATGAACATTTCCAGTGCCTGGAATAGGCGGAAGATAAATTCCTCAAATCAAATTCTTTTTTATGTTCATTTTTTGTATCGACAGCTCACCTGGATGTATCAAATAAGTGAAACTTATGTCACCCATTAGTACCTTAGCAGAAATGATAACTAAGAGAGTAAATTTTCTAGTTTCCACCTTGTAAATCAGGACTTATAAGAGAAGTCATCCTCTAAAGATTACAATAGTATTCGAAAGATTCTTGGGAGTCAGAAAACAACAAATTACTACTTTCATGGCAGAGAAATTCTAATTCTCCCTTTTCTACTTTATAAAATATTTGTTCAAAGTTCCATGGAAATATTTATTATGAATATGGATATTAAAATTATCTTAGAGAAGTTTCTTTATACATTTAAGCATATGTGGATATGTGTATGTGTATATCAGTATATGTGTGTATATATATATAAAATAGATATATAACATATATTCGCCTAAACTAACTAGCTTTGCTGAAAAAAAAAGAATGACATTGACATAATAACCTACAAATTAATATTGACAGAAGTTTTGCTAAGAGAAAAATATATTCTGTAATACAAGTGAAAATGCTTTGTTTAGACTGGAGGCCCAGACTACAGATAAAAAAGCACCCCCTTCCCCAGAAAGATGTGGTGCCTGATAATAGTGTGAAAGCTAAGAGTTACGGACTCAAATTCTGGTTATCAGTTTTATTTCAGATGACATCCAAGTAAGTAATTAAAAATATCACATAGTTAAAGATTTCATTTAAATTTTATTTTAACATTCCAGGAGAAGAACATGCTTGCTTATGAGCCCCAGAGGGCTACTGAATACTGCCATATTATCAGTTGAGATCTCTATCTTAAGGGGAACAAATAACAAGGGCAAATGATCAAATCATTTTCCCCTTTTCATTTCCCTTTAACAGTATTATTCTCTGTGAATATAGAAGTTGGTTCTGTGTTTGTGTCACTATAGTCCTTAAGTTGTCCTTGGGGGAAAACTGGGTAGTACAAGTTATTATAAATTTAACTGTAAAATTGTGTTCAAACCCAACATAAGCACATGCATACTGTTGTGTATGTTTCTTGTTGTGTTCCATAGTGAATACTTCCCATTCATGTGTCTTATAGACCTCAGACTTTGTTTTTTGACTTCTTTAATCTGCTGTTATACCTATATGGCATTTTTATTTTATTTTAAATACTATTCTTTTTAGTTACAGAATTTTCATTTAGTACTTTTTGTGGTTTTTATTTATATTTATGCCAAGGTAGACTATCTATTTACAGATTGTGCCCACTTTTTTCCTTTAAATCTATCTATCTGGCTGTTTTAAACTCCATTCTTGCCAATTTTAATATCTGCGTTGTCTTGATGCCTGATTCTATGGCAACATTTTTTTTTAAGGGTCAGTTTTCCTACTTATTTGCTTCTGCAGGACGTTGTGGATCATAGTTTGTAGGAGTCCAAGTTATGTTTTCTTCTTTTAAAAGGAGCAAAGTTTTGTTCTGGCAGGCAGGTACGTTACTAGTGGATCCATTTTATCCTGCCAGGTTTAGTATTATTTTCTCGTAGAGAATGTCATTTCACTTTTGTCCTCAATATTGGGGTGTGGCTTTTAGGTCTACGTCTTTTCTCATTTTTTATGGCTTTTCTGGGTCCCAATTGAATAACCAAGGTTTTCAGGAGGTTCCCTCCATTGCAGGTAGATCTGAATTCCCAGGTCTCTTAGTCCTAGGTGAACTCGTAGTATTTAGGTCTATCTCACAGGCTCAGACTACAGTGAATGACCATGCAGACTGCTGGTACCCCCCACTCTGTGCAACTCCCTGCTCGCTAATGCTCTGCCTGCAAATTCAGCCACTTCAGGAAATGAAAATTCTGATCTGCTTTCATGGTCAGAAGTAGATGTCTTTTTGCCATAAATATGGTTCCTTAATCTTAATTCCACCGCCTAACGTTTCAGGGTAAAATGATAGTCTGGTTGAAAATCTTTAGGTTATGTGGAGTATCAGTGTTCATTGGTAGGAGTTTTCTGACCCAAGAATCTCTTGTGTCTTGGGACCCATTGTTACTGAACAATCAGAACAAAACCAAATGAAACGTTATCTTAGTCTGGCTTTTATTTTTTCTTTTATGTCATCCAACCTAAGCTAGTCCCAGTGTAAAACAACAAAGCTGTCCACAATAACAATGGTAGAATAATGTTTTATTTAAATTTTATAGTGTTAAAAATACGTATCTAGAGTCATATTCCTTTTTATGATCTCCTAAGACCATAAGAACTGGGTTGTCTACTTCATATCTTTTATCACTATATCCTCCCACTTACTCACTAGATTGTGACTCTGTCGTCTGTTGCTCAAAGCAGCACTCTAAGTGTATTTGTACGTGGTAGGAATAACCCATGTGCATGGTAAATTTCCTCTGTGACCTATTCTCCCTTATCTTACTGTGGTTACTGCTTGAGGCGCTGACCTGAGTGCAGTGTCACCTCCAGAGAGAGGCTTCTGTGAGCCTTAGTCCACATCAGCCCATCCCATCATTCTCCATCTTGGTAACCTATCTAATTCCCTGAATTGCACATTTTTCTGTGTGATATTTTACTGCGTAGACTTTAATTAATTTATTTAGTGTTGTCTCTTTCCAATAATGATGATGATGATGACTCTCTTGAATGCCTACCCTGTGCCAGGCATTTTTTAAAATTACTTCACAAACAAAAACTAAGGCAAACCTCCCAGCTCCCTTCTAAAGCTGGTACTAATCTTTTCCATGTTTCAGAGGAAAACCTGAGGCATACTGAAGTTATATAATAAGCTCCAGTTCTCTCTGCCATTAATAGGTGAGGTTGGGGTTTAACCTGGCAAGTCTAGCTTCAGAGCTCATGTTCTACCACTGTGCTAGTCAGTGTCTCAAGTGAAAATAGCTCACACGTACAGAAAACCCACTGTGTGCCAGATGGTCTTCATGGGCTTCTTACATCTTGAGTAGTTTAGTCCCACAACAACCCTGTGAGGGAGTCATGTCACTCCCAGCATTACTGCTGGAGAAACTGAGGCACGGAGAGTTTAAATCATTTGCCCAAGTCAAAAGACCAGTGAGAAGCCGAGCCTAATTCGGACCCAGGAGATCTGAACCTTGACTTTATTCTTTTTACCAGCGTGCCCTGTCACCTCTACGAGGAGGAGTCATGTTCATGCTTTAAGAGTAAACTTAAAAATTATATGAAGGAATTATATCTATATAATTCCTAAACACAAATATTTTTTGGTATATGTAACTTAAAATTCATAAATAAAATTTAATAATGGAAAGAACTTTTGATTCTTTACTAAATCCATTGTATTGATATAATATGTCTTGCTAGGTTTTACAGTTTTATCATCACTTTAATGTAAATTATTTTAAAAATCCCTGTGTTTCTCATATCTTCAATAGCATGGAAAATTAAACCTGTATCTTTAAATTATTAATATTATTTCTTTGCAGTTGTGTGGACACATGGCTATTTTGCTTTAAATTTTAATATTCTGATATTGTGCTAACATTTTGGTTCTATAATTAGATTGATGTTGATTTATTATGATGATTTTTCCTTTATAATTTGAACAAAATGCCATGTTTAAAACGTTTTGTAACAGTCAGATTTTTCTGTACTGTGGTACATTTTCTCCTTTTCTAAAGCTATTGCATGAACTAAAATAAAAATATTTATAACAATAACCCGAAATTATTTACTAATTAGTTAAGAGAATTTTTTGACAATTCCTTAACATTTACATCCTTATTTGATATTTATAACATTCTTTAAAATTAGTTATTGTTCCTTTTAGAGCAAAATATTGAGTCTCAAAGAGTTTAAGTAACTTGCTAAATTTCACATCATGAATAGGGAGGAAAACTAGAATTCATAAACATAGTTTCCACAGTTTGTATAAATTTATCTTAGTTGGTGAGCTTTATCAGATTCAGGTCAGGGAGTTGTTTCTGTATGTTCAGAACTAAAGAGCCAACAGAAATTAACTCTAGAAAATATTAAAGCATATATTGTGAATCTTATATATGTATATTTTTTACTTTCCCCTTCAGTGTCAGATATCACTCCAGTTTTCCTCCCATAGTAACTTTTACAGTTAGAACAAACAGTTCAAAATCTATTACTCATCTAATTCAGTTTAGACAGTGAGTTCTTTGAGGACAGAGATGTTACCATTTTTCTTCTGTGTACTCATTAATTAGGAAAATCAAACCAAGCTGACTGATTTTATGTATGATGCAAATAATATTAATGTGAACTGTGATTATTAATTCATATCACTATTATGTCTCTCTAAATTCTGGGCTTTTAATGTAAATCTTAAAAAGAGCATATCAAACACCTCTACCTTATGTCCACAATAACATGAAAACTCTTTATATATTTATGCAACACTTGTTTGTACTAAGGATAAGGTTTTTGTTTGTTTGTTTGTTTTTGGGTTTTTTTATTGCCAGCTATCCCAAACCTCTTGTGGAAACAAGTGAGAGCATCAACTATTAATTAATAAATAAATATTTTAAATGTTGCGCATTGCAAAATGAATGATGACAGAAAAATCTATCTGGTATTTAAGCCTAAAATTTTATAATAAAATAAGAAAAATTTATATAAAATACTTTTCAGACACTTTAGTACATATGCTATTCACTTTTTATTTTAATACTGTATATTTTTAAGTAAAGGAAAAGCAAATGTATATTATCAGAATTAAAATGAAAAAAATCATTTATTTCCAGTGTCGAAATGAGATTGGTTTTGGAGATAGAACAAATTTACTACTGTTGTAGGTGTTAGGTTCCAACTACAGCATTCCTTCATTTCTTTACACATTCATTCAACACACATGCATATGGCAGGCAGGTATTATGTTAAGTGATATGACTAATTGGGAAACAGAGAAAACCATTTTAGTAAGTTGAAATTTGCAGCATTACTGTTATTTTGACTCAGTTCGTAATTATGGAAGGGTAAGAACTTTGAGAAATCATATATACTTTCAACATATATCTTAGGACTTTTTTATATTTGATGTTTACAATAACTTATAATGTATACTATGCTGTCCTTTCCTTTCTGAATCATATCTGTATAATTATTCTTCTCAATTCACTTTAGGGTGAGAAGATGGAATTAAAAATCTTTCTTTATTCTTGTCCTATTCTTGGGCTTCTACAAACCTGTTACTTATTCATCAGTCTATTTGAAAATAATATTATACTGCTTCCTATGTAGTTTAAGCTTCTTGCAACACTATATCTCCAATCCCTTTTGCATGTCCTCATGTTATTTTTGTCATGCATTTTGCCTTTGCATATACTATGCGCACAAAATAAATAGTTATTTTCTCCTTGGACAGTCAGTTACCTTTTAAAGCTATTAAAAATATAATTTATAATTTAGGGCTGGCCTGGTCTCATGTCCTGCTTTGGTGGCCTGGGATTTGCTGGTTTGGTTCCCAGGTGCGGACCTACGCACCACTTGTCAAGCCATGCTGTGGCAGGCGTCCCACATATAAAGTACAGGAAGATGGCATGGATGTTAGCTCAGGGTCAGTCCTCAGCAAAAAGAGGAGGATTGGCAGCAGGTGTTAGCTCAGGGCTAAGCTTCTTCTTCAAAAAAATATATATATATAATTTTAAGAAAAAAAATTATTTTACCTTCACTTAATTGATTCCCAGCACTCTCTATTTCTTTGTGTTAATCCAGGTATTCTAGCAATGAATGCTTTTATTTTGTTAATGTGAAAGTCTTTATTTCTCAATATCTCCATAGTATGTATGGTCTCCATTTGTATCTGTGTACTCAAAGAGAAGGAAATTGCATATTTTCTTCGAGTGAAAGGAAAATTGGAAGTCTTTAATATATGGCAAATCTCTGATTTTGATTCTATCTGTCTGAAGCTGGGGTTGACAGTAGGTGGAGTCTTAAAGTCTAGTCTAGGTATGAAAGTAGACAATTTGTATTTGTTTGAGATAACAGGTAAATAAAGAAGTAAATGAAATTTTTTTCAAAAATGAGATAAAGAAGGAATATTCAAACAAGGTCCAAAAATTGTGATTGAGTGTAGAAGCAAAGTTTGGAGTGAATTCCAAAGAAAATTGCTTAATGATAACATAATAGTAACACACAACAAAATCATGTTATAGGTATTATAGTAAACATATTCTGAGCATTTACTATTGAGCCTGCTTAAATATTCTTAGAACAATGGAAACACATGATGAGATTTTTGCCTTGCATTATAATGGCTGCATAAGTTCAACAGTTAAAAAGGTGGGCATGATGCATATTATCTCAGGATTTAACAGAGCTTGATGCTGTATCTAAATCACATAGAACTTGGACCATGTAAATGGAACAAAAACATAAAAAGAAGATGCTGGAGGGCCAGGAATTCCTGTAATAATCATCAGCATATAGAGAAACATCAACATATGGTTATTTTAAATAATTAGATAAAATAAAAGAATCAAATATTGGGTCATGGTTAGATGTAGGATGAAGGACACATAAATTTGGAATACAAATTCATGTTTACGAAATGAATATGCATAATACTAATGCTATTGAGACCTGGAAGAAATGAGAAATATTAAGAAGTCACCATTTATTGAGTTTGCAGTATAAGTCTGTCACCTGGCATTGTACTTAACATATATCATCTCTAATTTTCAGAAAACCCTCTATAGTGGCTACAGGAAGGGATCAGAGCAGAATAGTGTACATCAGAAAACCAGGAAAGTACAAATGTATAGATATCGTGAATTTGTTTTTGTTTCTGTTTTCAATGAGAAGTCCTGAGTATATTTAGGTTCCTAGATTTACTACCATTAAAGGGATTTTAAAAATATAATTCTATGGAGTTCAGATAAAGCCCTAAGAATCCATGAAACTGTCTGACCTGGCACATAACAACCCTAATAATAATATTACTAATAATAATATTTCATATTTATTGACAGCTTACTGTTTTTCAAGTAGTAGTCTACTCTTTATATGTCATTATTTCATTTAATTCTCATCAAAACCCTGAGACCTAAAACACCTCTGTACCATTATATAATCTCTAGCTTGAAACAGAGGACAGAAGAATTTATGGGAGAGAAGAGAACACCATAAGACTTAAGCTGGCTTATTCCCTAGAGATAACTTATATAATTTAAACAACAGCAAAAGATAAAAGGAAGGAATTTCTTCAGTTTTACATCGTGCTTTATGGCATGACAATCTTTGCAGACTTGCTGTTTTGTCATATGTTTACTGAAATCAAAGGAGGCTCACTAATTGGAATAACATACCAAATACATGCCAAAATAACATTAGTAAAAGTTATACTTGGATGGCATTACTGCCCATAATGTTAGAGATTAAAAGGAAGAAAAGTCACCTTATGAGAAGTAGAACATGTGACCAGGTCATGAGCAGGAAAACAGACCAAAAGTGAGTTGTCTTACAAACCTACGTTTGGAACAAGTACAAATTTTTAGTTTCTGATTGGATATTTGAAATAATTTGATTATTTTTAACGTAATTGTAACCAGCTTATTGAAAAAGCTGGGCTTGGTAGTGTAAGCAGAAAACCAGCGTTATTATTCCCTCACTCCTCCTTTAGATTTGTTCTTTAATGAATTCTTTCCTGTCTGTTGTATGAAATCTTGATTAGATAATCTTCTTCCTTTATTTTTTATTCTTTCAGGTAATACGAAATAATTATATCTGAGCAAAATATCAGGTCTATCAAAATCTCAGTGTTTTCCATTAAGATTCTCCATTCTAATAGTTTAGGAGAGCTTCATGTTTGAAAATCTTCAGTGACAGAGGGGTTAAGGGGAAGCCACTTATCTTACTTTCTATCCTATGTTGTATAGTCCACTTTTTTCTCCATATAGAGTACCGCTTTGAGCTTTACCAGACTCAAGGAAAGGGAGGAGAGATAAGAGATAAGAAAGATCTTATTTTATTTAAGTTTAACCCAATTAAACTCTGGATTTGATTACCTTTAATGTGGAGGATGCTCACTTTGGGCTCTTTCTCTTCATGGCATAGTTTTGTATGTCATTTTAAAGATTTCCCACCTGAGTGCTACATCTGTATTTTCCTACAAAAGCTGATGCCTTCTCAAGCTGGCTGATTTGACTCCCTCTTGGCCTCTGGGGTTCTATTGTTCTATCCATTTGTTAAGGTCCACATCTGCCTCCAGTTAGATCTCTTGAGTGGAGACCCTAAACCTTGAGTTCTTGGCCAGCTCCATTCAAGCAGGGCCTATATATGGTTCACTGGAAACATTTAATCCTGCCCACTATAGTCACAAGTGCAACTCTTTAATGTTGTAGGTCTCACCGTCATTTGTCTACCAGCTAAAGCCATCTTCTTACCTCTAGATTATTTTTGGAAAGTAGGCAAAAACATCTGGCCTCATTCCCTGTGACACTGACATGCATGAGGTGTAGAACAATTAGTTTAAGTAGGTCTCTTGAGGAGCCTTCACTCATTTGCCTAAAGTAAAGAGAAAGCATTGTCTTCTACACCTCTATGTGGACTTCCTTAAAGACGGTGGGCTAGGAGAGAGCTAATAAGGATTCATTCTGCTTCACAGCAAAGGCATAGCTTGCTGAAGTTGGATATGTAGCAATAAATCCTGGCAGTCCTCTTGGTTCTGTTTCCCTGGATAAACTGGAATTCCTAGACTCCAAGATACACAGAGGAAGAAAGTGATTCTGAGATTGTGCCTTTTGTGATCAACTCATTTCTCTCCACTTGGGAGAGGGGAAAAAAAAAAGCATGCTACAGTGAAAAAGGTCTAGATTGACCACTCAAGAAGTTTAAATGTAAAAAAGAAGACTATAGTGAAGAAGTGGGTAGCAGATTTGGTTGTGATGATCAGTGTATTATTCAGTACAAGAGTTAGTAATGCACATGCGGACACGGAGAAGGAAATTAGAGAGTAAAAGTAGTTATAACCAACACATCCTCTGTACTTTCCTCATGTTGAGCAAGGAAGCTAACTGTGGTGGTCTGTTACTGTTCTTTAAATAAAATAGCCAGTTGTTGTTTTGGCAATTTATCATGCTATTTGTTAAAGTACTTTATTTTTTGTAAGAAAATTAGCTTGATAGGTAGAGATGAGCTTTTCTTACTTAGATGTTCACTTTTGTGACAACTTTAAAATACATTTTTATCACTTTGCATTTCTCAAGTTCAGTCCCTGTGGGAAGCAACATATTATGAGGGAGATTTGTTCAAAAGGTCCTGCAGAGCCTCACAAATTCCTCCCTCCAGGGTTGTTATTTTTGGTCACGTGAATATAAAGAAAACCACTAAATAAAAATTAGAAATAGATATAAAACATACACAGGAGAAGTAATATATGCCTTTATTTCATATATTTAGAAACATGGAGATGTACCCCAAAAAAAACTCATCCATTGCTTACCAAAATTTAGAATTAGCTTGATCAGAATTAATACTTTAAAGGCATATACTCTTTTTGCATTTTAGGTAATGTCTCTCCATTAAGCAATTAAATGACAATAGTTTTTCGAAAACTATTTTTGTCTTTTTATAATTTTTTAATAAAAATTCTCATATGGAGTCCATAGGAGAATACAATACTAGTATATTAAGGTCATTCCTAGATCATACACCTATTAAGGTAAAATAATTCTAAATAAGCCTCAATTTCTTCACAGTCATTACTCAACAAATCAACTTTATGAGTAAACAGAATTTGGTCATAAATATGAAGTCAAATAACCAACAAAAATTATTATCATATATTAAGCTGTCTCAACTTCAGTATTTATGTTGTGTCTTTAAAAGTATACTGCATTTCCAGTTTAATCAACAACATTTTAAGGAAAGAAATGTCTTTTGGTTCACAGAGTGGCAGTGTAATTCAGTGGTCGTGTGGAGACTCTGAAGTCAAAATGCCTGGGTTCAAAGTCCAACCTTGTCACTTATCAGCAGTGAGACTTGTAGGCAAATTACTTTGTTTTTCTGTGCCACAGTTTAGTTTCCCCTTGTACAGAATTGGTACAATAATATTTCCTTTATTATGAAGTTTTTGTGAGAGTTCAATTTACAAATCCATACAATGAGCTCCAAACAGTTTATGACACAGAGTAGGCAGTTTATATAAGTCATGACTGTTAATATAATTAGCATCCTCTTTGAGAAAACAAGATTGCACCGTGGGGAAATTACTTCATTTCAAGTTTCTGGCCCTTAGTGCTACTATCCATAAATCATGTTATTTGCTGACAAGTAGTTCTCTTTTCCATTCACCTCTGTACCACTAACCACTCCAACACTTTTTTCTCCTACTTCTTGCTTCACTGAGAATATTGAGTTGCCCCTTTTAAACAAATTTCCTTCAGTTTTAAAGGATGGAGTATCCTACTGTTGACGGAACAGTCATTCACCTGTGCCCTGGGTACAGTTCCACATACTTTTTTCTAGTCCTCACTTCTCAGTCATTTGCCTTTTCTATTTTCCATGCCTTTATACTATTTCTCTCATTCACTGTATATCCTTAACCCATATGCATATTCGTCACCATACCTAACCATATCCCTCCAACCTCCTGTGTTCCCACATCACTTTTCAATGTTATTCAATCTCTTATTTCCTGCTCCTAACCCATCTTTCTAAAGATTGTACCTTAAATTGCACTCTCTACCACTTACTTCCAATTCTTATATTTATCTCTGGTATTTCTCTGGAAAAATTGCCATTGACAACAGCCACGACTTACAAATGGCTATATGCAATCAGCAAGTATCAGCTGTCCTTATTGTACATCACTGCCAAATTACAAAATGTCACACACTTTTTCCTGCACTTCTACTCTCTGAATTCCATGACTCCACATGCTTCTGGTTCTTATGCCTTTGTGCATAATAATTTTCTGATGTCTCCTTTAAGAGTTCTTATTCCTTTTCCCATCACTTAAATGTTGATCTTTCTTAGGATTCTGATACAAACACTACTTTTCTCCTACTCTTTATCTCATAGGGTAAAATTCTTCCTTCTCTTGAGTTTTACCTACGAATTCCATATATTTACGTTTTTCATAATCAGTATAACACTGACGTACAATAAAATGCACAGATCTAATGTATAGTGTTCAATGAGCTTCGACAATGTCACCCTAATCTACATATAAAATATTGAAGCTGGCCCTGTGCCTGAGTGGATAAGTTCACGCACTTCGCTTCAGCGGTTGGGGGTTTCACTGGTTCAGATCCCGGGTGCAGACATGGCACCACTCATCAGGCCATGCTGAGGTAGCATCCCACATAGCACAACCAGAGGGACCTACAACTAGAATATACAACTATGTCCTGGCGGGGGGCTTTGGGGAGCAGAAGAAGAAAAAAGAAGATTGGCAACAGATGTTAGCTCAGGTGACAATCTTCAAAAAAAAAAAATTTATTTCTCCAGTAAGTTACCTTGGGGTCCCTTTAAAAGGTATGATATATTGAAATATTGAATTTAATTTAAATATTTCAAATGAATAAAAATAAAAATAAAATATATCAAAATTTGTGGAGTTAGCTAAATCAGTATTTAGAAGGATATTTTTCACATTAACTGCTTATATTAAAAAAGAAGAATGGTGTCAAAAATCTTAATATTCTTCATACAAAAAACAAACAGCAAATTAAACTCAAAGCAAGCAGAAGGAAGAAAATAATAAAGAGCAGAAATCAATGAAATTGAAAACAAAATAATAGAGACAAATCGATTACACCAAAATACTGGTGTTCTGAACATAAGAATAAAATTGATAAAACTTTAACAACACTGATAAGAAAGAGAAATTGATGTGTTTAGCTACACAGATAAGATAGGAGATATATATATATAGAGAGAGAGAGAGAGAAATTATCATTATTAGGAATGAAAGATAAAACATTATTATAGATTGTATAGATATTAAGGGGATTATAAAGGAATATTACTTATGACTTCATGCCAATAAATCTAATAAAATTGCTATCTTAGATGAAATGAATAAATTCCTTGAAACACACAAACTTCCAAAGTTTACTCAAGAAAAAAACCTAACTAAACCGCTTTATACATATTAAGAAATTGAAATTTTTAATTTAAAAAATCTTCACAGCAATACATATGCACACAGATGCACACCCACAAACACATACACACACAAACTGTCAGGACCAGATGGCTTCACTGGTGAATCTTAGAAACATTTCAAGAAGAAGTAATACCAATTCTACACAAACATTCCAGGAAATGGAAAAGAAACATCACCCAACTAATTTTATACAGTATTACCCTTTTCCTTTCTCTTCTTCAGATTTTAGAATTTCTATTAATGTAGCTTCAAGTTCACCGATTTCTTTGCTATTTCTAATCTGCTGCTGAATCCTTCTACCAAATTTTTATTTCACTTAGTACATTTTTCAGCTCTAGGATTTCCTTAAAAAATAGCATCTAAATTTCTGTTGAGATTCTTTACCCTTGGAATTATCCTTCAATTCTTTAAAAATATTTTCACTTAATACTTGAACATATTTATGTTAGCTGCTTTGAAGTCATCATTTGCTTAATCCAACATCTAACCCACTATGATTCAATTTCTATTGACAGAACATTTCCTGAGTTTGGGTGACACTTTGCCGTGTCATTGCATGTCTAGTAATATTTGGTGGGAAACTGGACGTTGTAGACAATGTGTTATAGCAACCCTATATTCTGTCACGTTCCTCTCTGAATTATTATCTTTTATTTCTAGTACACGAATAACTTGCATGACTTCAAACTGCAAACAGTGTCTCCCCTGTGGTTTGCAGCTGCTGCTATCTCTGCTTTAATTTTTAGCATTTTTTTAGTATGGTCTTTGTGTGTTTCCCTTGAACTTGAAATAATTGGTGCTCAGCTAAAGAACTATGCAGAGATGGGACTTACCCTCTCTGTGGTTTCTTTCTGGTATTGCACCCTTATTTTCAGATGCTCTCCTTCCTTTGGAATTTGTACTTCACACTTCGAGGCCATTCCACATCACATTTCTGCTGCCTGAGCTGTGAACCTTTGAGAATGCAGTCAGTTAAGGGAAGCAACAATCTGACAGACTGGCTCCATGAAGCTCTTATTTTCAACAGTAGGACTCTCTTTTGTCTCTCTCCTTTTTTTTTTTTTTTTTTATGATAAGGAGACAGGGATCTCCCTTGTGCATGCATAATTTAGCTTTCAATAAGATATTTTGGGAAGATTGTACTCTGATTTGGTTTTCACTGTTTCTGAGGTTCTCTCACAGTCAAGATTTTTGCATAATCTTTCATACTGCTTTCCAAACCCTGAATTCTGAACTGTGGTCCCTTTAGCAGGTCAGGCTGTGGCTTTTCCTGCCACTGCTTTTTGTTGTCATTGGAGATTGAGTGATGCCCTCAAGCTACTAAAGCATAAATGCTCAGTAAATACGCCATCCAGTTACATTTGTTTTTCACAACTAAACTATTCTCCAGCTTCTGTTGTATTTTGACACTTTCCAATGTTTATCTTTTTTTCCCCGTTTTTGTATTTGTTTTTACAGGGGGATCACATTACCATTTATTGCCTTTCTCATTACTAAGTTTTTTTCTTTTGAACAATGTTCATGACTTTTTAAAGGCACATGGACATAAACTAATCTCACATAATCAAAGTTTACTTCTTAATGAGTTGTGACATATGTATACATCCAGAAAATTATCACCAAAATCAAGCTAATGAATGTAAAATTCACCTCAAAATTTCTTTTTGGGGGCCAGCCTGATGGCGCAGAAGTTAAGTGCGCATGTTCTGCTTCGGCAGCCTGGGGTTCGAGATTTGGATCCCTGGTGCGGACATGGCACCACTTGGCAAAAGCCATGCTGTGGTAGGTGTCCCACATATAAAGTAGAGGAGGGTGGGCATGGATGTTAGCTCAGGGCCAGTCTTCCTCAGCAAAAAGAGGAGGATTGGCCGCAGTTAGCTCAGGGCTAATCTTCCTCAAAAAAAAAAATTTCTTTTTGTTCCTTGTAAGTACCTTACCCCTGCCCTTTGCCCTCCTATCCCTGACAACCTCTGCCCTGATTTCTATCACTAGAGATTAATTTGTATTTTCTGGAATTTTATAAAAATTTAATCACATAATATGTATGCTTTTTTGTCTGGCTTCTTTCAGTTGGCATATTAATTTTATGAGGTGTCCATGTGGCTGTCTGTCTCAGTAGTTTGCTCCTTTTTATACAGAGTAGTTTTCCAGCTTATGAATATAATATTATTTATCCATTTACCTGTTGATTGACATTTGGTTTCTTTCCAGTTTGGGGTTATTACAAATAAATCTTCCAAGAGCATTATACATAAGTAGTTTATTGTTTTGTTTTGTTTTGTTTTGTTTGACTAATGGACATACACTTTCATTTATCTTGGGTAAATAGCTAGGAATGGAATAGCTTGGTCATGTGGTGGTTTAGTGTGTGTTTAATATTTTAAGAATCACCAAAATGTTTTCCAAAGTGATTGTGCCATTATGAACTCCTCACTGCACTGCAGAAGAGCTCCAGTTGCTCTACATCCTGGCCAATACTCTTTTTATTTATCTTGGTTAATTGGTGGTGATGGTTTCATAGGAGTATATACATCAAATTTTATCAAAATGTACATATTAAAAGCAATGTCAATATTTTAATAATTAAAAATGTGATGACCACTTTTTTCTATTAACTATGGTCTTTTATTTTTTAAATATAAATAGGCATTTATTAAATTTCTGCAATGTGTATATTTTTTCCCCCAGCCTGTACTTCAGTAGTTGTTATAAGCTGTACCAGATTTTAAAATATTACCCTTACCTGACATGTTCTGCATTTGATTTTTTTTACCACAATAAGATTGCATATGTAATGAGGACAAGAGAAAGAGAATAATTTCAGACCTGCCCAAGCCTTTAATCTCTAACAGAAACCTCCTTCTGTGCTGTGCCGCACTGCTGATTAACAAATTGTTTACAGGTGTGGTGAGATTTTATTTCCTTTTTTTTCTTTCTTTGTGGTGCCTGAACAGAGCCTGGGATTGCTGAAGCTTCTAGATAGTTTACTTCCAGCCTGTACCAGCATTTTGTGCAGCTGCTCGGTGGGTTGCCTGAACAACAAAGGCTAAGAGCATATCTTGCAATCCCCACAGGCAACCAGACAACAAGAATGATGAACAGCATCTGATGCTCCCTACTTGGTTTTGAAATGTAAAATGTAGCCACTTGAACATCTGTCTTAGCAACCAGCTGGAGAGTATACCACTGCTTGTCCACTGCTAGTGGACAAAGGACTTGTTGCAGTGCTTTAGGGTTTCTTGTTCCAAGTGCCCAAGAAACGTAGTACACTGCCCAGGACTTTGGATTTGGGAGTCGGGGGGCTAGCCCAAGATGTTGGATTTAGAAGCACAGGGGTTAGGCTGGACATCTGGCAGGTGAATTGCAAGCAGAAATTTACATACTGCTGTCACTTATATGGGCTATTTCTCGCTATTTGCAACTGACAGGCTATTTCTTGCTATTTGCAACTGATATGCTTTTAGTGGCATCCAAACTGCAGCATGAGATTCTAACCAATGCATGTGCGTTCTAAAAATTAGAGCTTCACCATTGTTTTCAAGTGTTTCATATTATAGCCCTTATAATTATTATAAGAAATACCAATATCACATTTGCCAATGAAAGAAAAGGACTGTAAGAGTCTTTATATGCAAATTGTATCACACATATTAGAATGGCTATAAAAATGGCTTTAAACCTTTTATAACCTATTATGAAACAAAAAATATCTCATCAATGGTGATTCTCAAGGTATTCAAGAAACTATTAATAATAAGTCTAGGGTCTTGGAGAGAGGATCCAAGATGGTGCCGTGAGTAGTCCTCTTTGTCTCTCCCCCTTCGAGTCTACAATTATTTGGACACTCATCGCTTAACAAAGGATATCCAGACAGCATCTCAGGACGTCTGAGAGACCCACGCGACTATACATTGGAAGGCGGACAGACTTCCCTCCGGGAGAATGTGGAGATAGGTGAAAACTCTCCGACCCCGACCGAACAGCCTAGTACCTGCAAGCGGCTTTCTTCCAACGGACGCCCCCAGATGATCAACACACACCTAGGGCAGGAGCGAGCACACACCAGAGGAGCGACGGTGGAAACAGGTGACCAGAACCCTACCTAAACCCCCCGCAATTACTCCTAAACACAGAGGGAAACTCTAGAGTTACACACCTGAGCCCCCAGGGAGAGTCTCGCCCCGCCATTGGCGGGGAGATCCCGCCTAGTGTTCACAGCGCTGGGAGGGTCCCAGAGAGAATCACTGATGGTACAGTGACCCCCCAGCTACCACTGCCTGCACGGTGGGGAAAGGGATTGCCGGAGATCTCAGAGAGGACTGGGGCTGGGTGAAGCTCCAGAGGCCGGCTCCATGCCCCGGAGGGGAAGCTCCAGAGTTCTGCCCGGGCAGCAGACAAAACTCTCTGTCTGCCGTTAGCAGAGGGGCCATTCCCAGCATTCACAACTCCGGGAAAGTCCCGGAGAGAATCCCAGAGGGCAAGGTGACCCCCAGCTACCATTGCCTGCCCCGTGGGGTAAGGGATTGCCATAGATCTCGGAGAGGACTGGGGCTGGGGGGAGCTCCAGAGGCCGGCTCTGCGGTCTGGAGGGGGAGCTCCAGAGTTCTGCCTGGGCAGCAGACAAAACTCTCTGTCTGCTATTAGCGGAGGGGCCACACTCAGCATCCACAACACCGGGAGGGTCCCAGAGAGGAGAATATCAGGCAGGGCAGCAGCTGACCAGCTACCACTGAAATCAGGATCTCCGGCTATCCCCCAGACAGGGCAAAGAGCTCCCCGAGTTCCTGGGGAACAGGACTGGGGCTGGGTGGAGTTCCAGCGACCCAGCTCCGTAGCCTAGGGGGAAACCCTACAGGCTCACAGCAGCCTCAGGAAAAGCCTCTGCACAGCTCTAGTAGAGAGCACCCATCTGGGAGCCACAAGGCTGGAAGACCCCGGGACAAAAGTAGCATAGCTAGGTGAGCTAACCACAGACTGTAGAAGATGCCAATAGCTCTGCTGCGACCCATAGTGGACAAGTGAGATTTTGTGGGTGCCAACAGTGACGGAGCGGCAAATATAAGTGATCCTACCCCTGGCCACTGGAAAAGCCCATAACACCGTTGCAGACCCCAAGGAGGGAGCACGTCTAGGTGGGCTGCAACAGTAGGCACCAGCAGCCTGAAGCCCCCCCGTGACAGCCCCCACAGCAGAAGAGGGAATCCAAAGGACCACTGTGACTACAAGGAGGGGCCCAGGCCCAGTTAGCAACTGCGGATAGGGTTCCTGGTTGGTGCAGTATAAACAGCTGCTGCCCCACCACAGCAGCAGAAACAAGTGGAAGGAGCAACTAAACTCTATCTCTATGCAGAGGCACAAATCTACAACATCAAGCAATATGAAAAAATACATTAAATCTCCAGAACAGAAGGAAAATAACAAATACACAGAAAACAATCCCAAA
Source organism: Equus caballus (assembly GCF_041296265.1). NCBI lineage: Eukaryota > Metazoa > Chordata > Mammalia > Perissodactyla > Equidae > Equus > Equus caballus. The sequence goes on along the minus strand of NC_091692.1, from coordinate 70,464,728 downwards.
GAAAATGAGATATATAACCTAAATGATGATGACTTCAAAACAGCCATCATTAAAATACTCAATGAGTTAAGAGAGAATTCAGATAGACAACTCAACGAGTTCAGGAGCTATGTCACAAAAGAGTTTGATACGATAAAGAAGAACCAAACAGAAATACTGGAAATGAAGAACACAATAGAGGAGATTGAGAAAAATCTAGATGCACTGAACAGTAGGGCCGATAATATGGAGGAAATAATTAGCAATTTGGAAGATGGGAATATAGAAATGCTGCAGGCAGAGGAGGAGAGAGAAGTAAGACTAAAAAGAAATGAAGAAACTCTCCGAGAATTATCAGACACAATTAGGAGATGCAACGTAAGGATTATAGGTATACCAGAGGGAGAAGAGAAGGAGAAGGGGGCAGAAAGCCTATTCAAAGAAATAATGGCTGAGAACTTCCCAAATCTGGTGAGAGAGATGGATCTTCAGGTGACAGAAGCCAATAGATCTCCAAACTTTATCAATGCAAGAAGACCAACCCCACGGCATATAGTAGTGAAGCTAGCAAAAGTCAATGACAAGGAGAAAATACTAAGGACAGCCAGGCAAAAGAAACTAACCTACAAAGGAACCCCCATCAGGCTATCAGCAGATTTCTCAGCAGAAACTTTACAGGCTAGAAGAGAGTGGAATGATATATTCAAAAATCTGAAGGACAAAAACCTACAGCTGAGAATTCTCTACCCAGCGAAAATATCCTTCAAATACAATGGAGAAATAAAAACTTTCCCAGATAAACAAAAATTAAGGGAGTTCATTGCCACAAAACCTCCTCTACAGGAAATCCTCAGGAAAACCCTCATTCCTGAAAAATCAAAAAAAGGAAAGGGGCTACAAAACCAAGAGCAGAGGAGATAAGTAGAAGGACAACAACAGAGAGTAGCAGCTCTTCATCAGAACAGATTAAACCATGGGACGAGAAACAAAGGAAATTGAAGAAAACTGGAAAACAAGACATAAAATGGTAGTGGTAGGCCCCCACATTTCAATAATCACTGTAAATGTAAATGGATTGAACTCCCCAATCAAAAGACACAGAGTGGCAGGATGGATCAAAGAACAAGACCCAACAATATGCTGCCTCCAGGAAACACACCTCAACCCCAAAGACAAACACAGACTCAGAGTGAAGGGATGGAGAACAATACTCCAAGCTAATAATGAACAAAAGAAAGCAGGTGTCGCTATACTAATATCAGACAAGGTAGACTTCAAAGCAAAACAGATAAAGAAAGACAAAGAGGGACAGTATATAATGATAAAAGGGACTCTCCACCAAGAAGACATAACACATAAATATATACGCACCCAACACAGGAGCACCAAAATTTGTAAAGCAACTCTTAATAGAACTAAAAGAAGACATCAACAACAATACAATAATAGTAGGGGACCTCAACACACCATTAAGACCAATGGACAGAACATCCAGACAGAAAATCAACAAGGAAACAATAGAATTAAATGAAAAATTAGACCAGATGGACTTAATAGATATATATAGAACACTTCATCCAAAAACAGCAGGATACACATTCTTCTCAAGTGCACATGGAACATTCTCAAGGATTGACCATATTTTGGGAAACAAAGCAAAGATCAATAAATACAAGAGAGTTGAAATAATATCAAGCATCTTTTCTGATCATAATGCTATGAAACTAGAAATCAACTACAAGAAAAAAGCAGAGAAAGGTGCAAAAATGTGGAGACTAAACAACACGCTTCCGAACAAACAATGGATCATTGAAGAAATTAAAGAAGAAATCAAATATTATCTGGAGACAAATGAAAATGAGAACACGACATACCAAATCATTTGGGATGCAGCAAAAGCAGTCCTAAGAGGGAAATTCATCGCAATACAGGCTCACCTCACTAAACAAGAAAAAGCTCACATAAGCAACCTGAAACGACACCTAACAGAACTAGAAAAAGAAGAACAAACAAAGCCCAGAGTCAGTAGAAGGAGGGAAATAATTAAAAAAAGAGCAGAAATAAATGATATTGAAACAAAAAAGACAATAGAAAGGATCAATGAAACAGAGTTGGTTCTTCGAAAAAATTAACAAAATCAACAAACCTTTAGCCAGACTCACCAAGAAAAGAAGAGAGAAATCGCAAATAAATAAAATTAGGAATGAGAGAGGAGAAATCACAACAGATACCAATGAAATACAAGGGATCATAAGAGAATACTATGAAAAACTATATGCCAACAAATTGAACAACCTGGAAGAAATGGACAAATTCCTAGACTCCTACAATCACCCCAAACTGAATCAGGAAGAAATGGAGAATCTGAATAGGCCAATCACAAGTAAGGAAATAGAAACGGTAATCAAAAACCTCCCCAAAAATAAGAGTCCAGGACCAGACGGCTTCTCTGGAGAATTCTACCAAGCATTCAAAGAAGACTTAATACCTATTCTTCTCAAACTATTCCAGAAAATTGAGGAAGATGGAGTACTCCCTAACACATTCTATGAAACCAACATCACTCTGATCCCCAAACCTGACAAGGACAACACAAAGAAGGAGAACTACAGGCCGATATCACTGATGAACATAGATGCAAAAATCCTCAACAAAATTCTGGCAAACCGAATACAGCAATACATCAAAAAGATTATACACCATGATCAAGTGGGATTTATACCAGGGACACAGGGATGGTTCAACATCCGCAAGTCAATCAACGTGATACACTACATCAACAAAATGAAAAACAAAAACCACATGATCATCTCAATAGATGCAGAGAAAGCATTCGACAAGATCCAACACCCATTTATGATAAAACCCCTCAGTAAAATGGGTATAGAAGGAAAGTACCTCAACATAATAAAGGCCATATATGACAGACCCACAGCCAACATCATACTCAATGGACAAAAACTGAAAGCCATCCCTCTGAGGACAGGAACAAGACAAGGGTGCCCACTTTCACCACTCCTATTCAACATAGTACTGGAGGTGTTGGCCAGAGCAATTTGGCTGGAAAAAGAAATAAAAGGAATCCAAATAGGCAATGAAGAAGTAAAACTCTCGCTGTTTGCAGACGACATGATCTTATATATAGAAAACCCCAAAGAATCCATAGAAAAACTGTTAGAAATAATCAACAACTACAGCAAAGTAGCAGGGTATAAAATTAACGTGCATAAATCAGTAGCATTTCTATACACTAACAATGAACTAACAGAAAAAGAACTCAAGAACTCAATCCCATTCACAATTGCAACGAAAAGAATAAAATACCTTGGGATAAACTTAACCAAGGAAGTGAAGGATCTCTACAATGAAAACTACAAGACTTTCTTGAAAGAAATTGATGACGACATAAAGAGGTGGAACGACATTCCATGCACATGGATTGGAAGAATAAACATAGTTAAAATGTCCATACTACCTAAAGCAATCTACAGATTCAATGCTATCCCAATCAGAATCCCAAGAACATTCTTCACAGAAATTGAACAAAGAATCCTAAAATTCATATGGGGCAACAAAAGACTGCGAATTGCTAAAGCAATCCTGAGCAAGAAAAACAAAGCCGGCGGAATCACAATCCCCGATTTCAAAACATACTACAAAGCTACAGTGATCAAAACAGCATGGTACTGGTACAAAAATAGGTCCACAGATCAATGGAACAGAATTGAAAGCCCAGAGATAAAACCACACATCTATGGGCAGCTAATCTTCGACAAAGGAGCAGAGGGCCTACAATGGAGAAAAGAAAGTCTCTTCAACAAATGGTGCTGGGAAAACTGGACAGCCACATGCAAAAGATTGAAAATTGACCATTCTTTTTCACCACACACCAAAATAAACTCAAAATGGATCAAAGACCTAAAGATTAGGCCTGAAACAATAAGTCTTCTGGAAGAGAATATATGCAGTACACTCTTTGACATCAGTTTCAAAAGAATCTTTTCGGACACCATAACTCCCCAGTTGAGGGAAACAATAGAAAGAATAAACAAATGGGACTTCATCAGACTAAAGAGCTTCTTTAAGGCAAGGGAAAACAGGATTGAAACAAAAAAACAGCTCACTAATTGGGAAAAAATATTTACAAGCCACTTATCCGACAAAGGGTTAATCTCCATAATATACAAAGAACTCACACGGCTTAACAACAAAAAAACAAACAACCCGATCAAAAAATGGTCAGAGGACATGAACGGACATTTCTCCAAAGAAGATATGAATATGGCCAATAGACACATGAAAAGATGTTCATCATCGCTAATCATCAGGGAAATGCAAATCAAAACTTCACTAAGATATCACCTTACACCCGTTAGATTGGCAAAAACATCCAAAACCAAGAGTGACAAATGTTGGAGAGGTTGTGGAGAAAAAGGAACCCTCATACACTGTTGGTGGGAATGCAAACTGGTACAGCCACTATGGAAAACAGTATGGAGATTTCTCAAAAAGTTAAAAATAGAAATACCCTATGACCCAGCCATCCCATTACTGGGTATCTATCCTAAGAACCTGAAATCAGAAATCCCAAGAGTCCCTTGCACCCCTATGTTCATCGCAGCATTATTTACAATAGCCAAGACGTGGAACCAAACTCCATGCCCAGAAACTGATGATTGGATAAAGATGTGGTATATATACACAATGGAATACTACTCAGCCATAAAAAAAGACAAAATTGGCCCATTCGCAGCAACGTGGTTGGACCTCGAGGGTATTATGTTAAGTGAAATAAGCCAGTCAGAGAAAGACAAACTCTATATGACTCCACTCATAGGTGGAAGTTAATATATTGACAAGGAGATCTGATCGGTGGTTACCAGGGAAAAGGGGGGGTGGGGGGAGGGCACAAAGGGGGACATGGTGCACCCACAACATGACTAACAAAAATGTACAACTGAAATCTCACAAGGGTGTAATCTATCATAACATTAATTAAAAAAAATAAAAAGTCTAGGGTCTTGCCTTCTGGCATAGTGTTTAAGTTCGTGCACTCCACTTTGGCAACCCAGGGTTCACAAGTTAGGATCCCGGGCATGGATGTACATACCCCTCATCAAGCCATGCTGTGGCGGGGTCTCATATAGAAAAGAGAGGAAGATCAGCAAGGATGTTAGCTCAGGGACAATCTTCATCAAGCAAAAAGACTGTCAACAGACGTTAGCTCAGAGCCAATCTTCCTCACACACACACACACACACACACAATTGCAGTAAATATGTTTATTATAAATTTGAAAAGGTTTCATTTGGATTTTTATACATGTTTTATTTTAATATCTATTCTAACACTTTACATTTATCATAGTCATATAGTATAAAGAAAATTTAATTGTGTTACTTACCAAGTTCCATATAGATTCCCCCATATTCTCTATAATTTATTACAATGTGCAATGCCTGTAGCATCATTTCATATGGATGGATTGTTGTGAAATTTGGAGAATACTACCCAAGCAAATATAATATCAAGTAATATCTAGTGATTACTCATTGCTTCCAGCCACCTGAGCAAAGATGATAATCTGAATACTCCATTTAGCAGGTGTTGCTTACTTAAAAAAATTAGGACTCCTCACAGAAAGGTTAGAAAGGTTATGTCCATTGCCAATACCCTATAGGAATTATAAGAAGATCTATATAGAAAAGTAGGGAAGTGATCTGAAATCTTGAGATATTTTCCTCCAGTCTGAAATTGTGGGAAGTTCAATGGATTAATTTTTACCTTTTTTTCCCTAAGCCATGGAAACATATATAGCCAAGGGGCAAGATGGATTTCTAAAAGAGTGATAAGGAAAGAATTTTCAGGTATTAATATTTTTCTTCCCTAAAAGTACACATGCAGCTTACATATAAAAAAAGAGCACAGTTACATACAGCTGGATGAGCTACTGTATTCCTAGTCTTTTAATTCCATCTTCCTTCCCCATCTCTGTAAGAGGTTAATTCATTCCCTCTAGTTACTCAAACTAAGATACTCAGTATCATACTGACTCGCCTTTTTCTCTTACACTTAACATGCAGCATCTTATCAGAAAATGCTAATGGCTCCACCTTTGGAATATATCCCAAATCATATCTTGTCTACTCCATCACTAACATCCAGCTGTCACACACAATTCTCTCTCTCTTGAATTACTGCAGTAATCTCCCAAAAGTCTTTCTGATTCTCTCCTTGTTCCCTTACAGTCCATTCTTAAAAAAAAAAAGATTCTTTGTGAATTTAATTCATATCATGTCATTCTCTGCTCAAAATCCCAGTGTCTTCCATTTTACTTACAATAAAAGCAAATGTCAAAGTTCTAATAATAGTCTTCAAGATCCAGGAATGATATGCCTCTGTATTAGAGTTCTCTAGAGAAACAGAACCAATACGAGATATATATATATATATATATATATATATATATATATATATATATATATATATATATATAGGAAATGTTTATTATAAGCAATTGGCTCACGCAATTATGGAGCCTAAGATGTCCCATGATCTGAAGAACTGCTGTCAGCTAAAGAGCCAGGAAAGCTGGTGGTATAATTCAGAGTCCAAAGGCCTGAGAAGCAGGAGGGCTGATGATGTAGATCTCAGTCCAGGTTGAAGGCCTAAGAACCAGAAGTACAGAGGACAGGAGAAAATCAATGTCCAGCTCAAGTAGTCAGGCAGGAAGAATAGAATTCTTCCTTCCGCTGCCTTTTTGTTCTATTCAGGTCCTCAGTGGATTACATGATGCCCACATAATTGGTCAGGGCAAATCGCTTTACTGAGTATCCCAATTCAAAAGCTAATTTCATTTGGAAACATTCTCGCAGACACGCTTAAAAATAACATTTAGCCAAATATCTGGGAAATCTGTGATCCAGTCAAGTTGACACATAAAATTAACCATCACAATCCACTTCCATGAACCCTGGGACATCTTAATGAATATACCGTTTTGCGTACAATGTTTCAACTTCTCTGTACTCTTGAAGTTGCCTGAAAATACAAATAACACAACCACATTAGGGATTTTGCTTAGTTATTTCTCTTTGCCTAGAATATTCTTTTCCTAGATATGCACTTAGCTTAACAACCTTACCTCTTTCAAATCTTTGTTGAAATGTCACCTTCTTACGAAGACATATTTAATATTCAACTGTAAGTCTCTAACATTTCAGTTATTTTTTGTGGCTCTTATTACCTCTATCACACTAAATAATTTATTAAAAACACAATTTATTTGAGCCAGCCCTGATGGCCTAGTAGTTTGGCTCACTCCACTTCGGCAGCCGAGGTTCACTTTCAGGCATGGCACCACACCACTTGTCTGTCTGTAGCCATGCTGTGGTGGCAGCTCACACAGAAGAACCAGAAGAACTTACAACTATGTACTGGGACTTTGAGGGGGGAAAGAAGAAAAAGGAGAAATATTGGCTTAGGATGAATCTTCCCCTGAAAAAAAGAAACAACAAAAAAATCCCAATTTATTTTACAGATAGATTTACTGTTTAATACTTCTCCCTTCTACTAGGGGGTAAGTACCATGAAGAGAGGAATTTTTTTTTTTTTCTGGTGAGGAAGATTGGCCCTGAGCTAAAATCTGTTCCCAGTCTTCCTCTTTTTGCTTGAAGAAGATTGTCGCTGAGCTAACATCTGTGTCAGTCTTCCTCTGTTTTCTATGTGGGACACTGCCACAGCATGGCTTGATGAGCAGTGTGTAGGTTTGTGCCCGTGATCCAAACCCACTAACCCTAGACCACTGAAGCAGAGTGCACAAACTTAACCACTGTGCTACCAGGCCGGCCCCAAAGAGAGCGACTTTATTTGATGTCTTACTCATTAGTTAATTCCAAGCATGTAGAAAAGCCTCTAGTATAGAGTAGCTATTTGTAAATTTTTACTGAATAAATGAATAAATGTATGCGGAAATTATGCCTTTTAGAAGGAAATGTGTCTTTCTGGCTTATGCAATGATTTACCCAATGTTCTGCAAATTTGATTGTATCTAAGAATCAGAGGAGAAATGTGGAGGTAGCGTTTCTGAAGTAGGTCTCTGGAGAGTGCATTTTTCTTCCATGACTTAAGTTTTCTCTGAAGAAACATAGTTGGAAATAAAAATTCACATGTATTTTAGTCTTATAAACAAATCCTTAGCAGAGTTTAGAGGCGAAGGATGATCTTCGGTTCTGATTTAAGTAAACCCCATGGCCCAGGGCAGAAGAAAAATCTTTCAACTGTTAATTCAATTTCTTTCCCCTCAGTGAAAGTTACCTTGCTAAAAAATTTTGAGGGTAATTATTCAAAACTATTAATTCTCTATAAGTGAACAATATTTAGGCAGAAGTAGACTTCTACAGCTGTAAATTTTACTTTACAAGAGACAGTTTTATATGATGAGTTATCAGGACGAACAATTACATTTAATGGGGCTACTTCGGTACTCACTTTTATTCACATCCATCTGTGCTACCATTACTACTTCCCTCAGCAAGGTTAGCTCCCTCTGAAACAGGCACTGTTGAAATGGGCTCTTTAGAGGAACTGGGGATTCCTTCAGTTGCTGCTTCTACAATTTTAGTCACTTCCTTGCTATGATTCTTCAGTCACAAATAGTTGAAGACTCTTGGAAATTTGATGTCTTTGCATTCATAGAAGGCAAAAAAAGCAGCAACCTCTCAGTTTATTACTTTCCTCAAACTGTGGTGTAGTCACATCACATTTGACCATGGTGCAAAATCTTTTTCCCTGGGGCCAGCCCAGCGGTGCAGCGGTTAAGTTTGCATGTTCTGCTTTGGCGGCCCAGGGTTCACTGGTTCGGACCCTGGGTGCAGACCTACACACTGCTTATCAAGCCATGCTGTGGCAGGCATCCCACATATAAAGTAGAGGAAGATGGGCACAGATGTTAGCTCAGGGCCAGTCTTCCTCAGCAAAAAGAGGAGGATTGGCAGAGGTTGTTAGCTCAGGGCTAATCTTCCTCAAACAAACAAAGAAAAATTCTTTTTCCCTAATGGTACTGAGTGAGAATTGATGAAAGGGAGTATCCTACATTTAATCATTTAAGACATCACTTGCCTAGAGGTGTATATTATTATCCACTATTTAGCAGTAAAGAGGTCTGGAGAGATTATGTAGATTGATGAAGCCTGTATAGTTAAGATGGGCAAGCCAATGTTTGAGCCCAGGTCTTCCTGACTCCAGACCAGGGGATTCTTACCCTTCAGATTGCATTATCTCCATGCTGGGACAATGAATGAATGTGTAGTCCTACCATGCTATTGCTTCTAACTTGTCTTTACATTCAAAGCTTATGCTGTCAATGTGCCCAATGACAAGTCAGGTTTGCAGAAAAATAAGAGAACTTCATCTTCAAAAACTGCATAAGGCTATTAATGAGCCCTAGGTATTATAATAGATTTGAGACTTTCTTCTTAAGACCAAGTCGAATATTTTACATTTTAAGCAAATTAATTGAGATAGCAGTGTTGGAATTTCTGAAATCTAAGATTCTGATTAAAATTCTAGACAGAAGAGACAGTGTCTATGGATAATTACATTAATATGTTATGAAAATAATTATTTTATATAGTTAACTGGGATTCTAAGCAATTAAACAAAATTTAGAAATAGATAAACTCCAGGGAGATACTGGTGAGGGAGGGCTGCCACAAAATCTACCCATCCCAGCATGCAGTCTGCGTCCAACAAAGCCAGAGCAGAGCTGACCAATACAATTGTCCAGCCCTGGAAGGCTCTTCATCTCTGCAATTCTGAGCCTCCCCTCCTTCACTGGAAGACACACTGATGCCTGGCCCAGGTACACCCTTTCTGTCAGGTAAGGTGGCACCTCTAAGAATTGAATAGTGAAATCCCCAGAGGCACCAGATGAGCCAAGCAGACCAAAAATAATATGCAAAAGTCCTGAAGTTTAAATGTTCATTGAAACACAGCAAACAAAAGTAGGCTGGAAAATGCATGCTAAACCCAAACATGATGACTTCCTTCTATAATAAAAGATTTAAATAGGGCCAAGAGTCTTCTGACAAATGTCCAGGATGTAATCAAAAATCCTCCATCATACCAAGAACCAAGATAATCACAACTTGTTTAAGAAAGGACACGTGATAGACAACACTGAAATGAATGAGATGTTTGATTTATCTGACAAGAATTTTGAAGTTTTCGTAAAAGTGCTTCAAAAATCAATATTCTTGAAACAAATAAATGGGAAAGCCTCAATAAAAGTTATAGAAATAGACAAAAAAGATGGAACTAAAGATTAAATGACAGCAAAACAATTTGCTAGATGGGCTTGATAGTAGGGTACAGACAACAGGATAAAATCCGTGAACTGGAGGACAGATGGACAGAATTCATTCAATCTGAATAACAGAGGAATGTAGAATGAAAACAGAAATGAACAGAGACTCAGAGATCTGTGGGAAAATAACAAAAGATCAGCATTTGTGTCATCAAAGACAAAGAATGGTAGGAGAAAGAAAATGGAGCTGAAAGAGTATTCACAGAAGTAATGGTTGGACATTTCAGAAATTTGATGAAAGGCACAAACATACAGACTCAAAATGTTGAACATATTCCAAACAGTAAACACCCCAAAAATTCCAAGAGACATACTAATTATATTTTTAACAATAAAGGACAAAGGAAAAGTCTGAATGCAGTGAAGGAGAGATGAAGTATCACCTGTAAGGGAATACTAATTCTAATGAGAGCAGTTTTGTCACCTGAAGCCATAGAGGCCACAAGAAAGCACTACAAAATTTTCAAGTGTTGAAAGAATTGAACTGTCAATTGTGAGTTCTATAACCATCGAAACTATTCTTCAGGAATAAAAAGTATATAAAAACACACTTAGACAATGGAAAACTAAGTGGATTTGTCACTAGCACACCTTTCCCTAAAGATTGGCTAAAGGAAGTTAGTGAAAAAGCAAGGAAATGATAAAAACGTTTTGGAGCATCAGGAAGGAAAAAAGAACAGAAAGAGCAGAAATTCATGCACATGCAATTAGTAGTCTTTTCCTCCTGGGTTTTATAAATGATATTTAATGATTGGAAAAAATTATAACACTAGATGATAATCATGACAATGATATTTTAAAGTGGGGACAGTAAAGGGACCTAAATGATGCTTTCATACTTTACTCAAATGTTGATTCCAGTAGACTGTAATAAGTCAATTATGTATATTGCAATACCCAGAGCAACCAGTAAGGAAAATATACGAAAAATATATTCAAAAAACACAAAAAGTGTTAAGTAACTCGGGAATGCAAGAAGAGAGGAACAGAAGAAAAAGCAGCAGAGGAAACACACACAGAAAAACAGTAAAATGACAGATTTAAGAGCTAACATGTCAATGATTATATATAAATGGTCCAAATAGCCAATCAAAGAGAGACTGAGAGAGTGGAGAAAAAATATGACCAAACTATGTGCCATGTACAAGAGACACTTCAAATTCAGTAACAAAGGTAGATTCAAAGCAAAAGGACGGAAAAAGGTATATCATGCAAATATTAAGCAAACAATGTAAGGGTGGGTATACTACTATCCAAAGAAGTAGACCTAAGAACGGATAAAAGACTAGAAACAAAAAGGGACAATGTACACTGATAAATTAATCAATTCACCATGAAGACATAAAGATCCTAATTGTGTATTCACCAAACAACAGAGACTCAATGCATGAAGCAAAACCTAATGAGCTAGAAGGAGAAGTACACAAATACACAACTGTAGTTGGAGAATTCAACACATCCTTTTCTTGTTCTGTTCTCAAGCTCTACTAAAGTTTGTTAGGATTCTCATATTGGCATGGCTTTAGTTCATGAAGGGGATATCAATAACCCTGAACACAAACACTCAAAATTTGTGTATAGCTTAAGTGTGTATGAATTACTTCTTCTAAACAAGATTAATTGGATAATAGTTTGTCCATGAGTATTGTGTCCAGAATTCACATAATAAAGATTTAGGATTATCACTTACATTCATAATTCGTTGGTTTTAATAATTAAATAATAATTGAAAATCAATGATAGACTGTAATGGGCTTCATAGATGCCAAACAGTGATTGTGACGATAAATTTGAAATCGTTGAGCCATACGAACAGTGGTATAATAAAAAGGTATCTACTTTTTTATACATAGGTGGTAGGAAGCATGTATTTTTGATAAGAAAATTTTAATTATATTCTTCATAACAAAAATAATCATCCTCCAACATTTGAAATCTAAAATACAAAATTAAACAAAAGAATAAAATAATATTTAGCCAAAATACTCCAAGACAAACTTAAAGTTTTTAAACTATAAACAAACTCTAAAACAAATGTAGAAAATGTGCTGAATTATTCCCAGTTTTAGGCAACCATTAATCTACTTTATCTCTATATGTAGATTTGCCTATTCTGGACATTTTATACAGATTGACTCATTCAGTATGTGATTTTTTTGTGACTGACTTCTTTAATTTAGCATAGTGTTTTTGAAGTTCATCCATGTTGTACCATGTATTAATATTCTGTTCTGTTTATTGCCAATAATATCCCATGTATGAATATATGACATTTCGTTTATCCATTTATCATGGATGGATATTTGGGTGGTTCTACTTTTGTATATTATGAATAATACTGCTATGAACATTTGTGTAAAAGTTTTTGTGTGGGCATATGTTTTCCTTTCTCTTAAGTATATAGCTAGGAGTAGACTATATATTTAACATTTTGAGGAATTGCCAATTTATCTTCCAAAAGAGTTGCCCCATTTTACAATCCCATCAGCAATGTCTGAGGGTTCCAGTTTCTCTACAGTCTCTCCAAAACTTTTTGTCTGTCTTTTTGGATTATAGACATCCTAGTGGGTGTGAAATGGTGTCTCATTGTGATTTTGATTTGCATTTCCCTAATGACTATTTTCATATTGCTCCAATGTGCTTACTCTACTTATAAGACTGACATTTTGAGAGAAGACGTTTTTTAGCATGTTTATATAAACATGAAAGAGTGACTATGATGACAAGGAAAAAGAGCTCTTTGTTTAATAATAATTTACTGTTTCAGGCTTGGGGAAATCCAATTATCCACCTACTAAAGATATTACATTTGCTTTTTTTCAGCCAGTTATGATTTTCAGCCAGGGGAAAACAGTATTTTTTTCATAATATGAACTGAAACATGTAGATTGCAAGGTACATTATTTATAGATGATAAACTAAAAGTCTAAAATAATTTTAAAATGGCAAAATAACACTGGAGTTAATTCACAATGGAAACTATTCATCTAAAGCAGACCCTCTACAATTTATGTATTTCCAGAACACTTTTCTATATCTTTATTAAATGTAACTTTATTTCCCCATTATTCTAGACCCTGCCCCAAAACACTAAGAAAAATATTCTGAAAACATCATGCAGTATGTTAAATATTTTATTATTTTCTTGAATAAATAAGTTGCTAATACATTAACACTTTATTATTTCAAATCTATGGAGGAGTTAGGTTAGCAGAATTTTAATAGGCACACTCAACAAATATTATAGTACCAAAAAAAGCCCATGTCTCTTTTTATCTACCTGACTCCCCCTAATCTAAATGTATTTTCCAAAGTTCCTGAGGCAATTCTTCAAATTTTAGAGATATTATCAGGAGCCTAGTACCTTTGTGTGGCAGTTTGGGTTCTTTAAGAAACAGATGCTGAGACAAAATTGGAAATATAGGAGATTTGTTAGAGGAAATACTTGTTCAGGTTTAAGGGGAGAGGGAGCAGGAATCAGTGGGGAAAGCTTTCAGACTGTGATACAAGTCTGACACTTGTAAAAGGAGAGGGGTAAGGAGGAAGGATTGGGTAGAAAAAGCCCTAAAGGGCAGTGTGGCTCTGAAAGAACATTAGCGAGGCCCCTGAAGAGCTCTAAAGCAAAGACTGTTCATTAGAGTGGTCCATGATGTACATGAGTTAACCAGCTCTAGTACCCTCATTCAGTCATTGACTAGGAACATCCTGGAAATAGTTTGACTTTGGCAGGAGGATTAATGGTAGATTTCAATGGTGCAGAAGCAAAAGACTATCTGTTTACTACATTACTCACAGCAGTTTCCCTCTGAAATAGAAATCTGAAGGAGAAACATGCACCTCTTGCATATAACAAATTGCATCTATATTTATGGAGCAGTTTTTTCATGGCTTCCACGTGAAACTTAGAAAAAGGAGTTTAAGTGGATAAACTATAGCCCCCACCACTGCAGTTGGTCTCAGGACCACAACTGGTACTCACTTTCTTTTCCTCCACTACCCATTTTCTTCACCCTTGTTTTCATTTCTATGATTTTGTTAATCTGGCGCTGTGACCCAAAAGCTTATTCCTATGGAGTCTAACACCCTGATGCTGAAAATCTCATGAGGAAGGGGGTTGCTGCACAGGCTCATTGAGCTTCACAATTTGGCAAGGTAACACAAAGTGCTATCCAAACAGGATCTCACCAATATTCCTCTCTGCTCCTATTGTGGAAAAAAAAAATTCCGCTGTCTCTTGTAATCTGGATAAGATATATGTGCCAGAATAATTGTTTTGCTACTCCCTTCCTGGTCTCTGGAAACCAGGCATTCAAAATGCCCAAGTGGCAGCTATAGTAGGTAGCTCATTAGGACCTTACTGTGTCTCCTGGCAAGAATGGCACCCACTTTGGGACCAGATCTTTAACCCTATAGAGCATAGAATTGAAGGATTAGAAACACAAAGTCCCCCAGTGGGTCATTGGAACTAATGGCAATTGGGGCCACGCTTGCTTCCACACCTTGGTTCCTGGACCATATATTCTACCTGCTTTGATCCTCAATTATCATCTACATCTTGAAGCTGGGTTATGGTAGCCTACCTGCAATTTAAGACACCCAGTTAATCTTTCATGAGCCTTCTAGATGTCACATGATGTTACAAAGGCTTCCAATTTCTATCGTAATGTTTCTGGATACAGGTATCTTGCCTAGCACTCACTTGCATATCTAGGGTAAACTGAGGAAAGTGGTAGCCTGCTAAACCTTTAGTGAAGTATAGGTTCTTGGGAGCTAGACTACATGCTCAGAGCATGTGAATGCAGCACAGCCACAGGAGGAACCTGAACTGTAGTAAACCAGAGAAGAAAGATATGGAAACTGGAAAATGCTGTTGAAAACTGCTGTATGATGTAAAGTAAGACCATAAAAATAAATGTGAAATACATCAGTGAAATTCTTATCTACTCTAACTTCTAAATGGCCATTATCAAGTCTCGTTTAGATTAGGATTACATCCTCTCAACTTGAATATTTGCCTTTCGTCTTGCCTTGTTCATTTTCCAAAGTCAGCTTTTTCTATAGCAAATATTATTGTTACTCCAATATTAAAACCATCTGCTGCCTCCAATCCACTTTTCAACTTTATTGGCTATGGCAGGCATTCATTATGTGAGTTGCAAATGATGCAGTATTTTAAAATCTTTGTGGGTCAAAGACTCTGCATGACCTTGCCAGTGTTTACTTCTCCAGTTTCAAACTCTTCCTTCCAGCCATTTTGAAATAACTTTAGATCATCAACTCACAATCTTTACCCAGAAATTGCATGGAGATTAGAGTCGGAAGGACCAATTCTACTTCTTCCACCTCTAATAAACAAGTAGTTTTTCTTGACCTTCGCTTTCCTCATCTTAATAATGGAAAATTTTTACCTGTCTTGTAGGCAATGCCCTGTACCAATATAACTTGTTTATTTTTTAAAGTAATTTATAATATATGCTCAAGTAAGGGACTGCAATTTAAATAACACTATTTTAAAAGGGGATTTTGAATTTTTTTCCTACATTGTGGGTATTAGTAAACTTTCCATTCTTTATATTTTGATATACTTTGTTTCAGGTGTGAATGTATAGTTGCATGTATTCTGAGAATGTATTAACCACTGCAAATTTGATATAAAGTATTTCTGTTTTCAAAAATCTTTTGAGGCAGTCCAGGAAATGGTGGCACTCTATAAAGATGATCAAACATTTTATTATTTTTAAAGATATTGCAGAAATAAGTGTAGCAACTGGATACTTGCCAAATGTTGATTACTATAAAAGCATGGTTTTCTGAATGATTTGCTTGCTGTGAGAAAAGAACAGTTATGAAGTGACTGATGATTTCTTATATATGATAACTTATTTAAAATATGAGCTTGAAGACCTATTAAACTACAAGCATATTAATATGCCCTAATTAATTAATTAATTAATGCTTTTAGATCCATGTATATATGATAATATATAATAATGAAATAATCTTTAGTTTTGTTGTTTATTTTGTGAATTTTCTGTCCTGAAGCTATATTCCTCAGGCTACGGGGAGAGGGTATTTTCAGTAAATGGAAACTTTCAGTATCTTTTTAATCATACTAAGTATCTAAGTGTCTACTATATCCTGTTTCCATTTTCCAAGCAACATAGGAGGGAAAAGCTCTCTTTTATTAGAGTGAAATGCTCTTATTAGGAGATCTGTACTATGAACAAATAATTAGTGAATCTCTCTGGGCTTAATTGCCAAGAAGAAATGGATGTACCATACCTCTGAAATTCTGACAAGTTCTAAACATTTCATCATTAGAGAACAGAAAGCATTGATAATATTACTCTAAATACATAATTCTGAATAAAAACAGGATTATGGGAAATAATGTAAGCATCTTAATTATACACAAATAAAGTCTTTTACACATTGATAAAACAAAAAATATGCTAAATAATTTACAAGGTTTAGAAGCAATGTAAAATATATGAAATCCATGTCAGCATTATATCTTATGATCAGCTTGTAAGTATAAATGTCAAAAAAGAGGTGATTGGTAATTTGATCAAGTTTTAAAACATTACCTTTCTTAAATTATGGTTAACAATATGGCACCTAGCATGTCTTTGTCACATCATAAATTTTAATGGTAGAGGATTTATAATTCTATAATAAAATGTACTAAAGCATTTTTTCTTTAAATGCCGTATCAAACTGCATTTGAATGCCTTCCCAGTGCTTTAGTCATAACAATAAATTGATGGCATTACTGTCATTCTCTTGGCAACAAATCATCAAAGAAAGGCTGAGATACAAGGGAAAAGCTTTTATTCAAATTTACAACTTCAGTAATACAAGGGGAGTGTACCCAATTACCAGTAAACAAATTGGTTTTTGTAGACATGTTCTGTCTTTGTCAAGCTTTCTCCAGTGTGAAAATTCCAACCAAATACATCAAATATAGACATGCACACATAGTATCATTCTCTAATCAATTCCGTAGGATTTGGAAACAGGTGAGAAACGTCTCTGCTACATAAAAGGAGGAACTAAATTCCTTTCCACTATAACTTTGCATATACCTTTGATTTTTAGTAATGCAATCTTTCGTGCAGTTTCCCAAGACTTTTAGAAATCAGTGAGAGGTAACATTTAACCTTTAAAGTGAATTACCATTGAATTACATTAATATTAAGAATACTGTGTGTGTGTGTGTGCATGTGTGTTTAAGTAGCTACAAAGAATTCATATGGGAAAGAATGCAAAATGTCCAAAAGGACTAAAAATTAAGACTTTATACAGGTAAATTAAAAGGAAGAGAATTATCTAGCTCTAAATCCAGATGTCAGTTTAGATCTAAATATAAACTTATAGAGAGTTATAGAATGGTGTTTTATTATTCAGCAATATGTATTTCACCCTCTCTTTTTTAAAACAACTTTTAGAACAATCATACTAAAGAAACCATATACCATTAGTAACGTTTCATAAAGAAATGCTTAAGAGTAGTCCACAGTTTTCGTCTTAGAATTTTATGTCTTTTGTGATAATACTACAAACATTCTAATTATCAAGTAAATTATAGTTTTCTCATTTTTCTTCAGAGTGAGTGCATTAAAGAGTCCGACTCCACTTTTTTGTTTGCCTCAGACATCCTTTAAGCTTCATCCCTTTTTCTTCCCCCTCTGCCCCACGTCTGAGAAAGCTAATGGGAAGGAGCGATGCTGACTGCTGTGCTACCAGTGGGAAGGTCAAACCACGTAAGCCCTGAGTTGCACAGAAACCCTTACCTAGGTCCCTAAACTCATAAAAACCCAAAGCCTGTCTCCTTTTCCTACTCTCTTGCCTGGAAGCCATTGTTTGGAGCAGTTTGGGAAGTCTGCCCTACTTTCTCCAGAAACCCTCATCATGTTAATAATAAACCTTTTCAAACCCTCTTGGGGGGGGGAGTGTGTGTGTGTGTCTCATCATCAGTCTCAACATCTGAACTAAATTTTGGGTGGAAGTCCACCATGACACTGAAGAGTGGCTACAATAGGGAGAACAATATATTCACTAGTATTTTTTTAAACGTAGGAATTATTAAAATATATATTGTCATAATTTGATTTGAATATTAATTCTTACATTATAATTAAAATATTACAACTGTGTGAAAGAAAATATAACCTAAAAATGGAAAACATAAAATAGGCTTACTTAATGTATATTTATATTTAAAGAAGATCTTTTACAAAGGATTATAATTGCAATGGAATAACACATTTTCATATAATAAAATTTATTCTATTGTACTAAGAAAAAAATATCTGAAATGAGTATTCAATTTTAAATGTTTTCATTTAGCAACATGGTAAAATAAACATGTTAAGGAGTCATGCACTGTAAAATAATAAATTGATTTCCACAATATGACATGGTGGAATTTATAATATGTCAAAGGAAATTACCTGTATCACAGTTCCTGAGTCTAGTTTGTTTCATTAAATTAACTTATTAATGTCTTAAAGAGGTGGCTGTAGTAAAATTATAAAATCTATAACTGGTGATAAAATGTCAATGTTAATTCCTATCTGTAATAATTAGTTTCAGTCAGATAATAGTTTTTTCGTAAACCTGGAGTACATTAGGAAATGCTGGCGTTTTACATCAACTGAGTTTTTTCTTTTTAAGCAAAATTTCAAGGCAAAAATCAATGTCATTTCTAATAGAAATGAAAAAAATTGGGTTGTACTAGTGTTATCATCAACATCATTTAATTTATTTTATTTTATTTTATTTTATTGAG
Source organism: Equus caballus (assembly GCF_041296265.1). Taxonomy (NCBI): domain Eukaryota; kingdom Metazoa; phylum Chordata; class Mammalia; order Perissodactyla; family Equidae; genus Equus; species Equus caballus. The sequence continues at coordinate 70,445,592 of NC_091692.1, read as the reverse complement.
GTCATAATAGTTTATAACATTGTGAAATTTCAGGTGTACATTATTATTTGTCAGTCACCATATATATGTGCCCCTTTACCCATTATGCCCACCCACCAACCCTCTTCCCCTCTGATAACCACTAATGTGTTCTCTTTGTCCGTGTATTTGTCAACATCATTTTTATTAACATCTATTTGTTTATATCTAGTCTTTTCCACAAATGACTGTTTTTTACATTATACAATATATTAACATATTGTGCTCTCTTGGTAATTTCAGTCTTTTTCATGGCTATAAATGTCTGCTGTTGACACCCAAATCCCCCATCCTTATTATTAGACTCATATCCAACTACCCATTGCAACAAACTTTTTCAACTTATCATGTCCAAAGCTGAACTTCTAACGTAACCTGCGTTTTCTCAGTAATTACAGCTCTTATTTTTTTTAGTTGTTTAAGCAAAATAGTGGCTATCATACTTGTTTAATTTTTCACCTCATTTGTCATATCAAATCCCCCAAATGTATTCAGAATCTGATCATTTCTCAAAACCTAGACTTTTGCACACTCTGGGCCAAGCCATCGCTATTGCTTACCTCCATTATTGCAATTGATTCCAAGTTAATCTACCTTTTTATAACCTTGACTTCTTCAATCTATAGTCAACAAGCAGCAAAAGTGATTGTGTTAGATATTAAATCAGTCACATCGTTCCTTTACTGAAATCCATCCAATGACACTCTGTCTCATCCAAGAGAAAAACAAGACCCTAAAATGACCTACAGGTTCTTTAGGATCTGGCGTTATTTCCCTGATCTTCTGCTGTTACATTCCGTACTCTTTATGAAATGCGCTAATAAGTTTCCACCTGAGGGCCTTCAATCTGACCATTTTCTCTGCTTTGAATGTTCTTTCCCTAAATATCTGAAAATCCCCTCAGTTCCTAATCTCCTCTGTTTCTGACCTCCTCCTAATAGTTTTTATGTAAGAATCTATTTTCAGTTACTTCCAGCTAATGACTAGCTAATGCATATTTTAAAAATCTATTTGTGGGTACTTCTAACTAATAACCAGTTTTCCTCATATTCCTGGGTACACAAATAGACTACATACTACAGTCTCTTTGACATAAAAACTTCCCATGCAATATTCCCCAGGCCCTCCCCATCTCTGTGGTTGATACAGATGTTCAAATCACCAGAACCTCAAGATACAAAAACACAGGGTTCCTAAATCATCATTTAGAGGAATATTACCACTGACCAGGAAGACTAATTTGGACTCCGTACGAACAAACAAAACTTTCATCTCATTTTTGCCACATACTTTATCGTTTATTTCTTAGAACAATCAGTGTTCCTTTAATTAATACACCACTCTACATAAAGTTTCAGTTTTCTCCAACAATCCTAAGGCCTTTCTCTACTTCATTTTTCTCCTTGACACTTATCAATTCTAACTATATACAATATTTTATTTATTTGCCTCTTCATTGTGCCATCCTTTATATTATAATACTCCTGATTTGGTCATCATTTTTAGAATCTGCTCCAGAAATCTGCTAGGTTTTGTGTCCAACTTTGAGGCTTTCTCTTCTTCGTTTTTGGGAGTACTGAAAATTCCAAAAATCCTTCCTATGCAAGAGTTTCATTTTCATCTGTTTATAGACTTTTCAAGCAATAAAACCCAAGTCTACCTCTTTTTCTAAGCTCATTCATTTGGATTGCTCATCTATGATGAGAACCACTAAGTTATTATCAGACTCTCACTGCCATTTCTTTGACTTCAGGACAAAAATTATTTATTCTTTATTCTTCCTACTTAGTTGAATGAAATAACACATATGATTACAAAATTATACGACCAAACTTTTACTCTTCTTGTTGCTAGCTAATTGCCTACCATGGTGATAAAAAAGGAAATTCTATAGAAATAATATCCCTTTGCCTCCAGTAGAATATAAGTTTTGTAAGGACACAGTATCTTGTCGGGTTTGTTCAGTGCCATAACACAGTTCCTAGATTTGTATCTGGGCAGTGGTACATACTCATTTAATATTTGTAGATTGAAAGAAAGAAGGAATATTTTCCACCTAACAATTGATAAACACAACATAGTCAGTGTTGAGAGAGTATGGTCTCTAGAGTTGAGCTGACTGGTCTCTAAACCTGAAAATTATGTACTAGATACATGAAGTAAGCAGCCACTGCACCACTCCATATATTAATTTCTCATCAATAAAATGAGGATAATAATCAAACTAATCTCATAGCGCTTTTTTGGAGAATTCAATGAGAAACTCCAGGCAAAATTCTGTGAGCAGAACCTAGGACATTTTAAACACATAACATATTATCAATTTTTATTCCAACATTTTGGAATGTTTTTCTTTTGCTTCAAATGTGTTTTATATTATTAAGCCAATGTAGTTCAGAATAAACTTAGGCTTAAATATTTTGTTTACGGTTGTTTTCATAAACTCATAATAAAGGGACTCAGGCTCAAACACCAATTTAATCTCTGAAACATATTTTTTTTAAGTTCCCATTGTACTCATTCTTTGCACCATCTGCTAAAACCTACAATGTGAGAAAACAAAGATAGTTTCCTTTTTTTTTCCTTACCACGTGGTTGCACTGCTAAGCTGCTTCAAAAATTGTGGAAAATATTGCTACCTAAAGTCTTGGCTTCCTGACTGTGTTTTTTAGTTGTTTGTTTGTTTGTTTTTAATTCTAGAGAGAAGACTTACTAGATGGTTTTCATTTTTGATCATTGATCCTGACATAATAGAATGTGACCTACGTAGAGAAGACAAAAGGCAGAAATACAACACAACCAAAGAATACACGCTGGAAAAGGAATCACTGAAGAAAAACGGATAGGAAGCATATCTCATGTTTTTGTGTGTGCAGGCATACCTCGGAGATGTTGTGGGTTTGGTACCTGACTGCTGTAATAAAGCTAATATCACAATAAACCAAGTCACATCAATTTTTTGGTTTCTCAGTACATATAAAAGTTATGTTTACACTATACTATAAAGTGTGCAATAGCATTATGTCTAAAAACACAATGTACATGCCTTAATTAAAAAATCCTTAATTGCTAAAAAATATTAACCATCATCTGAGCCTTCAGCAAGTCATAATCTTTTTGCTTTTGGAGGCTCTTGTGAAAATGCGCTATCTGCAAAGCATAATAAAGAGAAGCACAATAAAATGAGAAATGCTCGTACTGATACCTAATCAGCCCAATTTAGACATATATTAATTTCAAGATTTAAGTTAAAATGCAGTACTAGATTATTCTAAAGATGCAATAGCTATTCCTGGAATATGATTACCAGGACTGAGTTTTCTTAGAACTTTGAATCTTTCTGGGAAATACGTGTCTGAAATAAATGAAGCATTACATAGAGAACATTCCCACAATGTTTCAGGTTTTAATTATATTATTTTTCATAATGAAAAGGATTTGTCACCCCAGTACTATCTTCCCCATTGATAAAGAAAGAACGACACAAAAACGCAACATTTTCCACTGGTCTAAATTCAATAGATTCCTAGTGCTTATAGATCTCTCTTTGCTTCATAACAGCTAAAGGAACATTTTGCTTTCAGCAAGCACCATGCTTAATCCATTCTTCACCTTTCATGACTTTACCTAATCAAACAAACAAAGCAAACAAAATTAAAACTCTCGATCTATCAAATATATCAAAGAGCCGAACTCAGATAAAGAAAGACAGCACGTTAGAAATGCCTTCATAGCTAGCTAGCTATCTCTATCTATCTAGATTTAGATATCAGTATATGCATACATATATATATTGCTATCTATATCTATAGACATACATATTAGCAGACCACATAGTAATTTCATTCATGATGTTCTAATGTTTAGAGCAAAACATTTGTTATTAAATCTATTCTGGCTAATGCTACTAATAATATCTGCTTTTATTTAGGAATTCCATCAGTTTTTAATCATATTAATGTATAATAAAATGTAAGTGAATATGCTTAGTTTCTAGTCTCTGCTATTCCTTATTAAAAATAAACTCATTAATATATCAGCTGTATTATTCACTATACAAAAGTGTTAAAAATTTCACAGAGTTATGAACTCCAGATAACATCATAGTCGATAAACTGGCATAACATGAAGTACAGTTGATAGTTTGCCTCCAAACTCATTCTTAACAACACAAGCACACACAAACAACCATACCCTAAGCACCAATTATCTTTCAGATCTTAGTGTCCCCTGCCTGGACTCCCCTTCATGCTGCTCTCAATTTGTTTACATCTGTTCAAGTCATAACAGCCCTGAAGATACATTTTGGTAGCCCCCTTTTCATAACTGTTTTGCATTTCTTGACTCTTCAGCACAACTGATTGCTTCCTACTCTGTGGTGTTATAGTGCTTAACACATTTTTCACCACGTTATTAGTTTCCTAGGGCTATTGTAACAAATTACCATAAACTCGGTGGCTTAAAAATGAGAAAATTATACTCCCACGGTTCTGGAGGCTCACACTCTATCCAATGGCTGTGAGGAAGAATCCTTCCTTGCCTCTTCCAGCTTCTCATGGGTCTGTGTGTTGCATGACACCAACTCTGTCTCTATTTCTCCATGGCCTCCTCCTCTTCTCCCTATGTGTGTCTTCTCTGTGTGTATCATATAAAGATGCCTGTCATTGGATTTAGGGCTCATGTGGATAAACCATGATGATTTCAGCTCATGATCCTTAACTTAATTACATCTGCAAAGACTTTTTTCCAAATAAGGTCACATTCACAGGTTCCAGGATGATGTGAACATATCTTTTGGGGCCACAATTCAACCCACTACAACCACTATCCTTATATTTCATCTGGACTTTTTCTCCATTCCTCTCTTTCTCCATTCCTTCCTTTCTGGTACTAATGTGAGATGAATGAGGCAGTTGCATCAAAAACTTTAAGGGAATACACACGTACACACAATACCAGTAATTGAGATAAATTTTATTTAATCAAATATTTGAGAAAAAACAAAATTAATTTAAAAATCCATGATAAACCAAATATCAACATTTTTAATATTGACAGAATCAGTATTATTAATTTTTCCTTTCAAGTACTCTAAAGCAATGGAGTTTTAGATGCCTCTGATTCATTCTCTTTCTCTCTCCATAAATCCCTGACTACATTCTTAACTTATTGATAAAGAAAAATAATTCTCCTTATCTGTTTTTCATGCTAACACAGTATATGGTAAAAAGGATCCATTAAGAAATTGTTATATATGTGGGATGAAGAAATGAAGGAACAAATAAGTGAATGAGTTATCTCAAGGAAATTATTCTCCATTCTATCAAAAGTCAACTGAATATGATGAAAAAAACACTCTCTAGTATTAATTTTTATGTGATATTTTCTGTTTACTTTTGTTTTTGTTTCAGTCATGTTTAAAAGTAAATCAAATTCATGTTTAGATGCAAAAAATTACAGAATATTTGCAAAACAAACCCATAAAGTAAAAATAAATCCTACCTATAAATGGAGAAAGAATTCTATGAGTCAAAAATAAACTGTCAATTGGAAGAAATCCCTCAGGAGACTTCTGTTTGACTCCTGATTTGATTCTTCTGTTTATACTTCATATAATAAATCTCTTTCTAGAAATAGCATTGCCACAATTTTTGAGCACCCAAGATATATCAGGTCTTGGATAACCTTAAGTTTGAATCAATGAGAGCAGTGTCTCTCTGGAAGTATTGTTTGTCACTGTATTTATGGGTTCAAGCACAGAAGCACAGTGTTTAGGAACTAGTGATCTCACAAGTAATGTTTGCTGAATGGTAAGTTAAGCCTGGAATGTTCACATAAGCACTTTTTGCTCCCTAGTAATTATTTTAATATCTAATTGTTTAATTCATTTCTTTTCCCATTACCTGTATATCCCCTTTCCCATATCCCTAGAAGACTGACTCTTCAGTTTGCTTACATTACATATATATAATTACATATATATATATATAAAATTACATATATATATATATATATATATATATATATATATATATATATATATATTTTAGTCATGGTTTTTGGTGAGAAAGATTGGCCCAGAGCTAACATCAGTTGCCAAGCAATCCTCCTCTTATTTTGTTTTTCTTCCCAAAGCCCCTGTACATAGTTGTATATCCTAGTTGTAAGTCCTTCTAGTTCTATGTAGGATGCTGCCACAGCATGGCTTGATGAGCTGTGTGTAGGTCCGTGCCCAGGATCCAAACTGGTGAACCCCAGGCCACCAAGGCAGACCATGCAAACTTAACCACTATGCCAGTGGGCCAGCCCCAGACTCTTCCAAAACCATGTAAAACTTCAGTCAGGTTGAGATTGTAGATGTAGAGGCAAAAATCTCCCATGATCAGAGACTTAATCTCAATATGTTTCATGGGTTTTCTTCCCATTAATTATTAAATCACCCAAGATTTATTGTACTGATGTACACATGTACCACATACTATGCTGTTTGATAGGGCTTTAATAGAGAACATGACAGAGAGTGACTCTGCTCTTATTGAGAGCACACTCTCTTGAGGAGAGAAGGCAATCATTTAAAGAAATAAATACTTTAAATAAATAAGAATTGTCATTGGTGCCATGAAGGAAAGAAATTAGGGGTTTTGATGAAGAAAACCAAAGGGTAAGTCCCTTAGAGTGTCTAGATAAAGCTTCTCTGTGAAAGATTATATTCATGCCATGTATGCAGAGACCTGGAAGGCATGAGAAGACCTGAAGGGCCAGTCTTCCTGGATGATAACCATAGGGCTTTGAAAGGGGAAGAGCTTAGCAGTTCCTGGGACTGAGAGAAAACCAATGTGACTGGAGTACAGTGAGCTCGGTAAACAGTGGTAATACACAAAATCACGTATGTGTGCAGGACAACATGAGGCTGGACCTCATAGGACATAGGAAATGTTTTTTTAAGTTTATTAACATTTCAAAGCCCACTAGGAAACCAAATCGGTTTTGTTCTAGTAGATTTATTTTGTAAATATTTAGACATGTTTTCTGATAAATATACACACACATATATAACCTATAATATATATGGATGTGTGTATAATAAAACAGAATAATTATTTAAGTTATAGTTGTAAAACCTAGTAAAGATGCTTCAGTTGGGTCACCCGAAGATCTGTGTTTGTGTGTGAGGGGGATTGGCCCTGAGCAAACCTCTGTTTCCAATCTTCCTCTTTTTGCATTTATATTAAATAAATATAATTATGAGAAAAAACTTATGTTTCAGAGATATTAATTAAATATTAATATTAATTATTAATATTGATATTAATATTGATGTTCCAAAGGGAAACTGGCTAGTAAGGAAGCAAAATGAAAATGACCAACTTTCCCATTTTGTAGAAACATAAGTGAGAGTAAAAGCCCTGTCAACAAAGAAATATATTAACTTTGTGGCTTAAAAACATGTAGGGTTTTTAAAAAGACTTGGGTCACTAAACAAATAAAACAAATCTAATGTCTGAATGGATTTCTGCCAAGAAAAAGTCTGGCTCTTGTTTCTTGAAATAATATCTAGTTTATTACACACGTCTTTCTTTAAAATAGTGAAGTTACAGGGGCTGGCCTGGTGGCATAGTTGTTAGTTTGTGTGCTCCACTTCGGCAGCCTGGGTTCTCCAGTTGAGATCCTGGGCGTGGACCAACGGACCATTCATCAAGCCATGCTAGAGCAGGCCTCCCACATATAAAATAAATGAAGATGGGCACAGATGTTAGTTAAGGGCCAATCTTCCTCAGCAAAAAGGGAAGGATTGGTGGTGGATGTTAGCTCAGGGCTAATCTTCCTCCAGAAAAAAATAGTGAAGTTACAGGTATGCAAATATCTCATAAGTATCAAGTCAATGACAATGTTATATAACTTGTGAAAGGTTGAAAATTCCTCAGAGTAATGTAATTTAAGATTTTTTGCTTTCCTAAGACACAAGAACTATTTCTGCCAGATAGGGTATTTGAACAAAATGGAAGAGCGGTCAAGAGGCAGTGTATATGGCTCAAATAGTGCATTTGTGAGGTTAAATATATCTAGTAGGTGGTTCTGTGATGTGGTTAATTATAAGTGGGAATAATCAGTGACTTCATAGTGGATAAAATACACAGGCACTCCAACTTTAATCTTTTCATCACAAATGAACAGTAAATATTTATTGAGCACACCAACAGGCATTGTAGCAGATGCTATATATATATAAAACTAAGTAATTATTATCTCTGCCGATAGATACTTAGAGTTTAATGGAGACAAGGAAACAGTCAATTGCGATAGAATGTGGTAAATTTTGCTACAGCAGTAAAGCAGAAATGTTTGAGAATGCTGGGTTAGAATGTAACCTAGTTTAGACAAGATGACAGGTTTCTAAAGGATGTGACATAAGTTGAGTTCTGAAGGAATGGTACCACAAGCTATGATAATATCGTGTATTAGCAGATCCCAGGTATCTGTATGTGTGTATGTACACACACACACTCACAAAACACACTCACAATGCCAACAATTTTCCAGACATCAAGCAATTGAACAAAGCCCTATAATATAATGGAGAAGAAGAGACACAGAAACCCTCTTCTGGGAGACAACTCCATGGAAAACAATACCTCCCTATTAAGTTTCAGCTTCTCATCCTACCATAGTTTCTTTCCTACTACCAATATTACTAGGCATTAAATTGTTATTAATTTGTGTACTTGTTTTTTTCTGACTTCCCCTAAAGCCCCCAACTAGAATGCAGTCTCCTTGAGGAGTGGTTTACAGAAAAATAGTTATTAAAAATAATAGTTATTGTTATTATAAAGTATAATATAAATGGAGAAAACGTGAATTATAAGAAAGAAAAAAGGCATAAATAAAAAGGATGATCAGAAGAGACATTTATAAAGAACTGAGATTTGAGTGCAGACAAAATCAGGTTTACACGAAATCTTAGAGAAACTTTTCCAGGCATGCTTCATTGTAGGAAAAATTAAGATAAATGCACTATTAACATTTTTTGTGCTAATTCATTCTAAAATCGAGCTGTTCCGAATGACTTTGATTGCCAGGTACAGTGATTCATCTAGCTAGCTCAAGTAAAAGAAGGGAGGAACAGGTAGGAACACAAAAGAAAATCTCCCTGAGGTCAGTTTCTGCTTTCTCAGAGTGTGGGTGCTTTTTCTTTTCCTGCTGTCTCTCAGGTCCTTATGGTCACTCTCATTTCTTTTATTCAATGACTCCTTGTTCTCTTGGAGGATCATTTTGCTTGCATGTAGGCCAACATGAATGCTGGCTCTAAGTAAATACTTTTTTCTGGCTGAGCACAAGGCCAACCTATTCAATGTGGTAAATAGCATTTCATTAAACAACAAAGAACTTTCGAATTTCCGAGCTTCCAAATTCCATAAATTCACAGTATCTTTGTTGAGATCTTGCTAGGTAGCAGACATCGTTCTAAGTTTTGGAGGTGCATCAAGTGAAGACACAGAAAGAAATTTCTGTTCTAGTAAGAGAAGAAAGAAAAGTAGTAAAAGTAAAATAAAAGAAAGTCAATTTTATAGTGTGTTAGAGAAGAATAGATAGAATAAAAGTAAAGAGATTGCTAGGGGCTAGGTTTGGAGATTTTAAATTAAGTGACATTACTAAGAAGGTGGCATTTGCCTAAATACTCGGAATGGTACATGCCTAGAAAAATGTTCAGGCAGAGAGAACACCAGTGAGAAATCCCTGTGGCACATAAATGGCGGCTCTGAGAAGCAGAGTAGGGGTAGATAGCCTGACCATTGTGATTAAGAGAGAGATGGGAAGATAAGGTCAAAGGAATTATGTGCACAAGAAATTGTATCCATGTTTCAGATGCTAACAAGGCCATGAAGATCCCTACAAAGTTTTTAAAGCCCATGTTTGCCCTTGATTTTATTTCTTCCAGCAGCCTTTACTCCTTTGGTTTCTCTCAATGATTCTCATTCACTTCGATGCTAAAATCGCTTCTTTTACTGTCTGCCTCTTTGCATTACGTGTGTGAGTTTAAATGTTGCCATTGACCAAAACAATGAAACAAAATAACGAATATTCCTTGATCAACTTGCTGTCTTTAATATCAGAAACTATTCCCCAGCCAATCCAGGGATCATTTTATTTTTAAATACACAGAATACAGGAGCTTATGTTTAGGCCAAGTTAATATCAAAGGCTTTTCCTTTTTAAGAAAAGGCAGAGGTTAGTATTTCATCGTCATTCTATCTTTAACTCAGCTCAATTCTGGACTTTAGAATCGATTTCTTAATTATTCTCCATTATTACCACTATTTAAATTATTCATGAATGTACTTTGTAGTCCTAATTCTTTTCCAATATTCCTACCATTATGTTTCAGTGCCTATTAAACATGCCCATAAAGGCATCCTAGATGATTTAGTGATCCAGCACATCCAAAATCTAAATCATCTTCTCTTCTTTCAAGTGCAATTCAAACTATGCCCTTCTATTTACCCATTAATGTCTCAGGCAGGAAGCTGACCATTGAGCGAGCAAAGGTATTTGGGCCTAGACAACCTGAAGACAACTTTATACCTTGTCTCTCTTCACTCTTTATATCTTGAACACCACTGAGTCTTCTCAATTTCCTCACATTTTTTCTTCTTCCATTACCCCTACTTCCAGTAGACAAATCCAGGTATTTATCATTTCTCACCTGAATTCTCATAGTCACTTTAAAAACAAGTTTCTTTCTGCTCCCTAATCTTCCACCTGTGCAGTGAGTGGCAAATTTTACTATCAAAGTTGATGTGGGGTCAGTGAGCCGAGGAGTTGAAAGAAAGAGTTCTTAGACTCTTAAGATCTGGCAGTAGTGCTCTTTTATTTAGAGACTAGAATAGCATGGGGACAGGACCCATGGGCAGTCAGAGCTGCTCCTGCCAGCATGGGGACAAGACCCATGGGCAGTCAGAGCTGCTGCTGCCCCAAGTTGAGGGTTAGAGCTAAATTTAAGGCATAGGTATGTGAGTTATCTCTTTACAAGACAAAGGAAAGAATATGTAAACAGTTAAAATGGTATCAGTGCCTGTAGGGTCCGGCCATTTGGCAGTCCCACAATTTTTAGATAAGAATCAAACCGGATTGAGTAAACGGCAGAAGTCACTGCTTAAATATTATCTTCAGCTAAAGACAAAGGAGGATTGTGGGGGGGGGGGGGGGGGGGTCAGTTACATGAGCTTGCCAGACAGTAAACAACTTAAGTTCTTGCCTTCCCCATTAAGAGTTTCCATAGATAAGGCCATCCCCTCTTCCTCCTGGCCCAGAGAGGGAGGCATGGAGATTTCCTTCCCAAATGCAACTGTCTCTCATCAAAGGGAGAGCAAATTCCACTCTTCAGTCTGCTTCTCATCTGCACTTTTAAAATTAACCAGCCTAAATCCTCATCAAAAGTCATGTTCCCTGTTGAAGACAAAGTATGATTGTGTTTCTTCTCTGTTCAAACATCTTAAAGAATTCCCCCATTGACTACAGAAGAGTCAATATAATTGCTTCCGATCAGACCTCATCTGACTCATGGTTTCAGCAGCTCTCTTTCCTGAAAAACATTTTTTAAACATTTGGCTGTATTCTCAGTGTATACCATGAATTTACTTACTTTGAGGGGCTTTTTACTTTGCCTTTTCTCCCAGTATGCTATTGTTGATTTGTGCTTTGTTTTATTTTGGTGTTTATTTGTTTTACCATGTCCACTTGACAAAACATCTACCCTCCTTTTGAGGCTGAGTTTTGAACCACCTTTAACATCACCTGCTTATCAACCCTTTTTCCAATCTTTCCTTCCAGAATAACATTTTGTTTCCGCAGTGACTTCTTACGGCTATGTTTACACCTGTTCTGAAAATATGTTGTCTTGTATTCTGGTTATGTGTGAATAGTTCACGCTCTTACTAAACTTTCAATTTCTTTAGGACTCATACTATATCTTGTCCATTTAAAAATTTTTATCACATTTTTCATTGGTTAGTCATTAAATAAAATGTTTTTATGTTACATTTCTGAATCATTCGCATTTTTTCTTTTGATTAAATGGCTTAAAAATTTTATTTCACTGTATTTCAGAGGGAAGAACTTCATCCAGGTTATACAAAAAGCAGGTCAAAGATAAAACGCCTACTTGATATGGAAATAGCACTGAAGTCTTTGAAGAGATGCCAGTGTGCTAGCACAGCTCATTGCATAATGGATATGGGTACAGTCAAGATAAAGATGGTATAGAAGGAACATAACGAAGACTGTAGTATTATAATTAGAAACAAAATTTGCATGTCTATGTATTTGCCTGATTTCAAGATTCAGTAGTCATCTAAAGCAAGACATCAAAAAATATACCATTTATTTAAAAAGAGGGAAGGAGGGAAAGGATTAAATGTAAATATCTAAGGTTTTACCAGAAATAACAATGATATTTTAACTTTGATGAGTTTTAAAGCAGTCTGTGGTCCTTAAGAATTACCTGCCAAATTGGTGGCATCCAAATTCAGGTCATACCAATAGCTCAATTTTTAGAGAAACTTTGCAAAGAGGAATAGAATAGTGTATCAATTATCACTTATGTCCTTTTGGACTAACATGAGATTCTAGAGGCACCCTGAAATAGTGATGATGATTATTATCTTTGAAAATAAAATGAAGTCTATCTTCAATTATACATATACTTAACCTTTACATTAGTCTTTTCTATTATCAATAATCATGTCTTTTGATTATATTAAATCTTTCAACCAAGACTAATTCAGAGAATTTGCTGCCCCAATTTTTTCAGTTTCTCCTTTTTACATGCACAATTTGTTTAAACTTATCCTTGGGATATTTTCACACAGGTTTATATCCTATTTTCTCTTTAATGCAAGATTCTGCCCATTCTCCATAGCATGCAGTAACAACACTGGTACAATGCATGCTTATTAACTTTGTGGCTAAAGTAAGATGTTTGTAGATTTGGGGCGAGAGGTTAGAAAGAGAGCAGTGATAGATTATGATTGCTCATGGACAGAAAGACACTTCTACTTGCTACCATGTGTGCAGTGAGGGAAGCAATTAGAAATACTTCTGGTGAATCTGATAAGAAACATGGCTTACCAGTATATAAGTGAAGTGTAATAAGAGAGTAGGTGTCAGAAGCAGTAGATTCCAAATGGAGACGCACGTCAGAATAACCTAGGAAATATTTTTAAATAACAATCATTTCTCAGTTCCATCTTTTTTTTTTTTTTTTTTAAGGAAGATTAGCCCTGAGCTAACTGCTGCCAATCCTCCTCTTTTTGCTGAGGAAGATTGGCGCTGAGCTAACATCCATGCCCATCTTCCTCCACTTTATAGATGGGACACCCGCCACAGCATGGCTTGTCTTGTGGTGCCCTTTCTGCACCCAGGATCTGAGCCAGTGAACCCCGGGCCACCAAAGTGGAACGTGCACACTTAACTGCTGTGCCACTGGGCCGGCCCTTCAGTTCCATCTTTAATATAAGAATCACTGGAAGTGAGAATGTGGAATGTGCATTAACAACTGCCCCTCGTCCCCAAATAATAAGTATTCCCATAGGATTCTGAAGCAGCTATCCAACTGACAACTATTTTGAAGCTATGATTCTCAGAATGTTTGGACCCACTAAGACCAATAGGAACTATAGAAGGAAGATTTTATTTTTAATAAGCTCACCTGAAAATTTCAGAAGAAAATGCCATCCTAATATTATTAATAGTCCTATTCTGGGGTGTCTAAAATACAGTAGGTATTTTGCATACATATTTCATTCTGTCTTACGAGAATTGTGCATAATTACGAAGTGAAAACCATGGAGTTTAAATAACCAGTTCATGGCTTGAGCACCAATCTATATAACTTTCCAGAATCACGCTTGGCTTCCAAAGGTGTATTTCAGACGCTGAAGGGCTGGGTAAATTTCAGAGATCCTAGAGCAAACGGGAGGCTATCGAAAGTGCCCTCTCATCCTCCATATCACCAGGAGATTCTAAGTAAGGTGAAGAGAACTATTTTTTCACTTGTATTTTGAATGCTTGTATTTCATATATGAGCACTTCATGGAGAAGATAGCAACTGCCATAAAGCCAGATTTGCTTTCTTAATTGTGGCTGCCCTTTTTCTTGCTCCTAGTTAGGCATAATTGGAGCTGGTGTTTGTGACTGCGGTGGTATTTGTCAGTCAATTTAGATTTTCTTTTTGCTACTTGAAAAATGTCACATCTGAAATTGCCACTAATTAGGATATCCAGAGCCTGAAAAGACTTCTAACTACCATGATAAACTTAAATTAAAAGAGTGTAGATTAACCATGTTATTAAAATAAAGAGTTTTAGAAGTATCTTTTTATGGATATATCTTTTTATAAGAAAACAACAGAAGGAAAGCACACGCTGTATTTCCACAAAGTAATAGGAAAAGTTTATCTATTTATCCTTCCATGTTACATCATTTGTAAAGCATCAAGTAGTTGACTTAATTTTATACGTACACACACACACACATACACTTAAACACATACATAAATGAACATCATATTAGGTTTGCCCATATAAAATCGGTTTCTGTATTTCAAAAATTAGCAATTTCATGTAGTTCAAAAAATGTATATAAAAAGATATTCTTGCAACTTTTCAAACGTATGAGACTGGTTTCAAAAAATTCCTTGATGGAATAATACAGTGACAGTAATTTAAAATAAAGGCTAGTTATTCTTTCTTATTAACTTTTACAAAGTAGATGGCATTTAGAATTCAATCTAGAAATAAGGGGCAAAGATAACTATTTTAAAGGCCTCTATATCTCTTTTACTCTGGACCTAAAATAAATTTTTTTTTCTTTACAGTACAAAAGTAAGAAATAAAAAAAAGTTTTTGTTTTTTTTCAGAAGTTTGAAATCAAGAAGGGAGTACCCTAAAAAGTAAAAGAACCCAGTGGTTGAGTGGTTAAAGTTCTGCATGCTCAGCATCGGTGGCCTGGGTTTTCGGGTTTGGATCCTGGGCACAGACGTGCTCCACTCATCAGCCATGTTGTGGAGGTATCCCACATACAAAATAGAGGAGGATTGGCACGGATGTTAGCTCACAGCTAATCTTCCTCAACAAAAATCAACAACAAAAAGTAAAAAGAACATTTGATTCCTGCATTAACATTAATTGGAATAGCTCAATCATCTTACTAAACAGTTGTCTTAAGTCAAAATTCGGTCTTAAATTTTTTTCAGAATGACATTTGGCTTCACTTTTATTTAGAAAACGTATCCTATTTGAGTGGTATGAAGTATTTGCATTTTCCTAGAACTTTCCACATTCCAAATAGCTCATGGTGCTTCTTATAGGGATTTTTACTTTAACTGAAATATACAAATATATTTAATCAGCACTTCAGACTGACCATGATAATTTATCTAAGTGAAATAATAAAAAAGTCAAATTATATTGCTTGATACTTCACAACTGTGATGGACAGACCCTAAAATGACCCCTAACTTATCTTGCCTTCTGGTGCTTATACCTCTGTATAATCTCCTTTCTTTGAGTGTGGACATGGACTGTTTTTTGTTTCAAATATGGCAAACATTATGCAAGATTACTCTCATGATTATGTCATATTTTATAAGCTTCCATTTCACTAGCAGATTCAAGCTAAAAACTTTCTACCTTTGCTAGCTTTGAAGAAGTAAGCTGCCATGGTGGGAGAGGGCCAATGGAGAGGACGACATGGTGAAGGAAGTACGGGAAACCTCTAGGAGTTTATAGAAAGCCCTGGACTATAGCCAACAGGAAGTTGGGGCCTTAGTCCTACAACTGAAAGGGGAACTCTGCTAACTGCCTGAGTAAGTTTAGAGAAAGCTCCAAGCTCCTGCAAGAGAACCCAGTCCTGGCCAACACATTGGTTGTAGCTTTGCAGAGGACCCACTTAAGTTGTATAGAGACTCCTGATCCACAGATATTGTGAGATAATAAATGTTATTTGATTTAAGATGCTAAGATCATGGTAATGTGCTGCACAGCAATAAAAACCACATAAACACTTAAACGAAAACAAAAATAACATCAATGATATAGTTAGCTAGTCTTAGAAATCATTTTGTATAGCACTATAACACTGCAGGGAAAGAACTTTCGGCAAAATATTGTAAATATATCACTACATAATATTTAAAACAACAAACTTCTATTTTCAGTTACTTGTTCATTGTTAAGAGTTTTGAATATATCCTATTGATACCTTTTCTAAGTTAATAAAATAAAATAAAATACTTATGTATTTTAATATAAATAATTCGTTTAATTTCGGAAGTTACATACTTCTTGTTACTTTCTGTTGAATATAATTTTGTCATATTAATGTAAATTATAAAATGTTAAATTGTCACTCAACTATAAAGTATTTTATACTTCTCAGACTTATCTTCTACATAATTCATTAATTTTAGTAATTTCTGGTGGAGTGGCACTCAGCTCACACATGATCAGAGATGCTGCACTGATATTCTCTGCTCTTGGCATCCTTTTACTGGAGGAATCCTACTGCTCACCAGTCTCTACTCTTGCAATATCTAGTCCCTGAAGTTATGGCTTGTCTCAATGCTAGAATACCCCTTCAATTGTGTAACTTTATTTCTCTATCTTATTTTTTTATCCCATAAGTTATCATGCCCATAATTAACCTTCAGTCCCTCAGATAAATCTGCATATATCTGAACCCCATTTGTGACCTGGGTGTAAGCTCTGTTCCATGGGGTTAGTGGTCACATGAAATAGAGTGGCATGCCAGAGTTTCTAATTACATCTATAAACATCCCTGAGAATTAAGAAATCCCCCCAAGTTCAAGGCACTCTGGAGTCTATTTGCTCCAGTCACACAAAATTCATCTAGAATATATCATGACATCAGATAACAGTCTAAAAAAAAACTTGTTTAGTTTTAACTCTGACAAAACAGTTTTTATTGTTATTATTATAAAAGTCAATACAACATAAAAAAAGAAAGATAAATTTAGAGAACAAATTTAAAAACTCCACCATTTATGTATACCACTCTCTTTACATTAAAGCAAATATTTTAAATTATATTATAAATCTATTAATATTACTTGAAGCCTGGATGATTTAATGAAAAAATAAGAATACAAACAGGATTTTATTAGGCTAACTCACTTAAAATTGTTAAGCATCCCTTTATTGCAATCTTGTGCTTTCTATGAAAATACCTAAGAAGATGGTGAGGAGTTGTGGTTATACTTGAAACTTATAATATCTTTGAGAACTGAAAGTAATTTTTAACACATTGACAACAACTAGGGGTGGGGATTTCACTAATTGAAAGAAGGGTGACCTGCATTGAATTAATAAAAGAAAGTTATTTGTGAAATATACATTCTATAATATCATAAAACAAAATAATCTTGCCTTATTTAAAGTAGAAAGGGTGGCACTTTGTTCTTCCCCCAGCCTTTGTCTCTTGACATAGAGATCCAGTTATATCTCAGCCATAAAATGCGGGCCACTATCCAACTCAAGCATAGGTGAAACAGTCTGCATTTCTTTCCCTTTCTTCATCCTAAACCATTTAGGTGTCTACTCTGCTAACCAGCAAGGCTTGTGGATAGGAAAGCTGTCCATTGAAAGGATGTATGTGTGGGTCAGGAACTATCAGTGAAATTTAAAATGAATAGATTAGATGAAATAAAATTTTGTCTTTCGTATCACTTGCAATTCATATGAATAGCTTATAAAATTAGCTTACAAAAAATAGCTTACAAAAAAGTTTATAATTAAAATACTAACTGTATCCAAGTTGAGTTTCATAAACGATCACTTTTTTGTGTGTATGTGTGTGCATGTGTAACAGTGTATATATATATGCTTATGCCTGTATATATGTATCACAATTGAGATTATACTGCATAAAACAATATGTACCGCTTTATTGAAGTACAATTTATATACCATAAAATTCACTTGTTTTAAGTATAAACTTCAATGATTTTTGTAAATTGACAGAATTTTTCAACGATCAATACAATACAATTTTAGAAAATTTCCAGCACCCCAGATTCTTTCTGCTTATTTGAAATCCTTCTATGTCCTTACCTATTCATCTAGGCACTGATAATCTATTTTCTATGTCCATGCATTTACCTCTTCTAGATAGCTCATATATATGTAATCTAGATTTTTTTCACTTAGCATAATGTTTTTGAGGTTCAAATATGTCTCACTATGTATCAGTAGCTTATTCCTTTTTATTGTTGAATAGTATTCCACTGTGTTGACATAATACAGTTTTTTGGGTGTTTTTGCTGAGAAAGATTGGCCCCGAGCCAGCATCTGTTGCCAATCTTCTTCTTTTTGCTTGAGGAATATTGTTGCAGAGCTAACGCCTGTGCCAATCTTCCTCTATTTTGTATGTGGGATGCCACCACAGCATGGCTTGATGAGAGGTGTATAAGTCCACCTCTGGGATCCGAACCTGTGAAACCTGGGCCTCCAAAATGTAGCACACAAACTTAACCAGTACGCCACTGGGCTGACCCCCAGTTTTTGTTTTTTAAATAACCAATGATGGTGAAGATGATCGTTTTGTACGGTGTAAGATTAGAGTCTTAATTAGTCTTTTTGTATGTGACGTCCGATTTTCCAAGCACCATTTTTTGTGCAGAAGACAGTCTTTTCCTTATTGAATTGTCACAGCATCCTTGACAAAACTCAAATATCTTTAAATGTAAAGATTTATTTCTAAATTCGCAATTTAGTTCCTTTTATTTATATGGGTATCCTTATGCCATTACCACACTTTATCAATTACTGAAGCATTGTAATAAATCTTGAAATCTGGAAGTATAAGTCTTCTAAATTTGTTCTTATTTTCAAGATTATTTTGGCTATTCTAGGTCCTTTGCATTTGCGTATAAATTTTAGCAAGAGCTTGTCGATTTCTCTGAAAGATTCTGCTGGTATTTTGATAGAGATTGCCTTGAACCGAGACGGCAATTTGTGGAGAAATTTCATCTTAATAATATGGAGTCTTCAAATGAAGAGGGGATGCCATTTAATTTACTTATTTCTTTAATTGTTTTCAGCAATGTGTGTACTTTTTAGTGTACAAGACTTGTACTGCTGTTAAATTTATTCCAAAGGATGTTATTCTCTTGATGCTATTGTAAATAGAATTGTCTCAATTTTGATTTTTGGATTTTTATTGTTAATATATAGAAATATGATTATCATGCTTTAATATTTTATAGTGTTGTAATAGTCGTACAGTACTTATGAATACATCATGTTTTTGAGACAAACTCCCTGGTTTTGACAGTAGTGAACACCAGAATATGGGTTTGTTTTATTTTTTTGGCAGTCAGCCTAAGCAGTTGGTTGAGTTTTCTGAAATCAGACACTGAACTATAGATGAAAATTTTGTTAGAATTAGCACCAGTGGAAAGAAGAAGGAGGAAGCAGAATTGGGCATGGAATAATTTGGACAGCAATACTTGCCACACAAAGGCTTGGCCAATCCAATGAGGAGTTCCGTAGTCAATATTGTCTACAAAAGTGTTCTGTGTTGTCAGCCCAGAATGTCAGGCCTTAGTGCTCTCACTTTGCCCAGTCCCAGCTTGCGGGCTTCCCAGGGAAGGACACAACCTTATTCTCAGAGCTGGAGAATCAGTCATTCATTGAAAAGGGATATAGACAGCATATTTCCATATCCACCGACATAGTTTTATACAATTATTTGCTGAAATTTCGGGGGAAGAAATGAAGTCACTTTCTGTCTGGGAATGAGAGCCATGTTTATAATACCAGCCTTGAGTTACACATTTTTAGTACCACAGTGTGTAATGACTTATTGCTTCTTTAGAATCAGAGCTAACCATCTGTGTCCAGTTCCAGGGTAATAATGCAGCATGAATTGTGCCCTGCTTCTAGGGTGTTTCAGTCTTTGGCCTAGTTCTAGCCTCTGTAAGCCAAGAATTTTGTTTAAATGATAAACAATGTAATTAATTTAATTACTTTGGGAAATGTTTTTCTTTTTTGTTTCAACAAAAACTTACTCTTTGACTGTTTTCTTCTTGAATGTTCTAACTTTACCAAGGGGAGACTGTGAAATGGAGAAAGATTATTACTTATAAAAGGAAATTTCCATTGGATAAACTGTTTTCTGAAAGTGAGGGAATTATTTCAGAAAGTCCCTTTATGTCTTCTAGTCTAATCTTGCTATTTTTACTGTACTGAGGAAATAACCTTCTCTGGTGGATGGAATGAGTTCTTGCGAGTACCACAAAGTGTGCAATAAGACCCTGCCCATGTTTTATTCATGAAGAAAATCTGGCCCTCTATGCTTTATTCTTCAAGACTTTCATTCTATTTCAACCCCGACTTGCTTAAGATATCTTTTTTATTCCCCTCTTTGAAAATTGTTGTTAAAATCCAATGAAACACAAGAAGAAAACAGTTAAAATTTATATTTTTGTATGACCATCAATCTTTAGAACTTTCATGACAAGTAAATCTATAACAAAAGATATTAAACCAAGCATGTATGAGATGTAAGGTGCCTTTGAAAAGCTAATGAGAAAAGAGAAATATTTTGATCTAGATATTTGTAGTATAAATGTCCCTGACATGATTGAAAATCAACTTTTGTCTGTTTCCTACCTCATCAGGAAATGAGCAAAGGAAATAGCCCCATACAACAGCTGGCCAATAAGAAGAAATACATTTTAAAAGTCCTGTAAATATGGGTTGTGTCATTTCATTAATACTGAACTTCAGGACAGAGGCTGCTTACCAAGTCTAGTTTAAGCTTAATATTTAGCTCATTATTCCTACAAAATTGGCATTTTCAAATCAATAAATTGAGTCAAAGACATCTAGGAAATGTCTACTTTTTATTCAGATATTTAATATTCTTTAAGCCTATAAAAACATGAACTACAAGAATGTAACAGTGTGTAAAGCAGACTGTTAAATCTAAAGATTTCCATGTCCAAGGGAAATTTGAAGTAGAGCTTTTTGTTGTTCAGCTAGTGGGTTCTAAAGATGTTTGCTATTATTTTAAGAAAATCAATATTAAAACTCCAGTATAAACAGTTACAGTTACCTAAAACTAACCTCACTTAAGAATTATATTTATCTATCCCATTAAATTCCATTAATTTCTCATCAAAATACAAAAAGAGGTTTTCAGTACTAAGTTAAAAATTCTAAATGAAAGTGTAATCGAAGTCAACCAAAGGGAATTTTGAAAACTTCTCTATCAAAAAAAGGCCCTAACCTTTTTTAATATAGTGATTCAAAATTTTCTGCAACTAACATTTTGGATTAGAACGAAGAGATTTGATGTGGCCAGCTTTCCACTTGTATTACTCATGATTTTTGTAAAATTAGGGAAAATGAAGGGTAGTTAGTATTTGATAGAACAGCTTGTTTATGAAAAGAAGGCATTCACATCCCCAAATTATAAAGAAAGGATAATTCACTGTAAGGCTATTATTTATTTTTATGTGTGTGTATTCCAGAACAAACTACTTGATACAATTGGGAGATCATAATATCATGCATGAACATGACGAACTCAAGAATCTCACAGAAGTCCAGGATGAACCATAGGGCTAGAGTCCCAGAATAAGGCAGAGCCCAGGATCAAGAGATGTTTTAGGATCCAGGAAGCAATAGCAAATGAGCTATCCTCCTGCCTTATCAATAGTTGATTATTCCTGCTCCAGTAAGACAAAACAAAATTCTCTGAATCTGACTGTCTCTACTGAGTCTGTCAAAAAGTGAGCTATGATTTTTTTGCGTATACACACATACGCAAACAGTCTAATTAAATGTACATATATAGAAAATTTCACACTTTACAAGTATGCAGCTTTATGAAACCTCACAAAATCAACACACCTATGGAATCAGCAGCCAGAGCAAGAAACAGACCACTCCTCCTCTGCATATATTTTGGATTTATGCTTACTCAAACTCTCTGTCTTCCCCTACCCTCTAAAACTTTAGGTACTTATTGCTTTATGTGCTCTTCCTATTTCAAAATCTTCTTTTAGTTTCTATTCCTGATACTACCTACCTGACCATGTCTATATATCATTAGTGAATGTCTAGTAGAGAGACCTTGCTGGGTACCGTGATTCATCACCATCCCTCTTAGCAGAGTTATTATATATTATTTTATTCATTTAAAATTCTAGCCATTGCCAGAGACTATGCTAGATGCTGGAATTACAGTTCATTTAATCGCAAAGCGTGCAGTATGGTTTCAAATATTCCTTAAAACATAACTACATAAATCTTTAATATTTACTATTCGTGTAAGTGCTTTGAAGAAGTGCAAAGTTGCAAAGGAGTTTGAAATAGAGTATTTAACCTACTCTAGGGAGTCAAGAAAAGACACAAGAAGCAAGTAACATTTAAGCAGAGACCTGAAGGGTCAATAGATTTCAGCTACCAAAATCTGAGTGCGTGTCTGTGTTTATGTGTCCGTGTGTCTGTGCATGTTTGGGGGCTGTGGGAGTGGGGATGCAATCATAGCCTGTTACCAAAAAAAAAAAGTCTAGTGTGGTTAAAACACATAAAGAAAGAGGTAGGGGTAAAATATGAGGGCTACAAAGCAGAAAGAGATAGATGACGCAGGTCTAAGTCAACCCCTTAAGGACTTGTGACTGAGAGTACCGAGAATGCAATTGCAGAATTTAATCAGGATAGTGAAGTGTTCATTTGTCACTTTTTTATAACACTTATCAAAATTTCAAGCTCTATTATATTCAGAAACAATTGCATATATGTGTAATCATTTGGTTATTACATGCTATCTTTTATAGACTTTAAATTTAATGGGAGTTAAGGACATTTGCATCTTGTTTACTGTTGGATATCCAGTTTCAGTAATGGGATTTGAGAGAGAGAAAATGGTCAATGAATGATGCTTTGGAAAAAAAATGAATGATAACAATAAAAATATTCTCCTGACTGCATGCTAGTGAAGTAACTGTAGCTTTTCCCCCAGAATCATTAACTAGCATCTGTTTGGAGGTCAGGCTTGGATTCATGTTTACAATTTTCCTTGCAGAATCTGATTGAGAAAATGTCAATTCTCTTATGAAGTAAGAGTGATTTAAAAGGATCTTTGGAGCATATTTCAGCTGCCCCCCCCCCCATATTCCTAAAAATATTAAAACTATGGAATTTAGAATAAATCCAAATTACTTACAATAATTAACAAGGGCTTACATAAGGGATTGCAAAATCTAGTGCCCCATGGGCTGAATTTGGCAGACAGCTACTTTTGTCTCTGGGTTTTGTTTTTTTTGTGGGGGGGTTAGGAGGGGGGTGGAGTGTTTGACTCTTTCAGTCAGCCTAGTATTTTTTGTTTTTCATTGAATTTAAATGCCTAATTTAGGTAAAACATGAATTCCTCACTTTACAAGAAAAATCTTATTTACTCTCACAGAATAGATTATTTCTGGCACATAGTGGGTACTCAACAAATAATTGTTTAATTACTCAATAAATAAAATAAAAGTAGCTTAGATTTGGATTGTAATAGAGGAAAATAGAAAGATTAAACCAACTGTATTTTTTGACTGATTAGATATGGTCAGTAAAAGAAGGAGATATCTATTATTAATTCTTGTGCCAACCTGCTCCAAAGCACATTTGCTATGGTGTAGACTCTATTTTCTAAAAAGATGTTTATTTCTGCACAAATCAACTGGATCCAGAATAAAGATCCCATAGGAGAGAAGTCATAGATATCCTCTCCAAAGGGCAGAGAAGATTCCAATACAAGAGCCTAGAAGAGTGGCAGGCATGAAGATTTTCCTGTCCAATGCAAACTGATACCTTTTATCAGTGAGGAGTTGTGACTTACAAGGTAAACTATGATAAACCTCTTAAACTGCAGAGAATTCTTTGGGGGTAATTAAACTGCCTCATTGGCCATAATTAGGCTGTCAATCTAGGGATAGGCTATCGGTATGATCATGGTTGTCATTCATGGTGTTTTACTTAAGGAAAATTAATAAGATAAAAAGTAACCTAATGTGAATTGAGCTGTAGTATGTGTACATCATTGTAGAAGTCCAGAAAAGTATAAAAAATGATGAATTGGATCCCTTACTCTTAAAGGAGCTTGTACATCTTTATTGAGGTTATCTATAAAAATGAGAAGGAGCTTGTACATCTTTATTGAGGTTATCTATAAAAATGAGACCTTAGCAGTACGCATGTATTTAGGCACCTGCATTTCAGAAGACAAATGTTATGGAAGTTTAGAAGGACCTGTGATATCTAGCTTTGAAAATTGAAATGAGGATGATTTTTTTTAAGTTAGCATTTAAATGAGCTAATAGATGTAACTTTGAATAGTTCTGGGACACACATGCTTTGTCAGAGTTAGCTCTTATGATTATTAGTGTTAGCAACAGAATATGCTGAGCACTTTCTATAGATTAGTTCCTTTGATTTGCTTCCCCTTGTTAAAACACTAAGTGTATTATTATCATTTTCAGAGATGAATAAACAGTGGTCTGCTGTTTACTAAGTGGAGGAAGCAGAATTTGACATGAAGGAACTTAGACTCAAGGGACCCACACTCTTTACCACAAAACATTTCTGACAGAACAATATATGACAAATCAATTCATTCTTAATTTGATCTTTTAATGATAGGTAGCTTTTAAATTAAAGGACAGCAAGGAAATTCAGATTCAGGCTTTCCAAGAAGACAAACTGATACAAGATCAAGCAGTATAAATATTTTAAAGCCCGTTTAGGAGACATTGAGTAATTTGTTCTTATTAGAGGATATGGTTTATATTGAATAAAGGTAGAAAATTAAGCAGGGGCCAATTTGTGGAAGCCTCGGAAACAAAGCAAGAAATTATAATGATGCCTTCGTGTATTTTGTATATAAAACTCTTTAAACATGATTTTTCTTTCAAACTTTATTTTTGTTAATAATCCTATCTTTACAAAGGGATATTAGGTATTTTTAATATTTGGGAATTTTACACAATACTTTTGTTAAGTCAGAAGCTGTGAAGTGTCTGCAAACTTCGCTTCCTTGCAAACTAACAACTTAGCTTGCCACAGTTTCACATACACATACTAACAGAAGAATACAAGAATCCTGGGTCAGAAAAACAATTTATTACTCAGAATACAGGAGCAGCCAGACCACTACATTGTGTTGGTTTCCAACACTCAAATCACACAGGGCATCAGGAGGAGGGCCAAATATTTAACTGCACATGTACTGGGTTGCACCACGAGAGAGAAATGCCAAAATTAGGAGACTGAGCTTTTATGGGGCTGCTGATACATCTGTCTGCCCTGCTCTATGGAGAAAAAGCTTATTTGTTATCCTGAAATGTAAACAAATTTTCTCCAGGGGAGCGTTGGAAATTATTTCTCGGTTTATGGCTCTAGAATATGTCTGGGAAGGTACCTGGAGTTACCCAGACTGTCAGGTTAAGGGCTCAGTCCTCCATCTGCTAAGTCTGCTCAAGAATTCTGAGATTTCAGCTGAGAAATATATAAGGAACAAATATCGAAACTATAATCAATGAAGAGTACATTTAAATTTGTTGAAGGTTATCATGCATAGGAATTAGTGAAATTTATGGGAAGTTTTGAAATAAGTAAACTTTACAGTATTTTCCTGCAATATTATGACATGTAATAGAGATTTTGGAAAAGTTAGAGAATGAGCAGAAATAAATGAGAGTGTTACAAAAGAAAGTGAAAATTCTGACGTCAACGGCATGTTCAGGGTTTTCGCGCAGGCACCTCCATGTTTATTAATTTGCTAGGAACGCTCACAGAACTCACTGATGGCTATTATACTAAAAGTTATATGTGTTATAGGGAAAGGATATGTGTTAAAACCAGCCAAAGGAAGAGATACATAGGGAAGAGTCTGGGAGGGTTCTGAAGGGATTTTCCTGTCATCCTCAGCATGTGTTACCCTCCTGGCATAATGTGTGACAGTACAATCAGGGCACTGTCAACTGGTAGAGCTGACCTGAGCTTCAGTTGCCAGAGTTTTATTTATTTATTTTATTAACAAGCTTTCACTAAAATATCATCAAATGTATACCTGTAATTAATGAAGGTGGAAAAATATTTCCAATTAAATATGTATTCAACTATACCTACATATCACATACATATGTTTTAATAGTGCGTTCTCAATACAAGGCCAGTTAAAATCGATAGCTGACTCTATGTATGAATAATCAATGAGTTTAGAGTAGAGACCAGTGAGATTAGCAGCTCAGTAAGAAGAGTAGCATTATGTACAATATGCCAAATTCTGGAAGGAGACGGGAAACAGGCCATTCTCTTGATGCAACAGAGAGCTACACTGAAAAAAATATGTGTGTGTGTGAGAGGTGGAACTTAACGGTTTTTATGGAGAATCAAATGTAAGCGAAACATACTTAAAGTAAATTTATGGGTTCGGGGCAGAAATATAAAAGATTTTCTGGGAAAATAAATACACAAAAACTAATGATGAAAATGTAAATTCTCTACAAAGAAAATTCAAAAATAAATAATAATTGTTCTATATTACATAGTCAAGATTATAACTGGCAGGATTTTACTGTCCGTTGGCAATTCACTTCATCTGAATATGCACTTTTTAAATTTCTGAATATGTTCAAGACTCTATGCTAGTTATTGAAGGGTTTTTAAAGGTCAAGAAGATGTTTAAACAATTGAGTATTATGCAAGGCAGACGGAAGTTAATACTAAGTAAGAGAAAAATGTGCTCTTGTATAGAGGAAATGATGTAGTTCTTATATAAATACAGCTAAAATAATTCAAAAGAGCAATTCACATTCGAAATGACAAAAGTACAGCCAATAGAAAAGTGCATGCTTTAATCAAACAACTATGCTCACTATTTATGTAATGCTAAACGAATTTTTCTTGCATTTAAAATAAAATAGGGGCCAGCTCCAAGGCCCAGTGGTTAAGTTCGTGCGCTCCGTTGCGGCAGCCCAGGGTTGGGATCCTGGGCGCGGACATGTCACCGCTTGTCAGGCCACTTGAGGCTGCGTCCCACATCCCACAACTAGAAGAACCTGCAACTAGGATATACAACTATGTACCATGGGGGTTTGGGAAATGAAGCAGAAAAAAAAGAAAAAAGATTGGCAACAGTAGTTAGCCCAGGTGCCAATCCTTTAAAAAAAAAAAGGAAGATTGGCAACAGTTGTTAGCCTAGGTGCCAGTCTTTAAAAAAAAGTTAAAAAACAATAAAATAAAATAAAATAGACTTAATAAACTATTTTTTTTCTTTTCAAATGTTTTTTGAGCACAAAATGTTACCACTCTTCTATAATAGTGTATAGGAAATTCTGGAAAGATAGCAGTGTGTGATTTGTAGCCTAAAAGTTTGAAGCTGTAAAATACAATGATAAAGCAATACAAGTGAAAATCAAGCCAAGTAGAAGAAGAGCACCTACAAAAGTTCATTGAATATACCTTTAAAAACCATCATTTTCCAAGTCTTGGCTATTGTGTATAATGCTGCAATGAACGTAGGGGTGCAAGCATCTTTATGCCTTTGTGTTTTCAAGTTCTTTGGATAAATACCCAGCAGTGGAACAGCTGGATCATATGGCAGATCTATTCTTAATTTTCTGAGGATACTTCATACTGCTTTCCATAGTGGCTGCACCAGTTTGCACTCCCACCAGCAGTGCACAAGGGTTCCCTTCTCTCCACATCTTCTCCAACATTTGTTGTTCCCTGTCTTGTTAATTATAGCCATTCTGACCAGAGTGAGGTGATATCTCATCGTAGTTTTGATTTGCATTTCCCTGATAGCTAATGATGTTGAGCATCTTTTCATATGCCTGTTGGCCATCCGTATATCTTCTTTGGAGAAATCTCTGTTCAGATCTTTTGCCCATTTTTTAATTGGGTTGTTGGTTTTTTTGTTGTTGAGCTGTTAGAGTTCTTTGTGTATTTTGGATATTAACCCTTTATCTGACATATGGTTTGCAAATATCTTCTCCCAATTGTCAGGTTGTCTTTTCGTTTCATTGATGGTTTCCTTTGCTGTGCAGAAGCTTTTTAGTTTGATGTAGTCACATTTGTTCATTTTTTCTTTTGGTGCCCATCAAGGGACGAATGGTTAAAGAAGATGTGGTATTTATACAGAATGGAATACTACTCAGCCATAAGAAATGATGAAATCCCAGCATTTGTGATAACATGGATTGTCCTTGAGGGTATCATGCTAAGTAAAATTAGCCAGAGGGAGAAAGTCAAATACTGTATGATCTCACTCCTAAGTAGGAGATAAAAACAATGACAAACAAACACACAGCAATGGAGATTGGATTGGTGATTACCATAGGGGAAGGGGGGGGAGGGCAAAAGGGGTGATTAGGCTCACATGTGAGGGGATGGACTATAATTAGTTTTTGGGTGGTGAACATGATGTAACATACACAGAATTTGAAATATATTACTATATACATCTGAAAGCTATATAATGTTATAATCCAATGTTACTGCAATTTAAAAAATTAAATAAATAAATAAATAAATACAAAAAAAAGAAAAAGATGTCATGACAAATACAAATTAGACACAGATGTCTAATTCCCTCTAATAAATGTTATTTGAACTTTTAGTGTGAAGCCCACAAAGCAATATAAATATTATATCTGTATATAAAATTTTATATGTAGATATAAAATAAATAAAAACAATTTCTATAATAAAAAAGCCCCTTTATTTTCTAAATGTGTTTTATTATTTTTCTCAGATGAATTTTTCAAGTCCAGTAGTAGCTGCCTATATAAATAAACAAATAGAAAAGACAGTATTTTGCCTAAATAATATGCAGCCACTCCTTTATAAAATCCACAATGAACTCACAGATACTAGGGAATAACTTTTTTCCCCCCGATGTAATCTACAATTGTAGATTTAATTTTGTCTTATTGACCTAATTTTTCTTGCTCTGTTGTTACAAATCCAACTGATTTCCTCATCTCCTCTATAAAGACACTGTCTTCTCTATTGAATGGGATAAGATGGCCATAATCTTAATTGTAATCAATGGGTAAAGTTGTTGAAATTACTTACGTTTCTTCTACCTATGTTAACTCTAGAAATTATGATAAAATGAGCAATATTTTCCTTCAATGTTTTCATCTATCATATTCTTCTTATCCTCTCTTGATGAAGACTCTTGAATGTTGACCAATTTTGTGCCTCTATCATGCTTGGGTCAACTTAGGTTCACAAGTAGGTTTCTCAAAAGTGGTCTATTCCTGCATCCCTCAATTACTCATTTTGCGTTTGCTTCACCAGTCAGGTGATCAGTGTTCCTCTGAGACACATCGTTCATGTCTCCAATCCCAAAGGGAAGTCTGATTTATTAACTGCACAAATTCTTTAGCAGAATTTATACTATTCTTCCTTAAAACATCTTCCTTTTTGAAAACATTTTCTTTCTTAGATTCTATAATATTGTTAATTCAGCATTTTTTCATTTATTCATCCATTATTCATTCAACAAAAATATTTTTCAGGATCAGTACATATTTCCTGCTCTCACATAGTAGAGACAGATAGAAGTGAATTATTATAACTAAACACTTTACTTCAATGATAGAGATAAGCATCTAATACTAATAGGGCAGAGAGATGACACTTATTACAGCTGGTGGTTGCAGTCATGGTTATGGGTGTAAGTAAAGATTTCCTGGAGGGGGTAGTATATGAGTTAAGCATTAAAAATGAGTAGGCATTGGCTGGAATAAATGAAGGTAGAAGAAAAGGCCATGTAAGATGGAAAAGACAGTTTTATCAAAAGAATGGATATTATTTAAAAATATAGTCCAGGGGCCAGCCCTGTGGCCAAGTGGTTAAGTTCATGTGCTCTGCTTTGGCAGCCCAAGGTTCACCAGTTCAGATCCTGGGCACGGACCTACACACTGCTTATCAAGCCATGCTGTGGTGGCATCTCACGTAGAAGACCTACCATGACTTACAACTATGTAGTGGGGCTTTGGGGAGAAAAAAATAGAGGAAGATTGGCAACAGATGTTAGCTCAGTGCCAATCTTCCTCACCAAAAGGATACCTGGAGAACAAATAGTAATAATTAAAAATATTTATATAGTCCAGTGTATATGGGGAGTCACAGGAATTGTTAATTGCTTGGGAATGAATATGAAACAAAAAGTGGAAAGTAGACATGCTCAACAATGTTATCAGAAGGAAATACTTCTCCTCAGACATTTCCTGATTCCTACAGTTTTTATAGTCTCAGAATATCTATGTGCCACCTAATCTTAAAAGTCCATGAATGAGGGTACACATGAGGTCTATGGTGTGAGTTAAATCATACTTCTACACCTATATTAAAGGATACCACAATTCAAAAAACATAGCTTTTTATTTCATTTTGGTTTCTTTTTTTATTGAGACAATATAGTGCAATGAAATTTTCAAGCAAAAGGAAAGAGGAAGCTTGGCATAGATGTTAGCTCAGCGACAATCTTCCCCAAGCAAAAAAAAAGGAGGTAGACTGGCGATAGATGTTAGCTCAGAGCCAGTCTTCCTCACACACTACATATACATATTATTTGAAGGAAACTTTTCCTTTCACTCTGAATCTATTATAAAATTGACTTATTTCTAGGAGTGGAAGGCTATGTCACTTAGACTCATTTGCTGGCAAATTAAAATGAGGACTTTTGATTCAATATAAAAAAGATCTTGGAGGGGCCGACCCCATGGCCAAGTGGTTAAGTTTGTGTGCTCTGCTTTGGCGGCTCAGGGTTTTGCTGGTTCAGATCCTGGGCACGGATGTGGCACCGCTCGTCAGACCACGTTGAGGCAGCGTCTCACACGCCACAACTAGAAGGACCTGCAACTAAGATATACAACTGTGTACAGGGGGGATTTGAGGAGATAAAGCAGAAAAAAAAAAAAGATTGGCAACAGTTGTTAGCTCAGCTGCCAATCTTTAAAAAAATTAAAACAATAAAAAAGATCTTATGGAAAGCATTGTTAATTTAACAGATCTTTGAGAAAGAACAAGGACAAGATACAGGATAAGAGTAAATGTTTGCTTGAAATGAATTGAGACCATGATTTGGGGAAATTTTCTCTTAGAGAAGTCTGTCAATTGTAAAATGGTGGCTGATAATCTTGGAAGATCTTTGATTCTTTTGGGGTGAGGCAGATAAAACTTGGAGCTCATAGTCCACCAAGCACCTTGAGCCTAGTGCCTACTATTACCTCTTTTTTAATGGGATTCTAAAAGGCTACAGCCTTGGAGTAAAGTGAAGTAGTGATAGCCAGTCTCCAAAGGAACTAAAACCGTTTCAATTATCTCAGTCCTTGTAATAACTTAAAATGATCTGGTTGTGTTACTGCCCTTAGTCTCCGGAAAACATAAATACATTCCATATGCAGCTATTATCCAAGATCTGAAATAATCTCCATACTTTCCTCACATAATATTCAGACCTCAACTAAAAATAACCAGGTTTTTTGAGATATGAGAAAACAAAAGAAACAATTAAAATTGAAATAGTTACATAGAGTCTCCTAATAACTGAGGTACTGGGAAAAATTAATATTACTGTAACTACGCTTGCTATGTTCCAACAGACAAGACAGATCATTTTTCAGAAAACTTGAAACTATGAAAAAGAACAGCACTTCCGGGTTTCCAGTGCCGCATGTAAGGAGCTTAGAAGTCACTACTCCATTCTAACAAATAAAAAGATGGACAGACTGAAAAATCAACAACTCTTCTCAGACCAAGAAGAGAGGGGAGGACACGGGGCAAATTGCTGCCATGAAGTTTGGAGAGACAGACAGGAAAAATACAGGAAGTCAAGGCTTATCTGAACAGACTCACCAGCGGAAACTGCCATGGGAACTAGTGGCTAGGTAGGGAAAACTGCACTGCAATTGACTAATTGCTGGAGGCTCAGTGTGGACAACACTGAGAGTTCAGACTCCAAGGGGACCGAGTGAGATGGAGGGAGCAATACTGTGAGATTTACCTCCAGGAGCTCCACCAGGTTCCCATAGTAAATATTGGAGAAAAATCCCCTTGAGCTTCCTGCTGGGGGAGAGGAAAAGGAAGCATTTTGAAATACATGAGAACACTCTGTTGTTAAGAAGCCCTGCCCTCGGGGGAAACTAGTTAACCAGAGCCTAACCAGCTGGGGAATTATCAGACCCTAACCAATCTGGAGAAGGGAAATACCCAATTCCAGCTCATTCCAGCCACATATAGATTAAAAGTAATGGATGGAGAAAAAATATACAATGTTAATACTAATCAAAAGAAAAAGGAGTAGCTATATTAATTTCAGACAGAGCAGACTTCAAAGTAAGGAAAGTTATCAGGGATAAGCAAGTACATTACATAATGGTAAAGTGGTCAATTCTCCAAGAAGACATAATAATTCTTAACCTGTGTGTGCTTAACAACAGAACATCAAACTACACGAGACAAAAATTGATAGAATTGTAAGGAAAAATAGATTAATTCAATTTCAGAGCTGGAGATTTCAACACTTCTCTCTCAGAAATGAACAGATCCAGCAGGCAGAAAATCAGTCTTCTGTGGTAAAGGGCTTGAGCTGGGAAGTACGGCTTTCCGTTTAGTGTGTAAATTTTGAGTCTTGCTTTCTCAGTAGCTTCCATTTCTTGGCCCCATGTTCATCTCGTCTTAAAAGCCCTGGGTTTGGAACAACCTGTCTTGGCTGACATGTGGGGTTTCCAAGTGTGTGAGCTCGGTCTCTGGAAGCTAGGGGACATCACGTCTGCATTGTGACCAGGCCTATAGAGTGTTCAGCCTTATTTACGTTACGTTTGTAACTGCATGTGGTGTTTTCAATTTGTGCAGAATAGTTAGAATAGTCTATTAAAGTTGTGAAACATGAAAAAAAGATTGTTTTAATTTGCGTTTCCCTGGAGACATATGATGTGATGATATGAAAATATGCTTCTGTATATCTTCTTTGGTGAGGAGATTCTGATAAAGGGGGGAACCTATGCATGTGTTGGAAGAGGGGTATATGAGAAATCTCTGTACTTCCCTCTCAATTTTGTGGCAAACTTAAAACTGCTCAAAAAAAAAAAAGTTTTCTTAAAAAAAAAAGAACAATTCAAACGATGCAAAACATACAAGAGAAAAAAAATTAAGAATCAAGTGGATGATTTTTACAGTATACTTACCACAACTAAAGATCAACTGGAGAAGTAAAAGAATGCAATGGAGCACAGAGGGACAAGAATTGAAATGTAAAAATTAAGGAAAGATAATGTGTATTAGTCTGGTAGGTCTGCGGCAATAAAACACCACAAACTGGGTGGCTTAAATACCGGAAATTTATTTCTCACAGTTCTGGGGTCTGGGAGTCCAAGATCAAGATGTTGGCAGGTTTGGTTTCTCGTGAGGTCTCTCTTCTTGGCTTGCAGATGGCCACCTTCTAGCTGCGTCCTCACATGGCCTTTCCTCTGGTGTCTCTTCCTCTTCTTTTAACAATGCAGGTCCGTCAGGTCATATTCGATAGGGCCCCACCCTCATGACCTCTTTTAGCTGTAATTATCTCTTTAAAGGCCCTATCTCCAAATATACTCACATTGGAGATTAAGGCTTCAGCATATGAATTTGAGGGGAACACCATTCAGTTCATAACAATATGAAAAGGTCAAGAAGATATATAATTAGAGTTTGAGGAAAAGACAAGAAACAAAATGTAGAAGAAAATGTTGGAAGAAATACAGTTAACGATTTTCCCAAACTGAAAAATGGCATCAGGTAGGAATTTCAAGAAGCATTAAAAGACCCAAGCAAGATAAATTAAAGAAAATACTTGCTTGGTATATCATAGTAAAATGCCTGAAAATTGGGGCTGGCCCAGTGGCATAGTAGTTAGCTTCAGTGTGCTCTGTTTCAGAAGTCTGGGTTCGTAGGTTTGGATCCTGGGCTCGGACCTACACCACTCATCCAGCCATGCTGTGGCAGTGTCCCACACAAAATAGAGGAAGATGTTAGCTCAGGGCCATTCTTCCTCAAGTGAAAAAAGGTAATTACAGCTAAATGACGTCATAAGAGTGGGGCCCTATCCAATATGACTCATATAAATGAATACATACAAACCCTAACAGAAGGAATATAGATCCATAAAAAAAAATCAATCAATTAAAAGGGAAAAATAGCCAAGCTTTACGATAAAGACTAAAGCATAGAATAACTTTAAATTAATGGAAAACAATAGCTAGATGAAACGTTTAAACTAATATATCAGGTTTTACATTCAACGAAAATGAACTAAATACTCCAATTAAAGAATAACATTTTGCCATCTGTAAAAAAAATTTCTATGTAAATCCTCCTTAAATAAATATAAATCTAAATATAATGACAGTTATTTTGAAAGTAAAGGGAAGGAAAAAGCAATACCACACAAATACATATAGAAGTAGGGTTTTGGAGGTTTAAGGAGAACTGCCACAGAATTAGGAGCAATCTAAAGTATTATGGTATGTTTACATCCATGATAAAAAACGCATTTTTCTATACCAGAATTTGCAAAAGCTGCTAAGAGGAAAAATAGATGTCAAATTAGCCACTCCTTTTAGCAGTGAGACAGTCATTAGCAATTTGAAGGATAGCAGCTTTGGTGGAATTTTGGATTGGAATACAAATTGGTGTGAGATGTGGAGTAAGCACGATGGAAGTAGAAATGGGAATAGAGGAGGGTCACATGTGCACTAATTGAGGTCATGTGTGGCCTCAAGTGGGCTATCATTAGAATGATTGGAAGGATATGGACTAGGTGAGTTTGATGATTGGTTTGTAGGAAGATGAGGGTACTCCTATGGTATTTTTTCAATTTTCTCTGAGAGAGATCTCAGCATAGTAAGATTTTATATTGAAGATTTAACGTCATTTAAATGAGGAGCACATCATTGAAATGTGTAATTTTAATACATATTTTAATGGTATGTTACTCCTTGAAGTATTTATTTTCAAATTTTCTTTACATCTAATTTTGTATGTATCATTTAGATAGTTTTGTTCCGAACTATTATATGTCTACAAGAGTGTCTATTAGCAAATGAAAACATTGCACTCACTGTCTTGACATGAGTGGCACAGAACTGATTTTCCACTGGACCCCAGAAAGGACCCTAGCAGAAGTCAATGTAAAAGAAGAAACACATGAAAAATGGACCCGGAATGAAAAGCAAGAATGAATGTGAAGAAGAAAAATCCACCCATCATTATTGGGAGAAAGCACAGCAAAATCAGAAATTCAAAGGGAATATATATGCCTTTCTCAAAACATTATTTTGAGAAAAGAAAATCTTAGATCATCATGGTTATTAAATAATGTGATGAATCCCTTCACAGTCATTGTAGTGTAGGTAGCCAGGATTGCTCAATATTTCATGCACAGTATTCTAAGACTGAATTGTCTCATAAGACCACACATGTTAAAATGTGTGGCCAATTTGGGCTTACATATCCTGCATTATATTTTAAAATGCCAACGTACATCTAGGTATTCTTCATCTTGGTGAAGATAAAAACTGCTTTAACAAGTTACAATAAAATTATGTAAGCATTAATGATATATATGGATATGCAATATGTAAACATATTACACTTACATATGCATATGTAAATATGTCTCTATATAATGAGTGTATGTGTATATATTAAATATATATGTATGTACAGTCATCTGTCTCATTTATTGACAAAGATACATTCTGAGAAACGCGTCATTAGATGATTTCTTCATTGTTCAAACATCGTAGAGTGTACTTATACAAACCCTAGATAGTATAGCCTACTACACACTTAGGCTATATGGTACTAATCTTATGGCACCACCATTATATATGCAGTACATGATTGACTGAAACATCATTATGCAGCACATGACTGTATTATATATATGCATATGTGTTGGGGGTGTGTGTGTTTATATATATGTGTATATGTATGTATATATGCAATTCTGAAAGAGTGAGAAAACTTTCACAAAAGAACAAACCTCATATATTACCAATCGAAACAATATTTTGAAGATGAAATTATCATGCCAGGAAAAAATATAAATATCTTGATCAAGTAATCATCATCTATTTTTTTCATTTTTTGAGAGTTAATGAGAGTACAAATGCATATCATTTAGCTTATTGTTAGGAAGAGAAAATGTGATAATTTCTAATTTATAGTACCCAGAGTTTTATACAAAAAGTTCTTGATTTCACATTGCTCCCTTATTTTTTTATTTTTAACTATAGGCTTCTTAATTCACTTATTTTGTTGCATTTGGCTTTGAATTATTACCTGGTAGAGTTTACCACCTACGCAGACACCCTGTGAAGAAAGCCTGCATCTTACAGCTCTTCTGTGTTTACCTAGAATTTTTTTCTTCAAATGTCTTCCAGTTGTGTCTCTCTTTTTTTTAAGATTCACCCTATGCTAACATCTATTGCTAATCTTTCTCTCTCTCTTTTTTGTTTTTCCTCCCCTAAGCCCCAGTACATAGTTATATGTCCTGTTAGTTCTTCTATGTGAGCCACCACCACAGCATGGCTACTGGCAGACAAGTGGGGTGGTTCCACACCCTGGAACTGAACCCGGGTCACTAAAGTAGAGTGCACTGAACTTTAACCACTAAGGCCATCAGGGCTGGCTCCCCATTGTGTCTTTAACGCATTCAGCAAAATGTGATTGATTATTTTGACAGTTTATTTTCTTGTACTTATAAAAAGTTACTTTCTGAGAATTCCAATTTGTAGTTGTATTTCTATTTTATGATTTGATATACAACAACTCTCTTTGACCCATGGCTAAAACTTACTTTTCCACTAATTCTCAGTTGAGCTTTCAATATGTCAAGCATTGGCCTTAAGAGGTTTCCTTACTTTACATTTCTCTATTCACAGAATCTAAGGCAAGGGCTTCCAATAAAATAATTTATTTTAGGAAGTAATCCCAAGGAAGAGGATTAGTGGAACTGGGGGAAGGGAAATGGCTAAAGCAAAAGCAAATTCTAGGTTGTACTGTTAATCTAGTTAGCACTAGGGGCAATTGGAACTCAGCGCTCCCTAGGAGTATCTTAGAACTAGGCTAAATGCATCTCAGAATTGTATTCCTGATACAGGAGAGTATTTGCTACTGACTCTCATCTCCCAACGATTAATAGTCACTCCCAGGATTTTAATACCCTTGCATTTCCAGATCTGATAAAGGTAGCTCCTTCAAGTCATATGCACATGATTCACGCAGTGGCAGTGGCAAAATATATTCATTACAAAAAACTAGATACCCATTACAGTTGAAGCAAAGTTCTATCAGGCCACGTCTAGTCTAATTGAAGCCTGTTGCAATTGCAATGGTTGGACCAAAATGGGGTAAAAAAGATATGAGGTAGGTTATTAATTATCTGCTTTTTTTGTCATTCAGATATACTCATTTCCTACATTAAATCCAGTCTATTAAAGAGACTTCCAGGTGGATATTTGTGGCAATCTCTAAAAATATACTTAATACAGAACAGTTAATAGTTAAAGCTACGTTTTACTCTGCTGTTGATATTTATCAGTTCCCTACTCCACCATCCATTCTAGATATCTTCAACCTTTATTAGACTCAAATAGATTTAGGTTTCTTCCTTGATGGGATTCTCTAAAACTTCATTTCAAAAAGGTGAACCACTCAGTTGCTTTACCTTTGTCACACTGTGGTTGCAGTAATTGCGCATCCATGGTTATCACTGGACATGAATCATTAAGAGCTATCCTTTTTTATCATCTGGCTTTCAGAATACTCTTTCCTTCCACCACGTGTAGCAGCACAACGGTAATAACAGTTGATTAACACTTCCCATATGGTAACATCTTTCTTTACCTGCTAGTTCACGATCAGGAGAAGCTTCTTCAGATTAAGTGGAAAAATTACTAGTAACCATCAGGAAGAAACCCTAAACTCCAGAAACCAGATTTTTTATCCATCACATCAACTCCCCAATGTTGTGGGGAGGGGAAGCACAAATTCCAAAGTGTTTTACTGGAAATAATACTGACAGTGCCAATCCTGTGTCCACCCATTAGTTCCTGGACCTATGGTTTCTGGATATTAGAGACTCAGCACTAAATATTAGTCCTCATTTCAGTACATATAACATAAGCTTGAAAATACTAACTGAACTCTCACATTATTGTTGTTAAGCTAGCACCATACCAAAAGCCCATGCCAACATTTTATTAGACTGGCAGCTTATGAATGTGAAAGATATATATATATATCTATATATTCATATTCTATATATATCTAGTTATACCTATATATAATATATATACACAGATATACATGTGTAACATCTCATATGTAATTATATATAGTATATATTATATACTGTGTGTGTGTGTGTTTGGAGCTGCAGCCGCTGTTTTATTTGTAGTTCTCTGCAGAACCGAGTAATCAGGTACATCTAACAAGCCAGGTATGCTGTTTTGTTTTGTGAGTCAGTGTTTATCCACTTTATCACTTTATGTTCCATCACATCACTGCCACTCCGAGGACCAATAAATCTGATACAGACTGTAGACAAAACTTTAGAATCTGGATCTTAACTCCATTTTTTGTAAAGAGCCACCCCAGTGAGCTTTTGTTTTTTATGACTCCCATTTGTGATTAAGGTTTATGAAAGGTTGGTTGGAAAATATGTCTTATGTCTGCATGTACAGAGCTCTCATGATGTGTTAGAGTTACATTTATATCTGTATCTAATGCATATATACTAGGAATGGTTATTGTCCCAATTCTTTATCCATTGTAGCATCTCTTTGCTATAAATTTGGTCCTTAGATCTGAAGGACTGTTATGTAAAATCCCATATCAGTAAATCAGACCTTCCTTAGGATTGCAATGATGATGATGGCAGTGGTACCTCAGACAGAGGGGGCAAAATGATTTTTGGAATAGATAACAATTCCTAGAAGGATGAAGCTCTGTCCTTTTCAGGATGAATGTATTCCACTATAATTAACCTAAGTACTGATTATTGGCTTTTCTCATTAAGGAATAGCACCACATTGAGTACACCAAGTTATTTAGCTGCTGACAGTTTGGAGAATCAGAAGCGGCAATTATTACTCAATTATTGGATTAGCCAAGGATAGAGACTAGTTCACGTCTACAGGACAAGTTTTTCTATCTACATGGCAGTTGAGTGGTTCTTCTGAATTGAATATTCTCTGTTGGCATTGAAGTACATGCTTTCTGCCAAATAAATAGGTCCCTCTGTATGCCTCTTTTCCAAATATCCTTATCTCTGATCTAATCTTCATTCTTCCAGCTTCCAACCAACCAGCCAAGCCATTTGCCACTGCCCTCAAGTCTATCTGTGTTTGTACTTTAGGCAACTTCTCTCCATACACACAGTAAATGGCTAAGTGCATTCGTTGAAGACTTTGGGGAGGTTTTCCCTTCACCACTTTTCTTCCAGGTTACCCCTGAGTGTGGTTGCAGTGTGAAAGTAGTCTATTTTTAGCAGGGCAAACGTATGGAGCCAACCTATCTGTAAGCCAGGCTCAAGAATTTTCTTTCTCTTCTGCTTGTTCATATGGAAGCTTACATGAGTAAATAGCTATGAACTTAGAAAGAAATATTGAGGCATTTGAGATTGGTGACTTGGAAGCCTGGCATGCAAGTTAACACAACATACTTGAGCCCTCTGAACATTCTCAAGACCAACACCAGAAGTAACACCTGCATTATCTGAGAGATTGCTGCTAAGCCTACTTGACCCTATGAGTGAGTAGTTCATACTTGGAATTCCACAGCCATCAAAAGTTAAGGTATTTCTCTTTCCCAGCATATATGTGAAAAATGGCTAGAAGTTACTTCAGGGAAAGTTTTTGGGAAATGTTTATTTTTTACCTTTACATTCAGTATTATTCCTCTTGACACCTAAACTTTATTTTAATTAACAGCCTCCATATCTGATAATTGATTTAGAAATGGATGAGGATTACAATTTTTGATTAGAGGTTATACTTAGCCTCTATTCCCCAGCCCTCATTTTTATTTGGTTGATAAACATCACAAGTAAACCTCTAGTTAGCTGCTCATCCATTTCAGTGTCTAGAAAAACCATGGTCTACTAATTAAACCTCTGCTAATCAAAGTGTGACATACCAGCAGCATCAGCAACATATGGGAACTTTCTAGAAATGCAGAATCTTGGGCTCCATCACAGATGTGTTGAATCAGAGTGTATATATTTTCAAAAGATCCTCCTGTAATTCATATATTTATTAAAGTTTAAGAACCATTGTAGTAGCTAACATTACAGATTCCTATGGTTCAAGTCACCTGAACTGCTATTCCGAGCTTGCTGCCCATTAGAGTAACTACCATTACCTTTCTCGAAGGGTAAGTTCTCGAAAGAAGGGTAGAATCTAGTGGTTTGAAATTCTATCATCCTTTCTATTTCTGAGAAGCCAAATTCCATGGCATTGTTTTCTACTGGTCTAAAGAGGAGAGCCACCACTGAGCTTTTCAATAAAGTGGATCTGGTCTGACATTATAAATCCATTATATTATTTTCATTTCTGTGAGTCTTCTGACTATTCTCTCGTCATTTAGGCAAGATAACTTCAGCATCTACTGTAGGACATTGCCATGTGCCATACTTCAAAGAATTTTTCCTGGAGTGTATTCAAATGACTTCAAGGTATTCTTGTTGGTATTTTAACCTGACTTGCAATATTTCTCACATACAAATAAATTGGGCATTGCCCAATGCCCTCAAGAGCCATTCCTGAATATGTTACCCCTGTATTTTTCAGTACATACTAAACATATCTTAACATTATTTGTGTATTCCCAGAGGCAGAGGCTGTATTTCTCTAGCACTCTGCTAAAATTAGGGTTTTTCTGTCTTCTTGTAGAGTTGAACTTATCATTACACAATGCCCTCTTTATCTCTACTAATCTTCCCAATTCTGAAGTTGAGTTTTTCTATAATTAATATACTCCTTCAGCTTTTGTCTTGATCTTAGACTTTCAGTTTTTCACCATTGAGTATGATGTTAACTGTGCATTTTTTCTAAATGCCTTTTATCAGGATGAGGAAATTACATTCTATGCCTAGTTTTGTTTGTTTTTTAATCATGATAGAGTCTTGGTTCTGTCAAATTGGTTAGTTTTATGCATCAGTTGAGATGATCATGTGGTTTTATCATTCATTCTATTAATGTGGTGTATCATATTGATTAATTTTGGGGTATAAAGCCCTCTAAATCTTATGCTTGCTCTTTTGTGATTTGGCAAGAAAGTATCAATATACATGAGATAGAAACTGATCAAACAATGAGACAAAATAATCAAATCCACTATTATAGTATTATGTTATATTATTATAGTATTTTGAGAGTTTATTGTGTACTTTGTATCACTCTATATAATTTATACCACAGTAGTCTCACTAATTTCTTAAAATGATCCTGTGAGTTACATGTTATTGATATCCTCATTTTTTAGAAAATTAAAGAAAGCCCCTGGGAGCTTAGCTAGTATGTCCATATCAAGTAGCTAGCAAGGCAGGCAGGATGTGTTAGCATCAAACTGCTATGAAAGCAATTATTTAGAAAACTTTTGATAAAATAATACAACTAAAAGAGCACCTGATCTGAATCAGTGGCTTTCCAGTTTTAGAGAGAGATGATTCAATAATTTTATAGGAAATAAGAGTGACTTGAGGAGCAAGTGTTACACATATGTTAAATCTAAATCCATCCCTCACATTTTGGACATGCGCAAATTTTGGAACATGACATGAAGACTGTTAGAGAATTCATGAAAAAGTGTTCATTTGGGCACGTGTACATGCAGAGATTACTTCAGTCGTAGCACATTGGCTGTTAAAGGCTCTGGTAGCATTTAGGAATGTTGGGTAGGTAATGGAAATACAGAGCTAAGGTGTGTGGTCAGGACTGGAAATCATGTTTTGAATTTTCCTCACATGGTACTAAATTCATGGGAGTAGATTAACTTTTCCAGAAGAGAAAAATAAAAGTAGACGGCCATAGTCAGCATCTTGTAGGAATCACAACACTTGAGGGTAGAAGGAAGGCATATGTAAACAGTATGGCAAAAGAAATGGAGGACGGCTGTAATGTTTAGAATAAGAAGCCACAGAAAGACAGACTTTTAGGGTGGAATGAAAGAGGGCTTATATTCAATGCTGCAGAGACGGAGAATGCAAGAACAGAAAACTACTGTTATGGACAGCTTTTAGCACTCTCAACTGTTCTAACTGAAGGAGAGAATGAAGGCAGAGGGCTGTGAAAAAGTAGAGAGTCCTTGTAAGCTATTCTTTTGAGAAAACAGACTGAAAAGAAAGAGAAAATTCAGTAGCTGAAAGGAGGTGCCAATTACAGCAACTTCAGCCTGATTAGTTTATAACTGAAGGTTTGTGATTGTTGTTATATAACGTAGTCTTAGGCCCCATGTCTTAATTTATATAAACATTATCGACTTGGGGAGAGAAAACCTCATATTCAGTGCAATGCCGGCAATATGAAAAGACTACAAATTAGCCACAGTTGAGTGTTAAAGAAATATTTAACTTGGCTGTTCTGTGA
This sequence comes from Equus caballus, assembly GCF_041296265.1. NCBI lineage: Eukaryota > Metazoa > Chordata > Mammalia > Perissodactyla > Equidae > Equus > Equus caballus. The sequence continues at coordinate 70,402,859 of NC_091692.1, read as the reverse complement.
GAAAGAAACCTCCCTCATGTCCTTGCCAAGTGGAAAGCTGGAGCTTTTATGATACTTATAAGGGTCTCTTTGGCCAGAAACAATGACATCGCTTAAATGACTGGGTCTATTCAGTGAATTCCTAAGGCTTCCTTACATAGGCACGTTGAGGGAAAACATGTAAAATTACATTATGCCACTACAGAATTGTAATCTTTGTAGAACTACAAAAGAAAAATAAATGTTTATATTGCAAATTGGTTCCATCTTTTTGAGCTTTAAGAACTGGTGTAAAGTGCCTTATTTACAAACATTTCAAATTTGTATTCTTAATCTTCTAGGAATTCAGTGGCTAGAAATGTCACTACATTTAGATTCTGATGTTTATTGTCACATTACATTTTGTATTTTCCAAACATACCAACATTAATTATTTCTGCTTGCATGTTGATATAATAGTTTTAAATAATATTTACTTCTGGAAGGTAATGTTAAATATGTCTGTACACTACTAGACACTGGACATACTAAAGTACCCAGTCAGAGAAGAATATTTTAAATTTTTTCTGTATTAGTGAAAACTCTAATATTTCTGGGTGTTTTTCTAAAAACTTTGAAAGCAGGATCTCATAGAGATATTAGCATCCCCATGTTCATTGCGGCACTGTTCACAACAGCCAAAATGTAGAAATAATCTAAATGTCCATTGATGGGTAAATGGATTTTAAAAAGTAATGTATATATAAAATGGAATATTATTCAGTCTTGAAAAAGAAGGAAATTCTGCAGTATGTGACAATATGGATGAACCTTGAGGACATTATGTTAAGTGAAATAAACCAGTCACAGGAGGACAATCACTGCATGATTCCACTTGTACTAGGTACCTAAAGTTGTAACACTCATGAAACAGAGAGTAGAGTGGTGGTTGCCAGGGGCTGGGGGTGGGAGAAATGAGAAGTTGCTAATCAATAGGTATAAAATTTCCATTATGCAATATGAATAATTCTAGAGATCTGCTGTACGACATTGTGCATAGAGATGACAATAGTGGATTGTACACTTAAAAATCTAGTAAGAGGGTATTTATACTGATAAAACAAAATATGATAATCATCATGGTATATATCTTTCATTATTAAGTGTTAAATCTAATTAACGTATCTCTTTAAATTAATAAATTTGCCTTTGATTTAATAGCTTGACATTTACATCAATTTATTTGCTTCTTTATAAAACCTTTATTATGTGTAAGATATAGTGCTAGTTACTGTAAAGGACACAATCAATTCAAGTAAAGATATTTTTCTTTATCTAGTAATGAGTAGAAGATCTTTACATAAGTAAGTTTTAAGGGATACATAATTTACTAAGGAGATGTTCAGAACACATTCAATGAAGAATCAGAAGTATGCAAAATGACATCTCCCCAAAACACCCTTGATGGTGCCACCGGTGATCTCCACATTGCTAAACCCCTGGTCAGTACCTATTTCTCTTCATAATGAACGGAACAGCAAGCAGCACTTGGCATCTTCAAGAACTTCTTTTGTGGTACTGTTCTGTCTTGATTCTTTTCCTAATATGCTCCTTCTTAGTGTGCTTTGCTGTTTTGTTGTCTTCACAAACTTTGCATTTTGGAGGTTCTCTAGCCTCTGTCCTAGAATATATTTTCTGCACTGTCTCATATCTTTAAAACTATATGTGTGCTGAGTACTTCCAAAGTTATAACTCCAGAAAGGACCTCTTGCCTGAACTCTAGTTTTGTATATTCAACTGTCTTGAAGTTATTTCTACTTGTATATCTAAAGGCATCTTAAATTTAGCATGTACAGAACTGCTGTCATGATTGCAGCCTCCTCCCAAAACCTGTTCCTCTTTCAGTATTTCCAAATCATAAGAGTAAATGTTAACTTCAACCCTCTAGTTGCTCAAACCACAACCTCAGAAGCACATTTGATTTCTCTTGCTCTTCTTTCCCTATCAAATTCAATCTATTGGCTCTTCATTCAATGTATGTTTAAAAAATTATCTTATGTGTTTTTACCATGTTTATAGTTATACTTCAATCTAAGCTACCATCAATTCTTGATGAAATTACCGCAATAGCCTTTTTATGAAAACAAAACAAAATATTTTAGCCAGTAAATGAGGCAAGAAAAATAAACTGAAAGTATAAAAATGAAAGAAAAACAATAAGTAAGATAGTTCTCATTTAAGATGACATGCCCCTGTTGTATTAAATCTTAAGGAATCTATTAAACATCTTCTCCAAAAACAAAACAAAACAAAACAAAAACCCAGAGCTATTAAACAAGTTAGTATAGTTACAGTATACATATTAAGGGGCAGAATCAATTATATTTTTATATTCTTGCAAGAAACAATCCATTACTTTAAAAAGCAATTCAATTTAGAACTCTTCAAGAATTATAAAACACTTTGAAATAAATTGAAAAAAAATGAAGATCTATAACGCTTCAAATTACAACACATTACCAAAAGATTTTAAAGAAGATGTGAATACTTGGAAAATCATAGTATGTTCATGGATTGAAGTTCTCAATAATTTAAAGGTAGCAATTCTTCCTATACATATGTAGAGATTTAATGCAATTCCTATCAAAATCCTTGGAGTCTTTTTTGTAGAAATTGACAAACTGATTTAAAATGCAAGGAACTTAGAATAATCAAAAATAATCTGAAAAGAAGAACTTATAATATCTGTCTTCAAAAATTACAATAAAGCTAAATAATCAAGACATGATATTGGCATTAGGGTAGACATATAAAACAAAGGAGCAGCCTAGATACTCCATAAATAAATATGATATAAGCTCATGAAAAGATGCTCAACATCATTAGCCATTAGGAAAATGCAAAATAAAACAAAATCAGATACACCTAGACACCAACTAGAGGGGCTAAAATTAAAAATGATGACAAAATCAGGTGTTGCAGAGGGTGTGTAGAAACAGGAAGCCTCATAGATCACTGGTTGGAACACAATATAATCAGACATTACAGCAAACATTGTGATAAATTCTATTACCATGATAAGAAAAACATTTTCAAAATCCCGTATATAAGGATAGTAGGAGAGCAGTACACAATTATTCTCTTTCCCCAGGGATATGCTAACTTTTCAACTCTCTATCATGTTATAATCTGTACAGACCTTTAACATGCTGATGTTCCACAGAGCATCACACAATTTTACTGCATCAATGATGGCATGCTAATCAGAAATGGTTAACCAGAAGTGACAATTTTGATGACTGTCCTGGTAAGACCCATGCTTGCAAGGAGGTAATAGTAAACTCTCCAAAAAGAGATCTTCCCAATTTGTGAAGATTTTAGGAGTTCAGTGATCTGACTCCTACTGAAATATTCCTTCTATGATGAAAAAGAAAACAAACAGGGTACTTCACCGTGTGCTCCCTCACCACTAAGAACAAGCGCGAAGACAGCCCAGTGTTGTCTTTTCCACTTAAGGTATTGCTTTGCGCCCTTAGTTTAGCTTTAATTGGCATTTATTAATGATATATTTCTTCTCTCAACCACTATTCATTTCTTTTTTCCTATAGAAGATGACAAAAATCCTGTGGAAAAATAGTTTAAATTCTAATCTCTACTTCCCAAATTTCACAATCTCAGAAGTGTAACTCTAAATTTGAAACACTAATACAAACTTAACTAAGGCCTAACCTTACAGGTAACTCCTTATTATATGTAACTATTATAACAATGGATATAGTTATGTATAATATGGCTATTAAACAGCTAACTTATCATTATAATGTACTCATTTACTGGGTTTCTACACTCCACTTCATCTTCATCCTTATCATGAATAGAATTATTAGAGTCACATGACTTTATTAAAGTGCATATGCTCTGTAGTTTAAAAATACATAACTTTCTAAAAAATAATGCTCTTACTATTCCTCTTTATCTTTAAGACATTTTAAACATTACAAAAAGTACAATTTTTAAGAGGTTTTCATGTGAATTTTCCATATTCTTCCACTTTCCTCTATGGGTCTTGCAAATTCTGGGCTTCTCGAAATCTCTGTTTTTCTGGATTTCTGTATTTTGGAAATACGTGTCCCTAGAATACATGAGCACATGCCCACTTTTCCTGCAGTACCAACTTTTACTGAAAGTTTGGGAAAAATACATTACTTTAATATTAAAAATCCAGATGTATTATTTAAGGTAATTGCATTAATATTAAAATAAAATATGAGTCTTCAAATACATTTTACACTTACCAATATTACTTTGAGCTACAGCGTCAGACCTCAGAGGAACAAGTTCACTCATCTCATTATACATATGAAATCAAAGTTTCTGAAGCAAACTTTAGATGGCTAATTCTGTAGTAGGTATAAAAATCCAGTACCTCATATGTTATTTCTCCTTTTGGGGAAAAAAAAGTATTACATTGTGACTCCATAAGCTTGCAGTGTCTATTTCTTGGATCTTTACCATATCCAGTGTTAAAAAAGTAAATTTCCACAAAGTTGCTAATGTCTGTGAAGACAGCTGTTGAAATGCCTCCTAGTGTGTACACCCATGTGTAATCCTCTCCCCATTGAGTGTGGGAATTGTGACTCTTCTGAAGAGAAAATAGAGCAAAAATAGTGGAATATACATACAGTCATCCCTCGGTATCCGTGGGGCATTGGTTCCAGCATCCCCGTTGATACCCAAATCCACAGATGCTCAAGTCCCTTAAACAAAACGGTGTAATAGCTGCATATAACCTATGCACATCCTCCCGTGTACTTTAAATCATCTCTAGATTATTTATAATAGTTAATGCAATGTAAACGATATATAAAAAGCTGTTATACTGTATTGTTTAGGGAATAATGATGAGAAAACAAAGTGTGCGTGTTCAATACAGACACAACTACCTTAGGCGTTTCCATCCTTGGTTAGTTGAATTCACAAGATGTGGAACCCACGCATACGGAGGGCTGACTGTACACACTTGTGTGTATAGTGGAGTTAGTGTGAAAAACTATTGAAGTGTTGGAGTGTGATAGTGGTAGTAACAAAAGCTGCAAAATGTTATATTCATTTTATACAAAAAGCCAGAATATCCAAGCTTCTATTTTCAAACTTTGTCTTCTTGAAATGTTGATACATATGCATTGCTACATCTCTTAGGTAACTTGCAAGCATTTGCCTTTCATTGTTCTATGAATCTTCTCTTGCCAAAGGGATCAATCGGAATTAGAAGTTTATCCCACAGCTAAAATACAAAGCAAAAAGGCCAAGAGAAGAGTAATCTCACCTTTCAGGGAAATATACTTCAGCAGCAGGAACGCGTGTCTCTCCTTTGTAAGCTTTCCTCTCCCTGATGTGGTTCTAGTGTTGAAAGAAAGAGTGTTTACTTTTCAACATAACATAGCCCTTATGCAAGCTACCTACCTATGGTGTGCTCTTGCAAAGAGATATTGATCCACTTTCCTGTTGTATAAAAAGTGGCTATATTTTAGACTTATTGAGAGATCGTATGTGGATGTCCAGCTTGATGCCTTCCGAAGGGATTTAAGTGGTGGTTTTTGCTATAAAGAAGAACAATACTATTTTGTAAACAGAACATTTATCACTGGCTCAGTCATAGATAACTTATCACTTGGTGATACTATCAGTTTTCCTTTTTATTATAAAAGTTCTTAAATGCGTAGTTATTTTAATTGTTCAAAAATATATGATAAAGCATAGGATGCTTTTGAAATCATTCAATGGTTTAGGGAAAGAAGTTTTCTTACACAGTAGTTGAACAGCGGACTTAGATTTTCTATGTGAGTTTTCATAGGTACATGCTAATTTTATTATGAGCTTGTCGTAAATGAACTTTGTTGTGCTCATTGAATTCACAGACTCTAATGATTATGTAACCCAATAATAAAGACTCAGTAAACCCATTTTTAAACATGCGTTAATATGCCTAAAATCACATACTATCCTTTAATAATGTCTAAGATTTAAAATATTTTATTAAAATTCAGAGCATCAAAATATTTTTATTTATTCAACAGTCTATTTTGATTCTGATATGAGAAAGTCAAAACAGTGATAGTCCTAGGCAAAATGTATATTAAACTAAATCTTTGCTGATTAGCATTCTAATGTAGTATCTCTAACCTAGGCTTTCTTAGAACTCACGACTTAGCAGGATTTATGCCCCCAAATTTCTCTAGATATGCTGTTTCTAGACTATGTTCAGGATTTTACTCTTGTCGTTTCCACCATCAATTTTCACATTCATTCTGAATCTGTTTAGGTGCCCCGATTGTCAGTGCTCATATGTGCATGCTAACTAATGATATGGGAAGATGTACTATTTTAACTCCAAGTGATGTACTTCTGCTATGGAAGAATATTCTATCCCCTGAAAAGTTAATGTATTTTTATTAATCACTTAAGATATTAAATATGTTTTTTCCCAAAGTAGCAGTATCGAAAATTTGTTTAGCACCTTATATCTCACTATGCAGTTTCACATATATTATTTCCTTTAATCCTCACAGCAACTCTCTAAAGTAGGCAGAGGCACTAAAATTCTATTTTTATAAATGAGGAAATGAGTACAGAGAATTTTATTGACTTGCTAAGGTTCACATGTCTAGTGTGTGAAAAATCTAGAATTCACATATGGATTTTCTGATTCTTTGCCCGGTGTGCTTTTCACTGTAACAAGCAATCATTCAAATGAAATAGCAGTGTGTGGTTAATGCTTAAGATTAAATATGCATGAGAAGTAAAAATTAGCCTAGAGGGTGAGGATGACAATTTACAAGTAAGTAAAATAGTTTTGATTTCTAATAAACTGAAGATGGAATGCTATAAAAATGACATTAGTAATGGATATAGTACTTAATATGTAGGTATTTTATCTTGAGTATGTACTTTATAAAAGTTATATTTGCAAAACTTACTTGGAACAAAATTTAAACCTATTAGAATATGTTCATGTTTTATATTGCTGTTGAAGATAGTGCTTTTGGTGTGCTGTTCAAAACCTTTCTCAACTCCTTTCTCTAGCTTCCTCCTGCAATACAAATTGGAAAGCCAAAAGCTCACTTTCTCAGTTTTCCTTGCTTTGCATGGAAACCAATCCATGAGAAGTGAATGGAAGCTGGCTAGGAGAAATTGAGAATTTTTAATGTCCTTATAAAAAGAGACAAATGTGGGGGCTGGCTCCGTGGCCGAGTGGTTGGGTTCGCGCGCTCCGCTGCGGGCGGCCCAGTGTTTCGTTGGTTTGAGTCCTGGGCGAGGACATGGCACTGCTTGTCGGGCCACGCTGAGGCGGCGTCCCACATGCCATGACTGGAGGGACCCACAACGAAGAATATACAGCTATGTACCGGGGGGCTTTGGGGAGAAAAAGGAAAAAATAAAATCTTTAAAAAAAAAAAAAAAAAGAGACAAATGTGGCTGGAGCAGCCCTTCCCAGTTTTTCCATGTCCCTTTCTTGAAGGTTAATGGGTGGCTCACTCTACAACAGCCATCTTGCAACTATGTGAGAAATATTAAAAGAATTATAGACACCAGTTTTAATACTGTTGAATTATGAAACCAACACAAGCAGTACTAATACTGTCAAACTTCTTGTTACACCAGAAAAATAAAATCCTATCTCTATAAAGTACTTTAGTTGGGTTTTCTACATCAGTTATACCTCCATAAAGCTGAAAAAAGGTTGAGTTTTCCTTTACTTACCAGTGAATGCATTCTTTATTGTTACAATTTTTCTTAAAACTTCCACTTGAAAAATAGTAAATGCAACTTACAATCTTTGAAAGGAAAGTGACTATCACGTGTGAGTTTTTATATCATTATCAAATGTGAAGGTGAATATCAGTGAAGTCCATATTTTGGTAAATGCTTTGAGTTTTAAATTTTAATGGGGCCAATTGATGTCATCTGATGCAATTTCCCCCTCCTTTTAACTTTGTTGACTGAAGGACCAAATAACTGGCAGGTTGACATGAGCAACTGTACTTTGGTTAATAACTGGGAGAAATTCAAGATATCTCATTTTGACCCTTTTGGCAAACATACGCATGGGCAAACTGCGATCTTCTCTATTGCAATTGTAGTGATGAAAATAGAACAATTCTTTAGTAGTTAAAATATTACTTAATTATTATGAGTAAAGCCTAAATAATATGCATAGAAACTTATTTTTAGAGGGAACAAAAGATGATGTAGACAAATAATATATTCCTGAAGCTTTTTCTGTTTTCCAACAGACTCTTTCTCTGGACAATATCTGTCTTGAAATACTTTGTGCTGGGGATTCAAATAGGTATCAGCTGCTCCAAATCACATACCTAACTACTTAGCGTAAGTCTTGCAACTTGTCTTAACTTTCCTCAAAACCTATTTTACTGTAGCGTTCCACAAAATTATTTGTCTCCTGCATTCTCTACTACATTTTAAGGCACTTTTAGCTCCACACTAGTCACCAGCTCCAATCATTTTCTACACTACTTGCAATCTTTCCATTTTATGTACTGCCTCTCTCCTTAATCATATGTCTTCTTTTGTTTTTTTTAGTTAAAAATATTTCAGTAGCTTCACAGTGGCAAGCAAACCCCTTACAGCCAGCAAAGCCATTCACAATCTGGTTCTATCTATATTCAGCCTTAAGGCCTGTTCTTTCCCTAAGCAAAACTACACTTTGCTCAGAGGAAACTACATGCCATTCAATGAACACATGACTATCTTTCCTGCCTCTCTTGATTTGCTCATATTTAAGTGCTCTTTCACTTGCTTCCACCTGTTTAAGCCCCATTCACCACGTAAGACATAGTCCAAAGTGTGACATGTTATGAGAGAAATTCTTGATTTTATAATATACAAACTGCCCCATCAGACTCTGCCATAATGCCATTGGAAGAAATATCTGAGTCAGTGAGCTCGCTGCAAAGGACAAGAGCCAAGAGCCATTGTGCTATATCTGAATGCATTTTATTGTGAGATTTCACTGCAGTGATTTCTTCTGCCCTTATAAAAATTCGAGCATGGTTGTAACATGATACTTCACATAGAGTATTTTATTTACCATCAATTATGTTTATCACCTCTGAGAGCCTCTTTGAAGAAA